>NC_141687.1:479451518-480651518 GCF_964263255.1 Lissotriton vulgaris
AGTCATCCAGGGCTTGATTCAGTCCCGTATTGACTTTAGCAACGCCCTGTATTTAGGGGCTCCTGAATACTGCCTGAACAAACTACAGCGGATCCAAAACTGTGCAGCCCGTACACTTCTTGGAATCCCCCGATAGGGCCGGGATTAAAAACTCTGCACTGGCTCCCTGTCAGGGAAATAATTAAGTTCAAGGCCATGTGCATCACCCACCAATTCTTTTGGAAATCCGGCCCTGTAATCAACCACTCCCTGGTCACTCCCTACCACCCCAAGAAAGATCTTCGCTCCTCTCAAGCCTTCCTAGCCGTTGTCCCGCAGATACGAAGATCCAGAGCAGGAGGTCAATCTTTCTCCTACAATGCATCCAAACTGTGGAACTCTCTCCCCCTACATCTAAGGTCCAACTCCAACCTACTAACCTTTCGCAACCAATTAAAAACCTTCCTCTTTAACTAAAAACAAACTTACTCCCTGTGATCAACTTCAGTAGAAGGTTCATTCTATTCCCTAGCGCCTGGACGCCTCAGGGCAGCTGTTAGCGCTCAACAAATTTCTTTCATTTCATTTCATGCTTCCAAACTTCTCTGTTTGTTGAACCATAGGCCCCAAGCCAGTCTCCAAATCTCTTAAACAAAAAAACATATCATCAGCATACAAGGAGATTGTATGCATTCTGTCCACCAAGTGCCTGCCCATCACTTCACTCCCTCCTCATGATGTTGGCAAAGGGCTTCATAGCTAGTGGGGCGAGAGAGAGATAGTGGAGAGAGAGAGAGGGAGAGAGAAAGAGAGAGAGAGATTACATCCCTGTCTAATACACATGTACATTATGTATTCTATTGATATGGTTCTTCCTGTTAATGGCTGTCGTCTCCACATACAACAGGGAGATCCATTCTGCCCACTACTGTCCTAGTCCTATGCACTCAAGTAGAGCTAATAAATAAATTCAGTGTACTGTGTCAAATACTTTTTCTAGGTCTCTTGGTATCACGACAGACTTCTGGTGGAGGTGCCATGGGGCCTCATACCTAACTCTTAAGAAGTCTTCTGATATTCAATGGAGTGGTCTGGTAGGAAATAAAGCCATTTTGATCCTCTTGTACTAGCATTAGTAGATGAGGAAATCTTCTTTTCAATAGTGTCTTTCTGAGAATGTTTATAGATTTAACATGGGCATGTGGTCTATGAGGTGCTATGTTCAAAGGGGTTTTATTCAGCTTCAATTCAGAGACAATTAAATCTTCTTTACTTGAGTTTGGGAATGATCCCTGTTCTGTCACTACTTTGTATACTTTGGCCATCTTCGGAGCTAGGAGGCCTAAACAGATCAGGCAGAACTCTGCTAAACGCTCGGCTATGCTTGTGGTTTTCCCTTGTCCATTTCTTACAGAGTTAATTAATCTCTCTCTCGCTCACCAGAGCATTCAGTGTCTCACAATCTTCTTCTCTGGTTGTCTTCATTGATGCCCTAAGTATTCTCGAAACATGTCACCTCCCTTTCCCTGTGGAATGCTGGGTAATACTCTAGAAAGGCAATCTTAATATCCACTTGTGTCTGTAGTTTGATTTTGTCTGTTAATAATCTGTAACACTGATGAGCCCCTCACTGCTGGGGTTGATAGGCCAGGCCAGAAGCCTCCCTGTCCTACCCACTCACCATTTATTCAGAGTAGTCCAGACATCTTAATCCTACTACTAATTTTGAAAATGTCTTTCTTTTGGCAAAAGGCAACCAATAGTTCTTAAAAATGAGTCTAAAACAAACCCACCTTCTAATCATGATAGAAAAGATATGTCTCTCTTTCCCAAATATTGCAGCCGGCAACGAAAAAACCCTGTACTCAATAACCAAACAGGAATTGTGTTTGCTGTCCATGTAGTTTTCTGTATGTACATAGCTAGTGTATCTACACAGAGTCAGAAGAAAGGAGCTGTTTCTCCATTGAAGGGGAATCAATAATTATCAGCAATTGGGGTAGAACATGAGAGAGTGACTGAAAGCATGGGTGGAGTGATGACTGAGCTGAAAATGGGGCTAACATTCTTATTAAGCGCTAGTATTTCATTAAAGCTTGTACACACAATCCCAGTCCATTGACAAAGGACAAAATACAAGTCCAAAACGGTAAACAAGCAAAACTTCCCTTCAAATAGATTCAAAAAAGGTTGTAGCCAATGTATCTGTCCAACACTAAGAAAAAAATGTATACATCCACGGAAGGACTGTCAGTTGTTAATGGCAGCAGAGGTAAGGGGTGAGATGCAGATTTAAGGTGATGACCGAAGCTAAGTAAGGAATAACATGCTTATTAGGAGTTGCTTTTTCATCAAAGAGTTTTTTTACACAAATCTACCCTCTGGTAGATAGGATTTTGCTCAAATATGAATTTACCTTGAAAAAACAAAAGAAGAGAGAAGTTTGGCAAAACAGGATCAGTTGGTTTAAATAAACACTGTGGCTGGGAGAACAGCTTACAGAAATGGGTCTGAGGACTGTCTCAAAGTACAATGAATCAGAGAGATTTCTATGCAGTTTTGGGAGCAATAAAGGTACATTCCACGTTCCTTGATTGGATAAAAAATACAGCTTTGCCCTCAGAGTCATATATAGGAGGTCCCTGATAACAAATGTAGGTGAGCCTTGAACTTGTGTGGACACAAATCAAATCAAAATAAGCTTTATTCGATTTTTAGTTTGCAAAATCATAAAAGTTCATATTACAACATTTTTTCAAAAAGGATCTATACAGTTTAAAAAGACATAAAAAGGATAAAAATACAAGGGTAGACTATATACATGGCTGTGGTTCTTCAGTCAGAATTTGCAGGAGGATTATTTCATTTAGACCAGATCAATGTTAGGATAGAAGGATCACATACATATGTACATAAGCACTTCAAACATTTTCTAATCTGCTTGTATTTAACACTATTTACATGTAAACAAGTGATGTTCCTGATACAAGCAGAGTGGGTAAGGAGGAGAAAACCGGATATGGCAAATATATCACCTAGAGTTCCTAAAGCTAATAAGTATCTTTAAATAGGAGGAGACTACTTTTATAACATATTCAAATTCCAGGTGTTTTAATCTAAGGAATGCCGCTCTACATCCCCTTATGCCCCATTTTGTGAGAATCGGGTTCAACAGCCTTTTTCTAGGAATCTCATAGAATTTTCAAAACAAAATGCAGTGAATATTAGATTGATGAGATGACTGATCACATGGGCGTTTTGCCAGATCTTTTGACCATTCGTTGCATTTTGGGAATGTAACTATTCGAAAATAAGTATCAATACGAAACCTAGTCAGCAACATTCGGGAAAAACAGCTTAGTTCTAATCGTAGATAGGGCTGATTTTCCATGACGGTCTGTTTACCCTTTTCCAGTAGCCACCTTTTGTTATCCAGATGTTCCAGGATCAATTTTTTAAGGGTACTTTTAGGTACCCTTTCCATGCTTCTCGGGGTGTCAAAATATTCTCTGTGCCCAATATCAGACATCATAGTTTTTATATAGTTTAACCATTTTATATTTGCCACTCCGTCTAACAACAGGCAGTCAGTAACAATATCTCTATTTAAGGTCGTTTCCAGCGTTACCCAAATTTTGTGCCATAATAACAATGGGGAAGACTTAATCGTGTCAGAGATACATGGTAACCCAACTTCACTGTGGCTAGAATAATTAGCCATGGATTTGGGGGCTGCTAATAGGTAGCAAATAAAATAGTTTTCGCAGTACTGGATCTGTTCTGCCTGGACAATCCCCCAGATCCCAGACCCATAGATCCGGGTAGGAACACATTTTGCTTTATAAATTTGGAGGAGTTCACGTACCGGTCGCCCACCCAATTTTCTCGCTAAATTTATTAGGGCACCGTTGGCCCTAGAAAAGGCCAATTTTCATGGTGACACCGCCGAGTGCCATTTCCTCTGCTGTCAAAATTAATTCCCAAATAGGAGAATCTATTAGCGTTCTCGATCTTGTGTTTATCCAAGTAGATTGCCCTACTTGGCCTTATCGTGTTACCACAGGTCATGGAATATGTTTTTGAGACATTGATTTTTAACCCTCTGATGCTCATATATTCTGCAAATTTAACAACAGCCCTTTGAAGGCCAATAATGGTCTGTGACATGATTGCGGCGTCGTCCGCATACAAAAGGATAGGGGTTGGGGTACCCCCCCACGGAAGGGTGGTCGAACTGGAATTCCCTTAGATATTCTCCTACGCTATTGATGTATAAGGTGAAGAGAAAGGGCGCTAGAATATACCCCTGTCTCACACCTCTTCTTATGTTAAATTTAGCAGGACATTCTCCCCTCCTACCATACCGTACCCTGGCCCCCGCATCCCTATATAGTTGCTTGATGAATGATAAAATCTGCTGATCTACGCCCATATCACAAGCGTCTTCCATAACCTGGCATGGTCCACACAATCAAAGGTGGAGCTCAAGTGCACAAATGTCACAAAGAAGTTTCCTCTCTTAGCTTGAGTATATTTAGCTGTTAGTAATGCTAAATTGAGGCCCTGCTCGATTGTACCCTTGCCTGTGCGTAATACATATTCCAAGTTAGTGATAATATCCTTTTCCTCTGCCCAGTCCTGCAACCTATTGAGGATTATCCTGCCAGCTACCTTCATTAAAGCGTCTAATAGAAATATCGGGCGGTAGCATGTTGGGTTGTGCCTGTCCCCTTTTTTAAAGATTGATATGACAATTGCTTCCGGCCAGGTTGAGATAAAGCCGGAAGCATTAGAGCAATTTAACACATTTGTTAGCAGAGGTACCCATAGACCTAGCTCTGCTTTATATATGTCTATCGGGACGCCATCCGTGCCTGGCGCTTTCCCCGAGGCACTTTCCCTAAGTGTCCTGATCACCTCTTTGTAATCAAATACAATCCCCAGAGGGAACGTGCCTGCTGGGCCAACCTCTTCATGTAATATGGTTGAATTATCTATGCCTTTATCGATCTCAGCTGTAATGGGATTATCATATAAATTGGTGAAATGGGTGACCCAGATGTCCCCTTGGATAGCTAGGTCGATAATATCTAATTCCTTATCTTGCAAAAAGGGTGCATCAACTGCTTTCCAAAATGCTATGTTGTCATTCCTTAGACATGCCTTGTGAAGGGTCTGCCAGGTTTCACTTTTTAGCTCTCTTTTCCTCATAGCTAGGGCGGCATGAAAAGATATTCTTGTCTGCTTTATTAACTCCGTTGATCTAGGGACTTCATGTAGTGCATACTTTAGTTTGTCATGAGCCCTATAACAGTCTTTATCAAACCAGCCCTGTACTTTGTGGGTGTTAATTTTATAGTCCCTTGTTAGTTGTTTTTTAATTTCCTCCGTGATTTTACTGAAGGAATCAAGGACTTTGGAGTTCTCTTCAGACTGTGAAAGACATATTTTCACATGGTCATAAGTGTTAATTACCAATTTTCTAATGAAGGCTTCAGGATCAACTTTGCCCCATTTGATGGTATAATCATTGGAGCTTGCAAGGTTAATGGGGGAGTTATGAATAACCTTAGGGTTTACATCCTCCCCCTTGGTTTTCAAGCAAAAAGAAATGGGATAGTGATCACTCAAGGGGGTATCAAGTGTCTCCCATGATGACACAAGTGCTGAGTATCTAGAGGATAAGAGTGTAAAATCAATTATAGAATTAACCCCTCTCCCATTAAAGGTTGGATGGAAATCTACCATTGGGGAACAGCTTTCATTTACATAAGTTTGATCGAAATGGAATAACAATGTATTCAACAAATACCCTGGCTTGGAGTGGGTAAAGTGGGTTGGGACATCTTCCTTATCCTCCCCCAAGCCACATATACCAGAAGCGCTGCGTGGGCACAGCGTGAAATTAAAGTCACCCACCCATAGAAGTGCCAAGTCGCCATCCCCCTGATCCTCTAAACTGAGCAACGAGCTCTTAAGTCTATTAATAATCTCTTCCCATAGGGATGTATAGGCATTGTTATAAAAGTTAATGATAGCCATGTTTTTCATTCCAGACCAGTTAACTAATAAAATCTGGTAAAAATCCCTTGAAATGAATTTGACAACTGAGATCCCTGCAGTATTTGAAATGTAAGTACACAGACCCCCTTTGTTTCTTCCATGTGGACTTACACTAGCGGGTGTTCTAAAAGTTTGATATCCTATTAAGTTAATTTCTTGAACAACCCAGGTTTCTTGGAAGCACAATATATTATATTTGGTCACTATATCTAACCATTCTTGGCAATCTACTTTATCCTTTAGACCCGTTACGTTCCAGGATATAATAGGTTGGCCCCTGGTGAGTCTCCTTCCTGTCATTACAACCTCCACATCCTTAGTTCTCGAGTCAATTGTCCCTTCTTTTTTATGTATCAAATTGTGCTTTAATAAAGGATGTATAATGTGGTTAACTGTAGTGGGAATTTCTAGGTGGGTCAGTTTTTGAACGGTTTTAATTTCGGCATCTATAATCCCCCATCAACATTACTTTTTCTCCCGCCATATACTCCTAACTGAATAGATCCTTCTAAGGTCTGTTCCTTCCTACTAGTCCTCGCTCTTCAATCTTGGTCTTCCAGGCCAGATAGCACTTCATAGTGGTTGCTCAAAGGTATATTCCACCTAGCTATATGTCTGTTATGCTGCGTTTTATCATTAAAGGTGGAAGGGGGCCTACCTGAGTTTAAACTCGGGTGATAGAAGGACCCTAATGGGTTAATACTTATGGTGTTGTTTCTGTTAGAGCTATTCCTAGATCGTATTAGGATTTATTTCATACACAAGACCAGGGTCACAAAAGGTCAAAACTATACAGTCTCCAGACATCGTCTTATTCTCTTTACCTACCCAGGCCACCCTTCTTGCCATTTTAAAGCAATTAAATAGATCATGGGTTAAGCTAATTTGATTCACCAACCAATGGAGGGACTTATTCCTCAATTCCCTCCAAGTCTCCGTCTTCCCCTGCAGTAGAGTGGGAACATTGGCCAACACTACCACATATGGCGTGGCAGCAGGAGATAGATCTAAGTGATCCCTATTTTGGCGGAAGTTAGGGGTTATGATTTCTTTAATTTTAGGGGCATTAGAAGTGCTGAAGGTTTCATGATGGGGACTTGCCTGAGCTAGGAGATTCGTCCGGTCGGGATGCATCAATGAAGTACTTCTATATATTACAGCTCTAGGCTCTAAACACATAGATGGTGCTTTTCGTATAGGATCCGTTGCGCTGGGTGAGCCAGGTAAGATGTGTGGATGATTGGTAACTGTGTTTTGGGGACCCGTCAGTGTTCTACTATCATTGTCCCCCAATGTGGTGGAATGCTTCCGGTTGAATGACAACTCCAGATTATTCATTCTATTAGAGAGTGACTGTAGTGATTCAGCCAGGGTGTGGCGGAGGGTGTCAATGACTTTAGAGAGGTTATCAATGGCAATTATGTTACATTCTGATAATGATGGAAGCGTTCCTTTTGTTGCCTTATTTTTATTTGGGTTACTTGATTTGCATGTATGAGTTTTTTTCGATGGCAGTTTCCCTTTGAATTTGTTCCTAGACATATACTGTCTAGGAGGACTAATATGAATGATGCTCTCATTAGTGGCTTTATTAGTTATCCCCCCGTTATGTCTGGGTTCTTACTGCGCTTATTGGGGGTTGAGCCTCTTCTTCCGAGGCACTCACTTCTATCTCTTCCAAGATAGCCTGTACGAAACCATTGCGCACATTATCCTGCTGACATACCTTTTCAATGGGACTTGCCCCGGGTGATATGGATGCGCTCGCCTCGGGGTTCAGGATGGAAGCTCCTTTCCCCAAGGTCTCTTCTACTGTGTTGATTTGTTTTTCTATGACCCCCATGGCCCCACAAGATACGAGAGTAGTGACGCTTGGCCCCCTGTTGGTGTCTCTAAGGGACCCTTTGCTCCAACTTGGGTCTTCTTCCTTTTACTCATATTCCTGAGTTTATAATTATCACCCTGAAAAAATAACCAGTATGCCATAAGTTCCGGATGGTAGTAGCAATAACAGGAGTCAACAATTAAATAGTTCATCAGAAGTAACAGAAGAGTGTACCAGTGTACCCGTTATTTGAGCACATTTTTTGGGGGGTTGCCTCCTTCGGGCTCCAACGGCCTGGCACGCCCGCGCGCGTCCTGCGCCGCGGGAGGGCCGCTCTGTTTTTGTTCGCCTCCCGGCGCAGCCGATGATGATCCGGTCAGAGCACGCCCCGGGGTCTCTGGGTGTTGTAGTCCTGGCGCGCTCAGACAGCTGCAGGCCCCCTCAGGCTATGCGATGATGTCCCGGGGGTTGTGGAGAGGAGGACACAGGTAGCGGAGGCAAGGGTCCAAGTAGATAGGATTAAAAAATGCGGGAGGTCCGCTCTGTTTTTATGCGCCTCCCGGCGCAGCCGACGATGATCCGGTGAGAGCGCGCCCCCGGGGGACTCTGGGTGTTGTAGTCCCGGCGCTCTCAGACAGCTGCAAACGGAGGCAAGGGTCCAAGTAGATAGGATTCAAAAATGCTTCCCCAAGAGTTAACTTTCTTGTAGCAGTTCCGGTAGCGGAAAATATGTCTCAGGAATGCCTGCTGAAGATTTTCGTGTGAGCAAGCTGCTTGCGATCCAAACGAAAGAAACCAAAAAGCACCAAGGACGGCAGTTGACCCTCCGAGCCTCTCACAGGCTCAAAAATAACAAAAACATAACCTTATTGTATTTCGCTACTCTTCTGCCACAATGTGGGCAGTGTGCCTTGTGTCCAGATGTCAGGCATGAGAGCGCAAGATCACTGCATGTACTGTGTGTGTTGTGTCCTGATTGGCTGCATGTTCCTAAATTGATGTGGCATCTGACTTCATAACTTTATTTATTCACCACTCAACCCACGTGTGCTTTATTGGGGCCAAATTCCCTGGACTATTGTTGCGTCAGTGCACTTATCTGAGGGATGGACCTGAGTTTCCTGTTTCCATGTGTGTCTGCAGGCTATATACTAACCCTCCTGTTACCTGTCAATCAGTTACGATTGACCTGGTTTGCAGAGGCCGGCTGGTGACGCATTGTTTGAGTTGGTTGATGGAGAGTTCATGACGGGCAAATTTGACAAAGCAATACAATTTCAATTGTGTATGCGAGTGTACCATCATAAGCATTAGCATTGATTTTAATTAATATCAACATCCCCCCGTCTAGTTTAATTTTCAACTTCATTTTCTAACCCGTACTTCATGACAGCCACATTATTTGGGACATTTTGTTCTTCAGTTTGACTAATAATACTTTCCTAGTCATTTGCATTCTAACTAATTTGAGGACTACATTTTTGCAGCAGGAAACAGCAAGTTGTAGAAAACCACACAAGAACAATAAAAAGAATAGAATGGGCAAGAGTGACGTGCACAGTCTGGTCAGCCAACGGGAGAGCCAAGCAAACCAGTTCAGATACCATGCTTGCTTAAGGGCACCTCCTTCCTCACTCAGTCTCTTTGTAAATAGTGCAGTGCTTGGATGGCAAGAGTCGAACTTCTGCTATCCAGTTCGTTACCTGGGATACATTTCAGCAGGACTCACTGATCTTGGCACACACCCCTTCCTTCTTTGCTGTCATTAAGTCCTATACATATCAATGATGTATCATCATGAGATAGATGGCTTTCAGTACTTGCTTGATTTAATTAAGGCCATGCTTAGTGCAGTTCATCATCTTGAGCAGTTTCCACCTGGTTATCATTAACCAGCGGGCATTCGCATGCACTGTGAAGAAGGGTATGGACCCCAGTGCGGTGATTTGTATGTCAGAAAACAGTATGAATTCATCCGAACTGTCCTTGTGCTGAGCCAAGACAACATTTTCAGCAGTTCTTTTCTCTCAAGCCTAATGCAGCAGAGTTGTTTTCTTCCTTAGCGGGTGTTGGTCCAATTCTGATAGATCTTCTCCGGGAATTATCAATATGTATGGTGATGAGGGAGCAGAGGCCACACCATCTGGAGATGATCTGAGTGTAAGCAAACTCACCACAGTGCCACTAGAAATCCATCAGTGTGGAGGTGCCTCATTGCCTGTCCGGAATGTGCCGCACCATACCCCAGTTCTCATTTATTCCTAGTGGGATAGTTTCTTTTCCTCTGAAATACAAGGAATACTGTGAAAGTTTCTGTGCAATTAATGGTTGTCCCTTCTCTTCTAACCATGTATATTTATTCATCTCAGTATCCCAGATTTTCTGACATGGGAAATCTACGCTTTTGTTTAACCCTCCACTACGAGTCTTGTTTCCCTGTGATCATTGAGGCGGATGGACCTACACTGGAACTCCAGGTCTGGGGTCCATTTGTTATTAAAGAAGACAGTCTCAGAATTGGTTAGGGCTACCCTAGGACCACAAATGGAGGTGGGACAAGATGTGTTTGTGAATAGATGTGGCGATTTAGCTACCTCCAAGAACCTTGTTTCTGGGAAGTCTCTGGCCAAACAGTATCCTTCCCTATGGTGCCCCTCCTGTTAAAAGATACAATGTGATGGGAATGATCTTGTATTGGGTCAGGTTCACCACTAGTTTATGGTATTTTACTATATTGGGTTTTGTCTTTGCCCTAATTCTGCATAGATATAGCTGTAGAAGACATTTAGCTTTTTCGCGGGCTACCTTTTTCAGGGCCGCACCAAGAATCAGAAACTCTCCCCCACCCGCCATCAGAAAAATACCTTCTCTGGCACACTTCAAAAAAGAGGCCAAAATTTTCCTCATGGGTAAATTCCTCACCTAATCTCTGCCTTCAACCACCACAGAGAGCCTGACTAAACTAAGACTATCGCCTTTTCCTCAGATCACCTACTCACTCCACTAAGAAACTGTGGGGTTTTATACTGATTAACTGTAACTGTAGCCATACACACGAGTCCCTCTATTCCCCTATGTGTCCGGCACCCCTGTCCCTCTCCAATCGTTTTGTATACTTCTATATTTCTAAGCTTTTTTTTCACTTCTTTAAACCTTGTAAAGCACTCTAATACCCTCACAGATCAAGTTTGTGCTCTATAAAACAATAAAAATAAAGAAATAAAACCTCTTGAAACAAGTAAAGCCTGTCTGCACCTACTGTGTGCAGTATCAGTGAACAAAAGTAACACGATCTGGCTATTTTTTGGGAGCCCAGGGTGGTCATGTGCTGGTATCACATGTTGTGTAAGAGAGCGTTTTGTATTGTGTGTGGTGCTCTAGAGCTACCCCTGCTCTCCTTATGTGGAGGGCTCGAGCTCTGTTCTCTAATTGCGCTTCCAGGGTGAGAGTCCTTTCCCTCTCCATCCTTAATTCCCCACCTCCTCTAACTCCCACCTAGGTGCCTCCTTCATTCTGAGCTATGTGATGTTTTTTTTTGCCCTCAAACCCCCTAGTGCATTGCTGATGAATGGATGCAGAAATACCCATAGCAAACAGAGGGTACGTAGAAGTGCAACAATACACAACTTATGGAACATTGCAGGGATGACTTCCAGCGGAGATGTCTCTAGTTCTCTGGTAATCGTTTTTTTTTTTTTAACTTTTGGAAAAGTTCAAAACGTTTGTGAACAAAGTTTGTGGTCTTTGACTTGCACACTTGAGTCTTGTTGGGGTTATGGACATGGTCGCTGCAGTGGTGGTGGGCTGCTGTAAAGGTGGTGCACTTTAGTGGCCTGATTGCAGACCTTTTGGATAAGAGGTATTGTCCATTGGTTAAGTTCAGAAAACCTTTGCATCCTTATGTATATCGTCATCAATCATTCTTGGGGATCCCTGTGCCTTGACTTTTATTGGGTGTGCTTTTACGTTATTTGCACCATTTTAGTGGGGAACTGGTAGGTGGCACTATTCAGGGTATCTACTTTTTGTTCACTAAAAACAGTGGGTGTTTATTCATGGGTTACCTTAAGTCTTACTTATGGTCATCGGTTCTCCCACCTCACTATGACAGAAAAAGATATTTTAAAGGTTGTTTTCTGTCAGCATGTTGAGGATATTTGGTTATTTTACTTTTGTTTTAAGGGTGTTGCCAGCCTTCCGATTTGCTACCTTCCCTAGTGTGTGCATGGGGGTGCCTTTTGACCTACACATGTGTGGGGAGATGTTTAAAAGGGGGTTGTGCCATACATTGGGTGTTGGCGATCACAACTTGCCCTGAGGTCAATCCTATACCCCTCCCGGCATGAGGCATGCAGGGGGACCCTCCCTAATTGCGCCAGATGTCTTGACTACCCTCTTTTTTTAGAGGGCCCCTTATGGGCTAGCTTTGGGCTTCTTTTTACTAATCTTTTGGGCATTTACTTCGGCTTTTATGTGAATTGCTATCTCTATTGTTGTGTACCAGAGGGGGTGGGAGAGTTGTTCAACCCCCCCATTTGTTTCTGAAGTGGAAGAGACTGGGCTTAATGTCTACACAGGCGGTGTGTGGAAGGCCTTCTGTGCCAGCTGATCGCTAAACTGGATAGAGCAGTGAGCATTTTCTGGTGTATCTCGCACATAGCTGTGGCATATTTATTTTGTTATTTTGGAGGAACATGACCCCACAATCAGGCTTCTGGATGTCACTGTGGTTGGAGCCACAAGGCTCACAGGAATTTTGGTCTCAGGCCCTTTAGATCTGGTAATAAAAACCCTTCACACTTGGAATTGGGAGAGGGGACCTGGGTGCCTGCTTTTTAAGGACTTAGACGGGAGATGCCTTGCCCCATGTCCTTCTCCAGGGGTGTGGTCACCCAGCCCTACCCTGAGGGCTTAGCAGCAGAGTGGGGCCTAGGCTCCTGCCGGCACCTGAAATGGTGAACTCTAGTGCAGATTCCCGATCGACAAAACGTACAGCAGCCCAGAGTTTCCTGAATACAAGTAAAGGCTTGTATTCCTAATGTTGTCTTACTATTTTGAAAAGAGCGTGAAGTGAAGGTTTCACATTGGGGATTGAACTTACTGTGGATTTGCATTTTGTGTTTGCATAAAGGCATTACCTCCCCGGACACTTACCCCTCCCCACCCTGGTTGTGGCCCTAGTCCTTGTGGACTGGGTTCCCTGTCTGTTGCAGCTGTTGCCACATTTTTGACCAACCCCTAATCCCTGTTTTGTGGTGCAGTGGCTGTCTGATTTCCCTGTGTCTGAGTGTAAGGTACATTCAGGTTACCCTGGGCTTGGATGAGGATGGGGATTTTGCGGGGACTGGCCCAGGGTCATCAATTTTTGTTCATGATAGGCTTTCAGGCGACATCGGTCGGCCATTTGGTCCATTCTGTGTCAATAATAACATTCTCTGAGGTCCAGCTGCTGCCAACTTCCCTGACCTCTGCCGCAGTAACTGAGTTGAAAAACCTCTAAGGTTTTGTAGTGGAGCCCCCTGAAAGACTGCTGCCATCTGCATGCTTGCTCTTAATACGGCCTTCTTGAAGGCAGTCTTTTTCAATTTGTGTTGGACCAGCTTGGTGATGTCTCCCTGTTGTTGTTCATGGTTATCCTTTATCTTGTCCTCGTTGTTCCCTCATTCTGTCCAATAAATCAGTTATGGTCTTCCCAGGTTTCATGTTTTCTGCCATTTATCTTCCTACATCTGGGCTGTCAGGGATTTTTTCCTCAGGGTCATATGGATTTTGTATCTGTAAGAATTGAATGTGGCCCGTCATACTCGGGGTTTGTCAGCGTCACTGCTGTCATGGGGGCTCGGGCGAATACCATGTCAGTCCGCTCTCTGATGAGACTACTTATCAGACTTTTAACATTCCCTATCACTAGGTTTATTTCCACTGTGTTCTTCTCTAAATATGAGATCCATGTTCCCGCCCCATTCAACAATGGTGGCAATTTATTCCTGAGCCCTTCCTTTTCTTAATGGGCCCATGGCACATAGATGGTCCCTGGCATGCCCTTCTGTAGTAGCGGTCACATTTTGGCCTGGGGTAGCATTGCTAGTTTCTCCCAAATGTAGCACTCCCATCTTTTAAGGCAGCCCTGCATGTATGGGAAGTTCCGTTTGGGATCTCTCCCTCTCTGTCGGAGACAGTCTTCCGCAATGGCCATGTCCTCTGGATCAAAGGATACCTCCTCTGGCCTGCGTCTATCATACTGGCCCTCCCTTTCGGTCCAGCGGGCTAGAAGGTGGAAAAATGGTCATGCAAAGATCTCGCCTTCCTCTCTGGTCACTATCTCCCAAAACAGTTTATCTATCCTGCTCATTTGGAGGAGTAGCAGACGTCTTCGTCTTTGCTCTCCTTGTGTGCATGCAAAGGTGTCATGTTGTTTCTTCAGCATCCTAATTGAGTTTGCAGCAAGCTACCTTGATCTCTTATTACGTGGTCAGTCCCTCTGGTGAGACTTGGGTCCCAGACAGAAGCATCCCCACTAGTTCCACCTCGTACTCTTCTCTGCGTGGTGCTCTACAGCTACCCCTGCTCTCCTTATGTTGAGGGTGCACCGCTCTATTCTCTAATTGCGCTCCCAGGGTGAGAGTCCTTTCTCTCTCCATCCTTAATTCTCCCACTCCTCTAACTCCCACTTAGGTGCCTCCTTAGTTTTGAGCTATGTGCTGTTTTTGTGCCCTCAAACCCGCCTTCTGTTGGCCCTTCTGCAGCTTGAGCATACCCTGCGACTTCCCCTCCGTCATCAGATTCTGTAGCACTGAAATCCCTTTCCTCACCCCCCCTAGTAATATCACTGTTCAGAACTGCTGTGAATATCCCTATTGCCTGAGTGTGTTCACCTGACCAGGTGGGAGTGTGCATTCTTTGTGGAGCTGGGGTTTGATGGTTTGAATGTGCTGGATTGGAAGTTTAACTTTGGGGGGCCCTAGCTCTGAAGTGGGGGCTATGGGGATTGCCTGGGCCTGCTGGCCTTTTTGCTTCTCATGTCTGGATCTAGTAGTTCATTGTTTGGCAGGGGGCTCTCTGGCTTCTTTGACCAGTGGATTAGTATTACCAAATGTGGGAATGGCAGGCATCGGGGAGAGCACCTCTATTCTTACATGCAGCAGTGGAGGAGCAGACACCTTACTTCTTGGTAATTGGATAGGAGTGTTGGTCATGGCCTCCTTGATGATGGCCAACAGTTATAACAGTACCTCTCTTCTGGTCTTCTTCTGCCCTACATATTCGGTTCTAATGTGTGTTCTGGTGTGTTCAATTATGGCCCCCTCTGCCCAGGGCAATATGTGTGCCTTAGTGTGTCCGTGTCATTCACAATAATGTATGGGGAACCTAGTTTGCAAGTGCTTTAGCAGCAACTTCATGATAAGTTGGGAACTTTTAACAGGGCTGATGTACTAACTTCTCTGGATTAGTTAAACTCAAGTTCTATTTTGGTTGTGAGGAAATAAATACATGGGTATTATTGACTACACCTACTTTACTACCAGCGTAACAATATGTACAGATGCATTAGAACAAACATTTCACAAACACAACCTGAAAGAAAGTGTAATTGTTAGTTCAAACATGTGATTTTAGCAGGAAAACAGCAGACTCTACTTAGATGTGGAATAATGATTGTGAGAAATAGCAACACCTTCATAAGCACAATGAGTCATTGACAAAACACGACATCAAAGACAAAAATATGGCTGCAATAATTTACCAATAAACACAGTTGATGGACAGAATGCAGAACAATGTCTTACATTCACCCCAGTTCAAAGATCTGGGCCAAAATCCATCGTTTTTTTGCACTCCACACCACCCTAGGTCAGACAATGGCTATATGCAAATCAGCCTTAACCCTGTGCTTCATGGGAACAGTCCAGCCCGAACTACCAAGCCATGTCTTTCCTAGACGGGAATCAAGCATCCAAGGACCGGTTTCTGGCTATCAGCCTTCTTCAGCCTTGATAGCTTGACTCCAGTGATGTGAAGAGCCTGGGACTCAAGTCTGAGCATACCCAGCCCACTCGGGGTGAAAATTGCAAAAAACAAAGTTGATGGACAGAATGCAGAACAATGTCTTACATTCACCCCAGTACAAAGATCTGGGCCTAAATCCATCGTTTTTTTGCACTCCACACCGCCCTAGGTCAGACAATGGCTATATGCAAATCAGCCTTGACCCTGTGCCTCATGGGTACAGTCCAGCCTGAACTACCAAGCCATGTCTTTCCTAAACCGGAATAAAGCATCCAAGGACCGGTTTCTGGCTATCAGCCTTATTCAGCCTGGATAGCTTGACTCCAGTGATGTGGAGAGCCTGGTACTCACATCTGAGCATACCCAGCACACTCGGGGTGAAAATTGCAATAAACACAGTTGATGGACAGAATGCAGAACAATGTCTTACATTCACCCCAGTACAAATGTGTCATTGTTTAATGTAACTGGTGAGCACTTAAAGTGCTCCAATACCATCAGCTTGTGTTCACACTGTGGCAAGATGGACAACAGAGCAAAGGCTCCAATACCATCTTATGAGGTAAAAAAAATAAATAGGTGCTGTTTATGTTTTCACAACTTAAAAAAAATGCTTTTCTTTATGTACACAAACATGCATTTCAGTGGTATGTGTGTATGTGTATAAGGTAGATGGCCTGAACTCAAAAGCACTCCTATAGAGTGCTTGAAAACAAAAATCAGTAGCAGTGTAAGGAGACATGTACGTGGTCCGAGTACTATGGCAGGGCCGAACACAAGAAGAGGGAATGACGCCACATGCCTTGATGAATGGCATCAGCGGAAATTAGAGTGACGCTAAATATTACCAGTGGTAGGAGATGGGAGGCCTGTAAGCCCACAGATACAACACAACATGTCTCTTTGAGACATCGCGTGCACTGTCACTGTCTAGCCAAGACCTAATAACGTCCTACACCCCTCAGGCAAACTCTACTAGGAGAATCTGCACAGTCTACCTTGGGATGCTTTACACAGGTTTCCAAGGTGAATCTGTACGTATTTAAAAAGATCCAATGAAAACATGTTGTTGCCTATGCATACACATTGTGAGACTTAAGTCTGAAGGCTAAACAAACATGCCAAAACCTTTCTCCATTTCTATTCATTAATAAACTATTTTGTGTAATATTCACAAATTGGCACTAACGTTGCCCCAGGATTCTATCATGTGGGTAAACTATCTATAAGGTTGCTATAATTATAAACCCTCAACTGTCAAGAAAAATAATGGAAGTGGTTTGAAAAGCAATTGTGTCTAATTTTCCTGCTAACGAATGTGTTGTTTTTGCAAGCCATGGGTTTTGAAGCATTTAAGGGCTCATTACATTTGAAAGGTGAGTCAAAGAATAGAATGTTAAATACATAAAAAACAAATTGACTAAATTGCATTAAATCATTATGTAAATTGGTGAGCACGCAGATGTGTCCATTATATTTAGGCTGCTAGTCAAATTTGACTTCTCAGGTTCTAAATTGCATTATTTAAATCCAGTAAATAATCATGTTTATATTCAGCAACACTTTAGGTGGTTATCTGTGACACATGGTTCACATGAGGAATTGATTTTCAGGATGAAATGAACTGGGAGAAAAATATACAGAGACTGCAATCCATTTCCACCAGTCAGTGACTAATGGTGTATATATTAGTGATGTTTTAAGAGAAATGAAAAGTTACGACTTCAAGTTAAAACACAATTAGGTGTTTATAATGAGGTCGATCTTTCTCCTCTTACAGTACAGTTTCAGTAAGCATATTGTACACCAGCACATCAAACTTGTTTTTAATATTTAAGGAATATAGCACATCAGACTCAAGAGGACAAATCAGTTTCATCACATTTTGGAACTAGAGTCTGTTGGAACGTGGTTTATTCCAGGTACATGTAGGTACATACAGCTAGTAATAATACCACAATCACAAATAATGTTGAAGTAAAGTACTCAATAAATTAATCCTTGCTCAATCCTTGGGAGCAGGCTGTGGGCAGGCAGGCTCAACTTAGGAGACAGGTGTGTAAAGTATTTAAAAACACTAATACATGAAATAAGTAAGACACAACACACAATAAAAGTCCAATACCAATTTATAAAAATAGGAAATATTTGTATGATGAAAATGGCAACAAAACAAAACAAAAAATCCAATGCAAGGATCCAGAGAAATTAATAAAAAAATTAAATAAAACTAAAATTAATGCTTAGAAGCAAATTATACTCAAAGGGTTTAAAAAGCGTACACTGCCCCGTGACAAAGTCGAGTTCTGGCCACTCTTGATGTAACACTTCTACACTCACTTTCAGCAGTGTATCCTGAAGCAGGAAAGTGGCCCACAGCACCATCAAGGGTTCAGAAGCTCTGGTTTGCCTCTTGGGGTCTGGGACTACCACTCCCACGATGCACCTCATCAATTCAAGTAAAATCCAGGTGAGCTTGAAGCAGAAGATGTCCTCATTATTATTGTAGCTGGTAGCACTTCCAGCACGTTTCTACCTATTGCTGATCAGGGAGTCAACTCCATATCCTTTGAGACAGGAAAAGTTGTTGTGTTATTAATCCTTGTGAGTGCAGCATGTGCAGTCTTTCCGAGTGCAGTGTTCTCTTGTGCAGTCCAAGGGTCCAGCAGGAAAGTCCCTCTTCTTCAGTAGTTCTGTTTGGGCCTTTGGGGGTTCACAACACCAATACAAGGTTTTAGGATCTCTGAGTTGCTCCTTTGGAAGTTGGCACTACAAGACCCATAATGCACCTGGCCAAATCCGTAAAAGTCCACTGAACACTATCCAGCTGGGTTTCTCTTGGTGGACATGATGTGAGTGGAACTCTTTTAACCTTTTATTCCAACGAGTCCACTCCTTCAACTGTCAGAGCAAGGCAAAGTCATTTTTGTGCTGAAGATTAAAATGTGCAGCAGTTACAGTCCTTATGAGAGCAGTCCTCTCTTTTGAAGTCCAAGGGTCCAGCACCAGCAGGGCAGGCCTTCTTCTTCTTGTAGTTTCAAAGCAGTGATCTGAATTGCTAGACAGCCCTCCCTTATTTATCCAATGTTCTTGGGTGACAAGCAGGGAGGCACCCCGGACCAATGGTGTACATGGTGCCACCCAGAATTATGACAGATTCCTCCAAAAAGTGGCATATTCTTGTCCCAAAAGGCACTGTACTTTAACGTCCAAAATGGAGAAACTCTCTCCTGGAGGTTAAGATCTGGCTAAGCCCACCCATTGGTGTGACTTACGTTCCCTAACACTCTCCTTCCAGCCCCTGCGCTAATTCAATTACTAAGGCTCCTCTCTAGCTTGGGGTGCAGGATGTGGTAGGTGAACCTGCGTCCTGTCCTAACTGTCATTCCCTCTTTGAAGACCAGTTTGGCTACCCCACCCTCATTCTGCTTTTTGCTCTGCAACTGTAGATCTCCTTCGACCAGATGTCCTTTGTCTCATTGCAGGCCACTTCACCCCTCATCAGAGCAGTTTGACTCAGTCTGTCAAAGAGTGGCAAATGAGGAGAGGCTGCTGGAAGGCTGGATTTCTGCTCATCAGAATAGCAAGTTCCATAACTTTTTCTAAAATAGTTATAGTAACTCCAACCTTGGCAAGTCGTTGGATTTACTCTATCATTTTAAGTCTTTTTAAATATTATTTTAGCTCACTCCTATCAATAGTTCTACTTGCTGGTGTGAAGGGAAAGGCTGGAGGATTATGATCCCTTCTAACATAACAAAATTTAAATATGTATCAATAAACTCTGCAAATATTTCAAAGTAAAAAAAAATATTTCAAAGGATGACTTATACGAAAAAAAAAGAAGGTGTAGGCCTGACAAGAGGGTTAACTTGTCAGGTCAACATGGCAGTTTAGGACTGCACTAACAGGCTCTGCAATGACAGGCCTGAGACATTTTGAAAGGGCCACTGGAGTGGGTAGCATAATCAGTGGGTAGCACAATCAGTGCTGCAGGCCCATTAGTAGCATTTATTTTAAATCATCTGAGCACAAGTAATGCACTTTATTAGGGACTTATCAGTAAATTAAATATGCCATTCATCGATAGGCCAATGTTACCGTGTTTAAAGCAGAGAGCATATTCACCTTTGCACTGGTTATCAGTGATAAAGTACCCAGAGTCCTAAAGCAAGCAAAAACAAAGTCAGCAAAAACAGAGCTGAAGGCAAAAAGTCTCGGGAAACCATGCCAAGAACACCAGCCAGTCCAACATTGGGCTTGACCTCACAGCCATATGGGTAGCTAGAGATTGCTGAATGGTGTTGGATATGTTCATCCTTTGGCCTTCCAAAATGTCATGAGCCCGAATTAGGCCTGGTAGGAAATAGTGCCAAGCTACATGTACATGGTTCTTTCCTAAAGTTGCCTTCCCTTTGTCACATAGAATTTTGACACACATTTGAACTTGGGTACGTTTCTAGGAAACATGGACATTGCTGACACAAAGAACTTTGTGAGAACACTATCACAGTGCCATGCATTGTGTGCAAGGCTCTCACTTGCATAATACAAGGGTGTTTGTTATTACATCTACATTAGGCCTGGGCAAAGCACTACGCTACGCTGCACGTAGCACAGTGCGAACACGCGTAGTGCAGCGTAGCGTAGTGCAGAGCTCATTTTTTGCTTGTTCGCAGTCCTGAACGCCATGTTCGCGACCGCGAGCAAGCAAAATGACATCCCGGCGAGATTCTCAATGCGGGGAGGTAAGGTTTCTCATTGTGAGTCGTTGCGCATGCTCGCGACCGCTCTCGATGAGAAACTACCAGTCCGCGTTGAGAAAGCTGCAGCTCGAGTAATAATCTACTCGAGCAGCAGAAAACTACAGCTCGCACTGTGCAAGATGCCATTTTCAATGATTGCACAGTGCCGGATGCTTGTTCGCACTGTGCAATCATTGACAACACTTCTTGCACAGTGCGAACATGCTACTACGCAGCTCGCGTAGTGCTACGTGAAGTTTGCGTAGTGCGAAGTGCACTTCGCGTAGCTTCGCGTAGCGCTACTTCGCGAACTACGCCCACCCTTAATCTACATGGCGACACAGCTATCTGTGGAATAGAAACAATGGCAGTTTGATCACAAACTCAGCCCAAGTCAAGGATGCCCCTTTATATATATATATATATATGTATATATATATATATATATATATTACCTACTGGCGGTCGCCAGTAGGTATATATAGTTAGGATTTTTTCCCTATGGGATTTCTGAAAATTCTATGTCTAATAACTTTGGCGTTTGTGGACGGAATCGGCTGAAATTTTCAGGAAAATGGCACATTTCGTTTCTGAGCAGCCCCTGAAAATTTGGGGGGGGGTTGTCAAGGGGGGGCCGAGAAAAAAGGGGGGTCCCAAAACGCGTTTTTCCCATGTTAATTTCCATAGGGCGGTTGGACTCACTTTTAGCCCGAACGGCTGAATGGATTTTCACGAAACTTGGCAAAATTGTAGGGACTGTTAGCCCGATGTGCCTTTGCTAGGTCTCAATATATGTGCTCCAGTAGTTTTTGAGAAATTAACGTTCAAAACAAGATATATATCTGTAACAGCGCTCCGGGCAGCGATCCGGTCCGCTTACTTTTCGCGAAACGGAACTTTGCGCGCAGAAAGCTGATTGGCTCTCCGGTGTCTGTCAACATTCTAAACAGTCCGGAGCGGCCGCCATCTTATCTCTCGGTAGGATCGAGAGAGAAGAAGAGGTGAAAAACGAAGGGGGAATTTAATGAAAGGGGGCAAGGTATCCCCCTCTTGACCCCCTAGGAATGTTGTTGGGGTTATTAAAGGGTCCCGTGGGGAAAATAAAAAAAAAAATGATTTTTCACGGTAGAAGCGCTTCACGGGCCGCGAACTGGGCCGCAAACTGGTAGCGAAACGGGAATTCGCCATTTTGTGCTTCGTTAATTAAATTACTAGGTATAAGGGGGTGCGGGAGACGTATCCTAATCCCCTATGTTTCCTGAGGGTGGCTGAGGAGGCTCATATATGTTGATACATCTCTTCCAGCGGCTGTGCGTGAGCTTTTTTTTTTTTGCTGCGTGACAGTCCGGAGCGGCCGCCATCTTATCTCTCGGTAGGATCGAGAGAGAAGAAGAGGTGAAAAACGAAGGGGGAATTTAATGAAAGGGGGCAAGGTATCCCCCTCTTGACCCCCTAGGAATGTTGTTGGGGTTATTAAAGGGTCCTGTGGGGAAAATAAAAAAAAAAATGATTTTTCACGGTAGAAGCGCTTCACGGGCCGCGAACTGGGCCGCAAACTGGTAGCGAAACGGGAATTCGCCATTTTGTGCTTCGTTAATTAAATTACTAGGTATAAGGGGGTGCGGGAGACGTATCCTAATCCCCTATGTTTCCTGAGGGTGGCTGAGGAGGCTCATATATGTTGATACATCTCTTCCAGCGGCTGCGCCATCTTGCCTTTTTTCCAATGCCACAATTTTGTCGTGCACGGCAGCCATTTTAGATGCCAGGCTGGTCCCAGGCTATCACCTACCCCTGCGGATGTAGTTTATGGCCCCAGCTGTAGAGAATTCAGACATGCCAACCCTCCCGATTCAGGCGTGAGACTACTGATTTCAGTGCTAGTCTCCCGCCTCCCGATTTCTGCAAGCAAAAACCCGGGGGCATATTACGAAAAACTAGCGATAATTTTTGTCTCTAACTTGTTTAGAGACAAAAATTATCGCCGCACATCGGCGATTTTTATCGCAGATAAACTTTGCTATTATCGCAGAAAAGTCAGCGATATTCATGTATTATCGAGCAAATGCTCTTAGCCATGTTATCCACCTCCCATTGGATAACATGGCTAAGAACTGCTCAGGGCAGGTGTTAGATTTTGGAGATATTCGCGCTTAGCGCGAATATCTCCAAAAGTTGGTAATAGGAGATAGCGATGTTAGGGACTGTTTCCAGTCGCTAACATCTTGGCACGCCACTTTGCATGTCATTAGTGATAAGTATCACTGACATGCAAAGCGGGGCCCAAGATGGTCGCTATCTCCTTTTAGCTGTCACTAACTGGTGTTAGCGACAGCTTGGTAATAGGGAGATAATTTTATCTCCGCTTTCATGGCTTTTAAAGCCAAAAAAGCGGAGATAAACCCCCTTGATAATATGCCCCACGATTCCTTGGGGGTTTCAGCTGACAGGGCTTGGTATTGTGTTACATGGTAATTTTTCCAGGAAACGTCAGAGGGTCGATGCAGGGGTTCTAGAAGAGGTGATAAACCATTTAAGCCTCATGAACAAGCGCATGGTCTTTTAAAGATTTGTGAAGTACTCGGGGCGGCGGTGTGTGTGTGCCCTCTTTCAGGAGCGGGCGGGGGGGCACTGCCAGCAACTTGCCAGGTCAGGTAGTGTTCAACACGTGCATCACCCTTTCTCTGCCTGCTATTGCGCTCCATGCTTCGGAAAGGTAAGAAAAAGAACGTGCATTTGAGTTTGAAATGTCCGATCCTGCAGCAGCACACTTCCAAAGCCCACACATGACAGTAACCCGATTCAAGGCCCCATTCACCCGTTTTTTAAAAAATAGATAACACTCCAACAAAGTAAGATTATAAAACTTTATTAACTTTTAACTATAATGAACGGAACAAAAACTGTAAAAACATTTAAACATTTTTCACCCAAAAAAGCAACAATGGTCAGAAGCTGTCTTTTGTGCGAATAGTCCCAAGGCAGCACAACGTGCAGAGTTCTGGACGGCACCCAGGTGATGTCGCCTGGGTGCCGCACTGGTTTTGGGATCCTACAATGCTGCTCCAAAAATTGGCGTGGGGCGTCCCGGGTGGTGCGGGTGGAGGCCTCGTCAGTAGCGGTCTGTTGTGCGAATAGTCCCAAGGCAGCAGAACGCGCTGAGATGTTGATGGCACCCAGGTGATGTCCAGTAAACTGCCGCACTGGTTTTGGTATCCTACAATGCTGCTCCGAAAATTGGCGTGCGGCGGCCCGGGGGGGGGGGCGTGGGGGAGGTGGCGTGAACGGGCCTCCCCAGGTGGCGGCCATCTAGCTGAGTTGCGCCCGCTCTTGCGGCTACAGAGTCTCGCTCACCATGTTGTTGAGTTGCTCCCACTCTTGCAGTGCAGCGATAGGCGGCTGCAACATGACTCTTAAAATGGCGGACGGCTCTTCGGTTTTGGGCCTGGTCCACTGAAATGGCCCTGGGACACCTTGGAACTCGGACGCTTGCCTGCTAGGGCTTGGGCTCCATTCTCGAAAAGCGTCCCCTCAGCCGTGAAGATTCTACAAAAGTCTTGGGGGCCCCCGACTCCCGCAGGCTTCCGGTGGGGAGCGGCTGCCATGATTGCTCGTGGAATGACCACGACGGAGCCACGAGATGGTGGTGCTCTCATGCTGACGCCAGCTTCAGTCTGAATGATCCAGAAACAAGGTGGGGCTTTCATCGTTTGGGGAAAAAAAAATTTTCTAAACCAATGAAAAGTGTTATTTTTAGGTCATATGACCAAACCTTCCATCTTTAGGAAACCAAAAGTAAAATGAACCAATGAAAAGTTTTATAAACAAGTCACATGACCTGTTCTGCGGCATAGGGCTACAAAAAGCGTAGAAAATCCGTTGGCACGTGAGGCGGCGTCAGTAGCGGACCGATGTGCGAATAGGCCGAAGGCAGCACAACGCGTCGAGATCCGGATGGCACCGAGGTGGTGTCCAGCAAATTGCCGCACTGGTGTGGCCATCCTACAATGCTGCGCCGAAAGACGGCGTGTCCAGCTGAGTTGCGGTCACTCTTGCGGTACAGTGACTCGAACGCGCCGAGATCCGGATGGCACCGAGGTGGTGTCCAGCAAATTGCCGCACTGGTGTGGCCATCCTACAATGCTGCGCCGAAAGACGGCGTGTCCAGCTGAGTTCCGGTCACTTTTGCGGTACAGTGACTCGAACGCGCCGAGATCCGGATGGCACCGAGGTGGTGTCCAGCAAATTGCCGCACTGGTGTGGCCATCCTACAATGCTGCGCCGAAAGACGGCGTGTCCAGCTGAGTTGCGGTCACTCTTGCGGTACAGTGAGTCGAACGTGCCGAGATCCGGATGGCACCGAGGTTGTGTCCAGCAAGTTGCCGCACTGGTGTGGCCATCCTACAATGCTGCGCCGAAAGTCAAATGAAATCAAGTGAGAGGCCTAATTTCACTTGTGTGTGTTGTCAACGCACTTATTATAAGAATCAGACTAAGTTGAAGACTGTCTGAAGCTTATTTGCACCTGCTGCAGGTTCACTATTGCCCTGGTGTGGCCAAAGGTCGCATATGACATAGGCGGCCGGCTCCCGAGGTCCGGCGGAACTTTTTTCCTTTTCCTTTCTGCTTCTTTTCCTACAATCCGTTTCATCTGAAGACACGACCAGGTCCCTGAATGTGTGCAGGGGGACGCTATTGATTGAATGAAAATGGCGGCTTGACACAAAGCTGACTCAAGCGTTGCTGTTGATGCTATACAGACAAAAATTGGTTTTCAGTTTGTACATTCTTCAGGATTTTTTTTTCTATCCAAGTCTGATTGAGAGTTTGTAGAAAAATGGCTTCAGATTTTCCACATACTACTCTTCAACATTCTTCCTAAATGTAACAATGTGAAACTCACTAGGAGAACGGCTGTTTCTGTTTCCTTTCAAAATGCTGCCAACAATATTTTCTGAATGGAAGACACCATCTTGTAGCATAAAGGGCCGAAAGGGGTTCTGGTCTGGCCGATGGTTGGTGGAGACATTTTGACTATATCTTGGACCTGCCCGGCCTCGCCCAAAATGGCGCCGGTATAAATGGGACTCGTAACTCCTTGCCCGCAAATGTATATCTAGAAAATGTTATTGTAAGTGGCCCTGTCGTATTTTAATTACAAAATGTACGTTCACCGATTCCGCAACTGTTAGACACCTTTGTTCTTGCAACCTAATGGCCCGCTCGTTACGTTCCTCTACAGTGTAAATGTCTCCTCATCATATACGATTTCAGTTTGCTCCGTGGCCGGCCCACGTGGTTATAGGCCCGTATTTGTATACTGACATTTTCACAATAAAGGTTTTTAAAACAAAACACGGTAGTAGTATTTACATTGGTAAAGTTTTTACTTTTAGTCACTGTTTTCGAATCAGTAAAAGGCAAGTGAAATAAAGTAGTGCAATTACATGACGGATAAAAGGTATAATATGTAGGAACGCAGTAAAGATAAATGGTCAAGGGCAGTTGTGTTTTTCATTTCTGCAACATAAAGTGATCGATAAGAATCTGATAATCAGGCGTATCGGCGACTAAGACAGCAGGCCGAATCTCTTTTACTCAACGGCTCCGTCATGGAAGGAAGAAACGCCCTTTTTCTCGAAAAAGGAATATATTTTACTTGCAGGACAGTTGTAAATTTTCCGTGAAAGTACATTAGCCTGGAATATTATAACATATGTTTTAAAAAAAATAATGTTCGAAAACAATAAAAAGCATAATTTTTAGGTCATATGACCAAGCTTTTCATCATTAAAATAACAAAAGTAAAATGAACCAATGAAAAGTTTTATTAACAAGTCACATGACCTGTTATGCTTACGTTACGCGCTGCGCGCCGCGCCTCGGATCACTTCCGGGTGCGCTAACGCGGCGTGTCATATAACGCATTACGCGACAACGTAGGTCAAGAATATAGCCAAAATGTCTCCACCAACCAGCGTTCGGAACACAACCCCTTTCAGCAGTCCAAAAAGTTCTGTTAAATGACAACAGAGGGGACAGGCAACAAGAACCATCAGTCAAAGAGGGGAGGGCAAGTTCTTCTCTTCTGGGTCATGTTGGGGCGCTACCGGAACTGATCGAATTGGTAGTCTACAGTATTTCTGGATGTTTCAGACTAAAGCTGGCGTCAGCATGAGAGCACTTCCATCTCGTAGATCCGTCGTGGCCATTCCACGAGCAATCATGGCAGCCGCTCCCCACCAGAAGCCTGCGGGAGTCGGAGGCCCCCAAGACTTTTGTAGAATCTTCACGGCTGAGGGGACGCTTTCGAGAATGGGACCCAAGCCCTATCAGGGAAGCGTCCGAGTTCAAAGGTGTCCCAGGGCCATTTTAGTGGACCAGGCCCAAAACCGAAGAGCCGGTCGCCATTTTGAGAGTCCTGTGGCAGCCGCCTATCGCTGCACCGCAAGAGCGGGAGCAACTCAACTACATGATGAGCGAGACGATGTAGTCGCAAGAGCGGGCGGTAAACAGCTGAATGGCGGAAGAGGCACAGTGTAGCAAAAGCGGGCGGAATGGCAACTGAAACGGTAAAGGGGCGCCCCACTACAGCGTGTCTTCAGGTCAAACGGATTGTGGGACAAGGTCCAGAATTGAAGAGTCATCAAAAGGCAAAAAGTTCCGCCGGACCCCGGGAGCCGGCCGCCTATGTCGGGGGCGATCTCAGGCTACACCAGTGCTATAAGACTTGGGGAGGGTGTCGGAGCCAAGCGTCTTCTCCGAGTCCATGGCCATCACACCGCCCCTCAGGGGCCTCCGTCAAGCTGTTTAGGAAGGTAACATATCACATTGTTTTCTAATGCAGTCAGGTCCACAAACGACACTCACTTACTTTGAGAATAGTGAAGCTGCAGTAGGTGGAAATAAGCTTCAGACAGTGTTTTAAGCACTGCTCAGAACTCTTAACTATGGCACCCAACATCCAGAACTTATGCCATTTGAGAATGGCAGTGACATTGAAGCAACTCAGGGACCAAAACCATTAACGTACTTTCATGTATGAAAATCTTACTTGGGGAGGGGGCAGGAGCGAAGCGCCCCCTCCCAGTCCGCGCCACCACACCGTATGTTGAAAATCTGAAGCCATCGTTCTACAAAGTGAACCAACCTTGGATTGAAAAATCTAGAAAAATGTACAAACTGAAAACCAGTTTTGGTCTGCATAGCATCAGTAGCAACGCTTGCTATCAGAGTGCATGAGTTTCATGCTCGATCGATTGAGCTAGCCGGATCGGGCAATAAAAAGTATAAAATAGTTATGTAAATAGTTATTTAATAAAATGTTTTACCCTGTTTCTTTGCTGGTGTGTTGTCTATATTTTTAATATTTGCATAGGGTTTGTCGTTATTTTGGGCGGGGTGGGTGACGGAGTCGAGCTGTCTTGCAGCCCTCATGGTGTGGAGCTCAGTTCATCTCACTATTTTCGTATTTCTCATGAAGGGTTGTTCCTAATATTTCTATTTTAGCGAGGTCAAAAAGACATCCAATTAGTGGCCTACTGATTTTGCTCGATTACTTTTATTTTTTACACGATTTTTCACTATCTGCAAAGACTAAACAGAGTATTGCGACTTTGTGCTTGTTTGTAAATAGAGAATGATCCAAAGAGAACCAATTCTAAAACAGTAAATGCTTGGATAACAATCAATCAAATGGAGAGACAAGCAGGCACGACGGATTACAACGGGGGCAAAGGCCTGCATTAACTACCGTTCACTATCTGCAAAGAGAGAGTACTACTAAGAGAAAAGAGGGGAGGGGGGGCAGTGTTCAAAGCACATCAGCGTGCATAAATACGAAAATGTTTTTATCTATCACGTACTTGACATTTTAAAGCTTTTCATATTTGCTATTAAAAAACCAATGAAATTCACAGAAAAAACCATAGGTTATATTGGATATATAGTTAGGAATTTGCATTTACAAAACCTTGAAAATTCAATGAAAAAACCATTGGTTTTAGGCCATATATAGTTAGGGATTTGCATTTACAAAACCTTATTTTACTCGCATAAAACCATTGAAATTCCATATATAGTTATAAGCGCTAACTATATATCGCGCACCCTCAATCCACTGCTGATGATGTCACATATTACATCATTCATGACATGGTTAGTGACATCACTGATGACATCACTGATGACATCTCAAATGACATCACTGATGACATCACTGAAAACATCTCATTTGACATGACTGATAACATCACTGATGATATCATTCATGTGATAATACCATGAACCTCTTCAGACTCTAATATAACCTTAGATACAATCAGTGTAAACAGACAGTCACAGACTGTCACTCATCCATGGAGTTACTCACACACCTAGTCAGTTATGCCAAAAATCAATCACACCTCCATTTTCTCAACTATACAGTTATACACACCTTACTTATTCAAACATATACTAACACATATTTACTTTACTCTCTTATACAATCTTTGATACATGTCCACAATGATCCATACAGCCACTCACACATTCACTGGCTCTTATGCACAGTTATTTATAGATGTCAACTCTCACATGTACTGTGTTTTACATATGTACTTAATTTGACATGTAGCACTGAGATATCCATTCACTCACTAATACACTCATGCACAGTCAACCGCCCATACAGCTGTTTGCACATGCACTTTTGAATCTATACATATAGTGAATCAACTACTCACACATCTATGTACAGAGTCACACACCTCCCAGCCACCCATACACACACACTCAGTTTCCCATACAAATACTTGGACAACCAATCAATAACCCATACAGTTACTCATATAGCTACTGATCAACATATGCAGCAGTTTGTAGAACAACAGATATAATGATGCACAAATTAAAACAGTTTAGTCACTAACCCATGCACTCAGTGAGACACATTTAATCACTCACTCAATCAGTCAGTCATGCACCTAGTAAATCCTTCATCCAGACACTTATACATCCACTCATTCTTCAATATGTAAGACATATTTTAACTTTTCAGAAACATACAGTCACTGGATGTTGTCATCAGTGATGTCATTTGAGATGTCATCAGTGATGTCATCAGTGATGTCACTAACCATGTCATGAATGATGTAATATGTGACACCATCAGCAGTGGATTGCGGGTGCGCGATATATAGTTAGCGCTTATAACTATATATGGAATTTCAATGGTTTTATGCGAGTAAAATAAGGTTTTGTAAATGCAAATCCCTAACTATATATGGCCTAAAACCAATGGTTTTTTCATTGAATTTTCAAGGTTTTGTAAATGCAAATTCCTAACTATATATCCACTATAACCTATGGTTTTTTCTGTGAATATATATATATATATATATATATATATATATATATATATATATATATATATATATATATATATATATGAAGAAAGCAGTCCTTGTTCCATCTATGAACAGCGGAACTTAGTGGGTCTGGACCTCCGAAGCCTCACACAGTACAGCGAAATACATCCAAGAAACAATCACTCCTCAAGTGAGTTTGCAGGGAGACGGTTTATTCAATGGAAGATGACGCGTTTCACTCCACTAGGGAGCTTGTTCACATAGCGCGCCCAAAACACTGAGAAACATTTATAGTAGCAATTAAGGTGGGACAATACTAAAAAGTGTACACGCCCTCTCTGCATTTCATCATGAAAATAGTGAAAAGACTAACTAACATGCAAGTGCACAAAATAATAAAGGTCAGACTAGTATTTACAAAATCATTTAGCAATTCATATATAATTAGTTTGATCCCAAAAATCTATGAAATTTCAAACACAGAATATAAAATGCATTATTAAAGAATTTGAATACATTAATGAGCAGTTTTTTTTTGCATAAATGTTATTTATCCTCCTATTTCATTGTGAAAAAACAAAGATTACCTTCAAAGGGAATAACGACATAGTGCCATAATATATATATATATATATATACATATTTCCTTTTGTTTCCAAATACACTATCTACTGACTTTGAGGCGTCCCTGCATGCTGAAGCTTTCACCTAGAGGCTTACTGACATCTCCGTAAGGGGTGTCCAGTTTGTGACAAAGTCGGGGTTCCACATTCTTACCCACCAGGTAAAGGGGTTGGATCACCCAGAAAGGGGTTTCTTGGCCGGCCATACATTCATACCCTAGACACATAGGTAAGTGTTTGTATCATGTGAGTATGCTAGAGTCTTACAATACTGTAAATGTGTGCATCTATAAGTTGCAATAACTGCGCATTTGCAGTTTTCGCAAGCTAATTGACCCAAGCAGGAGAAGGCGAGAAAGAGGAGGCTGGCAGCCAGGGGATGCCGGCAGTAGAGGTAAGTGTTTATTTTTCGGGTTTTGTAATAAAGTAATATTAATTTATTTATTTTTTTTAGACTTTTTTATTTATTTTTTTAAACCTTTATTGCACCTTTACATAAGTACACAGCCATTCGCCTACAACCCCAAAGGGCCGGCCGCTAATAATTGAGCATTGGATGTCGTACATGAGGATAAGTCCATACTTTGATCACGTTGCTGAAAAGTAAAAGGTTCATCACACGGCAAAGTAAAAGGTACTAAACTGACGTTATGTTGCTAATCAGTAATGGTTTTAGTTTTCTGTTTTTATATGAAAATAACAAAAAATAACAATGAGGAAATCACATTGCGGTCATCCAAAAGTAATTAGTGCTGTATAGCTGTAATGAAAGTCTACCCGACAGTATGTGTTACTATTTATAGTCACGGAGTCAAACCCAAGGTGACGGGCAGTGACGCCCATGTACCTATGTGTTACTGTATAGCAAAATATTAATTTTTTTATAGGCGGTGTGGAGGAGGGGGCTGTCCAACTCCGCTCCACTGCGGAGTAGCAATTTGCCCTGTACTTCGCTTTCTATGCAGAACGAGGAGTAGGGAAATCTCAGCACATTTCGCTGGCGGAGCGGAGTTGTGTGCCCAGGCTTAGTTCCAACTGAGGAATTAAAGCAGGTACAGAATGAGCAAGAGGCAGCACCTGCCCTGGACTTAGGGATGAAACTGATGGGCAACACTGACACAATATCCACCATAATGTTGAGTAACAGTAAATGGGAAAGCAGTGGCATTAGCTACACTCCAACGCCTAATGGATTTGACTCTTGCCCAGCAGGAGCGCAAATTACCTAAAATTATTGAAGAAATATATGCTACACAGGGTAGAGATAATTTGGGATCGACACCAGGAAAACCACAGTCGAAGAGTAATGTTGAAAAGGATAACTCTAAGCAAGCTCTTGACTCTTCAACAAAGAAAAAATGGAACAATAAGAAAAATCAGGAAAAAACTAAATCACGGGGTGGGTCTCATACACAGGAATCTGCCTAAACGCATTAGAATTTTCATAACCATGATAATGTTAAACCTCCTGGTAGGTATCAGGATACTGATACAAGCTCCTCTCATTCCTTCCAAGATTCATTCAATAAACAGTCGGAAAGAGGAGGAAAGTCAGAGCAGAGATCATTAGAGCATGTGAAACCAAGGACAGAGTCACAATGTTCATCTAACTACATAATTTAACAGGAAGACAGCCTCAAATATCAAAACCTCAATTAAAAAAAAAAAGGTAGCTGAACTAAAGGTCAGGTATTCCACATATTTTGATGACTCTGCTTCTAAATGGAGAATGGGCATTTACAATGTTGGACAGTGTGGCAGAAGTCACCTTTGTTCACCAGAACCTGATGTATTGTCTTGTGGGAGTAGTGCTAAGTGAGTATATCATGGTGGAATGGTGGAACTCACTCAAGGTTATGATATTTTACTGGCCGAAAAACACTGGCAGCCTGATTCCGTAATGGATTGTCCAAAGGGGGAAACAGTGATTTTACCAGCCTTCTTCTACTTTGTTCCAGAATCAATTAAACCCTCATACGCCAGGGAGTGGGCTTTAGTGCTGGCTCCTGAATTATACCATAACCATGTAAGATGGGATGACGGTTCACCTTATCATGACATACCATTAAGAACAACCCAACAATCTCAAAGACAATATCCAATATAAATTGAAGCAAGCAACAAGTTTGGGAAACAACTTGAATATCACAGTGTGATTGAAAGTTACACCTCTTCAATGAATAATCTTATGTTTCCAGTAATGAAACTAGGTCAATCATATCATCTAGTATTACATTACAGACATTTGAACCCAGCTACTTGCACATTTGCAGTACAAAATGCACACAGTGCCACACTAATGAAACACATTGTGCAGGAAATATACAAAACAACACTAGACATCTCAAATGGATTTTTCTGCCAACATACAGTGCCTGGAAGCAGAGAAATGACAGCCTTCACAGTGGTAGGGTCCCAAAAACAATGTTGCTACTTACAGCAGGGGTATAAGACTATCCCCAGGCAATTTTCAGCCAGAGTCACAGAACTACTTCAACACTTTGATGACTAGGCATTGTCATATGTCAATGGCGTACACTTAACAGACGTTGACCTGATGAAGCAGGAGCACTTGACCAGAGTGGACCGCAGAATCTTGGGATTTGTTCGTATGGACTATAGATTAAATTTTAAATAATAAAAAATTGCCCAACTCAGTGCCCTGTTTTTGGGATATGAGCTGTAAAGTGAATGCAAGAGCCTGGCAATGCATTTTTTAGAAAAATGTGCATTGCTCCAACCTCCGACAACTCTGAGAAGAAAACAATCCATATTAAGATTTCTAAATATTGGCAGAACATACATTCCACATTACGCAGAACGTGTAAAACCATTCTACAGACTTTTTTGCCATGAAATTTCAAGCACACATTGGACAAAAGAACACCCAGGAATTTTATGTTCCGTTCAAGCTGTCATAATAGCTTACAAATATTTGCACACACATGTAAACACAAACAACTTGGTGATACTTGTAATCACAGGTCATCAGGGTACACATACGTCACGTTCAATGAAGGTGACACAGTAACAAGTGCATATAAATCCCATCTCTATACCAATGCATAAATGTGTTTTGCACCACTGCAAAGTATACTGAAAACAGTACAAACTGCTTTAGTGAGAGAGTATGTCCTTGCTCAAGGGAAACACATTGTTGTGACCCCAGTACCAACCTTATCTGTGGTTACCAGAGCATGGGTTCCAAACCCTGGAGCTCCACATCCAAGAAGGATGTAATGGGGAAACTCCCTCATTGTTGCAGATGTAGACTACAGATTTTACCCTACGTTACAGACACAAGCATTTCTCCAGTACGAGCAAGAATAGCCATTGCCTAATGAAATCGTGCCTCTAGAAAGCTATGACTTTCATTTAAACTGATAGTTATGCTCAGTCTGCTGTAGGGACCAAGCACCAATATTCAGCCACATGTGCAGTCATGAAAGACTATATGCACAATAGAACCTTTCTTCCTGATAAAACCAGCAGGCAGTCACTAGGTGATTGCATGGCACAACTGGAAGAATTTAAGACGCTAGTACTGGCACTACAAATTGAATCTGAATGCTAGATTCCCCACACCTATAGTGTGTGATTCACATTATTGTGTGCAGTCATATAATGGAGTATCTTCCTTATTGTAGCCAGAATGGATTCACAGACTCGAAAGGCTGCACATTGAAGCACAAGTTGCTTTGGGGGCAGGTGGCTAAGCTGAAAGAATGGTTTCCACTGGCTCAAGTCATTCATACAGTGAGTCGTCAATGTGTTGGCATTTACGTTGCAGAGAATTCACTGGCAGATGAAGCTGCTAATGCAACAGTTCATACTGCTGCCATTGCTGCAATCACTCGTTTAACTACGAGAATAGACAGAGACATCATGGTGGCCGTCACAACACACACCTGCATAAAGGCTTTCCACTCAAGTACTCTTACAAGGTTAATGCACAAAACACACTGTATGCTTAGATTACAGGAGGGGAAGACAGAGTAATACCAAACTGTGATCACAGACTGGGATTAAGTCTGGCTGCACATGAGGGTCTAGCTTCTGCACATGCAGGGGTGGCTGTTACGATTTCTCTTTTCCAACAACTCTGTTAGAGTCTGGGTCTTTACAAAGAGACCAAGGACTTTGTCCTGAGGTGTGACATCTGTCAGCAGATGAAGGGTTCCACTGTGGTGCATCCACCTTAAACACCTCTTTTGATTTCAAACAAGCCTCAGGTTTATGTTTATTTGTTCAATTGCGATCCCCTATCATCAGAAGGGGCTTACAAGTACAACTTGGTGGCAGTGTATTCATGCTCTCGATTCCTGTGGGTATTTCGCAGTGATCGACTGACGCCCAAACTTCCATATAGGATCTTCGGGTCTTTATCATGGCATACTCATGTGCCACATTATATTTTGATCAAGGTCTTGCGTTTATCTCTCCATCTTACAAAGGGCATATTGGGATTTGGGTGTGACCCTGCGTTTCTTGTCTCCAAACCATCCCAATGGAAACCTGGTTGTGGAAAAGAAAAAAATGGGACTTAAAGAGCAAGTGTATTGGATTCAGTTCACAGTTGAGCTGACCACCTATACGGGGTCCAGAGGGCTTTGAACACTATGCCAAGAAAATCTCTGAGCGGTCAGACTCCTTATGAGATACTTTTTGGGGTTAAGATATGGGTCCTCGACTTCAATAATGCCAGCACAGTGGCAACAGAAAGATCATTTGACATCAATGAACGTTTGGCTGTTTTACAGGAATTTATTGATTTCCGATACTAACAAAGCAATGTCCAAGTAAAACACACCCCCACTGGAGAAGTGATGGAGAAGTGATTGGTTGTTCCAGCAAAAAACAACTGGACCCCAAAGGACGGTGATCTGGTCTGAGAAAAGATTGTGGACAAGAACAAGGTTGGGCCATCATACACAAACTGTACTTCTCCCGCTCCTTGCCCGATGCCGAGACTAAAGCTTTGTTATCTATTGTTATGATCAAACCACATTATGTTGCCAATTCTCAACAGTAAACAGCAGGGACTCCTGGGTAGGTACCAATCTCCTCTTGTTGCGATACAGGAGGTTCAGATGGAAACTTTAATTACAAATGAAGCCGTTTCTCTTCAACATGAAACATCAATGAACAACAATGAAGTATGCCTTCTACCTGTTTCAGAAACAAGGACTACTGTGCAGTCTAAAAGTACAGAAGCACAGCTTTTAATTCGGAATCCTGAAAAGAACAAGGTCTATGTCAATGTGCCACAAATCGAGTCTTCATCTAACTTGAACCAGCCTGCTGAGCTGCCCAAGTTAAACTGGATAGCGTCTGGATACTTCATCGATTTAATGACTTCTCCTCCAATGCATCTGAGGTTCCACCACTCCCACCACCTCTGCCTTTTGAACTGAAGGTGCGTGTCTTCTGTCTTTGTCTAAAAAGAACATGCTTTGTTTCTCCATGGTTACAACTTTGGATTACAATTGTATTACTTTTAATTTTTTTTTTGGTTTTATGACTTTGTTCTTCTTACTCCTAAATTGGCACTTTGTCCCAGAACGCTCTGCAATACACAATGTAAATCTGGTTCTGAACCACATGCATCCACACACAAGAGCAAAGAGACTTGCCCCTGGTGAACTTTTCAGCTGTTCCAGTTCTGGATAGGATTTTATGGGACAGGGTATCGTTGGTTGTGTATGATCCCATTGAACTCCGCATTTGGGAAAAATTTATTTGATCGACATTATCAACCCAGTACAATTTTTGATGATTGGGACATTGATACAGTATATGAAATGTTAGATGATCTAGAAAATTACACTGTGTTTTCTTCTTATGAGTTGTATAATGGTACAACACACTTTGATGAGATGTTCTGTTTACAACAGTGCAGTCATCATGTCCTACACAAGGCTAGTACACCTTGTGACGTATTTAACTTGGGAGCATTGCCCCACACCACCAAGGAGTAGTTCAAAAGCATTTGCATAGAAGTTTGACAATTTTTCGGGTTATGACATATTTGACTCAGCCTCAATTTAGTATAGGCTCTCACCATCACCTGCAAAGAAAACTATGATAACTGACACTAAGCTGAAATACTCTGCTTCTATTCTTTCGCAACTCTCTGTACAAGGTTCTGACTTTTTGAGGGATACAGTAGATGTAAAATATAACCAGGGGTCTAAAGATTGGCAGATTCTTGAAATGAAGGCCTTATTCATAGCCTGTTTAATACCGCAACAGATGATTTTCCTGAACAAAATTGTGCCCCACATGAATGGGGAAATTTACTAAGAGTTTGCACTGTGTTTGCATCACAAAAGTGCCGCAAATCACTGCAAAATCTTTTTTTCCCAATTTACTTTCCAGAGCTGGAAATAACAGAAAAGTAAGGCAAAGCAGCGCATAACACTGCTTTGCATTACTTTGCGTCATGGGGGCATACCAAAGATGATGCATTGGCGTGCTCAGGTAACCACCAAGGTTTCTCACTTTAAACCCAATTGACTTAATAAAGTAGATTGGGTTTAGCATGAGAAAACTGCGCCAATTTCAAGTAGATGCAAGGAAGAAATGTTTTTTATTTCTCCTTTCTTTTCTGAATTTGCATGTGTGCTGCACCTGTAAAGTGGAAAAATGGTTAAAGTGAGCCTTTGCATAGTATTTACTTCCAGTACAAAACCTATGCTAGTCTCATGGAGACACCCTTGCACCATGGCGCAAAGGTGTCTCAATGGCGCACAGCACCTGATTTCAGCATCAGTACCCGTGAGAAGGGATTAGAGTGCCTTATTTTAGTAAATAGAGCACTCTCCTTCTCTCTCCTTTTCACGTAGTGCAGTGCCGTATTTGTGGCTGCTGCAGTGCACTACATAAAAAAATAGTAAATCTGCCACAATGTGTCTTGGCTTAGCTAAGATAAAGATTTGAACACACCAAGGGTTCCCATCTTACACTATTTGACCACTAGCAGCGGTTAACACCATTCGACGAAAACGCCATTGATACTATGCTGCGTAAGAGTAGACATAACTCATCAAATCACAATTGGAAGGGATGGTTAGTGTGGACAATATACAACAACAAGTGTCTTGGGAGATTCCTACATCAAGGGATTTACAGCCAACAGGCCTGTTATGTGAAAAGTGAACATTCTGGGGTGATGACAACTTACAGTTTTGGGAAGTTGTGTCTCAGATACAACAGCACTTGTACCTTCTGATGACCTGGGCTTACAAGACTCTTTAATGGGTCCTCAGAAACCACATCAAAAGTACTTCCTTTTCGCTGTTTATAATGAGATATGGAAAATATCTAAACAAGAAGCATCTGAAAGGCTGCATGAGATTGACATGTCCTACTTAGAACAGGCTCTCATAGGAGTAGACAACGGTAGGACTACCTTATCATCTAGAATTTATTCTTTGGGTAACATTGTCTCATCTACAATAGATGTGCTTCAGCAAAACCTGTCTACATTACAACATGGTCAGTCACAACATAGGTCAAATCTATTGTTAAGCTGTATACTACAGACATTACATTCTGGCCATATGCCATGGGGACAGATTAACATCACCCATGTTTTCACACAGACCACCTTTCAAAACAGCAGAAAGCGATGGCACAGAAAGATGTGAAATTCACAATGTTACGCATAGAAAGGCTTGCGAAATTACCTTTTACCATTGCTGAGATAGCATCCTTGGATTGGATAATCCATGGGTACATTACACTGCGAATCTCGAATTTCCACTTTCAGAACTGTCTGCAACACCATCAAGTGGGAAGATATGCAGCATTAGGTAAACGGTTCATATATGAACAGTAGAAGCTTCCTTTAACATTCCAGTGCCAGAAAAACAATACTGAGGAATTTCTCAGCTACTCAGATTGCGGATATACTTTAAGTGGGTCCCTAGAGTGCCAGGACATTTTGTTCCACAGGGCACGTAATGCATCTATGGCGAACCTGTCTTACTACCTGAGAGGGTCTCCAACAGCCATAATACGTCTGACTTTCAGATAACTCTCAAATTGGAGTTACCTGATGTTGAATGGTCAAGGTTGTTGTTTGGATGAAGCCGGGGTCGCCTATGTGGTGACTGTATCTTCAATTCTAACATGTTAAACAGAAGTCCTGTTTCAGCTAACCTGTGTAGTTTGGGAGGATATGCCGTGGCCTTCAATTATTCTTACTAAAATGCACTTTAAGCCCTGAGCAAACTGAAAGCCTTATTGTTTCAACAAGATGTGGCCTTAACAACTGGCGCTTCCCTGTACCAGCTTCCCATGACATTTTGGGGAGGTGGTTCATCCTATTTTTAATATATCTAGTACAACTGGAATTGCAGAGTTTTTCAGGAGTATTAGCTCTGGGTTGGTCAACATCTTCCAGACGGTGATTGGAGTAATTCCTTCATTCATAACCACCCCATCCTCTAAAGCATCTTTGGAGGTCAGCCACTGGTCCTGATCCTAGTTACAGGGATGGTGCTTTTTTTCCGCAATGTATGTCTCAATTCAAGATCAAATGGAGCTGAGACTGCCTCACATCCTGTTGTGCAGTGAATGCATGGTGCATTTCATTGGCGCACTGTTACTTCAAACGCTAGATGAGCATTGGTTCCTGTCATTCCAGCATGTATGGCTTCATTGCTTACCGCATGCGTTCCGCTGTCTCTTGTGCACTTACGAACGTGCCCTAGACATGTGATTGGGGTCGCAATTGATTAACTCTGTGGCCATGCCCGTACTTGGTGGACCTGCTGAAGAGCCATTTGTCCTCTGTGGATACCTCTGCTCCTGGCTGCGTTCTATGAGCTGCCCTGGGTCACCTCCGCTCCTAGTGGTTTGGATCTGGGTCCTGTTTAACCAGAACATTGATTGGCTGTATTTGCTCCGTCAGCGACTGCTGGTTGGGGGTGGATGGAAACATATTTGCTATATCAATGTGCTCCGAGGTGTGTGTCTGCGGACGCTAGGAACAGCAATGTTTCATCTACCACGCAGAACACGTGAAAATCTGGCTCTTCGTGTGGTGCAAACTTTTTATTCAGCCTGTTTTTTAACTACTAAATTTCTTTTAAATTAACTACCTTTTATTGCTTTTATATTTTTAACAGCTATTGACTTTCTTTATGCTTCTGGGCATCTAAATAGCATGAGGGCCTGATTTTTAAGGCAATTTTATCATCCTTTTATCATATAATCTTCTACATGCTGATGCATTTTAGAGGTGGAATTACTTACTTTAGATAGCTCTCTAATCAACCTATGTACAAGGAGTGGGTGTAATGTGCTCAAGTTGAGCCTGGTAGGAAGAAGTGAGTTCTTTCCTAAAGTTGCCTTCCCTTTGTTACATTGACATTTGACACACATTTGCTACATTTGGGTTACTTTCTAAAAAACACCGACCTTGCTGACACAAAGAACTTCTTGAGAACACTATCACACTGCCTTGGCATTATGTGAAAGGCCCGCACATGCGTGATATAAATGTGCTTGTTATTAAGTCCATAGGTGACACAACTATCGGTGGAATACAAACAATGGCAGCCTCATCACAATCTCGACTGGAGGCAAGGATGTGCTTTTATATATATGTGCTTTTGCTTCCAAATACAATAAGAGGAGATGATTCTGCTGACTTTGAGTGGTCCCTGCATGCTGAAGCTTTTGTCTAGCAGCTAACTGAAATCTTTGTGAGGGGTGTCCAGGTGAAGACTAAGTTGGGGTCCTACATTCTTACCATCAGGTAAAGGGGTTGGATCATCCAGAAGGTTTTTGTTGGGCGGACCATACATTCACACCCTAGACACGTAGGTTTGAGTTTGCATCCTAGGAGAACCCTAGAGTCTTATAATACTGTACATGTATGCATATATAAGTTGTCTCAACAAGATGGTGGAACTTTTTGTTTTATTCAATGTTTTGACACTCGTTATAATCATTTTCTGCTTGTGTCTATTAATCATTGCATGTATTCTTTGTATATTTCACTGAGTGAAAAAGAGAAGGAATTATTGAACAAAGGTTCTGGGGCTGTCACCATGATTCCTAAGTGAACAGGGTTGTCATATTGATTAGTTGTCAGAACTGTTCGCTCCCTGTCTCAGTTTAGAGGGTCTAACAGTGGCACTGTGAGCCAGCTGGTCCAAGGAATAGCATATCCCGCGGAGGTGCATGCAATCAGTCTGGCACCATCCTAACTTTATGCTCTATGCAAATTAGCAGTTTCTACTGAATTTTGGAAACTACACAAAAATAAGAGCGATTCCTTTGCCAGCATATCTGCAACTAGGTGCTGCAGCCACACATACAGGAGGCTGTATTGTGGCCACTCACACAGAAGGGAAATGATTAACTGAATACCATGGTACAAGGTGATGGATGCCAGCTCTATATACATTTCAAAGTACTCTTGTGACTTGCCCATTCTGTGCTTACATATAAAGAGGTTACAGGGACCTGGGAGGTGAGCTACCCATCAAAAGTTGGGAAACATGGAGGAGAGAGCCGAATAAGTGTAACCGATCTGTGAAACATAGGGAACCAACTTTGAAAGTGATCACAGGGTGTTCTTTGACACCAGACAATGGTATGAGATGTTTTCAAATTCCTCTGCAAACAAATGCAGGAGAGAATGTGTTCTGGAGGGTACACTGGTGCGTGTGTGGTGGGAATGCCTTAAGAAAAAACTCTATTGGAAAGGGGTTTTTGCAGCCATAAAGGAAACAATTGGATATCCTATAGCAGCCATCCTGGAGGTGACAATTTTGGGGATGCTACCTTTGGAGTGAGAGGGTGTAATAATAAGTAATTAGAAGCTCACTTACCAGCTCCAACGTATAGCAAAAATGACAGTTGCAAAACACTGGAATCAAAAGACAATCCCAACATAGCATATACGGTGTTGTCAAAAATGGGAGACAATGGCCATGGAGTTATCATTAAATCATATAGATAAGCACAAAGATTAATTCTATGATTTAACAACTAGTGTTTCCATACATGAACAACGAGTGCAAGGAAATGTCTTGCCTACCTAGGATACGAGCACTCGGAATGTTCGATTACCAATTGCTTTGCATCCATCCGCACTAAGGAATAAGGTACGAGGAGTGATGGAGATTTAATGAGATTGAAGGAAATTAGTGCGCATTTTCTTGCTGTGGGGGTCAATGGGAGGGTGGCGTGGGTGGATGTGTTGATCTTTCTGGGGAGTAAGGACGGTGGGAGGGGAAATAGCGTTTATATTGGCTGCTTGTCTTTGTGATGCTTTCATATTTGACAGAGGTTCTACAATGCTTTGATTGAAATGCCGATTTTTTATGGAGCCATATGTTTGTATTAGTTGCTGGATTTGCTGGTGGTGGCACAGGGAGCGGCTCTCCGCCCCTCTAATGGAGCGGCAGCTGTACATTTTTGAATTTGAAGGAAATGGAAGCAAAGCATCGGTACAGCCAGGCCATGTCACATAGGCCTACGAAGCTGGGAGAGTAATGAAGAAAGGAGGTATGACAGCGAGGGAGTAATGACTGTGGGTAATTTCAGAGGCAGGGGAGAGATGAACAGGAGTTAGAGAGCTCCATAACTAGGCCTGGGCTGTTAATTCCATCGCGCTTGCGGAATTTGGGTAATTTTGCATTCCGCAGAGAACTCGGAATTGCCAAAAATTCCACCATCCGCGGCATCGGAGACTTTTTGGCTGGTTCGCGCTTTCAAAATGGGTGTTCGCAAGATATTTCTCCCCAAGCACGCAAGCAGCATTCGCGTACAGGAAAAAAGCATCGCAAACGGGCGAACAAGCAATTCCGCATGTTCGTGGGACTTTTGCGTGCTTGCAGAGACTTTTTACAGTTTCAGAGAGCTTTGCATAGCGCAACTACGCAAATTCTGCCCCCCCTATCCAACACCAACAATAGTACTAGAGAAAAGCAACGTCTCTTCTGTGCCAAAACCAAGGAACAGTCAACAAGAGCTCTCTACCCTATCCCATAAAGATATTTCTCCCACCTAGCAGATGGGCCAGGCTACAACACTTGTTGCGCTGTCCTTGATAGTAAGTAAGATTGTACTCAGTGCAAACACTTTTCACACCATAATAGTAAAGCACTTATTCAGGAGCTGGTGATAGATGAAAAGAATATATGTGCATATTTCTTTATTTCATTTTGGTTATGGTGGTGATATGTTGCTTTTATGCTGATGTTTTTGTGATTTATCATTGCATTGTGATGTGTGGTACTACAGTTGTTTTTTGCTTTCCCTTTTGACTATTTTGATGTGTTGTTTAATCTTATTTTTTTTATTTGAGTTAAGTTATTGCGTTGGGTTCTGTTATGTTATGTAATCGCTTTAGAGATTATTATAAATGTTGCTACAATTCCACCCAAAAGCTTCACACTCCTTTAAAGGTCCCATCACAAACCAACATTTAACACTATCTAAGAAGATCAAATGCAACTGGTCCCGCTCCATTTTTAGCTGTCACCAGTAAGCTCATAAATGTGGCAATGATATTAGCAGCTGTAGCCCCTCTAGTAGAGCAAAGGAGCATTGCACCCCTGCTGACAGCTCTGCAATTTTATTTATTTCATTTTAACTTCCTGACAGACACTAAAAAACTCACAGCGACTTCGGCCTAAACCCCAGAGCTCTCAGTCGTGGTTTGTTATTAACATTGCTTAAAAAGGGCCATGATTAAGACCTTTGGTAATAAGCCTATTGGCGCTGTTGTTTTTTTCCGGCACCAACCAATGCCTCAAATGTTCGCCCCACCAGCTGCATTGGTTGGCTGCCACCACTGATTATTAGCAAGCACTTCTAGTGCTCTCTTTATATGACCTGGCCCAAACCTGTCATTCTTTACTAAGCCCTTAAATAGCATAAGCATCCATTCAGACTGGCAAGCAGGTGCTGTGCGAGGAAAATGAAAAAGAGAAGGTACATGACAAAGCTGGAAGGCTTGAAGACATTTGAAATAAAATGTGTTTATAAAGATCATGGGGAATACATCCCACTTTCACCCAAGAGATATTAATGAGTAGTGTTAGGTATACTTAAAGAATACTCAAAGAATAGCGCCAGAGACACAGGTAAAGGCATTTACGTAGGTAGACATTATAAGCACAGAACTGACTAAGGTACGGTACTAACCGAGGAAGTCAACAGCACAGGCAGGAGGAAAGTTGGAATTAAAGCACAGTGACATTCAAAGAGAAACCATGAAGGCGTGTGATCGGAGAGTTATGGTTGCAGATGAGGGGAACAGTCAATGAGGCAAAGCAATAAGGAGAAAGGAAAATATACACATGGACTGAAATAGCAGCACACAGAGATATATGTCAGAAATATTCAGTGAGACAGACAGCAGGAATCGCAGGATCATGTGAAACGCAGATGCACCATGAAGAGAGGTTGCTAAGAAGAACCAGTAGAAGGCCGGAGGAGAAGCAGCTGGCTTGTCAGTTGGGAAGGATCCCTAACCAGGAGGTATCACTTCATCTCAAGATATTCAGCACAAGAGATAACACATTTTGCCACTGGATTCAAGCAAGCCGGGCTGAAGACGGCTGGAATGCCAGAAACCGGTCCTCGGTAGCTTGTTTCCGGTCCAGGGAAGGCATGGCTTGGCAGTTCGGGCTGGACTGTTCCCATGAGGCACAGGGTCAGACTGATTTGCATAATATAGCCATGTCTGAACTGGGGTGGCAGAGTGGGCTAAAGAACGGTGATGGATTAAACCCAGATCTTTTGACTGGGTGTGAGTGTTTGATTGGTTCAGATGCTCTGTCCATTACCACCCCCTTTTGTATCGCAAGAGATAACACAGGCAGATTGGCAGTGCGCTGCCTATGACCTCACATATTGCATATTACCTGTTCTACCATGTCATAAAATCCATGATAACTTCACTGATGACATCTGAAATTATATCTGTGAGAAATGTGGTTGGGGGTTGAGGAAGGTGGGAGTCCTTCTCGAATATCAACCACAATCCTTGTCAGGGTAAACCACAAAAGTCACAAAATTAATCCGTTTTTAACCCTCTAGTAGCTTGCCACAAAGACAGTCAGGATGAACCTAGAGGCAATGTGTAATTTTTTTATGCTGAACACAAACAGTAATAAACTAAAAACACAACACAAGAAAAATCCCACACCAATTTAGACAACTTGAGCAGAATTTAATAAATTGTTTGACACCAAAATGACCAAAATCCAATTAGTAGAACTGTATATATTTGAAAGATTCAAGTAGGTATAGTGCTTAATAGCACAAAGTGCCAATCGGAGTCATCTTGTTGTGCTACACCACGGTAAAGTTACAAGCTCAGGATGACTGGGATAGAGCATGGACCAGGTTATTCCAGCAGAAAAATGTACCTTCTCAAACTCTGGTGCAGAGTCCAGTTCATGGTTTAGGAGGGCTGCGAGGAGGTGGTTGCTGTAGCGTGAAGAGCAGGCCTGGTGTTGCAGATGAAGGTCACTGTAGTATGAAGATCAAGTTGGTGTCCTGGACAGTCATTGCTGGAGCTTCTGGAGCTTCGTGTTGTCGTGTTGACCGTCACTGCATGTCGTTGATGATGTAGCATGAAGTGCAGATCTTGCCTTGCTGGTTGTCATTTAGTGCGAAGAGTCAGTTTCCCCAGGGCTTCACATTGTGAGCGGCAAGGTCTTGTCACAATTGGGCCATTCAAGGTGTCAAAGAGCTCTTCTTTTCTTTTAGGAAGAGCTCAACTGATTCCAAACCAAAGGTCCTAGACCTGGGAGGCACCTCTTTGGGATCAGGAAATCACTTCTGTAGAGCCCAGGAAAGCTCAGGCAGGTCCCGTTAAGTCTATGGGCAAGTCCAATGCAACAGGTCAGCTTGGCAGATGCAGGGAGGCCTCTGGACATGTTATGTCCCTGTAGCTCTGAACAGGAGGTCAGTCAGCTGACCCTTGTAGTCACTTCAGGTAGTCTGGGTTGAAGTGAGCAGGTATAGTGACTATAGTCTTCCTTCTCATATAGAAGGGGAGGCCTCAAGCAACAAGCACTCCTCCTTCTATAGTATTCACAGAGTTGATCTGAGTGACCAATACTTATACCTGATGTCAGCTTTGAAGTGAGAGAAATGTCTGGACTTCCCCTGCATCTGCTTCTGGATTTTCATTTTTTCCCCTTTCCTGGTCCCAGAAGGTCTTGAGTCACAAAAGGCTAGAGTTCCCTTATTTTGAAGTGCAAGTGTAGTAGGTGGCAGCTCCGCCCTTCCCATCAGGTCTGGATGGTACATCCTGCCAACACCCAGTACCCCTCTGTGACACTGTCTGGGAGGAATACACAAAGACCAGCTGAACCTAGTCATGTAAGCCAGTCTGCAGGCATCAAATGTTTAGGTCAAGATAATGGCAACTTGCTAAAAGATGAAAAACAAAGGGAGTTAGGCCCAAGGGGACGAGGGTAAGGCGGGGCCGTTTAAAATATTATCACAAAGAGAAAAGACTAAACCTCAAAAAGTTTTTTAAGCACAATCTATTTCTGCTTTTGGCGCACATAAGCACATGCTTCAGTTTTAAATAACGAAAAGCATAAAACATAACTGAGTACCCACGTTTTCTTGCAGAGGCACAACTGGCTTGAAAGTGTTTGCAAAAGAAACCAGCAACACAAGAGGTATGAGACAATGAATAGGGAGTAGGGAGTAGGGTGAATAGGGGGGCTCTATTCTAACATTTGGACTCATCACCATTTCGTGCCACAGTTGCTTGTGGTTTTTGGCTCCCTGATCCATGCCCCTGACGCCGGTCTCCCCCCGCCGCAGCAGCCTCTTGCAATCTCAGTGCGGCCGCAGTAAGGGGGGGACTACATTACCTAGTGTCCCCAGCGGCAGGAAGCCGCACACGCCTGTTCCGTGCCCGGAGGCACATAAAAATCAAGGAGAGCCCCGGTGGAGCGGGGCTCTATTCTAACATTTGGACTCATCACCATTTTGTGCCGCATTTGCTTGTGGTTCTTGGCTCCCTAATCCTTGCCCCTGATGCCGTCTCCACCTGCCACTGCAGCCTCTAGCAATCTCGGCGCGGCCGCAGTGAGGGGGGGGACTACATTACCCAGTGTCCTCAGCGGCAGGAAGCCGCCCATGCTCGGGAGGCGCATAAAAATCAAAGAGAGCCCCGTGTCGCGGGACGCGCGCGGGCAACACCGGGCTAAGCCAGGGCAAAGGGCAGGCTGTCTGAGGCTGTAAGAGGCTGGAGGTGGCTGGGCTGGGCCACCCTCCTAACGAGGTCTGGAACGGTCTATGAACGCAATTTCGATTTGACTCTTCATTCGTTTCTGTATGCCCCCCCCCGTTTTAAATTTTAACTTTTTAAACGTTGTAATTTTATCATATAAGCGCTATATTGTAATTTGTTGAGGGGAAAGTCGGGCAGCCATCTGGCTATGGCAAGACGCCGTGCTAAACTGATATTAGAAAGCACGTGTAACACAATTGATACATATTTGGTAAAAGCCGTCAGTGAGCTCACTGAAGAAATTAATGGCACTGAAAGGCGACTTTCTATGGGGTCAAGTGCTTTAGTGGGAGAACAGGTTAATATAAGCAGAATACCTAGGACAACCAGTGAAGCCGATAGGGTAACAGACTTATTTAAAGGCACAAATTGTAATAATGGTACGAATCACTCTGGCATTTCTAACACGCCGAGACTGCCGGTTGTAGATACGAGCCCGAGTCTGTCATCTTTCCCCCCGGTCAAAATAACAGGCCGTAAAAAGAAAACACTAGGTCAGGGTGGTCCAAAGGCAAAGGGTGATAAAAGATCTAATATAGGAGGGACCACGGTTACCACACGTACAAGAGCTAAGCAACATTTAGATATACCTATTGGTAGCTATAACATTGAAAAGGTTTTTGATAAATTGCTTGAGCTGATTAGACCCTTACATGAGAAAGTAGACAATTTGGCAAGGGAGGTTGATAAAAATAAGTGGCAACATTGAGAAAATTAACATGGGCCTCCATCATGATAAAAGTTTTAGAAGTGAATAATGGTAATCCATAATAGAAACAATGGAGCAACAGTCGTATTTAACAAAAGTCCCCTTATGGTAACGAACAAGAGTAAAGTGCCTACGAACAAACAACTTGTAGGTAAACAGTAAAATAATACTCTCCCAACTACTGAAATAAATACAACTCCACCCCCTGATCAGGCCAGCTGTGGAAACCTAATACCAGCACCTGCTGAACAAACCAGTAGAGGTAATAAAGATTTTATAACAAATAATGCTAGGAAGAGCCCTACTTCTATTAATTTACCTCCCGAATATGGTGCCTATGTTGCGGTACTTGTAAATACTCCTAAGTTAAGGAAGGATCAAGTGGAAAACCACGACACACTTAAAAACAAAACCCTTCACTGGCTGTCTGCTAAATGTAACCTTCCGATTGAGAGGACCAATCAGATTATACTAACACAAAGGGTGGGATAGGTGGGTCCGCTCAGGAAAAACTTTGAGGGGGAATGTGTAATTATAAACTTCAGATCCCCCTTTTGGGCTCAGAGAACACTCGCCAATGCACCACCCTCATCAGTTTGGGAATTTAATACGACCCTTGTTCCTTTAGGCTACTTTTATAGGCATTTCCTGGATCCCACCTTCCATGATAATAACAAACCAGCTTCTGGTAAACTGACAACATATCCCATGCCTCTCCCCTGTTTTACAGTTCCAACTTACAATAGATATCAGGTCTTTGTTTCCCTAGAAGACAATGATTGACTTATGTAACCTGGGGGCATAATACAGGGACAAGAAGCTTGTATTGGGGCTCAATGGAACGTTCCAGATAATGTATGTACAGAGTTACTGATGCAGTGCCCCCAGTTACCCTTTGCACCATCGATAGCGGTATCTGAATCATTAACTTATAATACTATACAGTTGATATACCTAGTATAACAAATAGGGTTTTACCCATATCAACACAAACCGACCCAGTAACTTTGTCAACTACCATTTTAAATAAAACAGCGGTACCCCCCCAGCATGAACTAGCAGTAGCTAGCATAGATGCAGAAGCTGGATACAGCCTAGTTACCTGGAACATAGCAGGCCTTCATAGTAAAATGGATACATCATTTTGGAGGGATTTTATTAGTGCTGACTATGATATTATCTGCCTCCAAGAAACATGGTGCAAGGAGCCCATTTTTATTGAAGGATATACCTCACATTGGTTAAATGCTGTTAAGTCCGTAGCTGGAAGAGCAAAGGGTGGACTCCTTATACTAATATCTAATAAACTAGTTACTTGTAAAATGCAAAGTTGCACTCTAGTTTACACTTGTTGCCAGGTACTGCCATTAGAATTCACCAAAGGTAAGGATTTAGTACTTGTCAATTATTATAATAATATCTTTGATACTACCAGAGGGAAAATACTATACCCACTTAAAATGAAATTAAAAGGGCTTTGGCATTCCCCCGCAAACAGGCCATCATCCTCGGGCAGGTGATTTTAACATCCAATCCAGCCAACTGGTCGCGAGTAATTCGTGTGGCTTTAGGAAGGAGATAGGTAATGAGGAGGCTGCTGATCATTTACATTTCCCTCATTGCAATTATGGCACGGCATTCATTAAATTGATAGTAAAATTCAACCTAGATCTACTAAGCTGTACCAGGAATAAGGATAACATCACCTGCCCAACCTTTACAGTCAGGAATGCAAACACTAACATTGACCATATTCTGATTTCATGCAATACTGAATACATTACCTGTGGGTAGCGGAACAAGTATTAAGCGACCAAAACAGTATTTCAATATCGCTACTGTGCTTGGGAAATAAGCAATTTAATGATAATACTTGTATTAATAATGTGGCAGCCTCGAGACCAAATTGTATGAGGATTAAATGGGCTGGCATTGATCCTCAGAAAATGCATAAGGAGGTTGTAACTAAATGTGGTATAGAGATAGACTGTTGTCTCAGTGAAGAAGTTAACCCTGCAGTTATGTTCCATAATTTTATAAAGATAAATGAAATTATAGAAGGCTTATTTACTAAAAGAACTAGCGGTAAAAGGGTAGCAAACTCAGGTTGGTTTGATAAAAAGTGTACGATGGCTTTACATGAATTAAAACAAACCCTGAGAAATAAACCACGCAACAATATACCAATTAAAGTGTTACGTAACAATTACAAAACAGCCCTTTCTAATAGGAAAAGAGACCTACAAGACGAGGCTTGTAATAATCTCAGTTTAGCGGCAGACACAAACAACAGCAAACTTTACTGGGAGCATATAAATAGTCCCTTTTTAAAGAATGATAGTGTGCCTGAAATAACTTCACATCTAGAATGTAATGTGTGGATTGAACATTTTTCAAATACTTTTAACCCAGATAGGTCTATTTTAGAATTGACTTTGTGCAATGATTCTATATGGCAGCCTTTACCTCTGCAAATAAGTCTAGATGAGGTTTATGAGGGTATAATTAACAGCAAAGGAGGTAAGGCACCCGGCCCTGATGGGGTCCCAGTGGATATATATAAATATGAAATGAATCTTTGGGCCTCCATCCAAGCAAGGTTTTTTAATGTGGCCGCGGAAGGACGCCTCACGACATCATGGGGCCAGTCGTTGATTATTCCTCTTTTTAAGAAAGGTTCCAAGTCCGAGGCCTGCAATTACCGTCCCATCTCTTCACTAGACGCTTCCATTAAAATAATGAGCAGAATTATGCTAAAGAGATTGGAAACATGGGCTGCAGATAATGATATTTTATCAAAAGTACACTATGGTTTTAGAAAAGGCATGGGGACCTTAGAGCAGTGTGTTAATCTTGACCTCCTTATTAATAAATATACTGCCGCCAAAGATGGAAATCTGTTCCTTTGTTTTGCGGACATGAGCAGCGCCTTTGACCTTGTAGACCACAAAATATTATAACATATTTTACTTGATTTAGGCGCACCCAAGGAAATTGTGCATTTTTTAGCAAGGCTTTACGAGAAGTTATCATGTAAAGTACGCTATGGACCGTCTGGCGAATGAACCCCTTTTTTTAAGGTTACAAGAGACATCCGCCAGGGTTGCGTTTTGGCCCCCTTTTTATTTTCATTATTTATTAATCATTCTGACTCAACACTAGGCCAGATTTTAGCAGATGACCCGCTTATAGATGGGAAAGTGGTCCCATTATTACTATATGCAGATGACGCTGTTTTATTATCGCGCACACAGATTGGTCTCCAACGGCTTATCGATAAATTTGTAATGTTTATAGAAAGTAGAAAACTCATAATAAATAAAACTAAGACCTTCGTGATGACGTGTGGGAAAGCCATGACAACTAACTCCTCATTCTTTATAGAAAATGTTAAGATGCAATCAGTTAAAACATTCTGCTACCTTGGAATAACATTTGCAGGGGATGGGAAATGGACACACGAACAAGATAATGTGAGTAACAACAGCATATTCAGATTTTCGGCCAAATTAGGAGCCAGAAGGATAAAGGATATGATGGCTATTTATAAAGCTAGAAGTGTTTCGTCTGCGTTATATGGGGCGGGAGTTTGGGGACACCAATGTGGCAAAATGTATCAGCATGACGAAAATAGGTTTCTTAAGGAACTACTGTGCGTCCCCCCGTCAACATCAACAGAACTAGTACATGAGGAGGTAGGAATAGAATACATCTCAGACCTAGCTGCATTACACCCCCTGACACTCTGGTGTTCTATTTGGTCGATCATTTCTCTCGTATTCCATGGCTTAAATACATTTGTTAGAACTGGGGGTCTCTAGTTGGCAGAGGTAGGTACCACTGTCCAAATAGGGACCCTTGCTTCTAGTCAGGGCAAGGAGATAACCCTCTTAGATAACCCCTGCTCACCCTCAAGGTAGCTTGGCCTGAGCAGTCTAGGCTAACCATAGGCAATGCGTTAAGTATTTGTACCAACACTCACAGTAACACAGTGAAAACACCGCAAACTGATTCCACAACAGTTTAGGAAAATAAAGATATTTATTCTAAACTACACAAGACCAAAACGGCAAAAATCCAACATACACAATGCAAGGTTATGGTTTCAAAAGAGTTCTTCAGGTTGTAATCAGAGTTCTTTAAGTTACGATCAAATAATCCACTGATGCGTGAAAAGTTCACAGTTGCGTCACGTTGACTCACAGTACCTTTTAGATGCAACAAAGTTCCACAAGCAGGAAGCTGGTGCGGTGGAAACAAGCGATGCGTTACTCCTGAGACCCTGAGGAGGCGATGCGACAGCCCCACTGCAGCAGCGGGCGTGTGGCGACGAATCCGGTCTGTATGGGGAGGAAGGCAGCTTGCGTAGATTCCGGTGCGTAGGTTCCGTGGGAAGTCTGTTCTCGCAAAGGCACGATGCGATGATCTCGTAGGGGCTGCTACGATCTCCGGGGGGACGATGCGCGGTCCAGCGATGATCCTCTCACTCGCAGCTCCTCGATGCGATGGTTCTGCGACGATGTTCGCAGCGACGTGATGCGGTCCGCAAGGAAGCGGTGCGGCGATCTCACCCAGACGACAGGCTCTGCGACGACACTCGCAGCGATGTTCGATTCTCCCGCACCGGTCTGGTGCGTCCCGCAAACGAAGGGTGCGACGGCTCCGGCAGCAATGTCAGGCGCTGCGCCGATCTCGACCTTCGTAGCGGCGGGAAACTTCTCGCACTGTCGGGGATGCGCTCCGCAAGCGAGCGATGCGACACTTTTCAGCTTCACAAGTCTCTCAAGCTTAGTCTCAAGCTTCCCAGCTCAGGTTCAACTTCTAGAGGCCCCACAACTGGATCAAGCACTCTACGAAGGACAGAACTCTCTCAGCAGAGTTCAGGGAGACTGGGGGTGAAGTCCTTTTGTTCCTGGGACTTCGGAAACAGGGAGCCAGCTCATCTCAGGCCCTTGGAGATTCCTTACAAGACAGGGGACACAGCTCACAGCAAAGTCCTTCCCCTCTCCTTGGCAGTAAAGCAACAGCAGGTCAGTCCAGCAGAGCAACAGCAGGACAGTCTTCCTTCTTCAGAGTCAGCTTTCTCCTTGGCAGAGGTTCCTTCTTGATTTTCAGGATGATCTAATTTTCTGTTGTCAGGGGTCCTGTACTTATACCCCTAGAGTCTTTGTTCTCTCTGTGCATGTGGGCCCTGAGCCCGGTCTGAACCAGTTCTGGGTGGATCCTGAGCACTTTGTTTTGCTGGCTGCATCTTTCCTTTCAGAGTGAGGGGCAGGGTCCTCAGCCGCCCAGCAGGAGGTGGAGTCAGCATTGTGGCAGGCAGGCACAGCCCTATTCAGCCCAGGTGCTACTCCTCCCACCACTCAGGTAGCAATTACATTCATTCAGCCTAGTGCTGACTCATCCAGCCTCCGGGGGAATTCCCCAGCCCCTGTCACTCACAAACCAGACAGTCAATACACAAACAGGCCCAGGCACACAGAAGGGTCAGACAAGAGAACAGCAACTTTCTAAAAGTGCTGTTCTCAAACACAGGATCTAAAAACCACCTTTCCTAAAAGATGCGTTATTAAATTCTGAGTTCAGGGATACTAGATACTTATGTCCTATCTTGTTCCTATGGGAAGAAATGCCGTTAACCACTGTAGCCAGCATCCCCCATGTTAACCTATGGAGCAAGATAGCCTTACAATAGTGAAAAACGAAGATGGCTGTAATTCACTACCAGAGCATGTTACCTGCACTAGTACATGCTCTACCTTTCACATACACGGCACCCTGCCCAGGGGGGTACCTTGGGCCTTCCATAGGGGTGACTGATGTGCACGAAAAGGGAAGGGTTAGGCCTGGTCAGCGGGGACGCGGACCAGGAGGACATGGCAGTTCTAAACTGCCCGTAGGCGCTGCAGTGGCAGGCCCGAGACACCATTTTAGAGCTACTCCTGTGGGTGGCACAATCAGTGCTGCAGGCCCACTAGTATTTACAACAAGGGGTGGTGAGGGACAGAGTCTCTGAATTAAGCAGAAAGCTCTCACCCAGTCAAGAGATCAGGGCTAGATCCAACACCGTTTTTTAGCTCACTGCACCATCCCAGTTTCAGAACCTGGCTGTATGCAAATTAGTCTGTTCCTGTCCCAGTGCATGATGGGAACAGGGCAAACCAAACTACAAAAGCCAATTCTTACACTGGGAAGGAAACAAGCTCCCGGGGACCGGTTTCTGGCATTACAGCCGTCTTCGGCCCGGTTTGCTTGAATCCTGATGGTGCAATGAGCAAGGGTCTCACATCTGAGAATACCCTTCCACGCTTAGGGTGGACAAAAATATTTACAACAAGGGGTGGTGAGGGACAGAGTCTCTGAATTAAGCAGAAAGCTCTCACCCAGTCAAGAGATCAGGGCTAGATCCAACACCGTTTTTTAGCTCACTGCACCATCCCAGTTTCAGAACCTGGCTGTATGCAAATTAGTCTGTTCCTGTCCCAGTGCATGATGGGAACAGGGCAAACCAAACTACAAAAGCCAATTCTTACACTGGGAAGGAAACAAGCTCCCGGGGACCGGTTTCTGGCATTACAGCCGTCTTCGGCCCGGTTTGCTTGAATCCAGATGGTGCAATGAGCAAGGGTCTCACATCTGAGAATACCCTTCCACGCTTAGGGTGGACAAAAATATTTACAACAAGGGGTGGTGAGGGACAGAGTCTCTGAATTAAGCAGAAAGCTCTCACCCAGTCAAGAGATCAGGGCTAGATCCAACACCGTTTTTTTAGCTCACTGCACCATCCCAGTTTCAGAACCTGGCTGTATGCAAATTAGTCTGTTCCTGTCCCAGTGCATGATGGGAACAGGGCAAACCAAACTATAAAAGCCAATTCTTACACTGGGAAGGAAACAAGCTCCCGGGGACCGGTTTCTGGCATTACAGCCGTCTTCGGCCCGGTTTGCTTGAATCCTGATGGTGCAATGAGCAAGGGTCTCACATCTGAGAATACCCTTCCACGCTTAGGGTGGACAAAAATATTTACAACAAGGGGTGGTGAGGGACAGAGTCTCTGAATTAAGCAGAAAGCTCTCACCCAGTCAAGAGATCAGGGCTAGATCCAACACCGTTTTTTAGCTCACTGCACCATCCCAGTTTCAGAACCTGGCTGCATGCAAATTAGTCTGTTCCTGTGCCAGTGCATGATGGGAACAGGGCAAACCAAACTACAAAAGCCAATTCTTACACTGGGAAGGAAACAAGCTCCCGGGGACCGGTTTCTGGCATTACAGCCGTCTTCGACCCGGTTTGCTTGAATCCTGATGGTGCAATGAGCAAGGGTCTCACATCTGAGAATACCCTTCCACGCTTAGGGTGGACAAAAATATTTACAACAAGGGGTGGTGAGGGACAGAGTCTCTGAATTAGGCAGAAAGCTCTCACCCAGTCAAGAGATCAGGGCTAGATCCAACACCGTTTTTTAGCTCACTGCACCATCCCAGTTTCAGAACTTGGCTGCATGCAAATTAGTCTGTTCCTGTCCCAGTGCATGATGGGAACAGGGCAAACCAAACTACAAAAGCCAATTCTTACACTGGGAAGGAAACAAGCTCCCGGGGACCGGTTTCTGGCATTACAGCCGTCTTCGGCCCGGTTTGCTTGAATCCTGATGGTGCAATGAGCAAGGGTCTCACATCTGAGAATACCCTTCCACGCTTAGGGTGGACAAAAATATTTACAACAAGGGGTGGTGAGGGACAGAGTCTCTGAATTAAGCAGAAAGCTCTCACCCAGTCAAGAGATCAGGGCTAGATCCAACACCGTTTTTTAGCTCACTGCACCATCCCAGTTTCAGAACCTGGCTGTATGCAAATTAGTCTGTTCCTGTCCCAGTGCATGATGGGAACAGGGCAAACCAAACTACAAAAGCCAATTCTTACACTGGGAAGGAAACAAGCTCCCGGGGACCGGTTTCTGGCATTACAGCCGTCTTCGGCCCGGTTTGCTTGAATTCTGATGGTGCAATGAGCAAGGGTCTCACATCTGAGAATACCCTTCCACGCTTAGGGTGGACAAAAATATTTACAACAAGGGGTGGTGAGGGACAGAGTCTCTGAATTAAGCAGAAAGCTCTCACCCAGTCAAGAGATCAGGGCTAGATCCAACACCGTTTTTTAGCTCACTGCACCATCCCAGTTTCAGAACCTGGCTGTATGCAAATTAGTCTGTTCCTGTCCCAGTGCATGATGGGAACAGGGCAAACCAAACTACAAAAGCCAATTCTTACACTGGGAAGGAAACAAGCTCCCGGGGACCGGTTTCTGGCATTACAGCCGTCTTCGGCCTGGTTTGCTTGAATCCTGATGGTGCAATGAGCAAGGGTCTCACATCTGAGAATACCCTTCCACGCTTAGGGTGGACAAAAATATTTACAACAAGGGGTGGTGAGGGACAGAGTCTCTGAATTAAGCAGAAAGCTCTCACCCAGTCAAGAGATCAGGGCTAGATCCAACACCGTTTTTTAGCTCACTGCACCATCCCAGTTTCAGAACCTGGCTGTATGCAAATTAGTCTGTTCCTGTCCCAGTGCATGATGGGAACAGAGCAAACCAAACTACAAAAGCCAATTCTTACACTGGGAAGGAAACAAGGTCCCGGGGACCGGTTTCTGGCATTACAGCCGTCTTCGGCCCGGTTTGCTTGAATCCTGATGGTGCAATGAGCAAGGGTCTCACATCTGAGAATACCCTTCCACGCTTAGGGTGGACAAAAATATTTACAACAAGGGGTGGTGAGGAACAGAGTCTCTGAATTAAGCAGAAAGCTCTCACCCAGTCAAGAGATCAGGGCTAGATCCAACACCGTTTTTTAGCTCACTGCACCATCCCAGTTTCAGAACCTGGCTGTATGCAAATTAGTCTGTTCCTGTCCCAGTGCATGATGGGAACAGGGCAAACCAAACTACAAAAGCCAATTCTTACACTGGGAAGGAAACAAGCTCCCGGGGACCGGTTTCTGGCATTACAGCCGTCTTCGGACCGGTTTGCTTGAATCCTGATGGTGCAATGAGCAAGGGTCTCACATCTGAGAATACCCTTCCACGCTTAGGGTGGACAAAAATATTTACAACAAGGGGTGGTGAGGGACAGAGTCTCTGAATTAAGCAGAAAGCTCTCACCCAGTCAAGAGATCAGGGCTAGATCCAACACCGTTGTTTAGCTCACTGCACCATCCCAGTTTCAGAACCTGGCTGTATGCAAATTAGTCTGTTCCTGTCCCAGTGCATGATGGGAACAGGGCAAACCAAACTACAAAAGCCAATTCTTACACTGGGAAGGAAACAAGCTCCCGGGGACCGGTTTCTGGCATTACAGCTGTCTTCGGCCCGGTTTGCTTGAATCCTGATGGTGCAATGAGCAAGGGTCTCACATCTGAGAATACCCTTCCACGCTTAGGGTGGACAAAAATATTTACAACAAGGGGTGGTGAGGGACAGAGTCTCTGAATTAAGCAGAAAGCTCTCACCCAGTCAAGAGATCAGGGCTAGATCCAACACCGTTGTTTAGCTCACTGCACCATCCCAGTTTCAGAACCTGGCTGTATGCAAATTAGTCTGTTCCTGTCCCAGTGCATGATGGGAACAGGGCAAACCAAACTACAAAAGCCAATTCTTACACTGGGAAGGAAACAAGCTCCCGGGGACCGGTTTCTGGCATTACAGCCGTCTTCGGCCCGGTTTGCTTGAATCCTGATGGTGCAATGAGCAAGGGTCTCACATCTGAGAATACCCTTCCACGCTTAGGGTGGACAAAAATATTTACAACAAGGGGTGGTGAGGGACAGAGTCTCTGAATTAAGCAGAAAGCTCTCACCCAGTCAAGAGATCAGGGCTAGATCCAACACCGTTTTTTAGCTCACTGCACCATCCCAGTTTCAGAACCCAGGCCCACTAGTAGCATTTGTCATCACCGGCCCTGGCACACCCAGTGCACTTTACTAGGGACTTCATGGTGATACAAATATGCCAAACATGTATATCCAATCAGAATAACAATTTACATAGGGAGCACTTACACTCTGGCACTGATCAGCAGTGGCAGAGTGTCCAAAGCATCTAAACCAGCAAAAACGAATCCAGCACAGCATCGAAAAATACAGGAGGCAGAGGCAAAAAGATAGGGGTAATCACGCCAAAGATGCCAGGTCTAACACGTGTCCCCTCCAGCTGAAAGTGGGGAGAACTACCCACCCTCTTGGGAGTTCTCTTCACTAAGGCGGAAAAACCTGGACAGATCATCAGCGTTGGCGTGTTCTGTACCAGGGCGGTGTTCCACCGTAAAGTCCATTCCCTGTAGGGAGATGGACCACCTCAACAGTTTTGGGTTCTCACCCCTCATGTGCATTAACCACCTGAGGGGCCTGTGGTCGGTCTGAACACGAAAGTGAGTCCCAAACAGGTAGGGCCTCAACTTTTTCAGAGCCCAGACCACAGCAAAAGCCTCCCTTTCAATCGCACTCCACTTCTGTTCCCTGGGGAGTAGCCTCCGACTAATGAAAGCTACTGGCTGGTCTCCATTCTCCTCAGTGGCTTGTGAGAGTACTGCTCCCACACCATGCTCTGAAGCGTCCGTCTGAACTATGAACTCACTGGAAAAGTCAGGTGCCTTGAGCACCGGTGCTGTGCACATCGCAGTTTTCAGGGCATCAAAAGCAGTTTGGCAGGCGTCAGTCCAGTCAACTCTTTCGGGCAACTTCTTGGAAGTGAGTTCTGTCAAGGGGGCGACAATGGTGCCATATCCCTTGACAAACCATCTGTAATACCCGGTGAGTCCTAAAAAGGCTCTCACCCCTGTCTGGGTCTTGGGGGGCTCCCAAGCCAGAATGGTATCGATCTTAGCCTGTAGGGGCGCCACCTGGCCGCTCCCCACCTGGTGTCCCAAATACACCACAGATCCCTGCCCTATCTGGCACTTGCTGGCCTTGATAGTGAGGCCTGCCTTTTGCAGAGCCTTCAACACTTTGCAGAGGTGTTGCAAGTGTTCTTCCCACGTGGAGCTGAACACCGCAATGTCATCCAGGTATGCGGCGCTGAATTCCTCCAGCCCGGACAGTACCTGGTTAACCAGTCTCTGGAACGTGGCAGGGGCATTCTTCAACCCAAAGGGCATGACATGGAACTGGAAGTGCCCCTCTGGCGTCGAAAATGCTGACCTCTCTTTGGCCCCATCAGTTAAGGCAATCTGCAAGTACCCCGAAGTCAAATCAAATGTACTGAGGTACTTGGCAGCTCCCAAACGATCCACGAGCTCATCAGCTCTGGGGATAGGGTGTGCGTCAGTCTTCGTGACCGCATTGAGCCCACGGTAGTCCACGCAAAACCGGAGTTCTGGAGGGCCACCGGGGGTAGCAGCTTTCTTGGGGACCAAGACCACTGGGCTAGCCCAGGGGCTGCTGGAGGGCTCAATCACCCCTAGCGCCAACATCTTGGAAACCTCTTCCTTGATGCTGGCCCTGACCTTGTCAGCTACCCTGTAAAATTTTTGTTTCACAGGCAGACTGTCTCCAGTGTCCACATCATGGACGCACCAGTTGGTGACTCCTGGGGTCAGGGAGAACAGAGAGGAGAACTGACCCAACACTTGGCGACAGTCACTCTGCTGTTCTGGGGTCAGGGTGGGCGAGAGGACCACACCATCCACTGACCCGTCTTGCTCTTTGACTGCCAGGAGGTCAGGGAGAGGATCGCTATCCTCTTCCATTCCTGCATCTGTAGCCATGAGCATGGTTACTTCAGACCTCTCGAAGTGTGGTTTTAGGCGGTTCACGTCCAAGACTCTCAGGGGCTGCCTGGGAGTCTTCAGGTTAACCAGGTAGGTTACCTCGCTCTTCCTTTCAACCACCTCATATGGCCCAGACCACTTGTCTTGGAGTGCGCAAGGCTCCACTGGCGCCATCACCCACACTTTCTGCCCAGGTTGAAATTCGACCAGAGTGGTATTCTGATCGTACCATCTCTTCATTTCCTCCTGGCTTGCTTCCAGGTTCGCCTGAGCGAGTTTCCTGAAGCGTTGTGTCTGGTTGCGGATGGCCAGCACATAGCTGAACACATCCTGGGGGGTTTTCCCACGGGACTTTTCCCAACCCTCCTTCACCAGCGAGAGAGGTCCTCTGACAGGGTGGCCATACAGGAGTTCGAAGGGACTGAACCCTAAGGACTTCTGAGGCTTCTCCCTGTAGGAAAACAACAGGCATGGTAACAAGACGTCCCACTTCCGTCTCATGGGCTCCGCTAGGCCCATAATCATGCCTTTCAGGGTCCGGTTGAACCTTTCAACCAGCCCATTTCCTTGAGGGTGGTAAGGAGTGGTGAACTTATAAGTTACCCCACACTCCTCCCACAGAGACTTCATGTACCTAGAAATGAAGTTGGTACCCCGGTCGGAGACCACCTCTCTGGGGAACCCCACACGGGAAAAGGTCTCCATCAATGCACGGCCCACCACGGGTGCTGTGATTGTCCTGAGAGGGACTGCTTCCGGGTACCGGGTGGCATGGTCCACCAAGACCAGGATGAACCTGTTGCCTAAGGCTATCTTGGGGTCCAGGGGCCCTACGATATCTATGCCCACCCGCTCGAAAGGGGTGCTTACCACTGGGAAGGGTTGAAGGGGGGCCTTCAACTTCATTCCAGTCTTGCCACTAGCTTGACAGGTTTGGCAAGATCTGCAAAAGGAACCAACGTGCTTTCTCATCTGGGGCCAGTGGAAGTGGGTGACAAGCCGGTTCAGGGTCTTGTCTTGCCCCAGATGTCCTGCGAGAGGCACGTCATGAGCCAGACCCATTAGGAAGTTCCTGAAGCGCTCGGGTACCACCAGCACACGGGCTGCACTGGGCTCAGCAAACTTAGGCTCGCTCTAAAGTAGGTCACCTTCCCAGTAAACATAGTGATCTTTGACTGCTCCACCTGCTGCCTGATCTACAGCCTGTTGCCGCAGTCCAATGAGGGAAGGGCATTCCTTCTGCGCCTGGCAGAACTCCTCCCTGGAGGGACCACCTTCTTGCTGCCAATGGGTCAGCTCAGGTAGGTCTCCCAGTTCGGCCACCTGTTCCCCTGTAGGTTCCAGGGCGTCCCCCTCAGGTTCTGCTTCCTCCTGGACCGTGGGAACGGCTGGGGCTGGTTTCCCGCGCCCTCTGCCTCTTCCTCTCCTGGCAGGTCTCTGGGCCACTGTTTTAGGCTCCAGCTCTGCTGATTCACCCTTACTGGCTGCCATTGCACGCGTGGTCACACAGATCCACGCAGGCAGACCCAACATCTCCAAGTGAGTTCGGTGTTCTATGTCTTTCCATGGAGAACTCTCCAGGTCGTTACCTAACAGACAGTCTACAGGCAAGGCATCACTGACAACTACCTCCAAAAGACCAGAGACTCCTCCCCATTCAAAGGAAACCTTCGCTAGCTTGCAGAGGCGCACTGAGCTGTCAGGGGCCACTACAGGGCGGAGTACGCCAGGGATGATTTGCTCTTCAGACACCCACTGACACCTCACGGATGTCACACTGGCTCCGGTGTTTCTCAGTGCCTCAACCTCCCTCCCATTGATGGTCACCTTCTGCCCATATTTCTTAGTGTTAGAGGGCAGTAAGGTTTCCGGGACCATCTCTCGGTCTCCTAGCGAGACAAGGGTCATGACTGCTAGCTCTCCCAGTCACTAGAAACCAAATCCCCACCCAAAGCTACACTAGCTAACGCTGGGGCGGGAGCACCAGTGGGTGCGGGTTTCTTCTGGGGACATTTCGGAGCAATATGGCCCACCTCATTGCAGTGATAGCAGGTAGTGGGACCCTGGTTATTCCTCCTGTCTCTATTGTCCCGCCTGCCCTTAGAGGGCCATCGCTGTTTAGATTTGGGGGGTTGTGAATCCTTTTCCTGGGAACTATTTTGGGGCCCTTGTGAGAACTCCTTTTGGTTACCCTTGTCCTCCCCACTCTTCTGCTGGGGACCCTGTCCACCTTTGGCTGTGGTACCCACAATTCCTCTGTGGACCCTGGTACTGGTCCAGCGGTCCGCCTCCTTAGCAAGCTCAATGGGGTCTGTCAGCTTGCTGTCTAAAAGATGCTGGCGCAGCTCTGGAACACAAAGACTACTCAAGTGCTCCCAACTGATTAAATGCAACAACCCCTTCAAATCAGTTACTTTACTGCCCTTCATCCAACCTTCCAGTGCACGCGAGTACCCATTCACACACTCCATCTCAGACTCTTTCTTCTTGGAGTTTCTAAACTGCAGTCTGTACAGCTCTGGAGTAAGGCCATACCTGAGACATAAGGCCTCCTTCATATTGGGGTAGGTCATGGCACCTACCAACTCTAAGGGCTCTAGAGCACTCCTCCCAGAAGCCTCAAAATGTTTCCACAGGCCCGCCCCCCAATACTTATCAGGCACACCATTCATCTTCAATGCAATTTCATACGAAGTGAACCAGGCATAAATATCCTCACTCCTATGGTAATTCTGTACCAGGTCTTTGGGAATATATACTTTACCCCCATGCACTGGCTGCGCGCTGCCACCATTTGAACTGGCATCCACCTCCTTGTTTTTCAGATCCAGCTCTTTCATTCTCAACTCATGAGCCAAAAGCAATTTCTTTTCCTCTAAGGCGCGGGCATTCTTGCTCTCCTCCGCCGCCTTCTCTACTTCCAATTGCTTCATTTTCATTTTCATGACCTCCAGGTCATATTCTCTTATTCTTTGATTTTCCTGTAACTCTTCTGGGGTGAGGCCCCTACTGGAGTGGTTGCTGCTTGCTCCTGAGCCTACTCTGCCCACTGGCAGATCTTTGCCTTGAAAAGCACTGTCTACATCCACAACATCATTTCCTTCTTGTGCCTCCCAATGGGTTTTCAAGATTCTCTGCAACTCCTCCTTCCTGTAGGCGCTCTTTATGGGGCACTCAAACTGCTGGCAGAAGTACCTAAGATGCTTTACCGGGTAGGAGTACAGATCTTCAATCGAGAATTCCAAATCTATCTCTGCCTCCTCACTGGGCGCCTTCCCATTCAGAGACATGATGCTTTTTGAAGAGTTACTCAAAAATAGAACTCCACAACTCAAAAACCGATAGTATGCGGTGGCGTAGTGGTCTGCACTCACTAGTGATGTACACCAATTACTGTGGGTCAAGTACAAATACAAGTTCAAATCCCACCGCTGCCACCAAGCTCCTCGATGCGATGGTTCTGCGACGATGTTCGCAGCGACGTGATGCGGTCCGCAAGCAAGCGGTGCGGCGATCTCACCCAGACGACAGGCTCTGCGACGACACTCGCAGCGATGTTCGATTCTCCCGCACCGGTCTGGTGCGTCCCGCAAACGAAGGGTGCAACGGCTCCGGCAGCGATGTCAGGCGCTGCGCCGATCTTGACCTTCGTAGCGGCGGGAAACTTCTCGCACTGTCGGGGATGCGCTCCGCAAGCGAGCGATGCGACACTTTTCAGCTTCACAAGTCTCTCAAGCTTAGTCTCAAGCTTCCCAGCTCAGGTTCAACTTCTAGAGGCCCCACAACTGGATCAAGCACTCTACGAAGGACAGAACTCTCTCAGCAGAGTTCAGGGAGACTGGGGGTGAAGTCCTTTTGTTCCTAGGACTTCGGAAACAGGGAGCCAGCTCGTCTCAGGCCCTTGGAGAGTCCTTACAAGACAGGAGACACAGCTCACAGCAAAGTCCTTCCCCTCTCCTTGGCAGTAAAGCAACAGCAGGTCAGTCCAGCAGAGCAACAGCAGGACAGTCTTCCTTCTTCAGAGTCAGCTTTCTCCTTGGCAGAGGTTCCTTCTTGATTTCCAGGATGATCTAATTTTCTGTTGTCAGGGGTCCTATACTTATACCCCTAGAGTCTTTGTTCTATCTGTGCATGTGGGCCCTGAGCCCGGTCTGAACCAGTTCTGGGTGGATCCTGAGCACTTTGTTTTGCTGGCTGCATCTTTCCTTTCAGAGTGAGGGGCAGGGTCCTCAGCCGCCCAGCAGGAGGTGGAGCCAGCATTGTGGCAGGCAGGCACAGCCCTATTCAGCCCAGGTGCTACTCCTCCCACCACTCAGGTAGCAATTACATTCATTCAGCCTAGTGCTGACTCATCCAGCCTCCGGGGGAATTCCCCAGCCCCTGTCACTCACAAACCAGACAGTCAATACACAAACAGGCCCAGGCACACAGAAGGGTCAGACAAGAGAACAGCAACTTTCTAAAAGTGCTGTTCTCAAACACAGGATCTAAAAACCACCTTTCCTAAAAGATGCGTTATTAAATTCTGAGTTCAGGGATACTAGATACTTATGTCCTATCTTGTTCCTATGGGAAGAAATGCCGTTAACCACTGTAGCCAGCATCCCCCATGTTAACCTATGGAGCAAGATAGCCTTACAATAGTGAAAAACGAAGATGGCTGTAATTCACTACCAGAGCATGTTACCTGCACCAGTACATGCTCTACGTTTCACATACACTGTACCCTGCCCAGGGGGGTACCTTGGGCCTTCCATAGGGGTGACTGATGTGCACAAAAAGGGAAGGGTTAGGCCTGGTCAGCGGGGACGTGGACCAGGAGGACATGGCAGTTCTAAACTGCCCATAGGCGCTGCAGTGGCAGGCCCGAGACACCATTTTAGAGCTACTCCTGTGGGTGGCACAATCAGTGCTGCAGGCCCACTAGTAGCATTTGTCATCACCGGCCCTGGCACACCCAGTGCACTTTACTAGGGACTTCATGGTGATACAAATATGCCAAACATGTATATCCAATCAGAATAACAATTTACATAGGGAGCACTTACACTCTGGCACTGATCAGCAGTGGCAGAGTGTCCAAAGCATCTAAACCAGCAAAAACGAATCCAGCACAGCATCGAAAAATACAGGAGGCAGAGGCAAAAAGATAGGGGTAATCACGCCAAAGATGCCAGGACTAACAACATTCATCACTGGTATAATCTCCTCTTATGTGATATTCTTTTAGTGCCGAGTTTGCCGCATCAATCTCTAAGAAGGAGCTAAAAGCAAAGTTTTTATTACATATGAAGGAGAATAGAGGAAGAATGTCCAGGAAATTACCAACTGTTGTTTTCTATCAGGAATTAAATTTAAACAAGGGTTTTCAGACTTACTTATCGAACTCGAAACACGTCGGCACAGTCTTGAAATAAATTAAGACATTGTGGTCCATTCGTATGCCACAACCAAGGATCTTTTAAAAAAAACTTTTTTCCTTGTTTCAAACTTTATTGATCAATTGATTGAATAAGATAGTCATCAAGTAGAGACACTTTAGGGAGGTTTAGGATTCTCTTCCTCCTTATTGGTCATAAAAGAAGTGATGATATAATTTAAAAAAAACGGTATTTTTGTTTCTGATAATATTTATTCACAGTTGTTGGTTATATGAACATGATTTATCAATTTGTTAATTGTCTTGAAATGTCCTTTTACATGTTTTGTGAAGTAGTCATCATGAGTCCATTTATATGTTTTGTGATGCAGTCATGAAATGATGAAATGATGTCTTTTCTTCATGTATTATTGCATGCAATTTATAAATTAAGGATAAAAGCCAAAAGGTAAAAATAAATTACCGGGATGAACAAAGGAAACATGTTTGTCTCCGAGCTGAAATAGAATGTGCTTAAAAAACTTTTTGAGGTGTAGGCTTTTCTCTTTGTGAATATGACTTGCTAAAAAAAGGCATTTTCAGAACTGTGACTTAAGCTCTGCTTTGCCATTAAAGGGGATTTAAAATTATAATTCTTCAGGGGTCAAACATGACATTTCTACCAGTTCCCAAGCAAACGTTATCACTTACTTAATCTAATCAGTTTACCTAATGTTATCCTATGTTCTTGCAGTTTTGAAAAATTCATCTATGAGTTTTTCATTACCAGGACATATAAAATGTAAAAGTTATGTCCATCTTTTTCAATACAATGTACACTGCTTTATGGGCTATTTAGAGCCAACCAAAGGAATGCCCTATATATGTATAAAAAAGGAAGTTTTAGGCCTGGCAAAAGTTTTTTTTTACCAGGTCGAAATGGCAGTTTAGAACAGCACAGACGCGGTTTAGAAGGGTGGCACAGTAAGTGCTGCCGGGCCACTAGTAGCATTTATGTTACAGGCCCTGGGAACATGAAGTACCACTTTACTAGGGACATATAAGAAAAATAAATGTGTCAAATGAGCATCACCCTATTTTAATATATGTAGAGGATAGAGCACACGCACTTTAGCACTGGTCAGTAATTGTAAAGTGCACGGAGCACTAAAACCAACAGAAATAAAGGTCAGAAAACGGGAGGGGTAAAGGCAAAATCTTTGGGGTGACCCTGTAGCGAGGGCCAAGTTCAACAACATCATTGATGCTAACACTGTGATTGAAGGTGTCGCCAGGCATACTTCCTGGAGTTAGCTATACCTTGTAAATTTGAGTGTTTTTAGAATTTAAAACGTAAAATCTTCAAAACAACACGTATTTCATAGGAAGCAGTTACATGCATAATTTTTTAAACTGTTAAAAATGGTATATGGATTGCCAAAACTGATACTGAATTTCTTTTCTATCATTTATAAAAAAATCCATTAGGGTTCACATATGCGGTGTATACCTATTGTTTGTAATATGGAATTATCTAGATTTTATTGCTGGAAGCAATGTGAAGATTGACAAATGCTTTCATCAATAAAGTACTACTTATCTGCTGTACTATCATGGATACCCTGTGCTGCTGACACTGTTGGTTTTGTACGGCAGACCAAATATGGTGGAAGCTTGGCGTAGCCGTTAAAGATGATGGACTACTAAGTTTGGTCTATATCTACCTTTTTCAGCTGCCTCAATTCTGCATTAGTTAGAATGATCCTTGATTAATGGAATCCATTGTCCACTGTGCAGAGTTCCGTTGATGAAAATTCTGTCACGCTGCTATACAAGTTTTTAAGCCCATTAGATCACTTGCTGTATAACTATCTTTTGTAGCACATCTTCTCAACTGTTGTTGCTAATTTTTTCTGCTGTGGCCAACCATTGCTGAATATGTAAGTTACAGGTCCCTCAACTTCACTCCTAAGGGGTTGGGCATCCTGGTGGATGCACCTCGACCAACTACAGGCAGCTACATGCATGACTAGTACTTTAACATATTCTTATTTAATTAAAATCACTATTGTGAGTGGCTTTACGCAACAACCATGTGTTAAATGTCTCATTCACAATGCTTTTCCATCAATTTAATTCTGAATATTGTGTTGTTAAATTAAATTTGAGTTTGAGTACTTTATTTAATATACGTTTTACCTAGGAATATTAAAAGCACAGCTCTGTGCCCATCATGTGCAAGGAAAGGTCAATGACTAACCAAAGATGCATAGATATATATTAATATATTAATAAAGTCTGTCTGGAATATTAATATGGATCTAGCTCAATGTTTTGAATGATAGTACATAATGCTGACTTCGAAAGCTGCCTGGAGAAAGTGGCTGACTGGATGAAACTCTCATGCCTCAAATTAAATGGAGGTAAAACCAAAACCATGTTTCTTGGCAACTCTCCCAGAATGGATCTCAAACAGATGTGGCCCAACTGCCTTGGCCCGACCCCTGCCCCCAAGACAAGAATCAAAAGCTTGAGCATTTGGTTAGACACCTACCTTAAGTTTGAAGAGCAAGCAGTGAGAGTAACTGGGGCCTGCTATGGCACCATAAGATTACTATGAAAGATCCTCTCACTTCTTCCCATGAATGCAAAAAGGATCCTTATTCAGACCCTAGTCCTTTCACATTTGGACTACGGAAACTCCCTTTACCTAAACAACAATAAGAAAGCTTTAGGTTGCGCAGAATGGTGCCACCAGATTGTTACTAGGGGTTCCAAAAAACAGTCAGCCAAAACAGCACTAATGACTCTACACTGGCTGCCTGTTCTGGAAATAATTAACTTTAAAGCATTGTGTATAGCCCATAAGTCTTTATGTGGAATGAGCCCAGCAATAAATAAATCTCTCATCACCTTCCATCGCCCTGGGAGGTATCTACGCTCAACCCACCTCAACTTTGCAGTCATTCCCAAAATCAGGAAAGCAAGAAGCGGAGGAAGATCCTTTGCCTACAATGTGGCCAGACTCTGGAACACAATGCCCTTACATCTCCGGTTGGAACCCCATCTTTATCCTGCCATAAACTCCTCAAGACATGGCTTTTCCATAACACTTACATATAACCCTGCACCCTCCTGACACAGTAAACCCCCCCCCCTTATTTGGCTGCTAGCAATGGGATGGCTTCGGGTAGCTACACACTCTACAAATGCTAAATAATAATAATAATAATAAGTCCTAAATGCTGAGCCTTTATACCTAATCAGCCAAATGTTTCATGATCAAATTAAAAATAGTCAGACATTGGTCAGGCGATGCAGCCCCAGCTTTTGGCATCAAGAAGCTGTATGGTCAACCGGGTAGCAACAATCTGAGAGACAGACTGAATATCATCCATGATGTTGTGAGATTTTGAAGACTGGGTACTCTCTGACGTTTGGGAAGGAGTACCCTCTACATAAAACACAAAGGTCCTGAGTTTCTGTTTGCCAAAATGGGTACTAAATCACAATCCGACATATAGCACATACACATAATTTGAAGTCGAATGATTTAAAAGGCACATGTAATACTGTGGAGTAATTATTTCAAAAAGTAATAAAACTGCCCCACAATTATGGTGCTTGTTGACATCACACCAAATTGAGTGATGGCAAATAAACCAAACATACACTTTTCAAATATTACTCACCGTCACATCCCCTCCACTTAAAACAAGTTACATACTAGCATGCACTTGTAATACTTTAGGTGATATAGCTGTCACATTAGTGACCCCTTTACACATTTAAGAACTCTCAACCAGGACCAATGGGTGTTAAGTAAAAAGATGACTATATATGCATAATCATGTTAAAAACATTGTGAAGTTTATCATAACATGATTTTTAATATATATGTTTTTGTTTTCTTTTTATCTTCCACTGTGTAGGTCAGCATCATAAGAAAAAGATCTGGTGGGCCACTGCTAGGCAAGCACACCAACAGGAGTTTTTTCATGTACCAAAATATCCACTACCAGGAAATGTTGGGAGGACCTTCAGTGTTAGACCTGCCTCAGCAGTTGATGATCCACCTGATGCAGTGCATTCCACCAACAGCCTACCCCAATTTAGGTGGGGAGCTAAATGTCATTGACAAGCAAAAAGGGGGTAAGCTTTTATGTATGTTGCTCTTCTTTCCATCTTTCAGGTTACACTATATCGTCAAACTAGTCAACTAGTCAACTAGATCCTATTGCAGGTGTCATAAAATATAATAGAGTTTGGAACTCATTTATAATTTGCCAAAGGGTTACTGCTTCAAAAACTTGATGTACAAACTTGAGGGATATACCATCCATCTTATTATAAATGCCAGTGGATATAATGAACTTATTAAAAAAAAGCAAACGGGCTACCCATCGTGTTTGTGATGCAGTAACACAACTGTCAAACTAAAATTCAGGCACGTAGGCAATTATGTCTTTGTAACTTTGTATACAGGATATATGTGATATTACTGATGGGGTATGTCCTCAAAACAACTTGCAACCTGACCATTTTTATCAAGAGGTTCATGAGGCTCACATTCCTGTGGTGCATGTAAAAAGTTTAATACATGATTATATCTCTATTAAATATGATGTGCTGCCACAACTGTGACCTGCATAGAATCCTTTAACTGTGGGTAAGTGTCAGCAAGCTACCTGTCTTTGTGTAGAGTTGGACAGCATCTCTCACATGAGGTGACAGAAATCAGCTGGGCTGGAATTCCGGTATGGACCAACTTCTCAGTGCCAGCAAAATGTTCCTGTGAATAAACAAAGTCTTGATATCATATATATAATAACACCCTCCATTTTACCATACTGAAAATAAATAACAATGTTTTGTGCGTTGAACATAGCCCTTATATAGAATGTTCAAGTTGTTCTGAAAGTGTGCCTACAAAGTGGTACTGTAAGCAAAGTAAGTTCGAGGAAGGTTATCCTGTGTGTGTACACAAATGAATGTGTGTCAAATGAAATTGTGTTCAGGGAGAGAAGTCAACTTAAGACCTTGAGTAAATAACAATGGCATTTACTTAACCGGGTCTACAACCTCCACATGACACCCACTCCTTGGAAGTAAGATGATAAAAATAAAGCTATCTAAATACAATGCTAAACCTATGTATAAGCATAAAACTCCTTAAATTTATAAAAAGACACTATTCTTTTTTTAGGATAAAAGCATACAGGAAGCCAATGTAAAAGGTAGAAAAGCAGGGACGTGGCTTCGCTAACACAGATGGCGGATGTGCTCGTTTAGAGCTCAGGCTGCGGGCCAAGCGGATCAACAGCCATCTTGGTCGTGGGGACTAGATAACGTCCCTACAAGCTGCACAAGTAAAGATGGTGACAGGTGCGAAGGTGTAAACCTGGAATATACGGCAGGGACACCGAAAATCAATCTGATGCACAGCGAGGAACAAGGTGTGAGTCAGCACAAAATGGTAGCCCCCGGCGCCGCGATCATGGAGCTGGGCAAAATGTGCAGCGGAGCCTTGGAGGAACCTGCATTTAACTGAAAGTGGCCCCGGGCTCCACCCCACTGCTATACCCAGGTGTGGAGTAGCAGAGAGCAGCCTGCTCCCTTCCGTTAGGGATGAAGCGGACCTTGGTCCACAGAAAGGATCCAAAAGCGCGAGGATGACATGCCACGTAAACAAGCACACCACCCCAGAACAGAATAGAACAGCACCAGCTAAGCAGTACGGGGGGTGGAGGCTTTGCCAAGAGCAACAGACACTGAGAAAGCTGACTGACGGGGGGTCCAGTAGACATGGCGGGCCCCCGGGTGGGCGATGCACTTGAGGAACATGACAGTTGACCTGCACACCCTCACACCACCAAGAAACTATACGGCGCAGCAATCCGGAGCTGGTTAGGTGGAGACTGATATCCAGCAGGCCCGGCGAAGCGAAGGCACAAGTGGGAATACTCCGCCATGGTCGGGGCTACCCAAGGCGTCTGGGCCGGGGTCTTGGCAGTGCCGCAGCGGGGAAGGAAGGCAAGCAGCCATCAATTTGAAGTCTGTGGCCGCAAAGGAGGGTGGAGGCAGGAGGAGGCCCAGGCCATGCTGAGTGTAGCGCCGGAACCAGGCCGGAACCGGTGAACGCTCCCAGAGAGGTGGGCTACACACTGTTGGACTTTGGCCTTTTTAGCAGGTTCATCTCACAACTTTTTTCCTTTAGCCTCTGGCATGGTGGTAGTGATTTTAGGCCTCTGAGTGTGTGTGCTGAGATGGCCTGCCCTCCGATAGTAATGCATGGGGGATATGTGTGTCCATGGTAGTTCCTGGTGTGTGGGGAGTGCAGGGTCAAGTTTGGTATGTGCGAACTCGTGAGATTAAATGCTGCGCGATGATGTGCGCAGATTTATTGTGTCTAGTGTAGAAATGCCACTTTTAGAAGTTGATCATATGAATTGCTTACATTTGATTTGTGCAAAAATACAATTTTGTAGTACGTTAGATATGTGAAAAAACACCAACAAAACAAATTTATAAACAAAATTGAATCAAACACAATGAATTTTAACATTCAATGCTGTGACATGCATCATAAAACAATTTTTGCTGATTGTTAACCATTTGAAACAGTTGCATACATCAGTACACCAGAAAGATTTACACATTGGAGGTCCTATTACTCATTCATTTGCCAATTATTAGGACCGATCCCACATTGGGCTGTATTTTTTATACTTTAACTGAATCTAGTCATTATAGACTGTACTCGGTGCTTAGCCTTTGGTGGGTGTAAGGAATTAATTGGGCAAGAGAAAAATACATTGCAGAGGCAAATAACCAAATAAATAAAAAGGAATGGTTTAGATTACTCAATGAAGATCCAACACTGCAAATTCAAAAAGAAATCCAGCAAAAACTCACAGAGAGTTTTGACATGGGCATCCTAGGCCCAAAAGAATTTGACTATTTGATCAAAAAGCAACCACGTATTCCGGTAATTTATTTTTTACCTAAAATACATAAAAATCTCACTGATCCACCCGGAAGACCCATTGTGTCTTGGTGTGACTCTGTATTAGATCCAATAGCTCAATACGTAGACGTCTTTTTGAAGCCCTTTATGGATCAGGAAAAATCTTATATAAAAGACACCACTGATTTTATTAACAAAATTGAAGGCAATCCCTTTGATGCCAATCATGATCTAATGGTGTCCTTCGATGTCACCTCCCTCTACACCCAAATCCCCCAAGAAGAGGGATTGGAGGCAACAGAATTCTTCCTTGAAACTAGACCCAAGACACAAAGAGTCCCCACCAAATTCATAATTGATTTAGCCCGAATCACACTCAAAAAGAATTATTTCAGGTTCATGGATGAGTTCTACATGCAGGTGAAGGGGACCGCCATGGGGTGTCCTTATGCCCTAGAAATGATGGTGCTCTTCATGGCCCTGTATGAGGAGCGCTTCGTGTACCAGAATAACCCTTAGCGATCACAAATAAAAACATGGTATCAGTACATTGATGATATCTGGTGTCAGTGGACCAGGTCAGAAGAAATGCTTGTCCGCTTCCACGACTGGCTTAATATCTGACACCCAGATATTAAATTTACTGTAAATTATAGCACAACACATCTAACGTTTTTAGACGTAGAAGTCTTCCCGAAGGCGCAGAAATTGACCAACACCTTATTCCGCAAGACGACAGACAAAAACACAATCCTCCATTTTCAAAGCTATCATCCTCAGAGTTTAAAAGCCAATCTCCCCTACAGCCAAATGTTCCGAATTAGGAGGAATTGCTCTAGGATGGAAGATTTTGTGGCCCACTCTGAGATTCTGAGTAGTCAATTGAGAGCGAGCGGATACCCGCACAAAATGCTGAAACATTCAATAAAACGGGCTTGGTTCACACAGAGAGAGGATTGGTTACAGAAAAAAGACAAAAAACCTTTAGATAGACTAGTGTGTGTGTGGACATAGGGTCTACATACCAATAAGTTCAAAGACATAATCCTCAAAAATTGGCACCTATTGTCAAATCCCGAAGTTCCAATGGATAAACCCCTATTCGCTCTCAAAAAACCCAAAAGCATAGGTCAACAAATAGTTCGAGCAGATTTAGGGATCACTAAAGCCAAAACTGACATACGTACATTATGAAAAATAAAACCAGTCACAGGCCATCACAAATGTGGCACTTGTGTCTCTTGCGACAATACAATTGAAGGGGCCATGTTCGAATTTAACTCTACGAAATGGTCTCATAAAGAATTTAGTAACTGCAAAAGTCGTAACGTAGTTTACGCAATCATTTGCCCTTGCCCAAAACTCTACATTGGGAAGACTAACCAACAAATAAACCAAAGTCTCGCACAACACAGGTCTAGAATAAAACGAAAGGTGCTGATCGCCCCAATGGTACAGCATTTTATAGACAAAAAACATACTGAGAAAGATTTCCAGTGGACAATTTTGTCAAGTATCCAAACTCTCCCCGTGGAGGTAACCTTGATGCCATGTTGCTCAGAAAAGAAGCTTATTTAATTTTGAGGTACAACTGCATGTTGGAAGGAATGAACGAAATGTCAGAACTTCAACAAACCATTGTGTAACCCTGCGGTATGATCCCCTGTTCTGTACCATTTAAATCAAAACTATCATTAAATATATAACACGCAATGCCCACACACAGGACCAACTGTATAAGTCTCGTAATTGGGAATGACTGACTCACGGCTCCTTGCTATATTAACAAGCTACCACAACTTCCAGAGTTCCGTGCACACAAGTGACCCGGAAACGATTTTTGGAGAAAATAAAAATCCAGCAATATTCATTTGGAAAGTTAGCTACCATTCCCCACCTCAAAGCCGAATAAAACACTACGACATAACCAATGCTGCATTTTGATTAAGAGCCAAATCACGGCTCACATGTGTGAAATCAAATTTACTACAACTCCCAGGGTTCCACTTTAACATGTGACCGGGATTCCCACTTCCGATACAAAAGTAACAGCCTTCGGAAACAAACCCGAAAGCCATTGACGAGAGAACGCGGAAGCCACAGCCCCCGAGCAAGCGCATGAAACGCCAGTTGAGAGGGGCGTTTTGTAACTATGAATCACACAGAGCAGCAAAGCGAATCCAATAGCCATTTAGCCACAACCCGTGTTTTTTAAACTTACAGACAAACAGAAAAGCCAAAGCATCGCCTCAGTGTGTCTGTGCGGAAAGCACACCTATCAAGACACCGATGAGCATTCAAATATTTCGAGCAAGTCAGCCAAATTTATTTGTTGTCAAAATTACTCTAGAGCCTTAACACGTCAATGACAAAATTGACATTGTATCATATGAACGTTTTTATCACAGACTTGCAGAACATCCCCAAGTAAGTGAAAAGAGGTGTGGCCAACAGCGTGTACTAACAACTACAACATCTAGTGAGTATATAGAAAACCACGCACAAGAGATAGTGCAAACTTTAAGCAGAGTGACAAGTGATATGCCCTTGTCTCTTTGCCCCTTTACAGATCTGAATAGCGGGACATAAACAGTGTTACAAAATTCAAATAGAGGAATTACGTACTACATGAAGGTAAACCCTTGCTGGTAAAACGAAACTGTAAAGAAAGTTGAAAAAGTGGGGGATGACCCTAAAAGATTTTGTTTTGTTTACCGTCAGGTACCCAGTCGTGCCCTGAAGAAACACCTTGATTTATTGATTGGGTTTGGAAACGTGTCAGCACTTTTCTCGGAATTAATTCCTAACACCCACCAAAGGCTAAGCACAGAGTACAGTCTATAATGACTAGATGCAGTTAAGGTATAAAAACACAGCCCAATGTGGGATCGGTCCTAAAAATTGGCATTGTTTTGATGGAAGGGAGGAGTACACCTGGGACCAGTATAGGGCTGTGCCTACCCTCCACAATGCTGGCTCCATCCCCTGTGGTGTGTCTGATGTCCCTGGCCAGTCTTGAGAATAGGGAGAGGGGCTGAGCAAAACAAAGTGCTCCAGAACCAGTTGCATCTGGTTCTCCCCTTACCTGCACCTTTGGAGACAAAGGATTTCTGTGTATAAAAGAGGGGCTGTGACCCCAAGTAAATGTTCTTGTCTTGGACTGGAATCTGCCAGGGGCGTGCTACTGCTGGAGCTCGGGGGAAGGCTTGCCTCCCTGAGCTCTGCCCAGCACCTGGATGCCTGGAGGACTTATTGGAACCCTTCTGCCTTGCCCTTGTTGCATGGAAAGACTTCTGGGACCTTTAGCTTTATTTTCCTTGCCCCCAGGACTTTTGCAAACCTTTCAGTGGCCTGGGTGCGCTGTGCTCATTTCCTTGGTGGTCATGTAAGAAGGAATCCCCAGCGCAGGGATTCCCCCCGTGGCCCCCTTCATTGCAGGTGCCTACCCTGCATCATGTCCGCCTAATTTTGACTTTGCAGGTGCTTTATCGGCATTATGGCCCCCTGCCCCTTTTATGTAACAGAGCAGGTGCCCACCCTGCATTTGCGCTTTTTTATCTAGTGCGCGGGTGCCCACCGCGCGACTTTACCTGTGTGTTATTTAAATTAACACAGGTGCCACCTCACTCCTTTAATTATATATCCAAGCGGGTGCCCACCCCACATTTCACCGTCGCGGCCCGAGCAACACTCTAAATTGCCGCTGGGCTGCCGGTACTGCCCTGGCCCGACCCGGAGCCAGGCAGCCTGACTCGGGCCGGCCCATGGCGCGTCATGTCCGCTTACCCCCACGGCTGGGGAGTAGCTGTGCAGAGCCCCATGGGCTCTCTTGCTAAAATCCTTGTCCTGAGACGGGGAACCGGGAGAAGATGTGCCCATCCTGGTACCCTGGGTAGTGTGGCGAGGCTCCCGGGAGTAAGGGGAGCCCCGGAGGCCGCATGCCACCGCCGGCGAAGAGAGAGAGCAGACCGGCAACGCGTCCAGACTAGTGAGTGGGGGCTTCCCCCCCGAGTAACGGTGCCTTCGAGGCACCCTGACAGTGCTTGGGGGCATCCTCAGCGGCCCCGTATGGCAGCGGGCCACTCCAACATGTTGCATTGGTTTACTTTAAGGGCCCATGTTCCTGCCCCCATTTTGGCATCATTCTTCCTAGAGCCTAAATGGCTCCACCAGGGGCACATTTATTTAAAGTGCCAGCACGCTCCACGATGTGGGGGCCTGCTCTCCTTTCTCTTTATTTTGGGGCACAAACCTTTTAGGAGCCAGTGTGTCCCCAGGAACACACCCTTTATTTCTAGAGCCCCGTGACTCTAACATTTGGCCACATTTTTTCTACGGGCCAGAGAGAGCCCAGGCCGCACTTTTACCTCAGCTGCCCAGCAAGTGGTGGGTAGCTGCACCGTTTAGGTTCTTCTTTATTTTAGGGGGACATGTACTTTGAATCCACGAGTGAGACGCACTCCTTCACCCCCCACCGTGGCCTGCACAGCTGCGCAGCACTTAGTGCCAGCTGCAACGTTTAGACCCTTCCTTGAAGATTCCCAGCAAGTAGTGGGCAGCTGCCACGTTTAGGTTTGCGCCAAGTGTGCCCCAGTGACTGTCGCTGCTTAGGCAGCAGCCCTGACTTTGTGGACAGAGGGCATTTGTGCCCTTATAGATGGCCTCTTAGGTTCATAGGGCGCAAGGCCCTAATGTCATTTTTATAGGTGCTAGGAAATGTAATGTTCCTAGTATGATTTATGCACCTTGATTTATGCTCATAGATGTGCTTTTATGCCTATTAGGTTTTACCTACTGTCTTATGCTTCATTTTGATTCTCTGCTGTGGTCTAGGTTTGATTTATTCCCTACTGCAGGTTATGTTATTAAGTGTATTTCCTGATGTTTAGGAGATTATGGTTTATCCTATTTTTGCTTATGAGGTTGAGAACTCTATTCTGCACCTTATGTGATACTGTGCCTGTTCTGATTAATGTTACAAGTTGACACTGAGTATAGTGTCTGCTATTGATTACTGGCTGTGTTCTAAGTTCATATATATTTTTACTTTTACTATTCTTAATCAAGTGCTAATTCTGACAGTGGCCCAAGTGGCCCTGTCATGTGTAAATAATCCCTTGTAAATATTGTCCGGGCCAGTTGGCACAGTGTACATTGAGTGATTACTATCTGATGTGTTTTTATTATAATACAAAGGCTATTTTTATATAACCTTGTGTGGAGTTCCTTTTGTGGTGTGCCTAGTGTGTTGTTACTGTGTGTGTTGTGCCACGGAGATAAGCCTAGCTACTCGTGCCAAGGGAGTGAGCAGGGGTTATCTTTGGCGTGTAACTCCCTTGCCCTGACTAGAGTGGTGGTCTCTGCCTGGCTTTGGCGCAAGCCTTAGCCAACCAGAGATCCCCATTTCTAACACACACCAACAGCGGCTGAAACCTCAGGGATAGGCGCGGGGCAGGCCATGGGGAGCGCAAATAGCAGTGTCTGGTCTGCGGTTGGTGGGTCTTGCAGAGAAGTGCTCTCACCTCTCCTTATCACCTAACGGGAGACATAACGGTGGTGACCGGACACCATGAGTACCAGAGGTCCTGAGGAGGGGGACTGAAGAGTAGGACACTAGAGATGACTTGCTGCTACAAATGAGACGGCCTGGAACATTGTTGCTGAGACCTAGACAACAGTATAGAACCACGGTCTGCCCCAATACATGGGTCCCCAGAAGAGACATACCTGCTGACTGCCATCCCAGAGTTGACCGGGAGGAGCTGCCCGAAGGCAACACAGAGAAGAGACAGTGAAACTGCACTGGCACAAAGCGGCAGCCATATGCAACACAACCATAGAATCAGGAAGGTGAGGAAAGTCACTCTATACAAGCGGGTCATCTGGGGTCATATTCGAGGTGGCACGAGCTCTGTGCTTGAAGGCAACCGACCATACCTCAGTGGAGCCAGCACGAACCGGGAGGTGGAGATAGCATTTTGAGCCAGGGTATGAGGGCTCCACGGGTTAGACGCTCCTCCCACACATGCCCAGTAAAGGGCAAGGAGAAAATCTCTGGGTGCAGTAAACAGCTGAATCTACACCAGAAGGCGACACGAGACACCCGCATTGGCCAGGGTAGGAGCCTTCTGAGACCTGTTGACCTCCAGGGACAACGCTGTAACCAGAAACGTGGGTTATTGACCTCTACATGCTACCAAAGCAGAAAAAAGCAAAAGTACAGCGCCTCAACAAAAGAGCACCCGGGTTCCCCCCCACTGAAGCGCAGAGGCTTCTGGACAGTAAATGCGACTCACATACAGCCAGCAAGGACATTACCAGGAAGCACCGAAATCTGAACTTAAAAACAGAGAACAAGACAGTAATCCGCTTTTTGCTGGCCAGCAGCCTCTGGGATCAGTAGTTCTTGGGCCCTTTTGTGAGGGATGCGACTGGTCGGAAGTTGAAAACACATACAAGCACAGAGACAATGAAAGATTGCGATTACGAGCGGCGGTCTCTGCCAGATTTAATCGGCGGCGGATACAATGGAGTCATTAGACCCGAGGACCCGTTTTTCGAGATCTCTCTACTTTGGATAACACTGAACGACCTTCTCAGAACAATACTGGTGAACTCGTGCCATACCTATTCATCCACTGGACACTGCGGAATGATCCCCGAATAACTACAGTCTTAGACCTTGTGCCAATTTATCTGCATACCAAGGTTGCCTGCCCCGTATCTTGTCCTGATGAAGACCCCACAGCAAGGGCACCACTAATCCTTGCGAACTTTTGAGGGTCGAAACGTCGACAATAACCTGTTTTGATTGTCAACTTCACGCCATTTGTTTTACATTTATCGTAATATGTGAAGTATGATATATTTTGATTTATGCTTTGAACCAATGGTCCTTTGTTTTATATATAAAAATTAACTCGTTAATAGAGTTTTGTTAACTGGCTGATTTTACTGTCACTAATTCCCTTCCATCACACTATCCTCACCCGATCACTTCCCCCTCCCTCCCTGGGGCACTGTACAACCGTTTACAATATTGATCAGTTGTCTAGTATATTTATTATACCTATTCCCATTGTGAATAAAACAATGTGGACGCATTCATTGTCTCTGTAAATATTTTTTGAACTGTTCATATTACCACACACTCACGTTGGGACCCCTTCCTCTCAGTACTTATTGAACCCAGGTCCCAGTGACTATGTTTGGGTAAAACCCCCCTATTTATACACGACGAAAATATGGGGCGACAATGCCAAACTAATGGCCTACAGGCAACGGCCACAGCATGTCAACAGTCCTGAATGGACCTAGCTCAAACATCGGATACTACCACGCCGCAAACGATGTCCAACAAATTGGACAGAGTGCTGGCAGCAATAGAGCTCTCCCGTATCACAATGGAGGATAAATTTGGTGCCCTATCTTTGGACCGCGGTTTATAACACGACGATCACTGAAAGTTGGCCAACAGAGTAACAGAGGGAGAAAAAACCCTGACCAGCCTTCAACTGCTATCTAAAGCACACCAGGATAATATATGGACACTCTAGGTCTGGGTGACTAAGCTAGAGGAGAAGATGGATGATTTGAAGGGGCGAGCCCGCTGCAGCAACATCCGAGTGATAAACCTGCCGGAGGGAGTAGAAGGTTCTCATCCCAAAAGGTACATAGAGAGTTGATTCAAATAATTCAACCTGGATGCTGAACTCACACCTTTCTTCTCAGTGGAAAGGGCCCACAGGGCCACTTTCATAGAAGCAAAGAAAATGCTCTGCCAAAAATCAATACAATATTCGCTGTTGTTTCCAGCCCGTCTTTGAATCAAAAACGACAGGGCACCAAATTCTTTACGGACCCAAAGGCAGTGTTTGAATGGGCAGAGGCCAATGTCCCAGGCGGCTCGCAATGAGAGACAGTCCACAGCTCAAGGAGAATGAGGGGTCGAGGGGCTGGGGAAATCGGGAACACAAGAAGCAAGAACAGAAGGGATGCATTCCAGCTGCGGGTCCCCCTAATCTTGTAGAAACAATAGCAGAACGCAGGAGGGCTATCCAGGCAGCAGCTAAATTGGACATAGCTGCAACAGCATCAGACAGAGAGGATGGCCTGCATATCTTCTTGTCTGAGGATAATTCCAGGGACACAAGTATTTCCCACGAAGACTCCATAATCCCTCCATTGATGACCCCCCAGACGGCAGATACATTGATCTGAAAGAGCCGGCCACTTGAGACTGACCCCTTTTTCCCCCTTCATGGCACACACATATGTCACCGACATGGCAGTGTCAATACCAACAACAAGCACGTCGATTTGTAATGATCAACTTTCCTCCCTACCATTATGCCACACATACACACCGTATACACAGTAGTGTTGACCAGTAACTCGGCAATGAACGCATCTATCAGCAGTTGCCTCAAAACACACTAAACCCACGACTGATACTTGGAGCAAAATGAGCCACGCAAGACTATGGGCTTAGAAAAACAGTAGAGTACACCCCCCCACACTACATTAGAACTCAGTTGAAACATACAGGGCCTCATTTATGAGGCTGTGCGCCACTTTTATGCTGCCCGTGCGTCACTTTTTGTGACGCAACAGTGGCGTAAAAAATGCGCCTTGTTGCGCCATATTTACAAAGTGACGCATCTAGGTAGATGCGTCACTTTGTAAACCCCTGCGCCACATTATACCAGCGCCAGGAATAATGTATGGAAGGGGGCGTATTGACGCAAGGAAGGGTTGTAGAAGTGATGCAGTGAAATCTATGAGATTTCACTGCATCACTTTTAGGATGCCGTTGCGTCAAAATCTTGCGCCTGCCTTACAGCAGGCGTTGCTGGGGTTGCGTCACTTTTGTGACACACTCCAGCAATGCGTCACTTTTGCGCTTACAGATACGTCAGAAATACTGACGTATCTGTAACTCCTTGCAACATGATGCGTCATACATTAAATATGACGCATCAGGAATGTCGCAAGGAGTGCGCACTGAGAAGTGACGCATCGCTGCTTTCACGCAGCGATGCGTCATTTCTCATAAATGAGGCCCACAGTTTGGATATATCACCAGTTGTGCTAGTTCCGCAATGTTGGAACCTGGTTCCTCACGATTAGTTGTTGCATCTCCAAGTTGCCTTAAACCTTTACGAACACAATCACATTCGGGCTGGTGCCTCAATAAATCGGAGCAGCATGCGGGAGGGGAGTGAATGAAGATAGGATGCAACACCTTCCATGCCTATTCCCCTGGGCTCCTAGAACTAAATAGAAACCATTTCAAACACAACAGATATTAGCTTCCTGACCTTAAACATCAGAGGCATGAACACAGCAAGAAAATGGTATGCAGTGTACACATATGCAAAGCGGCAAAAGGCACAGGTCATACTGTTGCAAGAAATACACCTCACCTCAAAAGAATTAGACCAAATACAGAAACTCTGACGGGGTATTTTTTGCAACACCAACACTCTGCGTTCACCCAGAAGGCTATGATATGGCTTAGACCCGGGATTCTGTTTAAAGAAACGCGTAGGATAGTGGACAGAGAAGGGGTATACTCATTACTTGAGGGGTTCTTCGACAGGTGACCTCTGTTAATAGGAAGTATCTGAGCCCCAAACATGGACCAGGGGCATTTCTGGGACTCACTGTCAACAGTTCTTCCACAATTCACACACTCGCCATGGGTGCTGGTGTGCGACGATAATTGTGTACTAAACCTGACATTAGATCGATCACATCCCCAAGCTCAGGATCCCCCGCGCAAGTGCACGCAAAACGATTTCGCTTATGGATGCAACATTGGGCTTTAGCAGATGAATAGTGAACCCAAAACCCACCACTAAACTACACTTCTATCATTCAATACCCCACAACCTACGGGTGAGACTTGATCGGTTTTCATGTTCTCAGGAAATATTGCCCATGACCCAGGACCGCCTGGAAATTGCAACACGAATGTTTAGAGCACCCAGTATTTTGTCACGATCACAAGAATAGCATCGTAGAATCCATAAATTACCTGCAATCTCCCGGGCGGGGCCCTGGGAGGTGCGGCGCTTCCTGCTGGACAGGGCGGAATGAAACTGTAATGGTCAATGCTGTGATGGGCAAGCGCCCCCAGGATAAGGATGAATTTCCTTTCTGGCTTGCCGAGAAGTTTGACCAGCTGGAAGCAGTATTTCCTAACACGACTCCTGGTGAAAAAGACAGGATTCTGACAATTAGCCGGCCTAAGGACTTGACCACAGACTGCGCGATAATAAAATCACCTGATCGTTTTCAGGTTTCTGAACAACACTCTCCCCGTTCTTTTCAGGACTCATCGGCCTCATCGACCAGTGGTGGAGGTGGCGGCAGAGGTCGGGGTGGCCAGCAGGGACACGACCAGCCCCGCCCAAAAGACGGTAAAGGCAAGCAGGACGATTGAACACCGAAGAGACCCCAGTTTCAGAAAAAAAAAGTTGCCGCTTTAACAGCGAGATATACCACAGATAGTGAGAACGCAGCTTCTGAATCAGACATAGGCTCCGACCTTGCTGGACAGCGCAGCGGAGATTACCATAGTGCGAGAGGCCCTGCGTCCGTTACTGAAGGTGAAAGTGACTGATCGAAATGTTGTGTGGAGACAGCTGATACTAGAGTAGCCCCCCCTGATAGACTTTATGAAATAGTCCTTTTAATTGAAGGTGACATACAACGTACAATCAAGGGGGTATTTTGGGAGAATCTTACGACTACATATGACATTTTGTTAGCGGAGGCTGACTGGCCCCTACCTTTTGTGCTCCGAGAGGAGAGGAGGTGATCCTACCTAGTTTCGCGCCCACGGTCTCGAAAGAGCATGCGCTGAATTTTGCAGAAGAGTGGGCTAAGGCTCTTGCGCCACGTTAGTACCATACTCAGTGTGGTTGGGATAAATTTTCTCCGCACCATGAGATTCCTTTACGGTAGGCATGGGCGTAAAATCCGTTCCGCTCGCGGATTTTGCGGCTTTTCGGTAAATCCGCAATCCGCGAGATTCGCGGATTTCCCGCAAAATCCGCAAATCCGCGCGCTGCGGATTTTTTGCTTGTGTTCGCACTGCTCGCGGCCCGCAACAATCTCGCACTCGCGAAATTACAAAAAAAATAAAAATGGCGGAGGAGTGAAGGAAGGAAGTGGCCCAGTCTCCAACTTCCTGTTCCTGTCCAGCAAGTTCCTCCCATTGGGGAGGGGTGAAGGAAGTGCCCCAGTCTCCAACTTCCTGTTCCTGTTTCCTTTCCTGGCCATTTTGGATTCGATCTTGACTGGGAAGGATTACTTTTTGTGGATGCTGCTGGATATTTGGATTTAAGGCCTTTTGGATTCAAAATTTGATTTCACAAGTAAGTTGATAAGTTGATGTTGTTTGTGGTGATTTTTGTGTGTGTTAATCGACTTTTGGGGTGGTGTTGGGGGCTGGCTATGTTGGTGGTGGGCCATTTGTAATAACTTTTGGATTCGAAATTTGATTTCACAAGTAAGTTGATAAGTTGATTTTCTTTGTGGTGATTTTTGTGTGTGATTGGATTGTGGTGATTTGTGTTGTCTTTTTTGACTTTTTGGTGTTGGGGTTGGGGGCTGGCTATGTTGGGTGGGGCCATTTTGAGGCATGGTCCTCCTGGCCATGTGGATGGGGGTCAAGCGGCCATTTTGAAGGCAGGCAGTGAGCTTTGTGCCATAGGCCTGCACCCATTTTTCCTTGCTTTCACCCCTTGTGCCCAGGTTGAGTCAGTGGTACATGAAACTACATGCCTCTCTGTGGGCTCTCTTGGATCAATGTTGAATTCCTGTTTCCCAAAAATGTAGCAATTCTTATTTTGGATATTTCCATATTGTGGTGTGCACGTGTGTATTCGAAATTTGATTTCACAAGTAAGTTGATAAGTTGATTTTCTTTGTGGTGATTTTTGTGTGTGTTTTCCGACTTTTGCGTTGGTTTTGGTGATTTAGCGGGTGTTTTGCCGCGTTCGCGTCGTGAAGCAACAATCTCGCACTCGCTAAATTGCAAAAAGTGCAATTCTGCACCAGAAAACCACCAGCAGGCAGCATAAACCTTCTGAAACTTGATGGATGGCATTGGATTGTGGTGATTTGTGTTGTCTTTTTTGACTTTTTGGTGTTGGCAGAGATATACAGAGGATAGAAACACCATGCCCAGACACATAGGAATGAATGAAAAACAAGATGGCGGCCGATCACGTGAGCGTAAGTAGGTTCTCACGCGATTTCTCTCGCGAACTCGTGCGAACTTGTATTCGCAAGGCGCTCATCGCGCGAGACTACACATAGCGGGCGGAAACGGAAAAACGTCACGCAAACAAAATGGCGGCGCCCGTAAACCTTGGGGTAACTCGCACGAGTTCGCGGCTTACACGATCGATTTCGCATGACGCCGCGCCTCGCGAATAGTGCGAAATTACCGAAAAACGAGTTTTGCAAAAGGAAAAGCTATGAGCAGGTGCAAAAGTTCAACCTCATCATTTGTAACCATTCCCTGTAGTGCTTCCTGAAGGGGCCCTCCAGAATTCGGTTAGGTTCCTGTTAAAGAAAATTACATTGCAACAAACAGGAAAAGGAAAGGAAAGGGAGCAGACAAGCAGGTGCCAGCCTTCATTAATGTCAGTTGGGGCAGGGCAGGTGTTGTTGTAATTTAATTATGCAAAACTTAAGGCACTTAGCAGGTGTGCTTTGCTTTGCCACAATAATGTACACTCACTGGTCAACCAGAGGGTGCTGTGATGACACCGAGGGTGGCATGGGTGTGACAGCCAGAGGGTGGCATGGGTAAACCAGAGTGCCAGTGTTGACAGAGGATGGCAGTGCTTTGTTTGCCCCAATAATGTACACTGGTGAACCAGAGGGTGCTGTGATGATACAGAGGGTGACATGGGTGAGCCCGAGGGTGGCATGGGTGAACAAAGAGAGTGCCAGTGGTGACAGAGGGTGGCAGTGATGAAGAAAGGCTTGCAAACAGGCTGGGCACGTAGAAACAACAAGTTCGCAAAACTGGCGACCTGACAAGTAAGTTCGCAATTTGCGAAATTGCACAAAACCCTCGCGAACTTGCAGAAACCCGTGCGAACACCCCCCAAAAAAAATCCGCAAAATCCGCGAGGATTCGCGGATTTTGCGGATTTTCGCAATCCGCAAATCCGCAAATTCGCGGATTGCGAATCCGCAAAATCTGCCCATGCCTACTTTACGGTCTATGCCACAGCCTCAACCTCAATATCCCATTCGACAAGAAGCTAAGGCTTCTTTCGCGGAAATCCTTGAACAATTGGAATATCAAGGTGTGATTGAAACTTGTGTGTCACCGATGAATAACCCTCTTTTTACTGTAACCAAGCCTGACGGCTCGTACCTTTTGGTATTGGATTACTGGCATTGGAACTCGCATTGCTGTACCTGTGTAGTACAGAATACCCACAGCTCTGCTCTTGTGGATGTTCTTGTGCAAAAACGTTTTAAAACCACGCTAGACATATCCAACGATTTTTTTGCCCACAATTTGGATGGACTGAGTTCCCAGTGGACCAGTTTTACCTGTGGCGGCAAATAACGCCACTATACTCGTTTACCTATGGGCTATAAGAATAGTGTTTGCTGCCCATATTGTCTCTCTCTTGGAGAGAATTGATACAGATGCGTGTTCGTATGTGGATGACATTTATCTCACAGACTATGAACTTTGGGCGCATCTGTGTCGCGTTGACCGCATATTTTGTAACTTTGCGGACTTCGGTTACAAATTCAACTATACAGTGTTGTTTCTGGGCTACGAGCTCAACAATAAAGGTAGAGGCTTGGCTCCTCACTTCTTGGAGAAATGCGCACAACTGCGTGCTCCTACGACTCTGAAGAAATTACAGTCCTTGCTGGGATTTTTGAATTTTGGGCGTACTTACATTCCCAAATATGCCCAGCGTATCAAGCCTTTGTATGCTTTGATACAACCAACTTTTACCAAATCTTACTGGCTGCCAGAACATTCAGCTATTTTGCTATCTTTGCAGGCTGATCTTCTAGAATCTAAAATCTTACTGACCCTTGATAACCACACCAGCTTGGTGATTAGGATCATCTCTGGGGCGGTGGGTTTCACGTACCTTACTTTTAACGAAGGAGACAGAGTACTTATTGCTTACAAGTCACACTTGTACACTTCGGCTGAAATGCGGTTTTCCTCTGTGGAAATTGTTTTTGACAGCAGTGCAAATGGCAATTCTCAAGGAACGTGCGCTGTCGCAGGGAAAACACATGTTGGTTGTAACCCCGTTTCCTGCATTAGAGGCAGTGACGAAAGCCAGTGTGCCAAATTCTAAAGCTTTGCACCCTCGGTGGATACAATGGGCAGCATCATTGACATCGCCGGATGTCACGTTTATTTTTGATGCCTCCTTACAGTCACAGGAGTTTTTGCAGTATGAATTTGTTCATCCTACCCCTTTGGCTATGCGGCCTTTGGAGGACTTCCATTGCATCATATACACTGATGGTTCAGCGCAGGTTGCACAGGGGTCTAAGCACGCATACGTTTCCGCTTGTGCTATTGTTGTAGGTGCCATGGTGAATGATGAGTTCAAGTCCAGAGTCGTGCACAAGCAGACTCTTAGGGACTGCAGCGCACAATTGGCAGAGCTTCGTGCTCTAATGCTTGCATTGGAGTACGCTGATCCTGGTGTGACAACTCTTATTGTGAGTAATTCTTACTACTGTGTCCAGTCTTACAATAAAAACCTGTTGTTTTGGATTCAGAATGATTTTCGTGATTCTAAGGGTAGCACAATAAAACATAAAAGGATCTGGGTCCGAGTGGCTGAGCTTAAAGAGCAGTTGCCACTCATGTTTGTAATTCATACTCTCGGTCATCAGCGCGTGGGAGTCCACACTGTTGGCAATTCGCTTGCTGTTCAGGCAGCAAAATCAGCGGTATCGACATATTTGGTTGCAGCGGTTACACGTTCCAAAAGTAAGATTGATGATGATGATATCTTGGCAGCTGTTGCTGCAACTGAGAAGGGAAGTAAATATCCAAAAGGATTCCCTTCGAAGTATTCATACCACTTAAGTCCTGATAAAGTTCCTTATGTGAAAATTCCTGACGTTGGTGAGAGGTTACTTCCCAACGCGGACCGCAGGCCTACTCTGATTACCGCAGCCCATGAAGGTGTCGTGTCTGCGCATGCGGGCGCTTCGGCTACTGTAGCTCAGTTACAACAACGTTTCTGGTGGCGGGGGCTGTACAAACAGAAACGTGATTATGTCCTTCAATGTGACATTTGCCAGCAGATTAGGCCTTCAACTGCTGCCTTCTGCCCCAGACACAGTTGTACATTTCTAATAAACCCCTTGGGTGTGTTTATTTAGATCACTGCAGTCCTTTTTCTTCTGATACCGCGTATAAGTACGTCTTAGTAGCAGGTGATTCATGCACACGCTTTGTTTGGGTCTGGCCTCATCGCAGCACTGATTCACGGACTGTCATAAGAGACTTGCTTATCTTTGTAGGGATTTTTGGCTGTGGTACCTTCCATTTGGATCAGGGTCCGGCTTTCGCCTCTAAGGCGTATAAGGGGGTCCAAGTCAAGTTTTCTTCTCCATACAGACCTAAGGGTAATAGTGTTGTGGAAAGAATGAACCGATATTTAAAGCAGTCTTTGAGGGCTCGAGTTATAGGCACTGGCAGGAACTGGCTGGCCCATCTCAATGGCGTGCAGCGTGCTCTTAATAATCTCCCTAGAAGGTCTCTGGGTGGGCGGACCCCATACGAAATGCTCTTTGGTATCAAGATGTATGTCCCGGACCTTGACGGTCTAGACTCGGTGGCTCAAGCTGCCTCCTTTGATGTAGATGAACATTGCAATGTTTTACAGGATTTACAAAAGACAAGAGACAGTCTTGCAAAGAAACATTTGCCCTCCACCTCGGATGATGCGTTGCAGATCCCGGTAGTTGGCTGGCTACCCCAAGTTATAGAACTAGTTCGTGAGAAGATCGAGAACAAGAAAGAATTTGGTCCCTCTTATGGAGCTCCTGTTCCAGTGCTTGGAGTGAAGGGCACAAGAACAGTCATTTTACCACCACTTCCAGGTCATAGGAAGAACAGGTATATCTCCATTGACAATGATCAAAATACACAGAGTGGCCGATTCTTCTTAGTATGACACCGGCAGTCTCATGTCCTTTGATTTTGAGAAATTCTGTTTTGGCCCCGGTTTTCAATTCTGTGCCTGATGTTGCTCTTGAGTTGCCTGCAATTTCCAGTTCTTTATTGAATATTCTGCCTGGTGGTCAGCATGATGAAACTGACTATACTTACCCAACTGACTTATCGATACCTGATTTGCAAGCTCCCTTGGCTACAGAATCCAGATTTTCATTTGACACTGTTTCCCACACATCTAACAAGCCATCGAGGATTTCTGTTTTGGCTGGACTGTTTAAAAAACATTTTTGATTCCCCCTTGGCCTTATATTTGGATGGTGCTTTTTTCGATTTACCTTTTTATGTTTTTGGTTTTGTGTTTTGCTTTTTCCGTCTCATCAGTGAACACTATGTCATGGAGAGAACTTGCATTCGACATATCAATGGAACTTTGACTCCCCATTCCTCTTCACACAGAGTGCAGAGAGACTTGGCTTTTGTTAACATCACTGCTTGTCCTGTCTTAGATGGGATTGTATGGGATGCAGTTCGATTTCAAATTCATGGGCCCACTGAGGTTATAAATGTCCCTAATGTGCTTAGAGTGTCCATGGGGGATGTAGTTAAACAAAATATACGTTCTGATGATTGGGATGTTTAGGAAGTTGAATCATTGTTTTCTGATTTGAAATATTATGCTGCCTTGGATGCTGAAGATTTGTACTTGGAGTCTGCTAATTACGGTGATTTGTATTGGTATCAACATTTTGGCAATCACGACCTACATAAAGCTAATACCAGGAGACTCACTGTAAATTATACCCAGTGGGAACACTGTCCTGCTCCTATACAAGGCAGTTCTGCTACCTTTTTGAAAAGGTTCACTTACTTTACAGATTTTAATCAATCTAATCCTAATGCATTTTATTTTAAAATGGCTGAGAAATCCATTTCCAAAGTTAGACTTACCGATACTAAATTATTGTATTCGAAGTCCTTTCTACACCAGTTGGCTGTTGGTGGCTATGAGTTGAGGAAAGATACAATTGACCTTAAATCAGTTTGGGGTTCTAAAAGCTGGCAAGTGCAAGGCACTGATGCTTTGCACTGTGCATGCCTCATCCCAAAGCATATGTTGTTTTTCAATTTTACAATTTCACAGACAACATGCTTTGGATTGGCTACTGCTAAAAGATTAAATGCTCCTTCTTTTCTTGATTTAGAGGAATATTCCGGTTGGGGTAATTTTACTAAATTTTCCATGAGAAAGTTACAAACTCTATTATTGAATTCCTCCTTTAACATATCGAGTTTGGATCCTGAAGGCTGGTTGCTCTGGCACAGAAGTGGTGATTCATACCAGCATCGTTTTCTGGGTTTGGCTCAAGGCTTTACACAGGTCAGAGTAGATCCCCATTTTGAAAGTGGCCATTCTGTGACTATCTATTCTGTAGGCAAATTGTGTCAGAACTGGCTCAGACATTCTACCTTGGCGTCAGTTAAACTGCATTTATCTAAACTGACTGATGATGTTGATATGAATGATTTTATTAAAGGCCCGGCTAGAGGTAGATCTAAAAGATGGATATATGCTGTTTATAACGAAATCTGGAAAGCTTCCCAAGTTGAGAAGGCTACCCTCCTTAGGGCTATAGATCAAGCTAATTTAGAAAAAGTGCTAGCAGTTGTAGATAACAGCATTAACACGCTCTCTTCTCGCATTTACATGTTAGATAATATTGTGTCATTTGTTTTGGATATTGTGCAAGATGAGGTGTCTGCTTTTACCACGGTCAGAATCGGTTGCGTTCCATTATGAAATTTGCATGGACATTCCAGACCCTTAAGGCGGGAAAAGTGCTGTGGCATTACATGGATACGTCATCCTTATTTGCTCCTTTTAATTTGACTGACAAGCAACGTTTACTATCAATGAAGGATGCTTCTTTTTCCATGTTACACATAGAGAAATTAGAGCCTTTACCATTTTCTGTGGCAGAAGCCAATGCTGGTACATGGCTTATTCACGGTTTAATAACTCTGCTGTTTCCTTTATTTGAATTTAAAAATTGTGTGAAGTACTTTGCCATTGGCATATACGAGCCTCTGGGTAGTTCTTATCTCCATGAAGCCTGGTCGCTTCCTTTTACATATAGATGTCTTAGAGAGGGAAGAGAAGTTTATTTGAATGGTGAAGAATGCACTGAAACACCGGATCATTCCTTAATGTGTCGACATATCTAATTACATGGCTCTTGCAACCAAAATGAGCCTAATTTAGCCTGTGTTTTGAAAGGTACACCCCTGCCTTCAATAGTTCCCACATTCACATTGCTGGCTAACGGGAGTTATTTACTTTTAACCAATGAGGATTGTTGTGGGTTAATAAAAGGAATTGTTTATGTCGTTACAGTTGGTGAACTTGTAGTTTGTTGCAAGAATGTAATGTATTCACCCCCTCATGGGAAGCTTGATGTTTCCATCTGGCCTAAGATTCCGACCTTGAAAGCAGAGTTCAATAAGATGAGTCGCATAAGAGCTGTATTGTCCCAGAAAGAAGTTGCCCTCACAGCTGCTTGTGAAACATTTGTCCTTCACGTGGCAAACAACCGCACAGAAGTGCATGCCTTATTAAATACTTATTTGCCCTTGCATTTCGGTGAATTAATTCACACTATCTTCAATGCGTCCTCCACTTCGGGGCTGGCTCACTTTTTTAAAGTTGTAAGCAGTGGTTTAGTGACTTCCTTCCAAAAGATTTTCGGAGTCATTCCAGTTTTCTTTCATTCAATTTTTTCCAGCCAGTTTGGTGCACACGCACACGAACACTCATCTATATCAATTCTCTCCAAGAGAGAGACAAAACGGGCAGCAAACACGACCAGACTATTCTTATAGCCCATAGGTAAACGAGTATAGTGGCGATGTTTGCCGCCACAGGTAAAACTGGTCCACTGGGAACTCAGTCCGTCCAAATTGTGGGCAAAAAAAACGTTGGATATGTCTAGCGTGGTTTTAAAACGTTTATGCACAAGACCATCCACAAGAGCAGAGCTGTGGGTATTCTGTACTGCACAGGTACGGCAATGCGAGTTCAAATGCCGGTAATCCAATACCAAATGGTACGAGCCGTCCGGCTTGGTTACAGTAAAAAGAGGGTTATTCATCGGTGACACACAAGTTTTAATCACACCTTGATATTCCAATTGTTCAAGGATTTCTGCGACGGAAGCCTTAGCTTCTCGTCGGACGGGATATTGAGGTTGAGGCTGTGACATAGACCGTAAAGGAATCTCATGGTGTGGAGAAAATTTATCCCAACCACACTGAGTACGGTAGAAAGCTGTCACAAGAGCCCTAGCCCACTCTTCTGCAAAATTCAGCGCATGCTCTTTCGAGACCATGTGCACGAAACTAGGGAGGATCACCTCCTCCCCTCTCGGAGCTGCGAGCACAAAAGGTTGGGCCAGTCAGCCTCTCCTAACAAAATGTCATATGTAGTCATAAGATTCTCCCAAAATACCCCCTTGATTGTACGTTGGATGTCATTGTCTGACTTCGTCCCTTGGGGTTGCCTTTTCTCCTTAGTGGAAAATGGCTTAACCCCCACGCTATTGAGGCCAACTGTCTTATACGCCGCCACTATAATCCTCGGTAACTGTTGGGGATTGTCGGCATCCGGAAACGCCTGCAATGCATAAAGATATTACCATTCATCCACCTCAGCATCTGCCAAAGGAGGAACAGCCGGGGCTGGTTCCGCAAATGATGAGCCAAGATCCAGATCACCAGGAGCCAAAGCATCCCAGTGGGTTGAACCAATTGTAATTCCAAGCATAAGGCCAGGGAACACTCGAAAGTGCACAGCGGACAGCAGATAATGGCTGTTTGCAGTGTAACCAGATAGGTCAAAAGGACTAGAGCCAATTTTCGCTCAGTTTCTGAAGTAAGACAGTGCCAAAGCACTGTATCATGCATTCATGAAACAATAACACATGTGGTAGTGCTGTGTCCAAATCAATTTAGAAATATAGAGACTATTTTAATAAATAAAATTACAGTAAAGTGTAAAGAAATCCAATAATTGGAACCAGAGTAAAAGTTTGAATTTAAAATAGCACCAAAAAGTGTCAACTGTGGTTATCTGGCTGTGCAAGGGTGGGTCAAAGTAAAAAAAATTAAGGCTGAAAATGGTGGGCTGCCATTCAGATACATGGACCAGATTCATCCTGATGGAAAGGTTATCTTTGACAAGTCTTTAGAGGGGAAAGCTGCCATCTGGATCAAAAGCGGGTCTCAATACCGGTGAGCTGCAGAAGAGTGGGGTCTGGGTGCGGTCATTGATCAAGCTTTGACAGGTCCAAACTAGTGAAGTCCAAAGTCAGTGTCCACAAAGGTCTCAACGTTGACGGGTTGTTGATCAGTGTTGACTGCGATGCTGGTCTCCACGTTCAGACATCCCCTTAGCAGGAAAAATCAGCAAAATTAGTCTGACTGGTGATTAAACATCGACTACTGCTACTTTTACAGCAATCTGGTCTCTATTGTTTTTCCAGGCAGAAAGTTGGCAAAAATCTTTTAAGTCCTACTTCTTGCAGTGTTAGGAAGAGAGAAATAAACTCTAATGCCAGCTAAGGGTCTACGAATTGTGAGGCACCACTTGGGAGACCATCAGCAGGGTCCAATGCAGGTCCAGTTGGTACTGGTCAGCTGGGCAATTGCAGCGAAAGGGTCTCTGGAAGTTTGTTGTGTCCCTATTGCTCAAACAGGAGGTCAGCCAAATGACCACTGAAGTCACTTCTGGGGTCCTGGGTTGAAGGCACGCAGGTTCAGTTTTTCTTCAAGTTCTTCAGATAGCAGGGGAGTCCTTCCTCTGATTAATCATAGGCCCAGCAGTGCCCTCAAGACAGTATTGGAGAGTCACATTTATGCCGAGTGGCAGTCTGTGGGAAGGGGAACCTCCTCAACACTCCCTAACCAAAAGGGAAACAATCTGTAAGGGTGACGCTATTCACTTTTGAAGCATTCCTGTGTGCTTTACTGTAAACTATTTTAAGGTGTCACTCTCTACCTAATTCTGACATGGCAGTATCTTTCTACCCCTGTTTAGGTCTCCCTCTGCCCACCCAGAGGCGTTGTTATAATAATAGGCAAACTCTCCCATCTAGTGACTTCAAACCAGTTCTGAAGCGTTTCCCTCCGCCAAGTGGGTTTAAAGCCTAGCTAACTAGCAAGACAAAACTGAGTCAGGCCTAGCTGTGAGTTTCATCTTCCAGTGACAGGGTATGAATCTTTTGAAGTTCAGGAAGAGGCTGGGCACAGCTTCCCAGGTCATCATGCTCAAGGAAGAAAAACACCTCTCCACACAGAAGCCCTCTGTCTGGAGCAATTGCCCCTCACCACAGGGGAGCCATCAGCAGTCAAGTGACATCGGACCCCTTTTTGTTTATACTAGAAAATGACAACTTTCTAAAAGTGTAATTTTCAAACTACTAATATCCGATTTGACTATTATGTTTAATTTTAAATTACCACTAAAATAAGTCCATGAACAGTTTTTCCAGCTATTCCCAACTTAGTATTGTGGAGGGTTTCACTGCCAGGACATGTAAAACACTAAATATACATTATCTACTTTTTAAATAACATGAACCTTACTATAGAGACATTTAGGAACTATCTTAGAGGTGGTGTTTAAGTGTTAAAAAAAAGGATTTATGTATGGCAAAAGTATATTTTACTAAGTCGAAATGGCAGTTCAAAACCGCATACCCAGGCTGCATTGGCATACTTGGAGGTATGTATTACAGTGCTATTTTAGTGGATGGCACGATGAGTGCTGCGGCCCTTTCGTAGCATTTAATTCACCGACCCTGGGTACATGGATTGCCATATACAAGAGACCAATAAGCAAATTAAAAGTGTAAATTAGTTTTATGCCACTTTTACTATGTTAAAGAGATAGAGCACAAGTACTTTGCCCATTGTTAGGAGGAGTAAAGTATACAGAGGGATATGGCCATCAAAACTGAGTTCAGCGATAGGTGGCTTCTGGGCGGTGGGAATTACTACAGGGCGCTATACTCGAGGTCTTTCGACAGGCGGATGTCTGGTCCAACGAAAACCGCGGTCCACATTTGGAGGGCAATAACCAAGGCTCAGGGATGGAAAGATAGACTGACTAAGTTGACCCCATTGTACGATTCGGACATCCTGGGCACACTGTGGCACACCAAGGGTTTTGACAAGTGGGATTTGATAGGCATTTCCAGGGTGGAGGACATGTTGTCGCGAGGCGAGGTTAAGACTTTCGCCCAGCTACAGGCAGAATTTCAATTGGGTGAAACGGAATTCTTCCGGTACGCCCAGTTAAGGCATGCATTGCTGTCTGCTAAACCGGAGGAGGGGGCGATCCCTGACAGCTGCCCATTGGAGGATAGGGTGCTGGACGGCCATATGCCGGACAGCGCCCTCTCACTGTCCTATAAAAAACTCATAAATGTCCGTACCGACCTCCTCCTTGGTGTGAGGGACCAGTGGACGCGTGATGGGTTAGAAATTGATGATGAGGACTGGCAGAGCGCGGTATCCTCCCCTAAGGAGGTTGCCATCTCTTCCCGTCTCAGACTGGTGCAGCTCAAGATCCTGCACAGGGTTTATGTTAGTGGTCCCCGACTCGTGCACATGGGCTACTCCGTTGACAGGCTCTGCCGTCGTGGCTGCGGTGCCCTTGCCACTTTCATGCACATCCTGTGGGAATGTCCTGCAATAGCCTCCTACTAGCGACGCGTGCATTCGATCATGAATGAGGTGACTGGGGTAGCGGTGCACGCGGAAGCCAGGAGATGCCTCCTTAACATCTGGGATCCGACGGACCACAACGTGGCCCAGACTCAATGGGCAACCCTTGGCAACATGGTGGCTAAACGTGATAGAAGTGGGGAGCTACGGCAGCTCCCAAGGTTGTACAATGGAAAGCCAATATGGATTGGTGTATGTTTAGAGAGAAGACCGTGTATGTTGCCAGGGGTAAACCTAAAAAGTGGCAGAAATTATGGGGGGCTTGGAATGCATACAGGGGGGACATCTGCATACCCCCAGAATCCGCTCTGCTGGAGGAACATCTGTCGCCGTAGCCTGAGACACCAACTGCAACGCTATATATATGCTATCCTGTGTTTTCCTCCCTCCCCGATCCTAGCTCTTTTTCGGTTGGTCATACTTGTGCTCATTATACCCTCCCGACCCCTCCACAACGCCTCACTGTTCTTCACATTCCATTGCCTATGTCTTTGCGCCGGGTCTGGCGCTTCCTTTCTCTTCTATTACTTTCTCTGTGTTTTTCTTATAAAAAGTAAAATCAACCTTCATCGCTTTGCTGTACTAATTCTTGCACTATTGTTTTCCTGATTTGAAATGCTGCCTTGCCTCCGGGATGTTAGGCTGAATAGCTGTGTGCACTGTTTTTGAATAAAGGTTTTAAAAAATAAAAATAAAAAAAAACTGAGTTCAGCAAAAGGAGGCAAAAATTGGAGGGAAATACGACACAAAAATGGTAATTTCCAACTGCTGCCTTGAACCAACGAAATGCCTGTCATGAGTAGGTGCTAATTTTTTATGCAAAACCCCGTCTATCTTTCTTAGTAGAGAGTGCTTTCTATCAAATTCCATAGGTGATTGCATGCGAACACCAATGTATAACATATAGAATGGATCCTTGACACAAAGTAGGGCAAAGTAGCACAAGCGCTACTTTTGCATCATGTTAGGGCTACTTTCCAACACAAATCATTATTTGTGCTGGAAAGTAAATCCAAAAGCAACACTTTTGTTGGTTTTCATCACTTGAAAATGTATCCCTTACTTCTTTTTTAAAAATAATGTATGTATGAAACCAAATGCAGTTTATCTCCTTCGAATAACCTCATTCAACACTGGTCACATGATCTTTCATGTTCCCTTCTTTCAACTTATTTGAGATCCCTGACCTCAACTTGATGAAAATGGATATAGTGAGAATATTATGATACTCATGCAATTCTGTGATTCGGTAAGCAGTCCATTAAATATACTTATAGCCTTACATTTTTCTTCACTGATCAGCCTTGTCATCGTCGCATTGAAGCCCTTCAATTTAAAATTACCAAATAAGTGCTGTGTTCAGGAGTTGTAATAGTGTTCCAGCCCCGAAGGCTGCACTGCAATAATGGATCCACTTACACGCTATGAGAGACTAAACTAGCAAGTAGTAAAAGCTGAATTGATTGTAGCCATTACCCACTCAGGGAAATTATACTGGTGCAGTCCACTGATTACCTATCAGAACAAGTACAATGGTCAAAGCCCCGGTGTTCGATTTTCATGCAACAACCTGACAGCAGCATTGGTTCCAATTCTTTCCCAAGCTCTCCTCTCAGGTACCTTCCATCTCTGCAAATGCAAAATATCCGAGTTAGAAAATCCTGATTGACTATATTAGAATAATCATATCACCCGTAGCTACATCATTATCAAAATAAAATCAAGTCAAAGACGGTACATCGAGTGCAGCTTAATTTATTGTATGTTTTTCTGAGGTATGGGCCAGGCAAGTTCGGCATGGAGTGTTGTACTGAGGCTGTTAGCATAAAGATGTAATTCCTCAAATTTGCATACTGCATACAGAATTGCTGAATAATAAGCCTGCTGCTCTTTGTTGTACAGTATTATGATTATCCTTAGGCAGTCTAAAAATCTCGTCATTTTGAACAATCGACTGCAGGAAGAGCGTGCAGAAGAAAGGAACAAAGAAAGACCTACATCGGTTTTGCATCCAGACAGGAAGTAGCCCTCTGCCAAGCAGACTGCATATGGTTAGTGCGATGGAATTAATAAAAAGGATGACATCACTATTGTTACTCACAGAGCAATATTATTTGCAAAGTCACTGAGGGTGAAGGGTAACAGATATTAATTTGAAACCACTTCAACCTGCTGAACTTTCACGTACTTCAACTTCTATTACTAGAAGACATACCCCCCTGAAGGAAGGGGGTGTGAAAACGAGACCTCAAACTCCCCAGAACCCCGGCAGACATAAATACCACTGGTGTACACCTTCACACAAAATTACTTGGTGAAAAATGTGTAATATGCTCCAGGTTGAAAGAAGAAAAAGAGAGGGGGGACTACGACTCATTACAATGGCTCAGGAACAATAGTACCTTTTGTTTGTATTTTATAAGACATGTACATAGCTAGAAGAGTACATGGGAGGAATATCCAGGGGAAATCTTTAGTGGGTGCCGCTGCGTTGTACTAAAATCTAGAACTACAAGCCCACTCTCCAGACTTAGACATTTTTGTCTCTGGGATATTATCATAAACTCAAACATCCTCTATTTGTGTACCCATTGAACAGGATCAGTCTGCCTGAACGCAGAAATAATAAGAAAAGAGGCCATGATATCTTGAACTCTAAAAATAGTTTTAACATATAATGAGAAAGAGGCAAAGATTCACTGACAGTTATTCACCTTTGCTATAAACATTAGACAAAGATACCATGTTCTCTGCGGGAAAATATATTGTATGTTTCCAGTTCTTTTCATTACTAGTACGAACAACTGAAGCACGAGAATTAATATTAACTAGAGGACAGAATGTTTAAATTTGAAAAAAACAAAGGACTCACGGAGCCTGAGGGGTTGAAATCCCCTCAGGCTTCTTGAGGCCTTTGTTCACAGCAACAGCTATAAGCAAACATTGGAATGTTGATGCTCCAAGCTTCTACCAGCCATTAGAAGCCCAAAGCATTCCATTGTCTTCAATGGAGCTCTCAACATTCCAGTGTTCTAATATCGCCTTATAGCCCGCCGTAGAGGGCTATACTGGCTATTAAAGGCCCTCTCCATCTTTAAAGGCCCCGAGCCGAAGGCAAGGGACTTTAACAAGGGAGAGGGACTTTAATAGCGGTATAGCCCATCTACGAAGGGCTATAAGGCTATTAGAACATTCTGTAACTAGAGGACAGAATGTTCTAACAAAAAAAACAAAGCCTGTTGGAAGCGTGAGGGGATTGGAATCCCCTCAGGCTCCCTGAAGCCTTTGTTCACAACCAGAGCTGCGAACAAAGAAACATTGGAATGTTGGAGCTCCAGGCTTATACCAGCCATTATAAGCCTAGAGCACTCCATTGTTTCAAAAGGAGCTCTCAACATTCCAATGTTCTAATAACTGTGAAAGCTATAGAGGCTAGAAATGAACAATCGAATGATAAGAAAGGTTATCTGAGGGTAGTTGAGCAACAGCTGGACAACTTATAACAGTCTAAGATATTGTTATGTAGGTTTAGGAACTGCATTTAATGAGAATTTTGCTAGCCTTAGTGCTGGTAAGTTCCAATTCTATTAAGGACTCGGAGGCGAGGATTATGCCTTACTTCATTCGCTTTATTCAACAAACAGCAGCAAGAAAAAATACAAACTACTACATTTCTCATGAACAGTTGGGAAAACAAAAGAGTCTCAAGGATAGTCCTTTGTCACTCTCCGCACTCCAGCAGCTCCTATCATGCTCTGCAGCTGCTTCCTCTTCCTCTTTCTTCGCGCGAAGCCCATGCTCTAGCAACTTTACGCATCCTGTTTGGCACCGTCGTTCCCTGCAAAATACGCAGTGTCAGATACCAACCGTCTACGCAACTCTGTGCAAGGCACATGGCAAGAACAGTACAATCAATAACATACACAGCCAGTAGGAAACTTTGTAAATGAATTACTTACATTCCTTACAGGGAGGGTCCACTTCTTCGAAGTCATTGGGGGGATAATCCTCTCCTCCGAGTCCGTAATAGAATTGGAACTTACCAGCACTAAGGCTAGGCACATTCTCATTCTATGGCAGGACCAGAGGCTTCAGATTTAGCCAGTTTAAAGCTTGTCGACAACTAGCCTAACTGCTTCCAACACGGGCTTGAAATAGAACCTTTTGAAAGTGAAGTCTGAGGACCAATCGACCGCTCTCATAAAATCCTCCAACCTAGCCCCAAGGGCAAAAGATTTAGAGGTCATCGCTCCTCTTGCTGAATGAGCGCCAAACTGTTTGGTATCAATCCCCGCCCCCTGCATCACCCAACGCACCCATCTGGCTATAGTTGGGGAAGAAACAGCCTTGTACAGTTTACTTAGGGCAATGAGCAGTTGTCTTTCACCCGGAGCGCGAGTGTCTTCTGTCAAATCTTCATAGGCACGGAGGTACTGCACTACACACAGTTTGGGAGAAACCGGGTAAGAGATCACTCTCAAGAGGGACTTAGTCCGCCTACTCACCGTGAAAGACACCCCGTCCGGGGAAAAGACTCTAGCAGTGACGTCAAGTGCCCGAACGTCTGAAACCCACCTGCAAGAAACCAGGCACAACAGCATTGCCAACTTAGCTGTGAGCTCTTTACGAGACAGAAATCTATTCGGCTGCCAAGACAAAAACAAGTTCAGAACCCTGTTTATGTCCCAAAGGACAGAATAACGCGGCTCCGGTGGCAGCAAGAGGCAAATCCCTCTCAGGAGCCTGCACACCAAAGGGTGCTCCCCCAACGGGGAACCTTGCACAAGGTCGTGTCCGGCCGAGAAAGCGGAATGGAAAGTGCTGATCGACCGGTAGGCCAGGCCATCTTCCACCAACCCGGCCAAGAAGTTAAGGACGTGAACTATATCCGCCCCCACCGGATCAAACCTCCATCGCACACACCAGCGACGCCATCTGTGCCAGGCTGATCGGTATCTCCTGGTTGTGCTATCAGCCCATGCCTTGGAGAGCAGGTCCTCTGCCTTTCCCAAATGGCCTGGGAGCATCCAGCGACGCCGGAGATCCGCCAAGCCATCAGACGCAGGGATCCCTCCTGGACTAACCAGTGGGGAGTCCCATCCGGACTGAGCAGAATGCGAGGAGAGTGGGGGAGTAGGATTGGAGAATCCCAAGAAAGTTCCAGTAGAACTGGAAACCAAACTTGAGACCTCCACCATGGGGTGATCAGGACCACTTCCTCCAACTGATGGCGAAGCAACGCCGACACTCGCATTATCATTGAAAACGGGGGAAACGGATACCCCTGCTCGCCCGACCAATCCTGGAGGAATGCGTCCGTCGCCTCCACCAACGGATCCGGGCGCCAACTGAAGAACCTCAGAAGTTAATGATCCAGGCGCGACGCAAACAGGTCCACCGAGAAGGGACCCCACTTGTCCACCAGCCAGGAGAACACCTGAGGATCCAACTTCCATACACTGGCGTCCAGCAGGTGCCGGGAGTGCCAATCGGCCACTTCGTTCTGACACCCCAGCAGGTACTCTGCCATGACCGACACTTGCCGATCTAGGCAAAAATGCCAAAAGTCCCTGGCAAGGTCCGCTAGCATCTTGGGTCTGGTCCCCCCCAGATGGTTGATATACCGGACCGCCGACACGTTGTCCATCCGGAGGAGGACACACGACTGGACTCTGTCCTTCGTCCAACACTGGACCGCAAAGAAACCCGCCAGCAACTCCAAGCAGTTGATATGTAACGACTCCTCGTGGGCCGACCAGGCGCCCCCTGTGGAAAACCCCACGCACCTCGCTCCCAACCAGAACAACTGGCGTCCGACTCGATAACCACATCCGGGGCGGAGCCAAAAATTGCACGGCCATTCCAAATCTCCATGTGCGCCAGCTACCACCGCATCTCGTCTCTCACTTCCTCCGACAATGGGATCATCTGAGAATATGTCAGGCCCTTCCTGAGATGGTACGCCTTTAGGTGCTGCATGGCCCGGTAGTGAAGAAGGCCCAGGAAAATGGCCTAAATCGAAGCGGACAGAAGACCCACCAAACGCGCCAAATTGCGCAACAACGTGAACGGTTTTGCCAGAGTCTGACATACCTTGTGCAGGATCTTCGCCATCTTCCTGGCGGGAAGACTCAACGTGGACAACACCAAGTCTATTGTGAAGCCCAAAAAGGTTGCACACTGTGTGGGGACTAGAAGGGACTTCTTCTCGTTGATAAGGAAGCCAAAACCCTGAAGCAGGTCGACCGCCACCTGTAGCTGGGCCGAGAGTCACTTCGGACACTTGTCCATGAAGAGCATGTCATCCAGGTATACAATTATTCTGATACCGCGAGCCCGCAAAGTCTCCAGCGCTGGGCGTAACACCTTTGTGAAACACCACGGCGCCGAGGAGAGCCCGAAGGGTAGCGTGGTGAACTCGTAAACCTGACCGTCCCATTTGAACTGGAGGAAAGGACAGTGGTAAGGGAAAACTGGCACCGCCAAGTAGGCGTCTTTTAAGTCGAGTCTGATCATCCAATCGGACGGGCGCAAAACATCCCTCAGGAGGTGGTTCCCCCCATCTTGAAATGGCGGTACACCAGCCCTTCATTGAATTCCTTCAAGTTGATGACCGGACGCCGACCCCCGTCGACCTTGTCGGCCAGAAATAGATTGCTGAGGAAACCCCCAGGGTGCTCCTGCACGCAACAAATCGACCCTTTGTGGAGGAGGGCGGACACCTCTTTGCGCACCAAGTCTGCATCGCACTGAGAAAATTTAATGGGACGGGCGTTGAAGCTGATATGGATGGCCATGAAACTCCAACTGGAAGCCCTGGACCATCTGCAGCACTCCAGCGTCGCTCATTAGGGAAACCCACGCTGGGAAAAACATCCCTCAGGAGGTGGTTCCCCTCCATCTTGAAATGGCGGTACACCAGCCATTCGTTGAATTCCTTCAAGTTGATGACCGGGCGCCGACCCTCGTCAACCTTGTCGACCAGAAATAGATTGCTGAGGAAACCCCCAGGGTGCTCCTGCACGCAACAAATCGACCCTTTGAGGAGGAGGGCGGACACCTCTTTGCGCACCAAGTCTGCATTGCGCTGAGAAAATGAAATGTAATGTGACGGGCGTTGAAGCTGATACGGATGGCCATGAAACTCCAACTGGAAGCCCTGGACCATCTGCAGCACCCCAGCGTCGCTCATTAGGGAAACCCACGCTGGGAAAAACTGTGCCAACCGCCCCCCTACCCGCAAACTCGCTGAGGGCAGCACACTCACCTCTTCCACCTTGCTGCTGTCCTCTGTGGCTGCCGCGGCCCCGGAATCATTGTGCCCGGGTAGGGTAGAAGTTGTTGAAGCGGGTATTGTCCTGTGTTTGCCCACGGCTGGAGCCTTGCCCCCGATCGGAGCTGTTGCCACGACCGAACGAGCGGCCCCTGCCACGTCCGGCCCTCTCAAAAACCCGAGGGGGAAAAACCTTCTTAATATTGGACTGTGCCCTGTCCAGGGAAGTAAATGTTGCGACAAACTTCCCGAGCTCTTTGATGAAGGGGTCCCCGAACAGGCCCCCCTGCGCCACTGTGCCGGCTTCCGAAGAAGCGAGGTCACCCAGCTTAGGGTCAATTTAAATCAACAGAGACCTCCTCCTCCCAGTAGAGAGGGCACAATTTGCATTACTGAGAAAGACAATTGCCTGCTGCGCCCAATTGGACAGGACCTCTGGGGATATGAGATCCCCCGAGACCTTGGCCTCCTCTGCCATGTCTAGAATTTTGGTCATGGGACCTACCGCGTCTAACAGCTTGTCCTGGCATGTACGCCAGGACCTGTCAATACCCTTACTAGGGTCCTTGATGAACTTCACCAAGAACGTCTCTATCTTAGGGTCGATGTCAGGTGTTAGCGCCACCTTACCCACTAAGGTAGGGCGAGGGCACTCCGCCCTGAGCCTGTTGCGAGCATCCTTGTCAACCGGTTTGCACAAACGGTTTGCGATGTACTGGGCCACCTTATCTCCGGGAGCCCAGTCCGAAGACCGGGGGTGGACGATCTCATCCGTGTCCAACATGTCCGAAGGACCAGCGGAGGAGGTGCCCTGGGACAGGAGCCACGACCTCGAGGAGTAAGCTTCCTCATCCGTGTCCGGGGAATCACCATCATCATCCCGGGGGTCCGGGGACATTGTGCGCGGGGTCGGTGGGGGAGCCTCCGCGGAGGCAGGAATGGGCTGGGACCCCTCATGTGCCATAAAGGCACTCTTGATCCGGGCAAAAGCCTCCAAATCAACCCGATCTACACAAGGCTTCTTAGGTGGAGGGGGAGAGGGTGACGGCACAGGGGCCGGGGCCGGCGCAGGAATCAGGGCCACCAGCTTGGTGTACGCTTCATCCAACCGTGCCGTGAGGCGCTGTTCAAGGGGTACCATCGCTTGATCTACTGTCCTGTAAATTGACTCATCTACCGCTTGGTAAAAGTCCTCATCCCAAGAGGCATAGCTGAGAGGGTCCTCCTCTGCATACTGGCCATGTTCCTGCTGCATCTTGAGTTAAATTAGGCTCCGCCAGGAAGAGAACTGCGGCACAGTTAATGAATAAGGGCCCTAACAGGCACCAAATACGAGCTGGGAGGGAGCCCAGACTATATGAGGGGGCATGAGGCACCCAATTCACGGGAACTAGCCCTGGGAACGCTGCAGCCCTAACTGTCACAGGGCGCCAACCTGGCAAACCGTCCCCTGCACCTAAACTGGTGCTAATTTCGACCCCTCAGGGTGTCACAAAACCAAAATACAACCCACAAAGGGCGTTTGAAATATGGGGGGAAAACCTACTGATTGCAACCCCGCAGGGTGTCAGCCCGGGAGGCAAGGGGCACCGCAAACAACCTGTGGCAAAACGCGCAAAAAAACGCTTCCAAAAGCGTCTCTCAGGCGCGCTGGCAAAAGAGAGGAAGCTCGCCCCCTAGCGGTGGAAGACGCACACCGCACCCTAACTGGGACCAGGATCGCGTGAGGAGCGTTGAAAAGCGTCCCGCGATCACCAGGGGACTCTGGAGGGATAAAAGGATCAGCGCTTGTCACCAAACTCAAAACGCTATCCACACAGTCCCAAAATTCAATAGAGAAAGCCAAAAACACCGCTTAACTTGTTGCTGAGCAGCAAAGAAAGAGAAAGAGGCAGCAGCTGCAGAGCATGATGGGAGCTGCTGGAGTGCGGAGAGTGACAAAAGACTATCATTGAGACTCTTTTGTTTACCCAACTGTTCATGGGAAATGTAGTAATTTGTATTTTTTCTTGCTGCTGTTCGTGCAATAAAGCGTAGGAAGTAAGGCATAATCCGAAGCCTCCGGTCCTGCCATAGAATTAATGAGTAAATGATATATATCAATCAAAGAGGACTCGACGTTAGAAGCTTTATCAATGGACATTGGATCAGAGACTGTAAACAAGTGGTTCATTAGTCAAGGTGGACTGGTGTCTATCACAAGTAAGGAAGTCCAGCAGTATTCCAATGAAAGTGCCGTGAAGGGCCACATTTATGTTTGGTACCAGCTAGTGGGTAAGGTAGACTCCTGGGCATTCCCTAACCAATGAGTTAAACGTTTCCAGGGGTCAATCGTACCCAGTTTTCAGTATTTCATGTTTGCCTTACAGCAAACGGGCCCACAAAGACATGTGCAAGGCATTTTCAATATGGTGAAAGTTTTTTGCTACTGAGGGCTTGGGAGTGTGTGGGGGTGTACTCTTGCATCTAACACTAAAACCTAGTTTGAAGCAAGCACTGCACTCACAAAAAACTCAGGACAAAATCAGGGTCCCTTATCAACCAGACAGGGGATACACTATTCTCTCCATCTTGAGGGTACTTAAAGTGTTACATATGGTAAAACAGATCTGTTGAGAAGTATTTGACAGTGTAGTACCATTAGGATGCCCACTGCCTCTGAACAGTAGTGTTATCTTTGCCTATCCAGGCCAGCCTATTGTTTGGTCCATGAAGACAAGTCACTCCTCTTTCATGCCTGTTCCTGGACATTAGCACAGACTAGAAGCAGGTGGATGCTTTTGTTAATTGGCTTTTTGAGAGTTCAGGCAGGTAAAAGCTATCTAAAAATGTTACTTTTGCTTATTATTTTTTCTTGACAACTGAATATAATGTTTAATAACTAATAAAAAATTGTGGTTTAATTACTTTTCTAGCTTGTCCCATCCCTGAGAATGCAGTGGTAATAGTCTTATTTTCTAAATAGGACAGCAAGTCCTACTACAGTGAAAATAGCTTTTAGGGCCTGGTTACCGTTGGGACAGGTAACATGAATTGTCTACATACCCCACTTTTAGATACCATGCACTCTACCTTGTGGGCTTCTATGCTTACATAGGACTGACTTACTAATGTTTTAAAGAGAGGTTTGATTTTTATCTGTTGAAAAGCATTATCATAACAGGTCGCTCTGCAGGTTGTACACGCATGTTTTCACATATTGTACTATGGCCTTATAGAAAAAGTAAGTAAGCCAATCGGATTAGCCATTTTTAAATTTTTTATAAATCTTTTTATTAAGCAGTTGTGCAGTTCACAGCTATTCAGAACAAATGAATGTGAATACAGTAGCCTCTCGCAGGAGGCATAAACATTTGTTTTCTTCATTTTGGTCAGCTTCAATCAGGTTGAATGTACAACAAGTATCATACAACATATGATCTCAGATGAATCCGATTAGAGGCAGCCACAGAAACCTTCTTCCAATATCTCCCACCACTCTCTTTAAGAGTACATGTTGATTCCCTGCAGCATATCCAGCTACCCCAAATCTTGTTGAAATTATGGGGGCATCATATAGTTTAGTATATTTTACTTTCCTCTAGTTGAAACCATCAAGGTCGTGTTCTCATTCTTGAACAGTCGGGGGTCTACCTGGCCCCCTCAATCCGGCTAGGTTACACTTTGTAACCCCTGCCGCCAATATAAGCCACTGATCCTGGTAAGTGGGCCGAATATGACACTTTACAACGCACGCGTTTCATTACAATGCATTTTTTATATCACAAAATCCATTACAACGCATGTCGTTACAATACATAATCCATTACAACGCAATTACTATTCTAAATCTGCTGGGGCCTTACTTTGGGGAATGCGTTGTAATGGATTATGCAATGTAATGTCATGCGTTGTAATGGATTTTGCAATGTAAAAAATGTGTTGTAATGACACATGTTGTAACGCGTGCGTTGTAAACGATGTTTCCCTTGTGGGCCATATCACTTCCCCAGTAATTCCTAGAATTAACCATCTGGTCTTCATCCGGATCTGAATTAGCCAATTTCTACAAGTTTGAGGGGTAAGAACATGTACACTAGTTAATGGACATAGGACAGCAGTGTTCTAGTGTGCAGAGTATAAAAAACAGCAATACAATTCAGTAACAAATGGGAGTAACCACACAAAAAATAACATTTCCTTTCATAGACCAATTACTCCAGCCATGCTTTTGAGATGGATGTCATTGTGACGGTGCCCAGGAGCAGCATGTTATTTTTATCACCGTTGAGGGAGAGTAGGCTGTTCTGCATCCATCGGTGAAATCAGTAAAGACTGTGAGGCTATCAAGGTTACTAAATTCATCATCAAGCTTGAGGAGAAGCTGAGTGTCATGTGCAAATGTGTAGCAACATATTTCGTAGAAATCTAAGATATCAGCAAGGGAGGCATGTAAATGTTGAATAGGGTTGTTGAGAAGGCAGTATATTAGAGAAACGTACTGTTGATATTGGATAAATTGGACCATTTCAACAGGATGTGGGCACTTTTGGAGTATTAGTGTCTGCCTTGAGGTGGTCTGATGTAGAAAAATGTCAGAGAACACAAATTATGTACCTTGGGTCCAATAGGAGCGATGCACTTTTCAGTCCCCCACCCCAGTAACTACTGATATCAGGTGATAATATATATGAGACAAATAGTTGAAGTGGGTGAAGAAAAATTGGATACGAAAGAAAACAGAGACACCAGGGGGAGTATTAAGGATATGGCGCACTTTCTCTGTTTGCACCGCATCGCACCTTAAACATAGGAACGCAGGGTGCAAATGGGAAAAGTGCACCCTAAAACTTTGAATGGGCTGTCCCCTGGGCAGTCGCAATATTGTGCGCCTTGTGGATAATGCATTCAATTGAAAAGTGGAGCAGCTTAGAAGTAGCCGCACCATGCTTCACTGTAGCAGGTCGCAACAGGCCTGCACTTATAAGGGGCATTGGAAATCCCTCTGCAGGCGGGTGCAGTGAGGGACTGTGATGGAACAAGGATTCGGACGTAAAGCGACTCGCTTGTACTCAACCCTCTCAAATACCTCATAACATATTCATTAACATGTTTTGTCTAATTAATATTGCATTACATGACATATTTAGTATTTAGGGGGAAGCTTTTCAATTTATTAACTATAATCTGCTTGCCTTAAAATGGCTGCTGCTACGTGGGATTTTCCACTACGCATGCGTCTGTCATACTCGTGATACTCTCTTGCTTCGAGGGAAACTTTCGCTTCTGCGAACTAGAATTAAGATGGCTGCTTTGTGTTACAGCATGCATGAAGCTGGCACTGCTGCTTTTGCTATGCTGTTTGTTTGCCTAAACACTAAATGCAATAGTTAAAATAAAATCAATGGAAATAGAGTAGAGATAAGTGGTGTACAGTGCATTAATTTATTCTGTGTTCTAAAACTGTTTCTTTTCTATGTTTCCATGTACTTAATTTCGGGCCTGGGAGGTGCTATTACTCCATCTTGAAAACTCACACTGCGCATGTCAAACTCCAGAAGGAGCTTAAGTCATTTGTCATTGAACTGAATCCAAACTTTCATCACACTAGAAGATGTGCCTGGGAACCTGACTTGATGACCCCAAGCAGAAGACAAACTGTTAATATTGTATTTCTATAAGAACATTCAATTGTTGGGCGGAATAAAAACGCATGGGAAAATAAATTGACGGGCGGGAACGTTAAATTAAATATTCAGAAGAATAGTTTCAATTTGGTATGGCGTGATTACTTCTCCCCATTTTCTATCCAATCAAAATTGGGGATTCTTACACTTGCAACATTGGGGGGTGGTACACTGCCCTGGAAAATAGTATAACTAGAGTAGGATTCGTTAGTTTTTTTGTCCGACTTGTCCGAATAGCTGACCTGTCACTGACCCAACGCACTCAATAGGTGATCGAGAGCAGAGGTGCTGGCGGAGCACTCTGTCAGAAGATTCGATACCCCAATCGGGGTTGCTGGGAAAGGAGAATCGAAGACCCAATCAGGGTTTGTCTGTTGGCTGCAGAGAAGGTGTAACGCAGGTGTAGCACGTTAGCTGTGGGTGCCAGTCTTAGCCTGAGGTGGTCCTGTCCTGATCCAATTTGGTCCGTACCTATCCTGATTCTGGTTTGCATCTATTCTTTCCTGCTGGCACTTGCATTTTGGGGTTTTGTCCTTTGACCCAGCCCGTGGCCAAGGTTGGTCTTCACACCATTCTAGGTAAATATAACAACGTCTGTTCGTCTTTGTACTGTTTTCCCTTTTTCTACCCTTCCTATGTTTCAATGCTTAATGAAAGTCTCTCAAATCTATCTTATCTGAATCATATTTTTGTTGATTGGCCAAGTTTCAATTAATGTAGTATGAACATTGACATATAATAAATTCCATTAGATAAAGAATGTAAACCTTTCCAGAGTTTGTGGTTATTATATGAGTGCACATGTTTATTTACTGCCTATTATGCTAACACCCTTGATCCCTTAGTTAGGTACCGGTGACTAGGATTGGTAAGTCAAATGGTATATGTCCTGAGTGGTTAAAAAAAGATTGATTAAGCGTAGGTTTACCTGTTCAAAGTGTGTACGTTGATTTATGGGCCCAGGTGAGTATGGTAAAATTTCTGGCAGGTGAGCCTGCGCTCTATCAACTGCACCTTCTTGCAAGGGGATGTCTTCGGGGTGGGGTACATGGAACACTCTTTCCCCCTCCAGTAGGCTGCCATTAGGGGGCGCACTGACAATGTGTCACCTTTTAGATGGCGCACTGTCCTTGCTCTTCCTGACAGCTTCTTTGCCTCTGCGCCCTCTTCTGCAGGGCAGGTGAAGATGCAAAGTGATTCACTTATTTGCATGGGCCCACGCCCCCATTCAAATGAGGGATCGCTTTCTGGTGATAGTGCTGGGGCTATATGTGTGTCAGCAATATTTGTGTTAAGTGCCTTGGGGCACTGAAAAGCACGCGCTAAAGCACATTGTGCCCCAGAGGCACATCCCTAATACGGCCCCTGATATCGCTCCTGCTATCACTCGATGCCTCATAACTCTTCAGGTCAGAGTGGAATGGGTTTCCAGCAGCAAATGAATATATATTTAGTAAAAGATCCTTAACCTCCACCATCTTAACTTCAACCTGTGCAATCTCTCTGGGCAAGATTCAAGAAGGTAAACGTAATACTGTTTTGGTATTCACAAACTAAGAGTGTAATTTTACTGCCTGTAATTTTCTGACTATGGAGACTCGGCACTAATAGTGAAAGCAGGGTAGAGAATTCCGCACAGAGCTATAAAATAGATAGCACAGGCAGAGGCCCTGATTTGGAAACTGCAATATTCTGCACGTTTTGTAGTACTACAAAATGTAGTATAAAATACTATTTACAAATTACGTGCGGGTTATTACATCTCTCCTGTCCTATTGCTTTACGTGCTGTGTTTTCTGTCTTGACTGGCGAGTCTAGGCCCACTTAATTATAGAGTCTAGTAGTAAATGAGTGAGGGACAGAGGGCAGTTGCCAGAAAAAGAGCAAACTAACTTCTAAATGTGAGAGGAATAGGGAAGAGTAATGAGATGTTTAGAGAGGGGCTTGGAGCAGTTTAATGAGACCTGTCACCCAACCACAGAATAGTTACAGCTTTTAGATTAACACGCTACACTTTTATAGTTACAACTAGGAAAAATAAAACAATTGAGTAAATCAAGAACTTATTTGGTGGTACGCTGGTACAGCAAAAACCTCACATATGGAAAATGAAACCTGTTTTTGTGAAGTTTATCATCCAAAAAATATCTATATATTAATTAGAATCACTGTATTAATTGTGTACGTTGTTTATATATGTTTAATAGCTGTCCATTGACATAATACAACAAATTACATGGTAACATCATTTTTCATTTTCATTTTGTAAAACATTATATTTTTTAGTTTATTACAAATGTGAATGTTCTTGATAACTTAAGAGCAACATTCGAAACTTATATATTTAACATTGTTTGAACACTTCCCACTCACCTTAAATTATAGATTGTGTTCAAGTATTTCACCCACCTCCACCAGAAACTCATTACATCAACAGCTAATCATAAAAAGGCTGAATAGATGAAAGGGAACAAACAAACTGTCTACCTGCGTTCACTATATGGCTGAATGTGTTTATGGCTGTACCCACTCATTTGTGGAGGAATGATCTGAGGAGGCAGAGGAAAAGAGAGAGGGTTCATAGGCAAAGGATTACTATCTTTGGGATGGGCCGCCTAGATGTGATTTCCAGCTTCCCACCTGATATCATCTTGGACATGGTTTCTGAGTGGGAAGACAATCTGGATTCAGATATATGTTGCTCCTAAACTATGCCAGCCTATGTGAGGAACTAAGTGCTCCTCATTCTTTTGCCACTGGATCTTTCCATAGCACTTCCTATGCCATTATCAGCATGCCGCAGTAGAGGTGGGCAAGCCAACAAGTTAACAGGGAGCGCCAAGCCAGAGCTGAACTATTGGTCTGGCCCAGATATCACAGCCCTTGCAAAAGCTGAGCCCTAAAATATTTGCTGTATAAAGCATACGGCAAACCACATAAAATATGATAAAGTCTCTTAAAATATTAAACAAAAACCTGTATTAATTTAACATATGGACGCCTTGACATTTACAGGGCACATTTTAGCACTACAATGCGAAGTACTTATTAAAAGTGACGGTTTTGTACAAGTAGTAATCTGTACTCACATATTTGAAAGGGCTTTCATAGGAAAAATATTGATAAGAGTTCAGATGAAATAAAATATTTGCCTTAGATCACACAATTCAAGTGGGTAAGCCACGATCCATCCAGAGTTTCTGGTTTCACTTCGTACCAATCAACTAATACATGGATATCTATTTGTGTTTCCTTATGGTAAGGCTTTGTTTTTACCTCTTAGTGCGTTTTCTGCAGATTTTAAATACAGTATAAACTTGACCAGAAGACTGAGTACTTTACATGAGCACCAGTTATATTACTCAAGGTCATATTCATTGTTTATAGGCACAGGCAAATTAAGTGATTTCCCCCACAATTAAAGGACATTGAGCTTACGCCAACACTAAAAGCTTGTTCCTCAATTCCACAGTCGGCAGCTCTGAGCATAACGCCACATCCTAGGTAGAGTGAAGATGGCAGGCAGGAACCACATGAAAGCTCATCTTGTTATGGGCTCGAGGTTCCAGCAGTACCTCGAGCTGAGCCAAAGCAAGGCCTCAGGTTTCAGGCGCGAGACTGGCTCAAGCTTTCGGTGACTTGTTCACCTGTATGTCATAGGCAAGCCTGTCCTGATGAATTATAGAAGGCACTTTTGGTCTTCTTAAGTCGGTATTCAGATTTCTTGACTGTACGGGGGGGTACTGGTGTACTCCACTGAAGATAATTGTAGTCTGTTGTATGTAAGCCATGTTTTTATGGCCTACACATACCACCAAATCCTCATGAACATCCAAATCCGGGGAACTAGGGCGTTGCCCCGAAGAGGGAGTGTATGCAGGTGTGTGATCGGTTATTCAACTCTTTTTTTCCTGAACTGCAAGTTGGGTTGAACAATCTGTTCTGAATGATTATTGGTGGACATTTAACACACTGTCCATAAATTCTGTCCTGAGACACCTCTGTTAATGTTGCATAATGTTTGTAACTTCAATGCTGTGCTCCTGAGTTAAAATATTGTCTCTTTTCTTCAATCATAAATCATATTTTTATACCTAACAACCTAATTATTTAAAATGTATTTTTCCTACACTTCATCCTAGCTTAGTGCACTAAAGATGTATTATGTGTGTTATAACTTCCAACTTAGCTTTTTTTGCAGGTTTTCTCATTTCTTACTGTTTATATACACTCACAGTATCTCCCTACAGCATGCAGAGCTGTGCCCCCGTGCAGGGTTTCCACTCAGCACAGGGAAGGGTGACTCTGCAGTCTGGGCCTAGAACTCTGCCAACTGCAAATACCCAGGAAATAGCATACAGGAAGAGGAAGTCAGCCATTTTGAATGCATTCTCAGTCATGCTTATTTCAGAGAAGCATTCTCCTCCATCCTCTTGCTCCATATACCACCATTGCACTCAACATGCCTGAGGAGCTTAATGACATGCCCCACATTTCACTGAGACTGAATTAAACATCGTCATTGAAGGAGTCATTGCCAAGCATGCTCAGCCTTATAGGGGAGATCAAGTACCCAGTGCAGGCCTAAATATGGAGGAACTTCAAATACGCTGCAGCGCAGTACAACCAGTGTTGGAATTTGTGATATAAGCGGTAGGAGGATTTACATTACTGATTCATTATTAAGGTCCTGGACATTATGCATGTGTGCTGCCCAGCCACATACACATCACCTACGCATAACTCCACTGTACCACAGGCTCCTGAGAGCTTTCTAGCCGGCCCTCCCTCCATGCTGAGCTGGAAGAGTTTGAACAGCAGAGGGATGGTAAGTACATCTATATTATTATATGTCACATAGTTTCAATCAATCAATCAATCATTGCATTTATATAGCGCACTACTTACCCAGAGGGTCTCCAGGCGCTGGGGGGTGGGGGGATCTGCTACTGCTCGAACAACCAGGTCTTGAGTTGCTTCCTGAAGGCGAGGTGGTCCTGGGTCAGTCGGAGGTGGGTGGGGAGGGAGTTCCATGTCTTGGCGGCGAGGTAGGAGAAGGACCGTCCCCCTGTGGTGGCTCTACGGATGCGGGGGACGGCGGCGAGGGCGTGGCTGGTCGATCGAAGCTGGCGTTTGGGAGCGTAGAAGTTGAGGCGGCTGTTGAGGTTTGAAATTACTTGTGAGAGAGATGCCTTGTCGTTTTGTATGTGACCTTGAACGTAACCTGTGTCGTAGCTACCAGGATTTCCTAGGCCCATGATTGACTATTCCATTCAGTGTTGCTATTTTTTAGGAATTCTGGGACTGTTAACCTGGTTCAATTGGATCCCTAGTGCAACTTTTCTACAAAAATTCCTGGGACTGGCATTATTAAACATGCAAGGACTTTTTAAACCTTTAACCTAGTATGACTTCTTCTCTTAAACATGTTTATTCTTAGTATCAATGTTTGTAATGTTTCTATGTTCTAACAACATGTTGTTTGTGTTTATTTTGATTACTAATTGTTCTTTTTATGATCATAATTGCTGACATTGTGTAACTTTACAGACTTCAAACAATACATACACTTCCTTAATTTAATAAGTGCATTCATTATGAAGAATGCAATGCAGTTTATTCAACAACTTATATATAACAGCACTATGTAGTTTCCCGTGCTTTTTAGCACGCTGCTGAAATATCTATTTATTGTAAGGGTAACTGTTACTGTACCCAGGTTATATACTGGATTCCCCTTGGGTCATTTGTGAACAAAATCATTCCAATTAGAGTTCATCTAATTCTCTTTCATTATATGTGATTGTGCAATACGATCGATTAATTTAGTCAAACAACTACAATGACAGAAATATGTAAACTTGGCTATTTTATTTGGATAATATTTTAACCACATATATATTTTTGTTTTTTTGTCCTCTCAAGAGGACTCGACTGGACAAACAACATCTGAGCAGGACCAGGGTCAGCAAACAAGATATTCGGCTAAGATGCAGGTACGTCTGCTTGACACCACAAGTGAGAAAGAGGAGAAACGACTAGCAGAGGGGGTAGTGACTCCGCCCATAGAATTACATGCTCAAGAACCAAAATACTCTGAGCCAAAGCTGAACAGGCTGATGCGGTGGGGTACCAAAAGCCAGGGATAGGAATATGTAGGATTCTCCTCCTGGCCTATAAAAACAAGTTGAAATGTTGTCCATATTGCAAACCCCAACACCATCTAGGCCTGGCCCCAGCCCCTCCCTAATGCCCGAGTCCGCTAATCTATCATTTGGTGTTTGGTGTGGCCCTACGTCTATGGTCACCCAGTCTGTCTTCTTTATTGACTGCTTATCCACCAGTCTGATGTGTTCTTCCTCATGCCCTTTGTCTGTGGACATGAGGTATAGGCGTTCCACTTTCTCTGCTGCTGCTTCTTCTTCATCTCCCTACTCCAGCGACAAGCTCCTTGTGGTTGCTTCCATGTGTCGCACATGTCTGTTTGCTGTTGTTCTCGGTCTCCCTGGCCTTCCCCGTTCATTCTTGAATTGCATTCCTTGGCACATGGTGGCGAAATGGTTGCTTCTGTTGCATTTTCGACATATCTGACCAAATGCTGGGCACGCTCCTCGATGTGGAAACTCCAACGCGCATCTGTAACACTGGGACCCTTGTTTTCTTGTCGCCTGGTCCTTCGAACCTTTCTTCCAGTTTCCAGTTCAACCCGTGTCTGTCATTCTGTGGACTTGCTCCTCTCTTCGGTCCATTTGTCTTGCATGCGCCATCGCCCTAGCTTCCGCTCTCGCTAGATCTAGAATTCTTTCTAGCGTGGTTGGTTCCTTCAGTATTCTCGTACGAAAGTCTGTGTCACGACAGCCTTCTATCAATGTTAGGTGGATGGCCTGCTCATTGTCGTATTTTTCAAATTCGCAATGGGCTACTAATTTCCTTAGCCTCGTTGCAAAATCATCCATTGACTCCTCCGGTTGCTGAAAAGCTATGTTGAAGCTATATCTTTCAAAGTCGATGTTTCTTTGAGGATCGAATTTATTTGTTAGACACTTTATTAGTCCTTTGTATGTGCTTGTCTCGCTTTTTGGGAGCGTTATCAGAAGGTCATCCACTTCATCTCCCACCAGATTCAGGAATAGTCCTATTTTTTTTCTTCTACTACATCTGTTGCTTCCATGTATCGCTCAAACTTCACAATCCACTTCTCCCATCTTATTCCCACCTGTGGCTCTGATACGCTGAATGGCATTGGTCTGCGATACTGTGCACTTTGTTTTGTTTCAGGCATCTTTGGTCTCTTTTACTTTGTTGGCCCTTTATTTCCTTTATTTGTCTGATCTATTTGTATTGTTCTTGTTACTTTCTCCTTTTATTTCTCTCTTTAGTATTTGGTATTCCTTGTTGTGGGGATCCTTTTGTGTCCCTTTTTCTTTCTCTTCTCTATTTTCTCTTTCTTCCTCACTTTTTCTTAGTTTTGTCTGTCCCTAAAATGGTTGCCATGCACTTTCCACTGTTGCTGTGCCTTGGTGTCACACACAAAATGGCCGCCTTTTATTCACGGGAGACTTTGGAATCGAAATCTCACGTTGCCTGTCTTCAAAATGGCTGCCGCATTGTTTCTGCGCCCTTATTTGCTTTCTTCGCCTGACTCAGTTATGGCTGCCGAGATGTGGTCCTCTCGCAAGACCTCGTGCTTTGATTTTCGAGCACGAGGACCTCGCGTTTCTACTCTCGGGCACTCGCGCTGCTGGCTGAATGCTTCCTTACCGCGGTCAGTTGCACTTAGTCGGACGCTGTCGGGTTGGGCTCCCGTGTAGCTCCTTGCGTCTTTTCTTCCGCCGCTGTTGTTATTCTTTCTTTGAACACTCAGCAAATTCCTCACACGTGTGTTTTCGTTTCCCTTCGTCGCCAGATGTCGTTTTGTGGTGGTCACAGTCGGCGCATGAAACACAGGACGGCAGCTGAGTGTGGTCACTTTCTTTATTGTTCTTGCGAGAGCGTGCCGCAGCACGTCTGTCCTCTTCGTTGTCCTGACTTCTCTTTCCACTTCCTGTCCCTACCGGATGTGATGTCCAGTGGCCTGGTCACTGCCCTATGACCCACAGGGTCCTAGTGCCCTGTCGTCGGTTGTCACCCTACAGTCAAGGCTACTACACAAGACCACCAGCCAATGGACACATCTGACCCAGCACCTCACAGCCCTCTTGTCACACCCAATCCATTCCATGTGACTCTGTCCCTGTGGCTGAAATCAAAGAGGTATTGACGTCAGTAGTCAGGGAGCTATCTCTCAGGACATCCATAGCTTAATGGGAGAGGTCCAAATTCTCTGACACACAGTCTCTGTGCACCTGCAATCTTTAACTGCAGCCATCACCACCCTTGACTGCAGCTATATATTCTACTTTGGCTATTGAACCCACCTAACTGCTGTTGTCACGTCTCCAATTTCTGTTGCCCACCACCTCCAAGTTACCTTTCCCCATTCTGCCTGAAGAGTTTATTTGTGTGCCTGTCTCAGATTTCCCATGACAATATGAAAATTGAACTTTTTATCTTATGTTTTCCATTGTCTGAAAGACATATACATTTTTTGTATCCTCTGTTTTACATATGCATAATCTTTATTGCACTTAGGGCCAGATGTAGGTAAATTTTATTTTCCGACCTCTTAAATACCGAGTCATACCGACTCGGTATTTCAGAGGTCGGAAAATAAAAGTACCGAGATGTAGGTAAATGCAGATGTGCAATTACCGAATCGGAAACAGTCGGTATTTTCCGATGCGGGAAATACCGACCAGTTAATGCCCATTCATTCCTATGGGCTTTGAAGCCCATAGGATTGATTGGGCATTTACCGGTCGGTATTTACCACATCGGAAAATACCGACTGTCACAAGGGTGCAGGGGGTGTCACTTTGACACCCTCTGGCACCCCCAAAAGAGGCTCGGGTGCCATGTGGCAGGCATACCTGCCCTAAGGGCAGGTCTGCCTGTCATATGGCATAGGTGTGCATGCACACATGTGCATGCACACCAGAAACGGTATTTTACCATCAAGTAGTATTTGATGGTAAAATACCGATTTTGTACTGCTTGTGGGACTCAGAAGAGTCCCACCTACATACCAATTTACCGGAATCCGTAATGATACCGACTCGGTATTTTACATACTCGGTAAATTTACCTATCGGTAAATTTACCGAGTCTTTAAAATACAGGGACCTACATGTCAAATTGCTCTTACCGGTCGGTAACGGCCGAATTCGGCCGTTACCACCCGGTAAACGCCTACCTACATCTGGCCCTTAGTGTGGTTACATGTAAATCCTCGGAGTTTAGCATATGCTTTCAATATGCTGGATTGTACATAAAATTGTTTTAGTGTTTAAATGTACTATGCATGGAAACTTGTATAGAAAGGTATTTCCAACAAGCAGAGAAAACATTACAAAGTCATCAAAGTCAACACAGGTATGAGGATGTCCTAAAGCACATATTTGTATTAACAAAGAATGATTCAAAATGAAAAATGTGTACTTTGATTACAGGAGGGATCTCCTAGCACTCCACTTATGCAATTGTGTGGAAGAAAATATTTGCTACTGGGATGCTGTTCTGAATGTTTTGGCATGTGGTTATGCTGATGGGACAGGTGGCTTTGCTGGTTGGGCAGGTGGCTCTGCTGGTGGTTCTGGTGGCTATGTAGATGCTTGTGCATGTGTTGCCCATGAAGATAGACTCTGTCATATTTTCAACATTCCCTCCATCATCTTCAATGGCAAGGCTTGGTGCTGCGCACCCTCTTCCCTATAATGTCTCCGCTGATCTTGGTACATCCTCATCATGTACTTGGCAACATTTCACAACGTCTTCCAAGACACGTGTCTGCCTGTCAATCATCATCCTTGAAGCGTATCCAAAATGTCAGACCGTATGAAACCTACTGTACAAATCTCCTGCCGCACATCACACTTTTGTGTAATAATTGCTTCCTCCAAGTGTACCACATGAGCCCCTGCCAACCTGCATCACATGTGATGCCGTCTGACATGCCCATCAGGTCAGACAGCTTGGAGAGGAGGGTCACATGAGATATTTTTTGGAGCTGATTCATGCATATGGGATACCTGAACCTCACCAAGAGTGTTCTCTCCTATATTTATTTATTTAAAAAGTTTTATATAGCGCTGGCTAGAACCAGAGGTATCAAGGCGCTTTACAGGGGCTTGAAGTCGTAACAGATTACAGTTTGGGATATATATATATATATATGGATGAGAGTAGGCCTGAGATGCAACTGTATGGAAGAGGCACCCTCTGTGGGATTGGCAATTCTCTGAAGTGAAATAGGAGGAACACTTCTCTCTGGACGTGAAATGGCCGTCTGTCTTTTAGGCATTAGTGCAACAATGTCCGCCTCTTCATCCATGTCCTGCTCCTTGACCAACTCCTGATCATCTTCATCCTCCTCATTCTCTTCTTGAGATATTGTTGCTTGAAGGAGGAGTGGATTCTCTGCATGGATGCCCTGGTCCTTCGCTTGAAGGTGGTTCAACATTATCGGCCAACTCATTGTTGCCAGTACTTTAAACACATGCTGCTAATATGTTAATCAATAAATTAGGAGATTTGTGATTTGAGCTGTGAATAATTAGACAATTTACCAGTGTTTACCATTCATGTGGTGACTGTCTAGGTAGGATCTCATTGCGAGGAGCAGAAGCCACTCTTGAGAGTGAGATGTGGCTGGTCAACATTAAATGGACAATAACAAGGTTAATGAAATGCTAATTTAAAATAAAATGTACACACCTATATACAAGTAACTTCTATGCTATGAACTGAATATTGGACATGGCAAAACATATATTATGAAGGATTATTATTTACTCTGGCTGTATAGGGAAAATAAATTAGCATTTAAAAATGTATTTTTTGTTTGTTTAGAAATAAACATATATATCGTTTACAAGAAACAATGCAGGTATGATGGAAACACAAGCTAGGATGAATGCTTGTACCTTTATTTCTTGATAGATCAAGTCACAGTGAGCACATTTACAAATTTCAGGCAAGATCAGCCTGGCATTTTTGAGTCGTAGTTGGTCTCTGTTGTAAAAATACTAGCAGTAGAATTACACCTGTAGTTTGTGAATAACAAAAATGGTGAATTGACTACAAAGTGTAAGTTTACCTTTGTGAATCAGATCTTCTGGGGCACATGCATCAATGGAAATTGCATTCGCAAATGATGCGAATCGCAAAATTCGGCCGTTTGCTAATGCAATTCCAATTTTTGGGATGCATTATCATTTTTGTAATTTCGCAATTTAAGAAATTGCAAACTTGCGATTTCTTAAATTGCGATTGCATTTAAGGAATCTCAAATTGAGATTCCTTAAATGCAATGCATCAAACTTTAAAAATTTGCGAATTCGCAAATAAGGGGCGCAAATTAACATGAAGTTGCCCTTCATGGTAATTTGCGAAAACTTTGAAAAATGCACTAAAGTGCATTTTTCAAAGTTCCATTTTACATACACACATGAACTTGCGCACACACATGCCCTTGGGGCATGTGTGTGCGCAAGGGCATGTGTGTGCTCTTGAGAAGAAGATAGACCTTCTTTATATAAGAACATACACTCTTGACATTACAGTCGGGGAGTTAAGACAGGATTTGAGTACTAGTAAGACAGAATTACAGGTGCTACGGCAAGATGAGCGAGAGTTGAAGGAGAAGTTGGAGCAGCTGGAAAATAACTCAAGAAGGAATAACTTGAGGATTTTGAATGTCTCAGAGGGAAAGGAAGGCGATGATCTAAAGGCATTTGTGGTTACTTCTATAAATGTAGCGGCCCAGATTGAGGAAAGTGAGGAGGATATAGCAAAGGATATCCGAAGGGTACAAATAGATCCATTTGGGAAAAATTAAAATCGGGTTAAGCTACAAACGATTCTCCTAAATTTTCAGCCATATGCTTTAAAGGAAAAATTCTTTCCAACGTATTAAAATGAAGACATTAAGGCAAAACAACTTCTCTTTTGAGATTAGATCAGACCTATCATGAGTTACTTTAGATAGGCTGTAGGAGTTTGGAAAGCGCCTCGAGGACATTAAAAAAGTAGGGGCCACAGCACAGCTTAAATTTGCTGCATCCCTAAGATTAATGTAGAAAAACAAAATGCACACTCTAAGGAATCAAAAAGAGGCAGATAACCTGTTAGAGGCGATTAAGAAAGCAGGTACTGGCAATTAATTCAACATGACGAGGGGGAGGACATGATATAGAGGATTAGATTAGGTCGTAGGCCACTGTGTGCCCTGTCTCAGGGGGGTATAGGGGGTCACATAAATATACTTGAAGTTTTTTTCATACAGTTTGGTGGTGGGTGCCTAGACGCTCCTGAAAAAAAGATTACCTTCAAGTCCAGGAGGAAGTATCGGTGGGTTCTCCATGGAGGGAAGGGAAGTGAGGGGGGAGGTAGGGTAGGAAGCACAAGGTCGGGAGCATATGGGGGAAAACGTATTAGAAAAATCCATCAAAATGTCAGCGAGTCATACTTTACAGGGAAGTGCCCAGATAGAGGGCGGGAAGATACAAGCAGGAATATGTCTACCCACGTATTAACATGGAATGTTAATGTGTTGCGCATGAAAGGGAGGAGGGACAAATTCTCCTGCACAGATACTAATTTTGCAAGATACCCACCTGGTGAAAAACAAGTGCATTGATTTATTCAGAAAACAGAGATGGATATAGCAGGTGGTATGCACGGATCAGAATGCTAATATAATTTGCATATGGCTGGATCCAAACTGGGGTGGCGTAGAGGGCAAAAGAACGATGGATTTAACCCAGATTTTTTGACTGGGGAGAATGTTTGCATTGTCAGCATTCCGTCCATCATTAGTCTGCTGTAACAATTTTTGCCCTAAGTGGGATGGGTATGCCCAGACGTGGGTCCCTTGCTCACTGTGCGACTGGATTCAAGCTAGCCTGGCTAAAAAAGGGTGACATACCCTGAAACCGGTCCCAGGATGCTTGTTTCCAGTCCAGGGGGGACATGGCCTGACAGTTCGGTCTGGACTGTTCCCATGGGACACAGGGTCAAGATTTATTTTCATATGGCTGGGTCCAAACTGGGGTGGCATAGGGGGCAAAAAAATGATGGATTTAACCCAGATTTATTGACTGGGGGAGAATGTTTGTATTGTCAGCATTTCGTCCATCATTTGTTTGTTGTAACACTTTTCGCCCTAAGTGGGATGAGTATGCCAAGACATGGGTTCCTTGCTCACTGTGCCACTGGATTCAAGCTGCCCGGCTGAAGAAGGGTGACATACCCTGAAACCAGTCCCAGGATGCTTGTTTCTGGTCCAGGGAGGACCTGGACTGGCAGTTCGGTCTTGACTGTTCCCATGGGGCACAGGTTCAACTCTGATTTGCCTATGGCTGGGTCCAAACTGGAGTGGCATAGTGGGCAAAAGAACAATGGATTTAACCAACATCTTTTGACTGGGTGAGAATGTTTGCATTGTCAGCATTCCGTCCATAATTTGTTTGCTGTAACAATATAAGAGGGTGGCAATATTGGTGAAAAAAACAGGTAAATATACACATATTAGACATGACTGTGGATAAGAGGTAGGTGAATCATAGAAAAAACTAAAATATACAATAGATTGTTAACACTAGTAGGGTACTAAGGTCCAAACCACAATGATTTTGAGGCATTAAAAAATGTTTTTCTGTCCTATGTTTGTGGCAGGAGACTTCAATGTGATAATGGACTTGAACTTAGAGAAATTGAATGAAAGCAGAGCAATACCTACCCCCAAATCATGGGATGTTTTGAAGACCATGATAAAACAATATCTCTTTGGGACTTATAGAGAGAAATGTCTGGCTGCTTGCAGGGTACTTTATTCCACAATAAGAAATGTGGGCACAGATCCAGAATAGGCTATCTTTTGGTTAGTTTGAGCCTGAGAGAAGATATTCTGGATATTGAGTATAAGACATCCCACCTGTCAGACCACTCCACAGTAACATTACCGTTTAGGCATACCAGTAGGTTTACTGAAAGGAAATGGACGTCAGATCGTACTATACTTGCAGATACTGAAGTAATGGACTCTTTGAACTAGAGGTCGGAGAATTTCTTAAGGTCAATATAGGATCGGCTCCCACATGGATAGTTTGGCAAACACTTAAAGCTTTTGTTTATTTATGTATTTATTTATTTATGTATTTATTTATTTTCAACATTTATAAAGCGCACTGTTACCAGACGGTGTCCTGGCACTGGTTGACCACTCCAAAGACTAGCCGCAAAGCTTATTGCCTAAATAACCATGTTTTCAAGAATTCCAAAAGGACATCAAGTCTGTTATCTGTCTGAGGTCCGCTGGCAAGGCGTTCCAAGCCTTTGCTGCTCCCAAGGAGAAGCTTCTGCCTCCCCATCGAGCTTTCTTAATTCTTGGGATCACTATCAGCCCCTGGTCGGTTGAGCTCAGTGATCTTGCAGGTTTGTACCACTGAAAGTACTGGGTCATACACTGCGGACCCAGCCCTTTAAGTGCCTTGAAGACTAAGCATAATGCTTTGATTGCAATCCACTTGCGCACAGGCAGCCAGTGTAATCTCACCAGCTCATGGGCGACCGAGGCAAATTTGGGAATGCCCGTGATCAGGCGAGCTGCTGCGTTTTGCAGGATTTGTAATTTATTTAGAGGCCCCTGTTGAGCATTGAGCAGTAGGCCGTTACAGTAATCCAGCCTAGACAGGATCAATCCAGACACTACTATTTTTCTATGCTCATCTGGAAGAAAGTGCAGGATCTTGCGTAGAATCTTAAGAACAAAAAATGTGGCTGAGGACAGCGCATTTACTTGAGGCCTAAAGGACAGTTTATCGTCCATCAGAACCCCAAGGTTCTTGACCTTGGCAACAGGTGAGGGAGGGATGCTCAATTCTTCCAGCCACCATCTTGGGGACTAGAAGTTCTCTCTAGCCCCGAAGAGGAGAACCTCGGTCTTGGCCGAGTTCAGTTTTAGGCAATTCCCTGCTATCCAATCACTGACTGCAAGCATGCAGTCTTTGAACCTGCTGGCCATGCCTTCCTCTCATCCTGGTAGCGGCGACACCACAATCTGTGTGTCGTCTGCATATGATGTTAAGTTAAAACCAAAGGCTCTGATCACAGGTGCTAGGGTAGAAACATAAATATTAAAAAGCGTTGGACTCAGTGATGAGCCCTGGGGCACCCCGCAAGGGAGTATGAACGGACTGGATTCTTGGTCATCAAGGTCACCACCTGACTCCTGTTGGAGAGGAAGGCTTTCAAGATCTTAAGTGCTTTGCCCTGAATCCCCGCGGCCCTCAACCGCCCCACCAGTATCATGTGGTGGACCGTATCAAAGGCCACTGACAGGTCCAAAAGGATCAGTGCGGCTTTTCCTCCGGCATCCATCACTTTCCTAATGTCTTCCGCAGATTTAATTAGAGCCGATTCTGTGCTGTGCCCCGCCCTAAATCCATGTTGAGATGGGTCCAGAGCTTTCACAGCGCCAAGAAACAAGCTTAACTGAGAATTAATTATTCCCTCTATAATCTTGGCCGGTAACGGCAGTCTAGCGATGGGTCGATAGCTGTTCAAATCGTCAATATCCAGATTTGTTTTTTTTTTGGTTAGCTGTAAGATCACAAGTGCTGTTTGTTTTAAAAATAAATAATACAGAAGTGAGGTGAGTTGGCTAGAAGATGAAATAAAAAATGTTAAGTCTGTTATAACATAATATGCGATGGGGGTTAGCACGCTGGTCTATTTTGAATATGGGGAGGGAGCAGGGAAGCTGTTAGCTTGGAAGATTAACGCTGACCACGTTAGAAATTAAGGGCCAGATGTAGGTAAATCTCATTTACTGATTCATAAATACCGAATTTTACCGATTCAGTATTTATGAATCTGTAAATGAGATGTAGGTAAAAATTCAGTATTTTTTACCGAATCGGTAAGATTCGGTATTTACTGATTCGGTAAATACCGAATCAGTATTTGCTATTGAATCCTATGGGCCTTGAAGCCCATAGGATTCAATAGCAAATACCGATTCGGTATTTACCGAATTGGTAAAAATACCGAATTGCTAAGGGGGACAGGGTGTCACTTTGACACCCTGTTGCACCCCTGTAACTGGCTTTTGCACCATGTGGCACACAAACATGCCCTTAGGGCATGTCTATGTGCCACATGGCACAGGTGTACATGCACAGATGTGCATGTACACAGGAATTCGTAATTTACCATGCAATTGTATTGCATGGTAAATATCGAATTCTAAAGGCCCTGTAACACTGTTAGAAGTGCTACCTACATCACTAAAAAACATTTTCAGTATTTTTACCGAATGGTAAATTTACAAATTCGGTAAAATGTACAGAATCGGTAAATTTACAGATTCTGTAATTTTACCGATTTGGTAAAATTACCGATTCGGTAAAATTGCCGAAAATGTACGTTTTTTTAGCCCCTACATTTCTATAGCCCTTTACCAGTCGAAAACGGACAAAAATCGGTATTTTCGGCCGTTTCCGACCGGTAAAGAGCTACCTACATCTGGCCCCTAATTATGGAAATTAAGGGTGTGCAGGCAGGTGCTAAATTAACCAATGAGACAGAGATAGAAGAGGCCTTTAAAAGCTATTTTGAGGACCTATACTCAGAAGAAGGAGCAGTCCCAGAAGAAGAGGTTATTTTGAAGCCAGGGAAAGACCCTGCAAGTTATGACTCATACAAGCCCAAATAATTTTTTAACACTGACTACAAAATCTTTGCAAAAGTCTTGGCAGAGAGATTGAGTAAAGAGGGTTAATACACAATGACCAGAATGGGTTTATTAAGGGAAGATACCTACATGAGTTAGAGTATGGTCTTATAGGGGCCCTTGATTTTGCAACTACCCTTTGACTCCCTTAGCAGTGATAACTTTAGATGCCACCAAAGCATTTGCTAGGGTAAATTGGTCATACCTGTCTACCATTTTTAAAATGGTAGGAGTTGCGGGATACATGTTGTACAGTAATTCAATTAATATATCGGGATCCCTCAGCAAGAGCATTAGTGAATGGGAATTTCCTTCAAAATATCTAGAGGCAAAAGATAAGGTTGCCCCTTATCCCCTCTTATGTTTAATCATTATATTGAGCCCCTACCACATTAACTCAGATTGGCAGGTAACATCCCGCCTTTCTCTCACAGCGGTTTGGGTAAAGAAGGTAGCATTATACATAGGTGACCTTATGATTTTTACCTCGGATCTCGCTGCTGCCTTGCCGGCTATCCTACAGATAGCCTCAGATTTCAGCAGAATGTCTGGATACTTAGTAAATGAAAGGGAAATGGAGATCATGGTATGGAACCAGAGAAAAGACAACCCACTGATCAAGAAGGAGATGAGATACTTGAGTTTAAGAATTGTGCAGTGTATGAAAGAAATCCTAGCCAGAAACCTAGGTAAAGTATTAAGAGAAATTACACGCATAATGAAGGGATGGGTACATCTACCCGTAACAATCTTTGAGCGGGTCAATCTGGGGAAGATGGTGATACTGGCAAAATCCTCTTTCTGTTTAATACGATTCCCATGCATTTTGGGAAGCAGTTGATCGATGAAGTACAACAGGCTATAAATTTCTTTATTTGGGCATACAAGGGGATCAGAATCTCATAGAAAAAACAGCGAAGGAGAAGAGAGAAAGGGCGATTATCCTTAACAGACATCTTATCTTTTGCTTGGGCCTTCCAGCTGAAAAATCCAGATTGCTTTTCAACTCGCCAGATCGATCAAAACTATGGACTATGGACCAGGTTTTCGGCAATGATAAAAGAAATTAATATGGACATAAATAGTTTCCTATTTAAATTTGGAGGTCAAAAATTCTTTGAAAGGATTAAATGTAAAAGTATTACAAGAAATGGCTAGAATGTGGTTTACAATCAGATGATTGACAAAACTAGAGTATTATTCATATTCAGCCCCTATTTGGGAGTCTCTAGGGACCTCGGAGTGCCTTAAAGACAAACTAACCCTACTTATAAGGTACTGGGGTAATTTCACTCAAGAAAGTAAGCAATTACCATGGGGTACATAAGGTGAGATGCTGGGGTAAACTCTATTAATTTAAATGTCTATGAATTGAAAAGTTGAGAGCAAACCCGGAGGTCATGCTTGGGCAGTGGGAATTATCAGGAAGAGCAGCTTGTGGGGAAACCTCCAGGAAATACAGAAGTTTCATTCTGGTGTTGGGAACTACAAGAGATCGGGATGGAGAGTTCAGTCTAGCAGTAGAGCTGTGGGGAGGATGCTTGCCGAGGGAGCAGTTACAAAACATGTGTCAAGTATCTATGCTCACATAATATTATATTGTTAAGCCCTCTTTTTATAAGGAGAAACCACATCTTTTCACTTCATAGGGCATACATAACACCGGAGAGGCTATCAAGGATGGGGAAAGGAAGATCTGCTAAATGTGCAAAATGTGGTTTGGAAAAGCCGTCGGATGTTCACATGTTTCTACAATGCCCGGAGATCCAGAGATTTTGAGATGAAGTGGGTAAGACCATTTTTATGTATTTTGGGACCTCATGTTAAGGTAAGCCTTTCATTGATCAATTTTGGAGTGGCTGAAGGCATTACAGGAATCGCCAGAGATCTCCTGTTCTATTCAATTTTACTGGCAAGAAGGGACATTTTTCGTAAATAGGCAGGAGGTACAACATTCAGAGTGGCTAGACTCCCTTTTCTATATGTCCAAAATTGACTTATTGTGGAAAACGTCTACGAAGAATAGATTCTGGTGTTTGTTATCGAATTGGGAGAGGGTGTAGTGGGAAGGGATGGATATACGAAATGCAAAAGAACATATACCTTGCTCAATGATTACACCTACATTGCTCTGCTGGCTGTGTTAGCCTCCCAATCTGTGCATTTAGCCTTTAATCAGACAATCTGAAAGAGATGCACCCTTTTGGGGGTAATGTCTAAACGTGTACCCGGCTTTCGTCAAGTTTCGAATTATGGGCCATCCTAATAGACATTGGAGCCTTAGGTGAATGAGCACAAAAATAAAAAAAAGAAATTCAATTAGTAGAACCAAAGTTAGGAGTGGTCAAAGTTTTTAGAAACAACTAGCTCTTAAAAGATTAAAATGTCAACTGCGGACATCTAGTCTCCCAAGGCAGAGTAAAAGTTGAAAAATTTGGTGGCTGACTGCGATGGAGCGCGGATTGGATACAAGAAGTGGATTGAGCCAGGCCAGCACTTCAGACTTAGAAAAAATTGAGAAAAATGTTCTGAGAAAGTGAAGTTCAGCCAGTTATGGGTGCAAACAGTGTCCTTAAAGGGAGCATAATTGTAGGGGAGCCTTGGGTTGAAGCAGCAGGTGACATTTCTACATTTGGACTTAGTTGTTTCTTTGAAAATCTCCAGCGGGCCCAAGTAGGAGGTTGTTGAAAGACCAATGAACAGGATTTGATGCTGTGGAGAAAAATGTAGCAGGAAGGAGCCACAAAGTCATGCATCCCGGCAATTGACTGTGGATTTATAGCTGAGCAGGTTAGTCCCAATCTCGTCCTGGTTCTCAGAGCATTTTTTAGCCAAAAAACCTTTAAGTCCTCAGTTTTGTATTTGGGCACCATTATTACCACAACCTGCATTGCAGGACTGATGGGGCACCTGTTGGGGGTTCAGGAGTCACTCAGGCTGTGTCCTGGCACAGGTTCAATATGATGGGAGCCTTTTATGGCCCTGTGGCTCTGAACAGGAGGCTGACAAATTAACCATTGGAGTCACTCTGGTAGTGCTGGGTTTAAGTAAATATGCAGGGCTCAAACAGCAGAGCTGGCCTCTAAGGGTTCAAGGCAAGCCCCAGGCAGCAAAGCAGTCCTTCCAGGTACATCAAACCAGCTTTGCAGAGGGCACAGCAGGTCAGTGCAGCAGGCTGTCCTCTGAGAATCCTTCTATACATCTAGAAAGTGAACTTATGAGTGAGTCTGAGGGCCTTATTTTTGTACCTAATTCTGAGTTGGACGTTTGGAAACGTTTCTAGTGGTTTCTACTTTGAAGTGCATGGAATATCCTGCCTCTCCTGCTTTAGCTCAAAGTTGGCTGCAGTGACAATGTGCGGGAATCAGCCCTTTGTGTGAAGGCAGAGCACAGCTTAATCAGCGGAAAATGAGTCTGTACCCATGTAAGCCCCCCACCATCTTATCAGTAAATGGCCCATTCAGGCACACCTAATTTGTGTATCTGTCTGGGAGGAATTCACAAAGCCTTTCAGGTACACTCATGTTTTAAGGTGCTACTTAAGAGGGTGGCACAATACGTACTTTAGGCCCACTAGTTACATTTATTATACAGGTCCTCGGTAGATGGTGTACCACACTAAAAGGGACTTATAAGTAAATTAAGTATGCCAATCAGGTGTTTGGTGGAGTGGCCATGAGCACTTTAGCAGTTGTTAGCAGTGGTTAAGTGCACAGAGTCCTAAGGCAACAAAAACAAGTTTCAGCCACAAAAATGAAGGTACGTAGGCAAAACGTATAGGGGAACACTACCATAAGACTGACAGGTCTAACAGAAATGTCCTCAGCAATTCTGAAGGAAGTAAGATTCTCAAACACAAATATCGAATCCATGACGCAAGAGTTTTGGCTGCAGCAACATACCAATTTGACTGCCTGGCAAGGTAGCCATGATACATGAGGAAAATTATACTCAATATTCAATGATGATGCAAGCGTGTAGCCTTCTGTGAGGCAGTTCCTACACTTTGCAACTATTACAAGCCTTTCCTTGACTGCTGTAACCTGGGTGCATGCTGTTTTTGAGCACTGAATTCCCATTCCCACTTTCTGATCTCCTTCCTGACAACAGTTGTTTGAATGTCACCCGATGGCTGATGGTGACAAAGGCATCATAGCAGTTTAACAGGATCAGTGTGCAAAGGTGATCATAACATTGAGAGTTAAAAAGTTTAGAAAAGTGGCTTGTGTGCCGTGACAGGGTCTGAAAGCTTAGTGAAAGTCATTTAGCAGGTTTTGCCTTCAGGTGCTTGACAAGTTGATGACTGTTTCATGTATTTATGTTATTCTACATAGGTATGTAGTTGGAAAGATGATCTGGGTCTACTATAGGTTTCTATATTATGGGGTGGTGAGTATAAACATCAGGCCCTGCGAAATGACACCAGTGGGTTTCAAAGCTGTAAATCACATGTTGAAGGTTTGGGCACTGGAGATAACCCAAGGAGGGGAAGATTTGCTGAAAGAGATCAGGACAATAAAAACCTTGATTTCTGATGCATGTGCTAGGTCTTTGAGTGGGAAAGTGCAGGTTGGAGTAGGAGAGTGAGGGCCAGAGTCCCCTCCCTGAGCGATGGTTGTCAATTTTGTTGATAAAGAAGAACATGAGACTGCCACACAGAATTTTGGAGAGAGCTGTTATGATAAAAAGGAGCTGGGAAACACTATTTTCTCATATATATATATATAAAGCAGTTCTTCGATCAAATTTGAATAATTCCCCACATTTTGTTGAACTGAAACCTCCTTTGTGCTCTCATAAGCTGCTTTAAAGGCTCTGGAGTGCATACCAGGTAGGCAGTGTAATTAGAAGTAAAATGTAGTTTTATGCCAACATCTTTCCAGCAATCTGCCTTCATGTTTCAAATGGCAAAGGTGATCAGTGTACAAAATATTATACTTCAAGCGACATAGTTTGCGATAGTAAAAGGAATACATATTACATAATGCTTGGTACAAGGTAGATATTGGAGCTCTTATAACCTTTTGAGCTGGATCACAGGTATCACAAAGAACAGCAGGTCAAGGCAATCACCTATCTCATTAGTAGGTTAATTGATCAAAAGTGTGAAGAAAGTGGTTTATTAAATGGTGTGATTGTGCAACCTCACTGTGCAATAAAGGCATAAATCCGTGTTAGGTCCAGTCAGGTTTGTTTGCAAACCATTAGCTCAGCTGGATTAGCTGTAGCTCCAAGCAATTGTTTTCTTTTAGAGGAACAGGTGTGGAGTATTAGGAAATAACAAAACATTTGAATGGAAAGAAAATGCTGCTGGATAAAAATCAAACACCATTTTATAAAAATAGGTTGCATTTTTGCTTTAGACACCTCAATGACAAAAATCCACCAGAGGGATATGAATTATTAAAGTAACAATAAATCACAGATTTTCACTTAGTGCTGTAGATCAATGTAATCTACTGTGACTTTCAGTTTAGGATCAGCCATGTTAAGCCACTTGAAAACATATATCAAGGCACTTTTGTGGCGACCATCTCCATCAGGGAACTAATCACTGGTACCAATAAGGTTGAGTAGTTACTTCACAGTTAAAGACGCCTTCAGTCCTGTTCCAGGTTCTACGTGTGAGCAGCCATAGACTATAATAGAGTGGTACTCCTGCAAGGGATACGGGATGCTGAAGATGCTCTGTGGATGCTGAGCCAGTGGCAGATGTTTTTAGGGGACCACCCATCGCTCGGTCCACAAACAAGGTTGGGTGACAATTGCCAGATGGGTCATCCACCCAAATGTTTAGTTCACCTAAATTAGAGCTTGGTCTGTGATAGCTACATTGTGTTGGGCCAGATCAAAGAGTTCTGGTTGGAAGGAAATTAGACCTTTCTGTGGAGCGTGACATATAACAGTACAGCCAAGGTAGATGGTAGTGCTTGTGATCCCCTTAAAAAATAGATAGCCAAATGAGGTGTTGGATGGGCCTAGAAAGCGTGTTATCCCAAGTTGTTGTAGCAAGTGTCCATAATGGCCAAGAGGTGGAGGCCATAATCTGAGATGGCATGAATGCTTTAGACATTTTTACTACAAACTAATTCATTGATGAAGAGGAATAGTAAGGCTTTGGCCCTGGTAATGGAAACACGGCTGAAGGGGCAAGAAACACATGTGTGGGATCTGGAGTGTGCCAAATGACTATGTAGGGACCAAATATGACAGACATTCTGTTATTATAGATGTTTATGGTCGAAAAGTGTTATACGCATTGGGATCACCCAGGATCTTTGATCTTGAGGTGAAATGGGAGGCTTTAAGTGAAAATTAGTTCCCAAGTTAGAAGGTCTGGGGTATAAAACAGGATGCGTGTGTTGGTGTTGCATTGTACTACAATGAGGTAATACGAGCAATACAGATGTCTTATTGAACGGTGACTCTGTTAGCTTTATATTTCTATTTGTTATTTTTTAAGCATACTAATGTTTGCTGCATGATTTTATAGCTTGCTGGCTTCTACATGATGAGGGGTCATACCTGCACCTATGATGATGATGAGAATTATGCATTATAGACAGAAATTTAAGCCAGTACTTAGTGGTCTTACAGAAATGAGAGCTGATAAATCGGGAATGATTCGGCAAGACTTGGGCTGCACCATTTGTGTTGTTCAAAGAATCAGAAATAATTATAAGTATCAGATTGAATATTTTGGAACAAATATCAGAGTAGCTGATGATGTTGATCACTGCCCCAGATTCATTTACCTGAGCAAACCGGTTCAACAGACTTCAACAAACAGCATCAGATAATTAAGGTAAAATAAAAGGAAGACACCTAAATTAATCTTGAAATTAGGTATTAGTATGAGAAAATAGAATAATAGGTGGATTGCATGAAATGACAATTAACACTGATTAATTTCATTGGGGAAACCAGTAGGTAAAAGGTCATAGTGTTTGGGTTGACTAGAGCAGTCCGTCGGGCAACAGCTCACTCAGAATGGCTACTTCACTTTTTCCTATTTGTTATAATAAGGAAATCAAAAGTTCTTGTAAATGAACCAAGGACATTGAAAGCAAAATTGATCACAGTGAAGGTTGTGATGATGAACAGAGTGTCTAAATTCATCTAGTGATGAATTATCTCTATAGAGATGTAGCAAGAAGACTACTTCAATTGGTGATGTCCAGTGGAAATACCCTTATATTTGGGAAGCTTCATGGCAGTAAGTTAGTAGTGTCCATGAAGGAGAGTTTTAAAGCAGCTAGTCTGTTCACCGGGGAAGAGAGCAAGAGGTAGCTACAGTAAATCCCTGGTTAAGTTATTAAAAACTTTGGGAGGTTGTATAGGCAAAACTTCTTCAATGAGCTACTGAGGGTGAGAAAGTGGTATTAAGGTTTAGAAAACATTGTTAAGGAACAGAGAAAACACAGAAATCTCCCTGGTCATGTGTGTTTATCAGCAACATTCCAAGAGATGCATTGTATGTGCATACATTTTGTGCTGGTTCACAAACCAGTTGTACATTTACACCTGAACACTTTCTCCTATGTGCAAAGTGAAATGTGCAATTTTTATGGAATTCACAAGTCTCCTGCAAGTGTTCTGAAATGCCAGCCAACCTTTGCTTTTCAGACATCCTACTTGGATTGTCATGTGCCACTTGCTAAACCCCAGTGCAGATAGTGCGCTGGGTACAACTGTGTATTGGGAAAGGAGAGGACACTGTACAAATGCATATTTTTTATTTTTTTCCACAGGGAAAATCTTTTTACTCATGGAAAACGCCTCTTCATCCTCAAAGGTTGGGGGACGTCCACAGTGCCAGACTGGCTACTGGGCATGTTGGTGTGGAACACTCGGCGGCCAGTCCAGACCTGGATGTCTAGCTCCCCATCCACTCTGTCAGGAGTGTTTCTCTAGCTCTATGCTGGAGCATGAAGGAACCTGGGAGGGAGCAAAGAAATATTATTCTCGCCTGGGCTGGTTTGTGCATGTGCAATGGGTTGCAGGCAGACATGTGTCATAATATGATAGATTTATAGGGGGCAGAACGTATGTGATAAGGAAGGTATAAATCTGAGGACAATAGAGTTCAGAGTCACTGACCCAAGTATCTCGTGGACAGTAAAGCAGGTTGAGGTGTTTGAAGGAATATTTATATTGGGAAAATTTAAGGGAGAAAAGGTGTCAGGAAAGAAATTGATTTACCTCCAGTCCGTTCCTTGCATTCCTTCTTAACCAATGAAGCTCCCTTGCCTCCGATAGACCTGGTAATGAGGGAATGGAAGGATGTGAATAAGATTCAGGTTCCTCAATTTCTACAGAAGTTGTACTCATTCCATTTGTAAGGATTGTATTCTGGCTACCCTAATTGGCAAATGCATAAAGAGCAATTGATGGACAGAATGCAGAACAATGTCATACATTCACCCCAGTATAGAGATCTGGGTGTATATCCATCATTTATTTGCTCCCCATGCCATTCCAGTTTGAACCCAGCGATATGAAAATCAATCTTGACCCTAAGGGAACAGTCCAATCCAAACTGCCAGTCCAGGTCTACCCTGGACTGGAAACAAGCATACTAGAACCGATTTCCAGTTTTCACCCCTCATCAGCCAAGACAGCTTGACTCCACTGACATGGAGAGCACGGGACCCACTTCTGGGCATACCCATCCCACTCGGGTGACAAATGCAAAAGGAACAATTGCTGGACTGAACACAGAATAATGTCATACACTCACCCCAGTGCATCGATCTGGGCCTAAATGCATTATTTTGTTTTGCTCCTCATTCCAATCCAGTTTGAACCCAGCCATAGGCAAATCAATCTTGACCCTGATTGGCAAGATGTGTTAAGATAAGCCACAACCCACTGATGCCACAGATAAGAAAGTGTACTCTGGTGTTAAGAGTGCATTTACGGCTGAGAATTTGGCTTTGAAAGCAACACTTTTCTCTGAAAATTTAGCACAATCCCTTGGGCAGCACTTCAATAAGCTAGATATGGCCATTCAGGAGGGGACAGAGTGCTCTGATCTGTTTTCAGCTATGGAATATCAAACAAGATTTCTTGCAGACATTTAATTAGATATTATGCACACACCGGGCATGTCCACTGGGGCTTTGATTATGGCCAGTCTGAGGCAGAGGGAGGAAGACGCTCGGGAGAAGACCGCCCTGAGAAAATTTCATTTGTGGGTCAGGAGCTCTTAGGGGAGCAGCTACCTGCCATGATCTCCAAAGTGTTTAAAGAGCGAAAACATGGCTTGCCTTTCAAAGGGGTTCCTCTACTGAGAAGTGTGCAAGAAGGCTTATAAATAATCCCCAAAGCATGAGTCCAGTTTCTGAGGAGGAGGTTTCAGTCCTGTTTTTCTCCAAAATGCATGTTCCTTTCTCAGAAGAGGGTCTCTAAGAAGGGCTTCTAAAAATACTGTCATGGAGAGACATTGCCAGTAGGTGCCAGGACCCAGCAGTTTATGTCAGTTTGGCAGCAGGATATGTCAGATCGATGGATACTAGACATTGTGGCAAATGACTACACATTCAATTTCGAACACGTTCGCCCAGATACTGGCTTCCTGCTGACTCCAATTTCGGTTGCAGAGGGGAAGAGGTTGGCCTTTCTGGATGGTGTCAGGGACTTGATGGTGTAAGGAACCATCTGCCGGGTACCAGTGGTATAGCAAGAGAAAGGGGTCTATTCCACCTTGTCTCTTGTTCAGAAGGTGTCCAGGGTATTGTGCACAGTCCTGGATGTCAAGTGGGTCAATTCATTGATAAAAATCTATTTATTTCTGAATGTTGACTATTCAAGCGATTATCCCTCTGATATATCCATAAGATTTTTTTGCCTCAGTGGATCGCAAGGTTCCTACCTACATGTCACTATCACATTTCTCTCTCAGCAGGTTCTACAATTTGTGATAGGGGGCAATCCCTTCCAGTGTTATGTGCTTCCCTATGGGCTCAAGTGTTCACCCCGGGTATTTACAAAGGATCTGGCACCACTAATGGCTATTCTTCACACAGTGTTTGGACAATCTCTTTGTACAGTCCATAAGTGAGCCAGAGTTAGGGGATCATATAGCAAGTGTGTCGCAGGTTTTACAAGGGAACAGATTTTTTATAAATTGACAAATGTGAACTTTGGATTTGTCACAGGACATGGTATCCATTGGGGCACATTTTCTGACTCTCAGAGGGTTAGTGATGCTGTCACAGAGGAGGTTGGTCAGTTTGCAGGATCAGGTTTGGATGTTGTTGGAGGCACCACGGTGGAGGGGTTGCAGGGGTAGGTTCACCTGGAATCAACTGGGTTCCTGGTAATCTGGGCCAGGATTCACCTGAATATTCTAGTCATCTGGATTTTCGCCCTTTGGTCGCCTGGGGCTCTCAATCTTCAGGTTCATATCCAGATGGCAGCTCCAGCCCGCAGGGAACTGTTGTGGTGGCTGGAGCAGGAACATTCGATCAAGGGGTCTCCCTGTCTCCTCAGGTGGTAGTGATGATGGATGCCAGTCTCTGTGGGTTGGGGGAATTTCTGTAATCAGGGCAGGTCAGCGGTTCAGGTCTCTTCAGGACTCTTTGAGGTTTTTGAATTCTTCTTTTAGCTCTGGTTCATTTTCAGGCAATCCTAAAGGGGAAAGAGGTGCTGGTCCAAACAGAAAATCTAGTGGCGAAGTCTTACATCAACAGTCATCTGAACTTGTTTGCACCTGACAGTTTCTTATGGCATAGGTTTATGTTCTGTCTCTGAATACTTTGTACATTCAGGGGGAGGAGAATGTCTTGGCAGATCTGTTAAGCAGAGAAAATTCCATCCTCCATGGATTTCTCACTATACCCTTCTCAGTTCAATACACTTGTGCCGTGGTGGGGTCTTTCAGTTCAGTAGTAGGCCTGTTTGTTTCGTCGGAATATGTGAAAGTGCAGAGAATTTGCTCGTGAGGGCGATGTCCTCTGTCTGACTAGGGCAGTCGACGGTTGACTTGTCATTTGCCCCTGGGTCTGATATATACCTTTCTGCCCTTTCAGTTGGTCAGGGCATTTCTCATGTGGGTCAAGTAGGAGAGGGCATTGGTCATTTGCCACAGTGACCTCTAGCGAATTGCTTGACTCTCTGTTGAGGAGAGGTTAGGAATGGGATCTTCTAGTGGTTCTATCTCCACTCTTTTTTCCTCCCTTCCTCTGGGGTCATTGAGGAAGCTGCATTTGATGGCATGTAGGCTGGACAGAGAGGCTTAACTGGTCTAGGCGTTCCAGACCAGCTGGCAGTAACCATGCAGGCTTTATTGAGATTGTCTACTCTGCATTCTTATGGTATTTAGGTGTTTGAAGAAACAGGTGGATCCTAAGATAGCCGGTCTGTTTGTGGTTATGCAATTTTAACAGGATGGTGCTAACATGGGTCGGTCAGTCGCCATTTTGAGATTACTGGGTGGCAATTCAGGCATTTTTTTGTATCTTGGCAGAATCTAAAGGAAAATGGGGACTTCTGCCCAGGTTTTTTCAGGGACTGTTGAGCTTGTTTCCCTAGCTGGAATCTGCAGTTGGTATTGTATGCCTTGAATGGGACACTATTTGACCCCCCTTGAAGGTGTTGATTTGAAACTTTTAGCATTTAAGAATTGTTTTCTGGTGGCCATTACTTCTGCCAGGTACTTGAGTGAGATGGGAGCCTTATCCAGTAAATTTCCTTTCTGTAAGGTGTTTTAGGACAGGATTGTCTTTACTGTGGTACGTGGATGTGGTACAGTCATTCCGTAAAGGGGACACATCATTTGTGAATTTTGGCATCGCAAAAAAATAGGGAAAGCCATCTATTGTTACATTGAGTGGATGTATATGTTTTCTGGTCTAGTTGGCATATGAGGTGAAGAGTGAAATTCCCCGCCCTGGGGTTCAGATTCGGTCAATGCGCAGTATGGCAGCATTTTAACAGTATGGCAGGGGACATCAGTGGTGGAGAGCTGCAGGGTGGCAAATTGGTCCACCTGTTCAAAGTTTGTTCGAAATTATCAGATTTCTGAACAGGAACATGGATAATTTCTTGGGTCAGGGAGGTTTGTTCTCTATGAGGGAATATAGGTATTTCTGTATACGTTTTGGGCACTCTATTAAAGTTGGGTGTTTATGACTCAATTGTCTGTTGTTGTTTTACTTGCTCTATCTAATTGGTTAAGAAGGAAGGTGAGGGAGGGATAGGAGATAATGGGTCCATTACTTACTGGTAATGACAATACTCCTAGTCCTACTCCCTAGCCTTCCTTCAGGGTCCCTCCCAGTGTGGAACACCTGAGTGTCTGCTTTGGGCTTGTTTACGCACCGGTGAGGAGGGGTTGTTTCCATTCAAAGGAAGGAGGGGTCTATCAGAGGTAGGGGAGTCTCATTGGTTAAGATGGAAGATGACAGAGTAATGGTAATATTATCAAGTCCCTCACCAAAGCCATAATGGATTTCTTAACACATCATGTCTGGTTAGTACAAACATATTGAGCTACCCATTTATGTTTTTCCATTATATCCTCCCACTCTCCTCTTAATAGGTGGGTCTCAATAGGATTATAACCTCACTGTCCCTGTGTTTCAAATACTCAAATATTCTTGTCCTTCTATTTTTAACTCTGAGGCCATTAAAATTCTACGTTAACACTTTTATGGATACCAAAGTTGATGACTCTGACATATTAATGTAAAGATAGAGACCTGGTTCATACCTATAGGATCTCCATAAAAACCCCTGACATTTTATTGTTAGAAACAAGGCTCAATTTATTTTTCCTTTTTCTCACAAATGCTGCCCCACCTTGTGCTTAAATATTATACAAAACAACCTGGTGTGCTAGTGACCCTCCCTCCCTAACCTAGAGAACCTTCCCTGTACCCATTGTTTGAATTCCCCTTTCCCTAGACAACTTTTAAAATTATTTATGGTGTGCTTTAATATGTTCCACTTAAATTCCTGCTTCCTTTGCATCCCTTATATTGTGCATTTTGCTAGGATGGGGGACGGGAGGGGGAATGGCGGCTGGCTGATAGTGCCAATCTGGAGCTTTGATTACATGTCTGCTCACAACAATGCTGATGCCCCCTGTCTCTCCTTAAACTTACTGACAAGATTCCCTTCAACAACCGCTTTCGTACATTGTAGAACAGAAAGCTCACAGCGAGATACGAGCTGTGTCAATCTGAGGCGACCAGAGTTGAGGTGTGGCTCTGTGGGCAGAGACAGCGTCAAGGCTCAACAGGGATGGGTTGTCCCTATTCCAATCATTTACAGGGATGCCATCTGGGTTCAATAGAATGGATTCTGGCGAGAGGTCGTGATTTGGAAGGAGAAATCCAAGAGAATCGTCTAACTCTCCTGCATTTAGAAAAAAAGACAGCAGGTAAAAAGAAAGTTCCCTATGGGTTGGGGGGCTTGGAGTAGGACGTTTATGATCCCTTAAATGTTAGCTACTCTTTAAGAAACAAGCGAGTTTTGACAGAAAATGCTTTGACCACCTCGTCACTAGTGAAACCAATGTTGCCTACTGCTTCCCAAAAACAAAGTGAAAACCAGGGTGAGATGAAAGGGGCAGACAATAATCCCTCCTCTATAGATTCCCTTACAGCCCCCTTAACCTGGTGTCAGAATCGATCTGTAGAACAATCCAACTTTAAGGAGTGTGGTAGGGGAAGCACCAAAACAGCATAATGCTTTAAAATCACCCCCTATTTAAGCTCCTTTTTTAAAGTCCATTTAAAAAAGAAAGATGATCACTCCTTTCTAACTACTAAGCCACTTTAAATCAGAAGTCTAGGACCTGTCTTGCAGAGCAACAACATTGCCAGTATGAGGGAGGCAGAAAAAGGTAGAGAGACATTAGAAATCAGTTATAGATTCCAGGTGTTATGCCAAGAAACAGCGAAGGACCAATCTCACCTATAAGGTCCTCTTTTAAAGATATCTAGTCCACAGTTTTAGAGACATGAAGGCCGGCCTGGTGGAGAAAAACTACTTGTAACGCTAATAGAAGAAATGAGAAGGAAATTTGCAACATCAGAGAAAATCAGGAAAAGATTCAGGAGCCAGGCAAAGCCTTGGAAGCCAAAACGAATACTCTGATGGAAAGAGTCTCAGTGATGGAAACCTCTGTGGAGAAGCTTAACAAAAAGATGGAGGCCAAACATGTGTGTTAGACTTGGCATATTTTGGCGTGTTTCCCTGAGTTTTTACTTTCTGACCTCCCGGTTATAATTTTGCTGGGGTAACGTTTCTGCACACTTTTTGCACTGCTGATCAGTGGTAAAGTGCAGTTGCTCTCTGTGTAAATTAATGAATGAATGAGGGGGGACTTATATCGCGCAACTTAGCCCAAGGGCATCAAGGCACCAGCCATAACAAGATGGACAGACAAAACAGACAGATAGTCTCAAAACAAAGAATCCAGGATCTACAGGTACGCCTCCAAGAAGAGCCAGGTTTTTAGTTGCTTCTGAAAAAGCACCAGAGAAGGTTGTCCTACCAATTCTGAAGGGAGGTAGTTCCAGAGCTTGGGCGCCAGAGAGGAAAAGGCTCTACCCCCCCATCTAGCTTTTGCAAATCTGGGAACTAGAAGAAGATTTTTAGAGGAGGAGCGGAGGACTCTACTGGGGATATAGGGATGAAGAAGGGACCTGTGTCAATTGTGTTATGGATTGATGTTTCCACGATTAGATATTTTGATTTACTTGTTAGTCCCTAGAAAAGTGCACTGAGTGTGCCAGGGCATGTGAATCAAATGCTACTCGTGGGCCTGCAGCACTGATTGTGCCATCCACGTGAGTAGCCCTGGAAAGGTACCACAGACCTGCCATTGCAGAGTCTGCGCGCAGTTTTTAACTGCCATGTCTACTTGGCCAGTGCACCCATTTGCCCACCCCTAACCTTTCCTTTTCTTACGTGTCAAGCACCTCTAAGGTAGGCCCAAGGTACCCCTGTGGGGTGGGCAGGGTGCACTGTATGTGAAAGGTGGGACATGCCTGGGTGTGTGAGACATGTCCTGATAGTGAATTACAGCCAATTTCATTTTTCACTATTGCAAGGGTACAGGTTCCCCATAAGAGAAAATGGAAGGTTTGTTTATAACGTCTTATAAACGTAACTGGACCAGGGAATTAGGTCGAAAAATTAAGTATAGTATGCCTGAACTCTCAATCTAAAGATGCATCTTTTAGTGGAGGTGATTTTTACATTCTATGTTTGAAAATACCACTTTTAGAAAGTAGGTATTTTCTTGCTCAGTCATCCTGGGTGCCTCTGCTGGAATGTGGATTGCCTGTCTGGGTTTTGGATGACAGAAGACTGGGGAGCCAGAGGGGCTCCAGATAGTCTAGGAAGGTCAGGAAAGGGATGAATAGATGGATGAATTCTGGCTGGACACAGATACCCTCTGCCTAACAGATCAAATGATTTTTGTATACAAATACTTGGTCCCAGACCCCTGAACTCATCTGGATCAAGAAGACTACCAAGAATAAGAGATGGAGAAGCTGTGAGGAGGAACTACCACTTGCTGTGTGCTTTGTTTGGCTGACCTGCAGTGGCTGTTTCTGTCTTGGGCAGTGAAAGGCCTGGACTGGCATTTTGTTATCCTAATTTGTGAGTCTCTCCAAGGGCTTGAAGTAGAGCTTGCCCCCTGTTCATGAAGTCTCAACAACAGCAAAGACTTCAAGCTCTTCTGCCCTCAGCACCAGGCACTGTGTGCTTTGTGCTGTATCAGAGGGAAAGCAACTTAACGACGTCTACGATGCCACTGCCGACTCCGTGTACTGAAGGCATTGCAAAGGGCACCGCTGCAACGCCGCACCGCAACCTTGATTGCACCGATGACGCCTGTCGCCGCTGCCACTGAGCCGCTGCTGGCACCGTGACCTGTGGGCATCGCACTCCTCACCGCCTTGCTTCATGTGGAAGCTTTGGCGCCATGGGAGGGCACCACTGCAACGCTGCACCGCGACCTTGGTCTCACCGACGACGCCTGTTGATACCGCCACCAAGCCACTGCTCGCACCGCGACCTGTGGGCACAGCACTCCACACTACCTTTCTTCCCAAGGACACCTTGGCCTCCCGGATGCCACCGCTCCACGCCGAAATCTATGCCGCTGCTTGCACTGTGGTTCGAGAGCACCCCTCATAAGTCACATGAAGCAGCCTTGGCCCACAGACGCCGGCACCATCGACTCCTGCTCGTCAGCCAATGACAGTGCTTCAGCAAGGATACTGCCCCTGCGTGCACCGTGACCTGCTAGCACCATGACGAGCACCGCCTTAATCTCGCACCGCGACCCAGTCTCACCAACAGCGCCATTTGGTGCCACCACCGAGCCGCTCCTTTGGGGCGGCCCGCACGCTGCACCGCTGCATTTCGCATCAGCAGCACCCGACGCCTTCCGATGCCAGCATTCCGGGTTCCATCAGAGAGGATCTTGACCTGCAACATGAGTAACTTCAAGGGTGTCATCACCCTGCACTTCTCACAGGTACTGTTTGTGGGTCTTCCCAATACCGTATCTGTCCCGCGGACCGGGACCAGTCAGAACTGTTGGATTTGTTGTTCACGGTGCGGTGGTAGCCCCAAACTGAGGTATTGACATCGAGGAACTTTGTTTGAAACCTATTTTGATACCTACAGACCGTTTTTTACATACAGTATTGTGCATTTTTGTCGTTTTTGGTCTTGTTTTAATTATATAACAATATTGGATATTTTTCTAAGCTGGTGAGGTGTGCTTTTGCAATGTGTACACTGTATTACTTTGGGTTATGTGCAAATGCTTTACACACTGCCTCTAAGATAAGCCTGACTGCATTGACTGTTTGGACTGTCCTTCCCCACACTGCCTTGTGAATGGCACCTGTCTGTTGGACTGGGTCACCACATCCATGTGGTGTCTACTCTTGCATCTCATTTACCATGACTGTCAACTCACCACCTTCATGTAAATATGCCCGGACCCCTCACATGTCAACTTTGTAAACAAAATACCTTACACACTTCAATTGGTGCAGCTTTGTCTTTAGTGCAATATTTACAGTATTGAAAATGCCCATGATGTATCCAAAAGATGCATAGTATGTAGACCTGGATAAATTCGAGGCACCAAGGGAGACACAACAGAACAACAGTCACTGGTGTTGGTGTGGCATCACAGACATAACACTACACCAAACATCCACATAAGTCTACAGGCAGACAACACAATGTGCAACAAGTGTCAACAAACAGAGTTCTGTATACGTTCACATGTGAAATGTCACTGCCACATTTTCACACACAGGTGACTCAACATGTACATGTCTGTACCATCTGCACATAGCCCTTCACAACAACAGCAATCACACCAAACAATGTACAAGTTATACCTCATCACCGACCTTCAAGTGAAGTAGCGGGTGATGAGCTGTTGACGCATGTCAACTCCTTCTTCCTCTCCACTGTCCTCATCACTGGACTCAGGGCCCTGAACAGGCGGTGGCCTTGGGTCCTCACCATCATCCAGGAGCAGGGAAATCCCCTTGTGAATGGCCATGTTGTGGAGCATACAGCAGTCCAAAATAACCTTGCAGACCTTCCCAGGCGAGTATGACAGTGGACCTCCAGTCCTGTCAAGGCAGTGGAATCTTGACTTGAGCAGGTCAAAAATCTGCTCAATGACACGTTGGGTCCTGCCATGGGCCTCATTATACCTGACGTCAGCTGGGGTCCTGGGATTCCGTAGTGGGCTCAGAAGCCATGGACGGCTGGGATATGCAGAGTCCCCTGTGAATGACAAACACACATTGCAATGTTGCACAGGCAGAGGGCAGCAGGTCACACACACAGCACGCCATATCACTAGGCATATTCACCCACAATCCAAGCACGCTTGGGAAGCAGATTTGCCATCATCCGGGGCACCATGCTGTTCCTCAGGATGTACAAGTCATGGGCTGAGCCGGGGAATCTTGCACACACATGTGACATGGTCATGTCCGCAAGGCACACCACCTGCACATTGATCGAATGATAATGTTTACGATTTCTAAAAATCTGCTAACTCGCTGTGGTGGCACCAGACCGACATGGGTGCAATTGATGGCACCAACAACATGGGGGATATACCCAAGGGGATAGAAGTCATCCTTCACACCAGCCAATTCAGCTCCCCTGGGGAAATGTATGTATCGATCCTTATATATCATCATGGCTGCAAGAACATCCCCCAGCACATGGGTTGCGACATCCCTGCAGCGCTGGCCACAGTCTCCTGGAAGGAACCAGTTGCAAAAAAGTGGAGGGCTGCCATCACTTTGTATGTGGGTGTCAATGCTGTTGGGTAGTGGCAACGAGGCTGCAGGTGAGGCTCCAACAGATCACAAAGGGTCTTCAGTGTCGGTCTGTGGAGGCAGAATTTTTGAATGATTGCTATGTGATCCATGTCCTCCAGCACTGTCAGGTGACATATGAGATCAGGCCTCCTCCTAGTTGAGATGTAAATGGACACATGTCAATGACAACCATCATGAGATGGCCACAGCACATCCTGTCAAAGATGTCATGGAAAAACAGACTGCCATGAGAGATGCGTGGCACACCAGGTTACAATGGTGGACATTTGAGACACACAGAGGACACACCTCTCTATTTACATTACACAAGTGCTGCAAACAACACATAGGTCAATGGGAATGCACATATACTGAACCCCACATTTCACATGTGCACGCCTTGCACCATACCATCCACCAATGTGTGCAAAATGACCATGACTGTCTCATACCCATCTGCTGTGCCTGTCACACCTCAATGCATCATGTGAACTTGGCACACATCCACAACCCAATGATCACAGTAGCTGGAAAACTGTCACTTGTGTGCATGAGCTGATATGAAAGCACAAGTAAGTAAAAATACCATACAGTAAGACAAGCCTTGCCAAGGTCAGCACTGACCCATAACACATTGATTGGTTACACATATTTGACACCAGCTTAACACTGTCAAGCATCATCAACCATCAAATGCATAGGTGACATGGCAGGGACCACAGACCAATGTGCGTCACCCATAACGTGGGTCCACCTTTGGATTATATGGAATCATGGCATTGTGTGCACAATGATGTGCCCTTAACCATGTTGCTGCTGTGTACTGATGCAGTGTTCATGATGGACATTGCCATTGCATGTGCCCCAAATCGTGGTACTCTTAGAAAGTTGTCCTTTTTTGATAGATAGAGAGATAAAGAGAAGCTAGATGTTAGTAGGATGCCACTATGAGTTAACAAGTGGGGTCCTGTCACCTACTACACTTACACATCACAAAGGACCTGTCTGAGCACTCTCACAAAGGGGTTTTACACTAGTTTGTTATGACCCCAGACAATCTCAGGCCAGGGTAAAGAGACTAGAACATTCCAAGCACCGCTTCTTGCAATCTACTGGTCAGTGGCGGCATGTTATAGAAGGGCGCTGAGTGTATTCAAACCAGTACTTATTCTTTACATATTGTTTGCAAAACATTCATACTTTACCACCAACTCAAAGTTGGGTGTAACACATTCCAAATGGTATAGGATCCACAAAAGACTTCTTTCCCATTCATAGTGTTTAAAAAAAAAGAGCAGACAGTGGTCTCATGTTCCACTTTCACCATTTACAGAATGATTTTGAAATGTTGATTAAGTCCCCTGACTCCTTGAGTGGAGAACTAGGTAGTGCAGTCTGTAGCAGTGGGCTCAGAGCTCCGAACTGAATACTGCGCTCTGCATTTTTAAAGGTGAGATTGCGCACTGCTCAGCCATTCAGTGCGCACACAATGAGGCCTTCACAGTGTTTCCACAGGTGCATCAGTGAATTCTACCGCTTCTGAGTTTTACTCCTGCAGCTGGGGAATCGGACGGAGCTAAAAGCAAGTTCCCAGTGCTTTAAGAGCTCCTGTAGCCCTGGTAGGCACTGACGCAGGAACGATTTTCAGATAGGGTTTCTGCCATTCATGTTACATCATTAGACTCATAGGGATCCAAACAACTCATAAAGGACAAATGTCTCAAATGAGCCACACCCACCAGCAGGAGATTGGTAAGGGTGGAGTATCCAGATGGTGTTTCATTTAGGCGCACATTGTCACAAATACATTTCTAAAGCAGAGTGTGGTAACACACTGTAATTTACAGACAGCAAATGTTCCATTGAAAAGACCACTATGTTTGGACAGTCACAAAATTTTACTGATAAAACTACAAATACTCACAAATAATAATGTGTGGAATTTGGGTTCAGCCAAGTAAATCCTATTAAAACTTTATGTCCATCACACTTAAAAATTGGACAACAGCTAGGGCCCAACTGCGAACCCAAAGCAGTCCTGATAATTGTTTCTGACCAGCCCCTGGTGAAGCACTGTCTGGTCCCCAGAGACTGGAAGGGCTTGCTTGCTGTTTTGTAACTGCAGACCAATATCGCAGCACTGCTACAAAACTGGCTTCCAGTGACAAATCAGCCCCCACTGCTGAAAAACCGTCCCTACCCTTCCACCCTCTTATGGAAATGCCCGATGTATGGTACGGCCAGTCCGGCCCTGACAACAATGCTTCAATTGCGTTTTCCTAAATCCTTATTTATTTTGAAACATTTGTGCAATTCTTTTATAGGTATTTCTTAGTGTGTTAGAAAAAACAGCATCCCACAGCCTCTCCTTTGACACCAGCAAGATAGTCACATAGAAACCTTTACAAATTCCTCATTCTTTGCAGTAAGGGAGAGAGAAGTCAACACCTGTCTCCATGTTAAAACAATGGGCAGCAAATAGTCAGAAGACTAGACTCACGTTTGACATAAGTGTTTGAGCAAAGCAAATATGACAAGATACAAACACAATTTAAAGTCATCTTTAGTGCTCATTCTTCTTCAGAACTCCAGCATGGTTATTTTGAGGGTGAAGCAGCACTCCCACATGCCTACTTCCAGTGCCTCTGCTTGTAAATGCCCTGTCAGCGCCAAAGGACCTGTTCTAGTGGGTCCCCCTTGTACCTCTGGGCCCCAATGCATTGCACCAGCTTGACCACATATAGATACTTCCCTGTTTAAATGGTGTGTAGCCGCCTCTGAAACACCCCTCATTTAGCAGAGTATAACTCTAGAAGAGATCTGAGAGGCACCTGCAAGTTCTCCATTCCTCTGAAAAGGGTATATTATATTTTAGGGCAAAAGGGGTCTACTGCATTTGGCCCCATTAATACAGGGGCGGGCACATCTTTGCTGTTTACAGGCTGTAAGGCATCACAATGTATGAAAAGCCTATTGCTGCGTGGGCTTATCTTATAGGCTGCTGAGGATGAGCAGAACTATCAACAGGTCATACTCTGGTTGCCACGCTCTGTTCGGTGGAACAAATATTTTGTATTGAGCTATAACATGAAATATGTGTTTTTGTTTGACCCAGAGACAATAGATTACAGTATTGTTCTTGTATCTCGAGTTGATGCTGGTGCCTTTATGTTTTTATGAATATATGCATACATTGGACAGAGCTGATTAATATGTATATGCTCTAAATTTCTATAAGCAAGGATTGATTACTGATTGATTCATTTTATCTAACTATAGAGGTCTTGGACCGCTGGTGGGCTTGCAGCACTGGTTGTGCCACCCACAGAAGCAGACAGTAAAATTGTGTCTAAGGCTTGCCATTGCAAAGTCTGTGTGCAGTCTGGTACTGCCATGCTGACTGGGCAAGTGCACCCACTTGACAGTCCCTAAACCTTCACTTTTCTTCATATCAGACACCCCTAGGGTAGGCCCCAGGCCAGGGTGCATTGTTGGTAAAAGGTAGGACAAACCCCAATGTGTGTGGCATGTCCTAATAGTGAATTACAGCCATTTTTGTTTTTCACTATTGCAAGGCTATCTGTTCCTTGTAGGCCAGAATGGGCAGTTTGATTATTACATCTTATAATCCTAACTGACTCAGGGAACCAGGTGGAAATTCAAGTTTAGTATGCCTGAACTCAGAATGGTAAAATACATATTTTAGTGAAGTTGGTTTTAACATTCTGTGTTTGAAAATATCACTTTTAGAAAGTAGGTATTTTCTTGTCTAACCATCCAAGCCTGCCTCTGATAGGTTGTGTATTCTTTGTCTGGAGTTTGAGTGACAGGGGCTGGGGGATTCCAGGAGACAGGGTGGGTCAGCACGGGACTGAATAGAGAGATCTGCATGTAGATGGGTGGGAGGAGTTACACCTGGGACCTGAATAGGCCTGTTACTCCCCTCCAAAATACTGGTTCCACCTCCTGTGGTGCATCTGATGTCCCTGCCCTGAACTGTGAAAGGAAAGAAGGAGTCATGTAAACAGAGTGCTCCAGGACTGACCAGAACTGGTTTGGACTAGGCAAAGGCGTCTCTGCCTTCAGAGAACAAAGAGAAATTGTGTATAAAAAGGGGAACCCAGACCCAAGAACTTTAGATCACTTTTGGGAAACAAGAAGGAACCTTTGCTGAGGAGAGGATTCAGAGAGGCAGAGGAGAGACTATCCCTAAGCTGAAGTGCTGCTTGGGGGATTGGCCTGCAGTGGTTGTCTGACTGCCAAAGAAAGGAGAGAGGAAGTTTTTGTGTACTTTCATCAACTTGTAAAGGATCTCCAAGGGCTTGAGACAGAGCTTGCCTCCCTCTGAAGTCTCAGGGACAACAGACTTCGCCCACCAGCTCCCCAAGAGTTGGAAGTGCCTGCAGTTGTGTTGGCCTTTCTGAAGAACTGCGTGTCGCAAGGAGCTTGAAGCACGACTTACGAAGAACAAGCGTGTCGCCGCTGCAGTTGTTACATCACTGGAGAATAGGATCGAGGTTGAATCAGATGCCAACGCATCAACAGAGAAGAGTGTCGCCACCGCTGCAGCTGGTGCATCATCGTCAAAGCGCCTCACATCGCCGGAGAAGAGGATCGACGTCGCATCAGACGCCACTGCATCAGCGGGAAGCGTGTTGCAGGGCCTGTCGTGGCTCAGAAGAATCGTTGAGTCGCTGCACGGCCATCAGGCGTGTATGCATTGTGTTGAATTCAAGAGAAAACGCAATTTTTGTCCATTGCACTGGATCTCCATAGCATCACGGCGCTGCTTCTCTCATCGCCCTGGAAGCGCAGTAAAAAACCGCTGCATCACCTCCCCTCGCAGAGAAGAACCGACGCATCCCCTACGCATCAGTAGGGACCCGCGTATCGCCGTTCTTGCGTGTAAGGAACTGACGCATCACATTCCCTGCAACACTTTCGTTGTATAGCGTTACGCATCCTAAGGTACATTGAACTCAAAGTGTCGCATTTTACATCTTGAGAGAACTGAGCTGATTCTACCATTTTTGAAGTACAGTATTGTGGATTTTTGACGTTTGTGGTCATTTATTAAGTCTATATAAAAATACTTATTTTTATACAACAACGTGTGTGGTGTCCATCTGTAGTGTTGTCACTGGGTTACTGTATGTGTTCACAAGTGATTACACACTGCCTCTGAGATAAGTCTGTCTGCTCGTGCCAAGATACCTAGGGGTGCGCAAGGGTTATTTTAGGAGTGTACCCCCTTACCCTGACTAGACTCAAGGGTCCCTATTCGTCAAAAGTACCTACCTCTGCCAACTAAAGACCCCCAAATCCAACAGGTAGTAGAACTTGTTGAAAACATTAGAGCCTAGTACCAGGTTAATATTCGAGCTGCTGAGGAGTTTCCCAGCGCTAGCTCCTGCATTAAACTGTAACCATGTGGGGTGGGATGATGAATCACCTCTTTACGAGATCCCGTTGAAATCAACTCCTCAACCCCAAAGACAATACTCAATAAAATGTGAAGCTAATAAACAAGATCCGGAAATCCTACAATAACTTGAATACCAAGGTGTTATAGAAAACTGCACCTCATCAATGAATAATTCCTTGTTTTTTCTAATGAAACCATACAATTCATACAGTCTAGTATTTGACTACAGACATTTAAACACATCTACTTGCACATTTGCATTACAAAATGCACACAGTGCTGCACTAATGAATAACATAGTTCAGAAAAAATATAAAACAACACTAGATCTCTCTCCTGGATTTTTCTGCCAAAATATAGCGCCTGGAAGCAGATTTAGCACCAGGCTCACAGAGGCAATTTTGTTAATTTACCCAGGGGTGTAAGAATAGCCCTGGGCTGTTTTCAGCCAGCTAGATGAGTTACTTTAAAACTTTGATGAAGAGGCATTGTCCTGTGTGGATGATAACTATCTAGCGGACTATGAATTGATGAACACTTGGACAGAGAAGACCATATAGTTCTAGGGTTTGCTCTCCTGGGCTACAAATTTAATTTAAAAAAATCAAAAATTGCCCATCTCAATGTCCTATTTTTGGGAAATGAATTATCAAGTGAAGGCAAAATCCTAACAACCCATTTTTTTTTCGAAAAATGTGAGTTGCTCCAACATCCGACTCTAAAAAGACCACAGTCCATTTTAGAATTCTAAAAGTTTGGTAGAACACACATTTTGGATTACGCAGAACATGTGAAACCATTTTTATGACTTGAAAAGACCAGATTTTTCAAGCACAATTGGACAGAGGAACCCACAAACATTGTGTGTTCCCTACAAGCTGGTATGAAGCTTCCAAACACTTACACACGTGTAAACATCACAAACCTGGTGATCTACATAGTCGCTGGATCAACCAGATACACTTATATCACATTCAACGAAGGTTATACAGTAACTATAGCATTCATATCTCATTTTATACGCACGCTCTGAAATGCTTGTTACACCTAGTGAGAATATTCTCACAGCAGTGCAGACTGCTGTAATGAGAGAGATCACTAGCTCAGGATAAACTCATAGTTGTCGTGATAACGGTGCCAACCATAGACTCCATCACCTAAGCAAGCATTCCAAATACCATAGCTTTACTTCCACGATGGATACAATGGTCTAACTCTCTCACTGCAACAAATTTAGAATACAGATTTGACTCTACATCACAAACACAGTCCTTTTTGCAGTATGAACAAGAATATCCTCTGTCGAATAAAATAATGTCTTTAGATTAATCTGATTATATTATTTAAACTGTGGATCTGCACAGCCTGCTGTAGGAAAAAAGCACCAATATTCCACTGCATGTGCAATAGTAAAAGGGTGCATGCATGATGGAAAATTCCATCCTGAAAAAACAATTGTAGTCCATGGGTAACTGCACAGTGCAACTGACAGAACTAATGGCCCTGTTATTGGCACTAGGAAATATGGATCATGGATTCCCCACACTTATATTGTATGATTCATATTATTGTATCCAGTCATATAATGAATAATTTCACTACTGGGGCCAGAATGGATTTCAAGATTCAAAGGGTTGCACATTCAAGCACAAGATGCTTTGGGAACAAGTGGCAAAGCTGAAAGACTGCTAGCCACGGGCTCCTGTAATACACACATTTAGTCATCAACGTGTTGGTGTTCACGTTGCAGGGAATTCCATGGCTGTTGAAGCCACTTAGGCAACAGTTCATACTGCTGCCATTGTTGCAATCACTTGTACTAGTACGAGAATAGACAGAGACTTCATGGTGGCTGTCAATGCCGCGCGCAATGACATACACCTGCCGAATGGCTTTCCACTCAAGTACTACTACAAGTTAGTTGCTCAGAACATACCATATGCTCATATTCTAGGAGTGGGGATGAGTAATACCTTACAATCTGACAGGGATTTCAAGTACGTCTTGATGCAGTTGATTCATGCTCAAGATCCCTGTGGGTATGGCCACAGCGATCAGCTGACACCTGAACTGTTATCAAAGACTTGCGATTCTTCATCGGGACATGCGCAATTGGCACACTACATTCTGACGAGCACTAGCATTTAGTTCTCAGGCTTACAAAGAAGCCATGTTTGGGTGTGGCCTTGCGGTACTCATCCTGAGGGAAAAACCCTCACTTAAAGCAGTCTTTAACAGCAAGGGTACCAGGCTCAAGTCACTATTGGATCCATCATCTACATGATGTCCAAGGGATACTTAACAACATGCCAGGAATGTCCCTAAGTGGTCAGACTGCATATGAAATCATGTTTGGGGTGGGAATATGGATCCCAGATCTCGATAATGTCAGCACAGTGGCAGCACACACACCTTTTTACATCAATGAGCGTTTGGCTGTTTCAAAGGAACTAAATTAATTCCGGGATGAACAAAGAAACGTCCAAGTAAAATGCATCACCACTGGGTAAGTGAAGGTTGTTCGGGAAAGATGCAGCTAGGTCCCAAAGATAGGGAATCTGGTCAGGGAAAGAATTGCAGAGAAAAAATAATTTGGGGCATCCTACAGAGCACCTGTTCCTGTCCTGGCTGTTGGAGGTACTAGAACTGTACTTCTCCCGCCCATTTCAGTTCAACAAAAGGGTTGTCTCCATCCATCCAATCAAACCACATTATGTGGCTTTTGCACTTGTCCCTTTTTGCAGGGTCATCCCTAAACGTTTTGCCTTCCTCCTAGCCTTTTTTCTAACATGGTGTTGGTGGTTTTAGGACTCTGGGCACTTTAGCACTGGTTAGCAGTGCAGAGTGCCTGTGCTCTCTGCCATCCATAGGCTAACATTGGGAACTCCCTCCTTATGGGATAACGCCTAAATAAAACAAAATAAGTACGGCATGTTTGGTATGTGTCGAATGGAAATGATAAATGCTTTGCAATGGTGTGTGCAGATTTATTTTTTTACTATTTTAGGACTGCCACAGTTAGAAATTGTCCTTTCTGTGTACTGTGTGCCTGCCTGCATGTCTGTTTCTGGAAGTGGCCGGGGCTGGTGAGGAGTGGGTGGCTCAAGGGAGGGCAGGGTCAGGCTAAATGGGGGAACTGCAATTGGAGTAGTGGGAGGAGAAATCCCCTGTACCTGAATAGGTCTATGCCTGCCCTGTACAATGCTAGCTCCGCCACCCTACTAACACCCCTCCCAGTGCCAGTTGGGACTAGAACTTTCAGGGGCCTTTCAGAAGCTTCTGACCCCTTCTAGACACAGACAGGTATATAAATGCAAGGGCTGTGACCCCATGTCATTGTACATGTGCTGACTTGGACAGGACACTCTGCCAGGAGGACCTGCTGCAGGACCCTGCGTGCTGGCCGCTGTGCCCAACTCTGCCCCTATACATTTTACTGGAATGGGAAGGAGCTGTGCTGGAGCCAGGGCTGCTAAACTTCAGGATTGCCATCCTCATCGCTTTCGACTGTCTCAAGGGATTGCTACTCTGTGGGGAAAGAGCTGCCCTGTAGTTTGCTAAACCGTGGCCCAACCCTACCTGCTTCCCTGATGCCTCGTGAGTGCTGTATATCAATTCCCAAAGGAGAAGGTATGTTGATCCTGAAGCACTGTGCTCCCACAGTGCTTCGAGGGAATCCCGGCGTGTGGGACTCCCCCTGTCTGCTTCCTAATCGCGGGAGCCCACCCGGCGTGCTGTCAGAGAGAGCTGCCTATTTAAAAATACAGCTGGAGCCTACCCCACATATTTGCAGTCTGTCGCGGGTGCCCATCCCTGCATGTGGTTGCCATTTTCTTTTTTAAACTAGCAGGAGCCAACATCGTGTTAGTAATATTTAAAACAAAGGAACGGGAGCCCACCCCGCACTTCATAGCCAGAGAGATGAGCACGGAAGAAAAGAAAACAGAGAACAGGCACCTGTTTCTCACTGTTGGTGGGGCCTGCCGAGTTGGAGCCTCGCGGACTCCATTTCCCCCTTCCCCTGTCGTGGGGGAAGCCGTCTGGAGCCTTGCAGGCTCCCCGTTAAAGTTCTGGGTCCCAGGAGGGGGCCCGGGTGAAGTCAGGAAAAAAGTCAGAGAAGCCGACCTGCAGGCGGGAGTCTACCCAAAAGTGAGGAGCATGGAGACCTGAGGAGTGGCCGGAAGAAGAACCCCGCGTAGGGAATCCTGGTGAGTGAGACTGCGTGTTCAGACAGTCCAGGGGGCTGGCTGAGGCACATTGTCGGTGCCTGAGGCCCCTGGGGCCCAGAGAGGGGCCGCGCCGACATTCCCATTACTGGCCAGGCAGCTGCCCCGGGTGGCAGTGGGCAACCGCCCTTTATTCCTTTTCCGCATGGGGCTCCGACTTCACAGCGGCGCCGCAGTTGTGGGCCGCTGCACCCATTGGGGCATTCTTTCTTTGATTTGAGAGCCCCAGAAGAGGGGCTCCCACGTTCCCCATACTGGGTCACTCATCACAGCTGCACCGCAGAAGCGGGCAGCTGCAACGATTGGCATTTTTAACTTTTGAGTTCCAAAGGGGGACACCAACATACCAGTCTTCTTGTGGGCATTCTTGGAATTTCAGAGTCCCAAAGGTGGGACTCCAACGTGCCAGTGTTCTTTCTTCTTCTACACAGCAGCACCGCAGTTGCGGGCAGCTGCAACATTTTGGGCACATTTGTTTAGAGTCCCAGTGGGGCTCCTCAGGCACGGGAGTGTGAGTGTTGGTTTTCTCCAGCTGCGCCGCAGAGGCGGGCAGCTGCAACAACAGGGGCAATTGTTTTAGGTGTTACCATGTGTGCCCTGCTGATGTTAGGTATGTTGCACTGTTGCTGGTGTACCTTATGCCTAGGTATGATTCCAGTGTAATGCATTTATGCTAATGATGATGCCTAATGCTTTTCCCCTAATGCCTACACTGCTGGTTTTATGCATAATGGGCCTATTATTAATGTATAATGCACTTATGGTAATAATGATGCCTAATGTTTTGCCCCTAATGCCTAAACTGCGGGTTTTATGCATAATGTGCCTGATCTAATGTGTCTTAGGCCTAAAGAGAATACATAACATGTTTTTATGCCTTATGAGATGCCTCATGTGTTTATGCCTATTGGAGTGATGGCTAATGCTAACATGATTTATGCCTAATGTGGTTTATGCTTATTGAAAGGATGCTATGTTCATTATTCTACCAGTGGGTACTGGTTGTTTTACATGTCCTAATTGTGCCTTGTGATGGTTCTGGCAGCGGCCCGATTGGTGCTGCCCTGTAAATAATCTCCTGTAAATTGTGATCGGGTGCCAGTTGGCACAGTGCATATATATCTGTGATTGTATTCTAATGTGATTTTTTATAATACAAAGGCTATTTTAATATAACCTTGTGTGGAGTCTCTTTTGTGGTGTGCCTAGTGTGTCGCTATTGTGAATGTGTGTTGCGCAAACGCTTTACACATTGCCTCTGGGATAAGTCTGACTGCTTGTGCCAAGCTACCAAGGGGGTGAACAGGGGTTATCCTCAGGGTGTAGCTCCCTCGCCCTCACTAGACCGGGTGTTTCTGCCTGGCTTTGGCGCTTGCCCTAGCCTACTGGGAAACCCTGTATCTAACAGTGGCCAATTCTCAACAGTAAGCCACCTGAACTCCTGGGTAGCCACTGCTCTCTCCTTGCTACAACACAGGAGGTTCAGATGGAAGGATTGATAACTAAAGAAGATTCCTTCCTTCAACAAGAAACAAACAACAATGATGTATTTCTTCTCCCTGTTTCAACAAGTACAACTGTACAATTATTCAGTACAGAAACGCAAATTTCAATTTGAAAAATCGACAACAAAAAGATCGATGTGAGTTTGCCAAAGATTAAGTCATCTTCCAGTTCTACAAAATTCTGCAGAGCTGCCCAAAATAGACTGAAGAGCGTTTGGCTACTTCATGGACTACATCGACTTCACATCGGATTCAAGTAAACCAAATATTCCACAGCCGCCGCCTCTGCCCTCAAAGCTACAAGTGTATGCTCTCTATCTTTCACTGAAAAAGACATACTTTGTTACTCCTTGGTTGTATCTTTAGATTGCAATTGGATTACTATTTCTTGTCCTCTGGATTGGTGAGGTGACTGTCTTTTTCTGCTTCTGAATGGACATTATCTCCAAGAACGGTCTGCAGTACGACTCATAAACTTGGTATTGAAACCAAATGCATCACCCACATGCATCATCACACCGTGAACAAAGAGATCTGTCCCTGATGAACAGTACAGCATTTCCATTTCCTGAAGGAATATTGTAGGACAGGATATCGTATGATGTGTAATGTCCCGCTGAATTTTTACAAATTCCATATTTGTTTAAAATGTCTTTGAATGATACCATCACCCCTAGCACTATTTCAGATGCTTGGGACATTGATACAGTGCATAATTTGCTAGAAGACCTAGAGCAACTGGCTGCATTTTCTTTGGATGAATTGTATGATGGTGCATCTAATTGTGGTGATATGTTCTGTTATCAACATTATGGACACCACTTTCTGCATAAAATAAGTATCCCAATTGCCATTTATAATTAGACCTGATGGTTAAACTGCCCAACACCACCAAAAGGTAGTTCAAAAACATTTGCACATTAGTTTGCTTTTTTCTGGTTTTGACACATCAGATACAGCCTCATATTTTTACAGGCTTGCAATAAATATGCGTGCAAACACCAAGTTGATATATTCTGCTTCTTTTCTTTCCCAGCTGTCAGTACAGTGGTATGACTTTTAGATAGACACAATAGATACAAAATCTGTGTTGGGGACAAAAGATTGGCAGGTTCAGGGGACTGAGGCCTTGTTTAGAGTATGGAAAGATCTAAAGTTGGGGGGGCCTAAGGGAGTTTAGAGACCATGCAGTGACACATTCCCTAAGTAGTATATAGAACACAAAAAGTGTCAGCGGGTCTAAACATAGGAATGTGGTACATAGAACTAAAGAAGTTTAGTGAGATTCCCTACCAAGAAATAGAGAAAGCAATGATAGGTACCTTGTGATCCCTAACGGGGTACCCATCAGTCACCACTCGGAACCGCCCTTCATCATTTGGGATTCCTGTTAACCATATAGAAGGTACAACACTGGTTTCAGATGGAGGGTAAGATGTAAATACCTCTTGTAAACCTAGTGGTGCCCTGTATGGTTAGAGTGTCACAGGCCATTCATTGGCTGGAAAGATGAGAGTGACTGATTTGCAGTGCAAGTGAAAGAAAGTGCTCAGTGAAACTAAAATTGGGTGAGGGAGCAGAAAAAGTATTTATTCTATGGTATGCTCGCTCCTCCAATGTTAAAAAAGCAGCAAAGGTAAATTAAACAAATATTTACCAGGATGTAATAGGGGTCAACATGTTTCTGCAAATCTGGGGACTGCAGAGTCCATTGCATTCATCAGGAACTAGATTATAATACAGCTACTGCAAAGATAAATAGTGAAGTGTATGCTAAAGAAGAGTGACTACATATAAAACACTCTGCGACATGAAAAAAGATCACCTGGATCCCTAGGTGTCGTCTTATTTCGCAGTTGATGTATGTCACTGGTGGAGAAAAACACAACAAACAGACAACAGTAAGATGACCACATTAGCTTTGGTAAAGTTAGCATGTGCTTAGTTCACATTTAGCTATAATTGATCTTATTATAATAAACACATTGGTTTCTTAGGTTATCCACATGAAGATACTGGAATGCAATTCTTACATGGGGCATTGTATACTTCGCCTTACCATTGTAGTCGAAGTAGAAGGCTACACCTTGCCTGGCAAGGGCTCAGGACTCGAGGGAAGCACCGCTCTATTGGAAGGGAGCAAAGAACATAGAAATGTCATCGCCTCCTTAGGTTGTTAAAAACAGATGCACACCGATACCATCCTAAGAAAGCAGAGGAAATATATACTGTCAGTTGTTAACAATCCGATATTTAGTACTATGGAGATGATGGTCAGCATCGGCAAGTTAGCCACGTGCTGCTAAGAGTTGGTTTGCCGATGGTCGGGTAGTTCAAAGATGAAGTCAGGGTATTGAAGTTCAAAAGCATCTTACGCGCCTTATTTTCGATCTCTTGTCGCGCAATTATAAAGATATGGCGAGAGAACACAAAACCCTGGCTTTGGTCGAAAGGGCCAGGTGTTTAGTGATAATAGTTCCTGCAACAAATGCGTCTCAGGCGCAATAACAAGTGGAGAACTCGCCAAACATTTACGTGTGAGAGCTGCCAAGTAAATGAACAAACAAGTCTTTCGTATTTCCTACCTCTCCGTCGGTACTTCGTTGCCACCTTCCAAGCCGGTGGGGAGGTACCAGAGTGGGATGGAGGCTTCAGTTAAAAGCCCACTGCTGATTGGCCCAATCCTGGTCAGTTGATCAGGGTAGACCAATCAGAAGGCTTGTAATAGGTAGGTTCTGGTGAAGACATAAACGGGCTATGATAGGTCCAAAATAGTCATGTGAGCGGACCTTTCTGGTGTGTCGTTGGTGCCTATTGGACAATGATTTCTTGGTTGCCAGGAAACAGTATTTGTTGTTTTGTCTGTCTGGCGAGTGAGATAAGAATTAAGAATTACATGGATATCGTATATCTTGAAGTAAAATCATTCCTTTAGGATTACAATTAAGTTTGTACAAAATGGAAGCAGAGGTATCTAATGGTTATAGTCGCCCGTCGAAGCGATTAGCCGGTGTAATTCAGACAGTCTGTTAGACATAGTATTTATTTATCTTAGAGACATGTTTGTGTGAATGGCAACTTTTGTTTTAAGCTAAACACCTTGTAAACAGATGGGCGTGAACGGTGTAATCTTGGTTATACGAGTGATATTGATCATCTGTTATTATCTAGTACTGTTGCTTCTATCTCATAATAGTGATGGAGATGGCCCACGCTCTAACTATGCCATCTCACTTATCTCACTCGCCAGACAGACAAAACAACAAATACTGTTTCCTGGCAACCAAGAAATCATTGTCCAATAGGCACCAACGACACACCAGAAAGGTCCGCTCACATGACTATTTTGGACCTATCATAGCCTCTTTATGTCTTCACCAGAACCTACCCATTACAAGCCTTCTGATTCGTCTACCCTGATCATCTGACCAGGATTGGGCCAATCAGCAGTGGGCTTTGAACCGAAGCCTCCACGCCACTCTGGTACCTCCCCACCGGTTCGGAAGGTGGCAACGAAGTACCGACGGAGAGGTAGGAAATACGAAAGACTTGTTTGTTCATTTACTTGGCAGTTCTCACGTAAATGTTTGGCGAGTTCTCCACTTGTTATTGCGCCTGAGACGCATTTCTTGCGGGAACTATTATCACTAAACGCCTGGCCCTTTCAACTAAAGCCAGGGTTTTGTGTTCTCTCGCCATATCTTTATAATTGCGCAACAAGAGATCGAAAATAAGGCGCGTAAGATGCTTTTTGAACTTCAATACCCTGACTTCATCTTTGAACTACCCAACCATCGGCAAACCAACTCTTAGCAGCACTTGGCTAACATGCCGATGCTGACCATCATCTCCATAGTACTAAATATCTGATTCTTAACAACTAACAGTGTATATTTCCTCTGCTTTCTTAGGATGGTATCGGTGTGCATCTGTTTTTAACAACCTAAGGAGGCGATGAAATTTCTATGTTCTTTGCTTCCTTCCAATAGAGCGGTGCTTCCCTCGAGTCCTGAGCCGTTGACAGGCGAGGTGTAGCCTTCTACTTCGACTACAATGGTAAGGCGAAGTATACAATGCCCCATGTAAGAATTACATTCCAGTATCTTCATGTGGATAACCTAAGAAACCAATGTGTTTATTATAATAAGATCAATTATAGTTAAATGTGAACTAAGCACATGCTAACTTTACCAAAGCTAATGTGGTCATCTTACTGTTGTCTGTTTGTTGTGTTTTTCTCCACCAGTGACATACATCAACTGCAAAATAAGACGACACCTAGGGATCCAGGTGATCTTTTTTCATGTTGCAGATTGTTTTATATGTAGCCACTCTTCTTTAGCATACACTTCACTATTTATCTTTGCAGTAGCTGTATTATAATCTAGGTCCTGATGAATGCAATGGACTCTGCACTCCCCACATTTGCAGAAACATGTTGACCCCTATTACATCCTGGTAAATATTTGTTTAATTTACCTTTGCTGCTTTTTTAACATTGGAGGAGCGAACATACCATAGAATAAATACTTTTTCTGCTCCTTCACCCAATTTTAGTTTCACTGAGCACTTTATTTCACTTGCACTGCAAATCAGTCACTCTCATCTTTTCAGCCAATGAATGGCCTGTGACACTCTAACCATACAGGGCACCACTAGGTTTACAAGAGGTATTTACATCTTACCCTCCATCTGAAACCAGTGTTGTACCTTCTATATGGGTAACAGGAATCCCAAATGATGAAGGGCGGTTCCGAGTGGTGACTAATGGGTACCCTGTTAGGGATCACAAGGTACCTATCATTGCTTTCTCTATTTCTTGGTAGGGAATCTCACTAAAGTTCTTTACTTCTATGTACCACATTCCTATGTTTAGACCCGCTGACACTTTTTGTGTTCTATATACTTGTTTAGAGTATGCCTAATACCGAAGCTAATTATTTTTTGGAACAAAACTGTGCAATAAACATCATGTCTTGGAATAGCAGATATAAAAGCCCTGAACACACCACGAATCCCTGCATTTGCACTGTTTGACAATTGACAGCACTTCACATGCTATAGTGAAGATAAATTAGATGCCATAATACGCAATTGCTCTTACAAATCATCAGTCCCCAATTGGAAGGTTTGGTTGGTTTGTCCAGATTCCTGGGTAACTCCAAAGGATCTTAGATCAGTAGAGCAGACCAATATTAAGTACAATCGTACCACTCTGGGGTGGTGACATCATATAGTATTGGGAGGTTATGCCTTGAGTGGCTAAAGACCTCGACCCTGTTTCAGGTGAAACAACACTTGTCCCTCAGGGATTTCTTATTACGTCCCCGGAAACCACATCAAAAGCACTTCTCATATGCCATAGACAATGAACTGTGGAAAGTCTCTCAATAGGAAGTTGCTGAGAGGCTGCCAAAGATTGGTAGAATTCATCTGGAAAAGCCTTTGGCAGTGGTGGACAATGGCATGACCACGTTATCTTCCAGGATGTATACATTGGGCAACATAGTATCTTCTGCAATTGATGTAATGCAGTAGAACATGTCTATTTTACAGCATGGACAGTCACAACTTCGGTCCATTGTGTTATTAAGCTTGACACTTCAAACCTTACTCTGGCCATGTGCTGTGGCATTATATTAACACCAGTAATTTGCTGTCTTCATACGAGCTAACTGAATGACAAATAAAATAGCATGGAAAGAATAAAGGTATACCATGTTTCACATTGAAAAATTATACACATTGAAACATTGTACCAATTACCTTTAACCGTTGACAAAATGCCTTCCGTGGATTGGATAATCCATGGATATGTTACTGTACCACTCACAACATTCCAATTCAAATAATGTCTACAAAATCTCCAGGTAGGCAGATATGAAGTGTTAGGGGAAAGTTTTGTGCATGAATACTGTGAGTTACCCTTCAAGTTTAGATTCAGGAATGAGGACACAGAAGTTTTTATCAGTGGTTCCGACTGTGATATTGTTATTTCTGGGTCCTTCGCATGCAAGGACATTTCATTTCAAGGGGATTGTACTGCATTGGTTGTGCGCTTGTCCTGTTATCTGAAGGGTTCACAGGCCACCATGATTTGTCTAGTTTTAAAGCTGCTCTCCAACTGGAGTTATTTGATTATGAATGATCAAGGCTGCTATGAAAAGGAACCATGCATCGCTTATCTTGTGACTGTTAATTCCATAGTTACTTGCTGCACACAAGTATTGTTTCCACTGGCCCACAAAAGATAGGGAGGCAATGCCATGCTTTTACAAAAGGATGTGGCTTAACATCCGCCAAAGAGACGTTTGATCTCCAGTTTTTGAGGTCTTTGTACGAAATACAGATGCCGCTTCATACTAACTTCCCACTGCATGGGGGCGGAGCTAGATCGCGACAACGATGGCTGCCTAGTCTGAGGGCTCCCTCGCTTCACGCACTATCCTGCTAATTATACTGCATGCAGACTGGTCCCCCATATAAGATATTGGTGGATTTAGGCTCCGGAACACCTGCGGCAGCCACTGTGCCGATATCACCCCTCGGACCGGTGTAGAAGCGACCCTGCTATGAGTCAGGCCCAGTCGCCTGGGGAGACGTCCTGAAGCCTGCTGCCTGGCTGGGCTCGCGTGATCTGGCACCCCCTTGTCACGCGGGGCCAACTGGGGAGAGCTGCGGGACCTTGAGACTACTGGTTGAGACCTGGTGAACGGAGGAGTGCCTCTGAGAGCCCCGTGCAGCAGAGTGCGGGCCGGCTAGGATCGACCCTGGAGAAACGGTGCAGCGGCCGCCTTCGAAGTGGGGGAGCGGAGGTACTTGAGCGCCAGGCTTCCCGTGTGCAGATAGGCCCCGCGGTGCACCGAAGCGCATGCCGCTCACCCATCAGTTCCGACCGGGGACTTAGTGCCTGCTATTGGATTCTTCACTGCTCTTAAGGCCTGAGCTGAGGGGGCGACCCTATTTGGGCTGACGGAGAGAAATAGACGACATCGGCCTGGATAATCGGGCCCCGGATCTCGCCCTTTCCTACAGCGGTGTGCCCTGAGTGGGAGCGTGCATACAGGGCACGGCCCAGACGTGGCAGAAAACTTGGCCCTACCACCTGCCCTCAATCTGATAAAGGCTGATAACTTGGATTTGCACCTACGTGGGCAGCAAAATAGCGTAGAGCATTGCAGGCAGTGCCTAAGAGAGCATGCACATAGAATATCCGAAAGGCACCCTCAGTTGAGCCTCCATATCTTCCCCCTGATCGAGCTGCCTGTTGAGCCCCTTCTTTTCCTTATTGCACGCTGTTGGTGGCAACAGCCCAACTACTGAGGGAGGAAATAGATGCTGGCCTGTACTGCCACTGACTCGTGAGACGCTGGGAGGAAGTTTGGCGCCTGCAGTGTCGCTGAGGCCTGCGCGAGGAGCGAGGCACTATGTGCACCATTAGCTGAATTTTGAGGCGAGAGGTGAATCGTCGGAGCCTGGTGCCTGGCTACAGGAGGGGCGGTGTGTGTATACATCTAGTGGTTTTCACTTGCCATCGATAGTGAGCTTGCAGGCCACTACGCCACAATGCACTGACCAGATAAGTCTCAGCCTAAACTGACTTTTACAAACAGAGGCTCGAAGCCGAATGAGCCTCTGCCGACCATGGACTGCAATGGAACGGGTGCTGTGGGAGGGGAGCCTGCATCTGAACCGGATCTTCGCACTATTTTGTAAACGATGGAGAAGAACCTACAGGGGGGTCTTACGTCTTTGGGAACCAAGATGGATGCCCTTACATACCGCATGAACCGAATGGCAGAGCGGCTCGACAAGCACGCTGAGCGTATCGACATGTCGGAGCGCCGCATTGGGGAGGTGGAAGAGGCGCAGACTGCGCTGGACGCTGGTCACAAGCAGTTTGGTAAAGTTCTTCAAATCTTGCAAGACAAGACGGAGGATTTGGAGGCACGGTCCCGCAGATGTAACATCCGAATCACGGGACTGACGGAAAGTATTTCCACGGGCAACATGGAACACTTTGTGGAGGCCTTATTGAAGAAGCTTCTGGGCGAAGGGAATTTCTCTGATATGTTTATTGTGGAGAGAACGCACCATACCCTTGGACCAAGACCCAAACCAGGCGCCCGCCTCGTCCTATTGTCGCCTAACTACTAAATTACAGAGACCGGTACACGGCACTGAAGCTTGCAAAGGAAAAACAACCACTGCAGTATGGGGGATCCACGCTTTCCTTGTTTCCGGACTTCACAGCGCGGGTACAGGATGCATGGCGGCAATTTGTGCCCATGAAGCGTACGCTCCGGGATTTGGGGAAAGACTATGCCATGCTGTACCCAGCAAATATCAGAGTCAACAGACAGGGAAAGTCTACTATTTTTACGGACCTGAGGGCGCTTCAGAAGGCGATGAAAGACTGGAACAGGAACATGCGACGACTGGCAGACGGCAGAGGGGCTGACGATCCGTAGGACTGCTCCCTGGAGGATCAGGAATGATTTTCTGGCTCAATGCTATGGGGGGCATCCCTTGATGTGCGAAATGTGTCCCTTTAGGGGCCTAAGGTGGGAATTCCCACTACAGAGTATGTTGTAAGGAGCTGGGTGCTCCTGGACATCCAGCAATCAGCGTGGGGCTTCCATGATGGACCACCTATTGTGATTGGTGTGCGAGACTAAGGGGGGGAGAGGCCTCATTTGCTGACACACCATTTTGCTGATAATATCTTGCTAATGCCCTGGGGCTGTATGCTTTGACAGCTGTTTTGTGGGGGGATGCTGCCTCCATGATATTTACTGTAATTAGACGTTTGCAGGACGGGCTTGGATTTGCCAGATTTGGGTGATGTCCTAGCTGAAGCCGGACATACAGGGAGGGGATGCTTGTGCATATATTTGTATTTTATGGAGCAAATGTTTGTGGATTGGGGGATTGCGCTTCGTACTTAGTTGTGTTTCGGAGTGGGGGAGGGAAGGGGGGCTGCAGCACCCTACTTTGACTGATACAGTTTCAGATTTGTTGTAAATGTGCTACCTACGCCCCTGTGTGTTGACCACGATTGTTTGAGGATTTCAGGTTCGGGGGGTGCTAGGGGTGGTGTTTGTTGCTCTATATAGGTATGAGATTTTTCATTTGCCTTTTGGGATTTGGTTTGCTTTTGTGTGAGTGGATGAGGAGTGCCGAGGATATGTATGGGGTGGGCAGATCGGGGGTGGAGAAGGGACGCGACCATGTTGGGGCTGGGCAGGCGTGGGTGGGCGTGGGCGGGACACTTTGGGTTCGCACCTTTTGGGAGGTGGCGGTAGCTACAGCTTAGTTGATTGGGGTACAGGAGGGGACTGTTGTTTTTGGGGGATGCATTTTGGGGGTTATTGTTGTGAACACAGAGCGCGGGACAAGGATCTTCATGTTGTGGACGGATATGTTTGTGTTTCACGTGTACGATGCCACCTGAAGTGACTCAGCTGACACAAGATAGGGACACCATTACGCTACTGAAGTGGAACGTGCGTGGCCTAAATGACCACAGAAAAGTTAGGAGAGTGGTGCAATATCTATGGAGGCAATCTATTGACCTTGACCGCCTTCAAGAGACTCATTTACGCCCTGATAGCCTCACACTGTCCTATAGAGGACTGCATAGACACATACATGCCGCTGGGTTTACATCACACGCTCGGGGAGTTCTCACATGGGTTAATCCTAAGGCGAATATGACGCTGACACCTGTTGTCTCAGACCCTGAGGGGAGGTTTGTTATCTCAAAGTGTGTAGGTAAGGGCATGACTTTCCATTTATCCGTATGGTCCGAATTATGATTGCCCTTTGTTCTATCTAAATTTAGCCTATACTATAATGGAGCAATGTGGAGATCATGTCCTCTGGGGAGGCGATTTTAATATGGTGAGACACCCTGAACTGGATAGGTCAGATGGTCCAGTGCGACGCCCGACGTGTTCTGCTCACGCACTTGATGCCGAGATGACTAGTTTAGGACTGTAGGACGTTTGGAGGGCTAAGTGCCCGACACAGGGCGGGTACACGCACTATTCGGTTCAGCACGATATCCATACTCGGATAGATTACTGGTTGTTCCCCAACTCTCTCCTCTCTGCGGTACTGTTGTGTTTGATACTGCCGCCCACGTACTCTGACCACTCCCCTGTTCTTGTTAAGATCAGACCTCAGACGAGCCGCCCCCTTCCTTTTAGCTGGCGTCTGCCCACGTATGAGTTACTAGATACAGCTTTTCGCGAAGATTTGGCGACTGCAGCAGAGGAATTCTTTGAAAACAATGTAGGTTCGGTAGACTCCTTCCTCACGGTATAAGAGGCCTTCAAAGCCTATATGTGCGGGTTGGCTATAGCTAAGCATGCAGGAGTTCCAATGTCAATAAGGGCCCGTCTCTACTTACTAGAATCCAAACTGAAAGACATTGAAGTGAGGTGGTTGCGTGACTCTGGTGCGGAGCTGACTAGTGAATTGGCTAAGACGCTGTAACGACCGGATTCTCAGACCAGATAGAATCAGCTCACCAGAGCACCACCAACCCAGCCAAAACGTAACCACCTCCCTCCTTAGGACCTATTTACAACAGGTATCTATGTCTCCTACCCAAGGATGGGGAATTAGCAATGTACATGCCTAAGTTTTCTACAATATCACTCTCCCACCAGATAGTCTTGCGGCAACTCAGACCCAGACTATTCTACCCTGGGGCAGTTCTGATTATTTACCATTACACACTGACTACAACCAGTGCTCGTTAAAGCCACAATCCTGTGGGTACAGGCCTCAATATCCCCCCTGATGCCCTCTCTATTTCCTTACAAGCCACAATCCTGTGGGTATACACACCAGTATCCCCCCTGGTGCTCTCTTACTTACATTACAAGCCACAATCCTGTGGGTATACACACCAGTGTCCCCCCTGGTGCTCTCATTAACACCGCCTCCCAAGCCTCCCAATGACGATCACTTTCCTATGAATACCGTTAGCTCTTCATGTTGGGGAATCTCTCACTATTTACTAGAGGTACAATACTACGATATTATAGATCACACAATGATAGCCGAATTACATGATGTACAACTTATTCTCTACTTCAAGGGCTCCTCTCTCCCTCATTATTCAGTTACTGTCTACCTGATCGGGGATAACGTCCGTTCATAAAACAATACCTGAAGAACAGGTTACCTTTATTATACAAGAATAAGAGGCACATGATGGTTCACTAAGAACTGGGGTACTTTATTTATAACAACAGCAATAACAATGTAACACTATACTAAAACATATAGCCTGCAAAGGAAAATGAAAGGTTAGAATATGTGCACGCTAATAAGAAAGGTTTGACGTCCCCTTATTAATATGAAGTCTGGACTCAGCAGTCATCTGGGTTCCCTTCTCCTCTGTGCCTTGGCTCGTCTTAGGGTCACACCTCTGCAGTCACGGATACACGTCTGTACCGCTATGCTCTGTCTCCTTCGCTTCCCTCCAAGTCACTGGAACCTTCCTCTGATCAGCTGCTTTCTCTCTGGCTGTTCTGCTCTACTCCTCTCTCCTCTCAATCACAGACCATCTTCACTTCTCAGCTTCGATCATATAACTCAATTTCTGCCACTCTGGTATTTGTTCCCTCAACTAACTGCTTCACTCTGTATGCTCTGAGTTTAATGTCAAAGCTCGCCAGCTGCTCCAACTAAAATAACTTCAATCTTTCTAAGAGAGTATCAGCTTCTCGATCTTTCTCGGACTTCAAAATGGCGACTGCCTGCCTCGGAATAATTAATGGCATTGATGCTAACGACTAGCTGCCGCCTACAGACTGACTCACTCACCGTCTCATGCCTTCACTAATATTGAAGCTTGTCCCTTTATGGAAAGTTACGGCCAGTAACCTGCCGCCCACCAAATTCTTGTACCTCCCCATACCAAGGCCGGCCGGCCTGATGTTATGTCTTCGGAATGGAGAAAAATACAGTCTTTCGATAAGGGCCCGCCTGAGCCGGTTCTCTCCAAGCGAACAACACCTCGTAACTAAAACATTACATTTGACCTAGAAGCATCTCAAGCTGCCGGGGCAGAAAGAAAGATGGAGTCTCTCCCGTTTAAGGCCTACAAGGCCCGAAATAAGCATAACTCCATGGAAGGTATACTAACACTCTTACAAAAGGACGGATTATCACTAATACTAATGAATCTATCCCCTAACATAAGTTTATAAGCCCTGATCTAAGGAAAAGGGTACGGAATTAAATCAACACGCCTTGTGAATAGGCCCTGTTTATGGTTCTAATCCTTCCACTAGAATGATAGTAGACTGAAGTCACCTCCAATCACCTTCCCTCAAAAGAGGGCTGAAAAAGTTGGTCAGAGCACTTCACCCTTGACTTCAGGCTATTAATCATTCGTTAAATGGAACTAACATCTGTAGAGGAATAATATGAAGCAAAACTAACTGATCTATTTTTCGTGCCAAATCTACAGTATTGGAGTAGGGAAGGAATGCACTGAATAAAGCAGCAAATAGCTACTAAAATGCTAATAGTAATCATAATACCCCCTAATATTTGTCGTAAAGAATGTAAGTCAGGTAACCAATTGAAGAGCCAGTCAAACCAGCCCTGGTCAATGTGTTTTCTAACTTCTTCAGTCAAGTCATGAAGTTTGTCAATATGAGCCTGAATGGATCTACTATGATCCGACAGATTAAAGCAGCAAAGGCCCTCAAAGTCAGAACAGTCATGTCCATGTTTGAGCAAAAGATAGTCAATAGCAGCCCGGTTCTGCAAGATAGCTCTGCGTTCACCCTGGGCGTCTAATAGCATGTCAGATAGAATTGTAGAAGTATGGTTAATAGATTTGACCATCCAGCAGGCCATCTTCCCGATGGATTTGGCATTATAGACAGCTAAGGCTGGAACACCAATAATTGAAATAGCTAAACTAAGGTATTCAGATTTGGAATATAAATATAAATGTAGTGAAGAATCACAGTCTTCATGTAACATCATAGCATCACGAACAACACGGGAATATGTATTGGGATGTGAAGAAAACATCAATAGGCTCAGTCGAGTGATGGCACAAGGGCCTCCAGAAATGTTTGCAGGAATGTAGGGCCAGGAGGTATTACCACAAGAGAAAAGCCATCCAGAAGGTAACAACATTGTACGATAATGACTAGGGGTAACTACTAAACAAACAATATTGTTTCTAACAGAAGTACATGATTTCGGGGGTCTTCGGGAACATAAAGTTTGTTCATGAGCTGTAAAGGTAGTTGCTGCTTTCAACTTTAAATGCACACATTCAGTAATTGCATTGGGGTCACGGGTAAGGAAAAAGCACAAATCTCCTTGGGTGATATTATATGTGGTTATTTGGGAATGAATCGGTGGTATTGGATCTAAAAGTACAGTACACAAAGGACAATATTCGTGGGTTGCAAAATCTCCAAGGATCACGTTGGGGCGGGCATTTCATATATTAAAGATGTGGGCTAGAGTTTCCAACGAAGCAGGGACAGCAACTAAACAGGTCGCTAGAATGTCAGTCACCGAACGCATCGGTGTTAAGCAAAAATGTGGAGAGTTGGTAACTTGTTTAGCTAAAGTAGTCCAAAAGTTAGATGATGAATCCCACGCAGCAAAGGAACGCGGTACTCGGGTTATCGAATCAACCAAAGTCTGTGGGTTCCCTCCTTTCCCGACGTAGCAGACCAAAAGGAGTCCAACGCCGACACATCCTGCAGCAACAGTCCAGAGAATGATCTGAAAGAAAATCAAATACAGGCATTATTCATTCTCGTTAGTAACATTTATCAGCCGGGACAGCTTCCCAGCTATCTTTCCCTGGTCTCATGACAAGAATTGTATTATCATGACCGGTTGCAATAACTTCAGCCTGTTCAGGGGGATTTTTAGGCGATTGCACCCACACTATTGCTCCCGGATTATCCGTGGAGCCAAAACCTTTTTGTCCTCGTACAGTTAGCAAAGTTGGGGCAGTGCCTTTCTGAATCTCACCACTGAAAACAGGCATGATTAGCAACTGAGCAATTCGGTCAGTTTTGTGAATTGGTAAATCAACCTCACTGCTATTGAGCAGGAGCACCTTAATCTCACCCTGATAATCGCTGTCAAGACTCCTCCGAGTACTTGAATGCCTTTTAAGGCCAGGCCCGATCTAGGGGCAATCAGTCCAAAATTTCCAGTTGGTATACAGACACCAACACCAGTCTCAATGATAACTCGATCTTTGCTTTTAATTACAGTGTCATTCATGGAATGCAGGTCCAAGCCTGCGGAACCTGGGGTTGCTCTGCATGGAGCTAATGCTCCGGGGTAAATTTCCCAATACATCACAGTATTGCCAATTGAATTTGGCTTCGCATCAATTGCTGGAGGAAATAAACGCATTAATGGAGAGTCAGCATTAAAAAAAGGACGATTATTCAAAATTAACAGGGCTTGAAACAAATAATCTCTCCAATTTTTATATTTATTGTCCGTTAATTTTCGTAATTGATCTTTTAGCAAACCATTCATTCTTTCAATAAGACCTGATGCCTGTGGATAATATGGTATATGAAACACCCATTCAATGTTATTTTCCACACAAAATTCCTGCACCAATCTTCCTCGAAAATGGGATGCATTATCAGATTGGATTTGAAATGGAACACCATAATCGAGCATAATCAATTCCAATGTTTTAATGGTATTCACTTGGGTAGCTCGCTTACAGGGAAAGGCCACTAAAAGGCCACTATATGTATCAACAATGGTGCAAACGTATTGGCAGTTTTTACTCATAGGGAGTGGACCAAGATAATCAATCTGCCAAATTTGAGCGGGCAATTTTCCTCGATGTAAATGACCTCTAACAATTTGGGGTACTTTTAGTTGTCTAGAATGTTGACAGATAGGACAATGCAATATTGTGTCTTTAATCAAATTTAAAGGAATATAAATTCCTCGATCTGCGGCCCACCTGCTAGTGGCTCTCTCTCCAAAATGTCCTGCTTTCTGGTGGGCTCATTTCGCCAATCCCGCCAAATCAGAATCTTGCATGTCCACCACTGCCTCAGCAATTTTAGATTTCTAATCTGCAATGTTATGAATGAATTTGTCAAGGGAGTCTATCGGTGTATGAGCATCCACATGAAAGATTGTGACAGTACTTTGTGGGAGCATTTCCCAAATTTCTTGCCATAATTCTTTTCCCCACAGTTCTTTTGAATGCAGTTACCAATTATGAGAATGCCAAGTTGGTAACCAAACCGCCAGTCCATTAGCAGTGGACCAGGAATCAGTGAAAATGTAACATGTACCAGGTAACTCTTGCTTCAAAACTTGATAAACAGCATATAATTCAGCAAATTGACTGCTCTTTCCCTCACCAGTTGTACTCAACAATTTTTGTGTGATCGGATTATAGGACACTGCCTTCCAATGCCGTTTCTCTCCTATGTACCTCGCTGAACCATTCCTAAACCACACATGGTTTCTGTCCTCCGCGGACAGATCATCAAATCGCTTACCCCATTTAACAGGGGATTCCTGTACTACAGGTACAGAGCAATCACTCCCAGTCTTAATCGATGGCGCCTGCGCCACTTGCTCATGTAATGATGCTACACCTTTTGGTCCCACACGTGCCCTGTCTTAAATATACCACTTCCACTTAATCACACTCGCCTCTAGAGCATGTCCAATTCGATGAGTTTTCGGCGAACTCAAAACCCACTGCATAATAGGAATTTCAGGTCTCAAAATCACATCATGTCCCAAAGTCAATTGCTCGGTATCCACCAGAGCCCAATAACATGCAAGCAATTGTTTCTCAAACGGTGTATAACGCTCACCAGCATCGGGTAACCTTTTAGTCCAGAAACCTAGTGGTACTTTATTTCTGCCTTGTTTTTGCCACAAACTCCACTTTGCATTATGGCCGGGATGCCTGTGACCCCCTCCCAACACAATCCCCAATGATGGGAGACGGACGCAGTTCTGAACTTTTGGAAGGCAGGAGGGAGTTACCCTCCCGGCCGTATTTATTAAAATATGAAACAAAATTAAAACATTAAATAAAAGTTTCATATCATGTACAATTTTCATTTATTACATTTCGATGAAGACATGTTCATTGGCTAACCTTAACAAATCTCTAATACAGAGGTTTTCCTAGCCGAGTCTAACATCCTGCAAATGCATACTTTCTAAATTAAAATTGTACATCCTAGCATTACGGGCCAACGGCAAGGTCGCAACCGGTGTCAGATCCCTACTACCAAAACTCTCGCCCTCACGGTGTGAGTGGCGCATGCGCAGAGGACTGTACCCTCTGTGCCAACTCCAATTTCCCTTGTCTTGTTGGGGGCCCCCATTTAAACTCGACGCCCTCTTAAAGGTCGTCCGAGGACCCGTGTGAGGTGTCTGTAAGAAGGCAGCGTGGACTCCCCCTCCCACCCCACACTGTCTATCACATCCGCCGTCGCGGATATCCGGGCCCCGGGAAATTCGTAGGAGGGGCATATAGCCGCCTCCTCCCCTGGAAGGGGTCTTATGGCCGTCTTCCCCTAGGCGACCCATACTTAGTGGGTGCCGCCTCCCCGTGGAAGGGGCCAATGGCCGCCTCCCCCCAGGCGCTCCCATCCATAGTGGGTGGCGCCCCCCTCTAGGGACCTTGAAATTACTGCTCACCGATCATGACCTTACCGCCCGACCAAAAAATAAATACGACATTGATTACCTACTAAGGGAAAAATACATCATCTTGTCTACTTGCATGTTTGTCTATGCTACAAGAAAAAACAGTACCTTCAGACAGAAATCATATCACTAAACTAGACCTTCATACATCGCAACACCTGAGGAAGAAGATGTTTATTAAAGAAAAAAGACTTTATTGCAGAAAAACATTGCCATAAGGGGCTGGTGGGTGGGTAAAAATTGCTCCTTGTTCCGTCGAGGGCTCACGTGCAACGAGTGGGTGCAGCTTCCAAGCACAGGAACAAGAGGATGCTTCTTTGGATTCCCGCTCTCTTTATTCCTCGTCGGGAGGGCGTGAACCCTCCGCTGGTACGCCTACCGGGCGTGGCCATCGGTGTAGGTGTCTAGGACAACCCCTCTTGGGCGGGGAAAAGGCGCCCCCCGGCTACGACGCTTTGGGCATACCCGCCGTGACACGCCCCCCGCCCAAAATGGTTTCCCGGGAGGATCTAGGCCCCCAACCATACGTTCGAGGGGACCGAGTGCTCGCCCCTTTCCATATGGCCGGGATGCCTGTGACCCCCTCCCAACACAATCCCCAATGATGGGAGACGGACGCAGTTCTGAACTTTTGGAAGGCGGGAGGGAGTTACCCTCCCGGCCGTATTTATTAAAATATGAAACAAAATTAAAGCATTAAATAAAAGTTTCATATCATGTACAATTTTCATTTATTACATTTCGATGAATACATGTTCATTGGCTAACCTTAACAAATCTCTAATACAGAGGTTTTCCTAGCCGAGTCTAACATCCTGCAAATGCATACTTTCTAAATTAAAATTGTACATCCTAGCATTACGGGCCAACGGCAAGGTCGCAACCGGTGTCAGATCCCTACTACCAAAACTCTCGCCCTCACGGTGTGAGTGGCGCATGCGCAGAGGACTGTACCCTCTGTGCCAACTCCAATTTCCCTTGTCTTGTTAGGGGCCCCCCATTTAAACTCGACGCCATCTTAAAGGTCGTCCGAGGACCCGTGTGAGGTGTCTGTAAGAAGGCAGCGTGGACTCCCCCTCCCACCCCACACTGTCTATCACATCCGCCGTCGCGGATATCCGGGCCCGGGAAATTCGTAGGAGGGGCATATAGCCGCCTCCTCCCCTGGAAGGGGTCTTATGGCCGTCTTCCCCTAGGCGACCCATACTTAGTGGGTGCCGCCTCCCCGTGGGAGGGGCCAATGGCCGCCTCCCCCCAGGCGCTCCCATCCATAGTGGGTGGCGCCCCCCTCTAGGGACCTTGAAATTACTGCTCACCGATCATGACCTTACCGCCACAGGCCGGATAGTTGACCGGCTATCCGGCCCCCCCACAAACTTCTCCTAAAGGTCATGCTTTCTTAAACCCCTTAGCCATGCTATGAAGTCTCCTATGAGTAAGACATTCCCCTCCCGGGACAAGTGAACCCCATCATCTAGATACATATGATCACCCCGAATACACCCATGCGGAATACTGTGCAACTGCGCCGAGCGAAACAACCTACCAATTTTGTTGTTGACCTTCTTTACTGAATGGTTCAGTGCTGACACCGAAAGGCCTCCCCGCCATATTTTCCTGGGAATCATGTGGGACCATGCAATCGTGCACCCCGGGATCCTTTTCGCCAGCCAGCTAACGGTAGACAAAACTCGCTTGAGTAATACTCGCCTACCGAGTGTCACCATGTCGTTGCCCCCCAGGTGTACTATGATTACAGATGGCGGTGACCTCTGCCGCCCTAAGAGTCCCTCGATAAAAGATTCGAACTGGTCAATACAGAGCCCGCCCCTTCCGTGGAAGGTCACTCTGTACCCGTATTCCCCAGCTGCGCGAGTCGCGTCACCTGCTTTGAATACGTCCCCGGCCCGCCTCACGTATGAGTGGCCCACGACCCACACCACTCTCTCCTCAGCCGGTGATCTCTGACCGCTGGTCCCCAGGAGCCGGGTCGACTGCAAATTCCGCCCCGCATAACATGCTCGCGAAACTGTAAATCAAACAGAAGACAAGAAGCGTGAGTGCATGTAACTTGACTTCACAACATGTGCAACCGCACATACCTTTTGAAACAATTCGAGGACCATCGTCCCAACAGTTTCACCTCTTGGGCACTCTGACCCCTAGCTGTAGCCTCAGTAGCAGCCCCTATCCTGAAGGAGTGGGTCCCAAAATCGCCCGGGTCCAAGCCCGCCACTGCGATTGCCAATGTTAGCACCCTCTGAAACTGAAACCTCGTCAGTGGGGTGGCATCGATGTGTCTCAGCAGACTCCCACCCCATGTATCCGCCCACAGCGCCAGATATTCCTCAATGCACTTTACCGGGCACATGGGGGACCCTTGCATGTGCTGGACCACCACACTGTCTCCCATAGCTGTCTGGTCAGTCTTGGACTTAGCTATTGTAACCACCATTGAATCCCCCCTAATCAGGATGTGATTCCTACACAGACCCCCCTCCACATCGTTCTTATTCTTTGCTACCAGTTCGCTCACCCGCATAGCCCCATGGAATGCTAATGCAAAAGCGGCCCGGAACAGAACTGCCTCGAATTGGGAGGAACATGTCGTGGGTAGTATCGCCATGAGCAGGGACAACCTCTCTAACCCAATCGGGCGCCTCTCGTCTACTTTCCGAACCTCAAGGCGCTGCCAGCCACGAAGGGCCTTCTTCGCCAAAAAGGAAGATGTCGGGTCCTTGACGCCATGCACCTGCGCCATGAATGAAATGGCCGCCCGGTGCCTATTGGCCGTTGCGGCTGATCGGCCTTCCCTATGTAATGCTACCAGAAACCTCAGGAAGCAATCCTCCTGACCCCATGTCTGACCCCCTGCCGGACCCAAAAATGCACAATAGGAACGAAACGCTCCTTCGTATGCCTTCCTTGTCCTAGGGGCTAAGCTTGCTGCATATGTGAACGAGAGAGTGCATCAGCAGCATGATTCAGTACCCCCGGCACATGCTTTGCCCTGAATTGTACATTTAGTCTCATGCAAATTAGTACAATTTCTTTCAGCAATCTCAATATCTACTTGCAGCGTGCTGCCTGATTATTTATACATTCAACAACAGTCATATTGTCAGACCAGAATACCACAGAGCGATTTCTGAACTCGTCCGGCCATGCCCTCAGAGCCACAAGTATAGGGAATAGCTCGAGGAAACCAATGTTACTTGTGAGACCGCTGGTGTGCCACTATGTCGGGCATGTTTGCGCCGACCATCGATTGCCGAAAATGGCGCCAAATCCCACGCTCCCAGCCGAGTCAGTCCACAAACCTAGCTCGTCCGAAGACGCTGGCGGCTTGTTCCACACTACTCGACCGTTGAAGTCCGCCAGGAATGCTAACCAAATACGCATGTCCTGGCGAACCTCTGCAGACAGTCTCGTGCGGTGGTGTCCTTCTTTGAGACCGACCATAGCCTGTGCAATAGAGCGTGAAAAGGGGCGAGCCATTGGTATCACTCTCAGGGCAAAGTTAAGCTGACCCACTGCTTGTTGTAACTGATGCAGGGTCACTTTCTCCTTACTAAGGCATAGTTCCAGGGAAGCCCTAAATTTCGCTATTTTCCCTACCGGCAAACGGAAACATCCCTCCACAGAATCGAGCTCAATTCCCAGAAACTCGAGCGAAGTAGATGGTCCCACCGTCTTACCTGGTGCCAATGGCACCCCGAATTCCCTCATGAGGATGCAAAACTCCTGTAGAGCCTGTGCACATGTTGTGTTGCCGGCTGCCCCCAAGAACAGAAAATCATCTAAGTAATGCATAACATGGCTATGCCCAGTGGTCTCAGTGAACGCCCACTCCAAAAAACAGCTGAATTTCTCAAAATAGGCACAAGAGATGGAGCAACCCATTGGCATGCATCTATCCATGTAGTAACGTCCTTGGAACACAAAGCCTAACAGACGCTGGTCCTGTGGGTGTACCGGGAGCAACCGGAACGCCGACTCGATATCTGACTTCGCCATCAGCGCTCCGGGCCCCAGGGGATTCAACATGGTGACGGCATCATCGAAGGATGCGTACCGCACCGAACACACTCCTGGGTCAATCGCCTCGTTCACCGAGAGACCCTTCGGTGCTGACAGGTTATGGATCATCCTAAACTCCCCTGGGTCTTTTTTGGGGACTACTCCCAACGGGGAACAGACAAAATTTGCTACTGGAGGGAGCTGATATGGGCCCGCCACCCGGCCTAGTAAAACCTCTTTTCCAATCTTCTTCTCTACCACCGCCGGATTATGCCGAGCCGATAATTGGTTTCTACAAAGTGATTCCCCACGAAAATCCCCCGCCAGGATGCGGAAACCATATAAGAATCCGTTCCTCAGCACCCCAGCGGAGACATGATCAGGGTATTTGTTTAGCCAGGGCGTTATTGCCATGATATCAACGGGGATAGGTAACGGTACACGGTGACCCTCCTCAGTCTTGTTTGGACCCTCCCTTACCTCCCGACCCGCCATTTTTGGATCTGCACGAACTTTCCGGGTGCGAGGAATTTCCACAACCTGCACATGCATGCCTAAACTTACATGACGGTCCGGAGCAGTTGCCTCTATTAAAGCTCCAACAGACCCCCCGCTTTCCCCCATTCCCACTGGACTTTGGTTGGTGATCGCCACCGGCGCCCGCTCGAAAGGGCACCGCGGGCTGTTGGCGGGAAATCCCCGAGCCATTCCCGCCTGGCGAGGACGTCTTCGTTGCGCCCGGCAGGAGCTGCTTCTGCCAAGAAATCGAGTCGAGACAATCCCACGTCAGAGATGAATCGTACTCCTTGGCCTTACGGAACTTCATGTCGTAACCCATCCATTCATTACCCTCATACGTTTCGTAAAAATCCATTATTTGTGCCTGATAGCAAGACAATTCAGGCAAAACCTCAGGCTTACGTTCCCCAATAATTGCAGTAAACATCGCAAAGGCCTTGGCCCAATTTGTTATTGTCTCATCCACCCTGAATCCCGCCATCTTGGCTCGCCAGATACTCGGGTGCCACAAATCTTTCTGCGTTTTAGCATACTCCATCTCGTGATGGTCAGTTAACAGAGAAAACATATTAACATACTTGTCATCCCAAATTAACTCTTTCGTGGCCAACGGGATATGTTGAACCACTTTCTCCCGCCTTGAGGGCAATGAGCCCCCCCCGCTATTGCCAATGCCTGCTTACCCGGTAAGGTTGAAGTTCCTGCTGTTTTTTTTCACGCCAGCTGCCGGTCCTTCCGAGGTTACCTGTGGGGGGTGAAGAGGGAGATTCGCCTTTGCGGCATCTTGTGACTGCCGCAACTGCTGCATTAGTAACCTGGCCTCTTCGGCCGTGTCTCCAGGTGCCGTAGCACCCCCTTTTTTCTTGCCGAGCCATGCGGCCAACTGGGCGGCCAATTCAGGCGGCATGTCCTCCTCGCTAGCGGGCGTAATCACAACCGGTATCGGCTGACCCGCGTCTGGGAGTACCGGGGCCTCGACCGGAATGGCAGGGCTCACCGGGGGTACCTCGGGGACGGGGACCTCCCCCCCTGGGGCCCTATTCCTGACCTGCTTCCCCCTACCCTCCGGGGCAACACCCGGCAACGCCGGGCCTATTACCTTCTTTGGTTTACCCGGATTGTTCATCGCAGCCATCTGCTTCTTCATGGTCGCCATATCTCGTCCAACGGTTCGTTCCATCTTCGTCATTCTACTAACCAACATCCGGAGCATCTGGTCAGTCTCGGACTTCTTTCCTGCCTTTTTGCCAGGCATTCCTTTCGAGTATTCACTCTAAGACGATCAGAAATGGTCCCAGGTCTTTTAGCCTTGAAGTCGCTGAAAGAGAAACACAAGAATTCCAAGTTCTCAAAAATTGCTCCTTGTTCCGTCGAGGGCTCACGTGCAACGAGTGGGTGCAGCTTCCGAGCACAGGAACAAGAGGATGCTTCTTTGGATTCCCGCTCTCTTTATTCCTCGTCGGCAGGGCGTGAAGCCTCCGCTGGTACGCCTACCGGGCGTGGCCATCGGTGTAGGTGTCTAGGACAACCCCTCTTGGGCGGGGAAAAGGCGCGCCCCGGCTACGCCGCTTTGGGCATACCAGCCGTGACACGCCCCCCGCCCAAAATGGTTTCCCGGGAGGATCTAGGCCCCCAACCATACGTTCGGGGGGACCGAGTGGTCGCCCCTTTCCAATAGACCTTGCACATCACCATCGCACAAAGGCCATAAATCCAAAGCATACTTAATCCCTTCTTTTGCCAAATTTAATGCATCCTGCTGTAGTTTACCCCACTCAAACACATTCTTCTTACGAGTGACTCTGTATAAAGGGGCCAATATCTGACTCAAATGTGGAATATGTTGACGCCATAAGCCAAATAAGCCAATAAAGCTTTGTGCTTCTTTCCTATTTCTTGGGACTGCAAAGTCAAGAATTTTGTGCTTCACTTGTGGGATCACCTCTCTGTGACCTTCATGCCAATTGATGCCTAAAAATTTTACATTCTGAGATGGACCTTGTAATTTATCGGGATTGATCTCCCAACCTTTTTCGCGTAAGCAATCAATAATTTGGTCTAACTGAGTCTGGACTTGGTCTTGTGTCTCACCTTGAATCAAAATATGTCAATATAATGACATATCTGAATTTGTGGGTGTACAGGTACTTCGGACAAATGTTCCGCCACCATCCGGTGACAAATCGTAGGACTATGTACGTAGCCTTGGGGAAGACTTCTGAACGTCATTTGACGTCCATTCCATGTAAAACTGAATTGTTCCTGACACTCGGGGGCAATTGGAATTGAAAAGAAAGCATTGGCAATATCAATGGACGCATACCATGTACCTGGATGCTTTTGAATTCTTTCAATTAAAGTAATGATGTCTGGTACTGCAACAGTCAAAGGGGGTGTGTGTTTGTTCAATTCGCGGTAATCAACAGTCATGCGCCAAGAATTATCACTCTTTCGCACGGGCCAAACGGGATTATACCAAGCAGAAGTAACCGGAGTTATAACTTCCGCGTCCACCAAATCCTGAATAGTAGCACTAATTTCTTCATGGCCACCTGGGATACGATACTGCTTCTGAGAGACAATTTTTGTAGCCTGGGGAATTTTTATGGGGGGCACCCTTAAACGACCAACCCGTACAGGTCTGGACGATATATAATGTTTAGTTCCAAATTGATAACAACCGTCATCTAAATGCAATGTCATACCTTTCAAAATGTCAGTTCCGATTATGTATTCCAAAAGTGGCACAACTAATACAGAATATTCTTTTCGGGGAATTCTACCAATTTTCATTTCAAGTGTAGTTTGCTCTGCAGGGGTTTCCTTTCCACCTAAACCAGTAATTGTGAAAAATTGGCCTTTAAATTTCTTTGATTTTCCATGAATAAGAGTGGCCTCCGCTCCTGTATCTACCAATGCTCGGGCCCTTTGGATATTACGATGTTTCCAAAAAATTTCAATATCTACATAGGGTCTATTATCTTTATGAGCCCACCTGCGTACTGGAGCTTGACCTATTGCCTAGTCATTTTTACTGCGTTCTGCCAACCAGGACAAATCAGGGTAAATGCTCTCATATTTCTCGGGTGTCAAAACATCATGTTCATATCCACCTCCATTACGAAATGGATTCCTGTCATCTGTATGGTACTGTGAATTTCGATCGGAAAGTCTGTGTTGATCCTCCCTTCTCCTCAAAATGGGGGGACTGATCCCTTTCATCTCTATATCTGATGTTAACACGGTCATCTCTCCCCCTTTCTCTTTCCCCCTCTCGCCCTCTCTCTTTTTCACGTCGAGGGGACACATCACGCTCATACCGCCGTTCATCTCGACGATCAGAATCATCACGACGTCTGTCATCTCCACTGTCATCAGAATGTCCACGATCACAATCATTCTTTCGCACACGTCTGGCACCCTCCTTTCGATCTAAACCACGCATGCGAAACATGTCCCACAAGCGAATATTAGGTTCACCATCAATGTCCTCCTTTTTCACACCATCATCCAACAGTGCAAGAAACATATCACGTCTAGAGAACTTATAATCTCCAGCAGTACGACCCTCAGGTCTGGACTGTATCTCAGGTTTAAACCAGTCACCCAACTCACCAAGCTGACGGACAGATTCAAGCACCATAGACAAAGCATTCCCAGTTTGGTTGATTAACAAAAACATCATAACCTGCTTAAGAGCAACAGGGGAAGAACGGATGATGCGCTTACGCACAGAAGATGTTAACAAACCATCCAACAATCTATCAGCCGTACTCAGAAAAATCGCAATTTTCATCATCTCCTTTTTCAGCCGTTGTGCTGCATCGCGCAAGGTGTACCACGGCTTGTCATTCACAGGCCAATCAGATTCAGTAGGGTATTTGTGATTTCAGCCATCAGTCGCTAACTGGAGCAGACTAATCTGGCCAGCACCATTAAAATTTTGGAAATGATCTTGTATAGTAGAATCAGAACTCAAAGAACAATATTTCAAGGCATCTCCCGCATCCAACATGATACCCGCAGCGCCTAATTCATAAAGGCGCACCAATCACGTAAGCAAGGCCTCACCAGGCCGTTGTCGAAATCGTTGCAAAATGTCACTAACTTCCTGCTGTGTAAAATCTTCCGAACAGGTGGGCTTTGTGCCCAACCGTAATCTGACTTACAATTTTCGGACAGTGTTCGCCGCCTTACAGCATACGAGACAAGATATCCAGGCAGTAGCCGTCTTCCTTGACATGGAAAAGGCATTTGATTCTGTGGAGTGGCCTTTCCTCCGACAAGTGCTCCGGCGGATGGGAGTGGGGGATCTCTTTATACAAATTTTGGATATATGCCTCTCCAGTAGCTAGAGTACGCATAGGCTACCTCACGACTGAGCATTTCACACTGGAGTGCGTGCCCGACAAGGTTGCCCGCTGTCGCCTCTTCTGTATGCCTTGGTTGCAGATCCCCTGGCTTGTGTGCGTTACAAGAGTACCATAGCCATCGCGGTCTCTGTTTCTCCACGTAGAAATTGATTGTGTCCACTTATGCGGATGATACTTTATTATATGTGAGGAACCCGGAAGACAATCTCTCAACTATGCTAAGTGAAGTGGTATTGTTCAGCTCACTCTTCGGGATACATGTGAATTGGAGTAAGATCATAATGTTTCCACTCACTCCTGCGACAGCGAGGGTAGACGTGGAGTACCCCATACAGTGGACTACCGACTCGGTTCGATACCTGGACATTAAGCTGCACACGGACTCGGAAGTAGTCCTCAGTGAGAACTACGGTGTAGCGGTGTCTAGGCTGGAGGATGATGTAGACAAATGGATTGCGCTGCCCTTGTCTCTCATGGGCTGAATTTCATTGCTAAAAATGGTTGTGCTTCCTCGATTCTTATTCTTGTTCAGTAACATTCCCTATGGTTTTGTCGGGGGCATTCTTTCGTCAGCTTCATGCTTTAGTGCTCCGTTTGGTATGGGCTGGGAAACAGCCCAGAGTTGCCTAGAATATCCTTGTCCGGTCATATATGAGGATAGGGGGCTTAACGCCCGGACCTAGAATTAAGCTATCGGGCCGCACAAGGGGCGCATGCGTCTGGCTGGATACATGGCCCTACAGATGCGCAGCATCTGAGAATTGAGACTCTGGTTGCCAGTCCGGCTCTGCTGCAGGCCTTATTATCTCGACCTAGAGAACGTCGCACAGGCATTCTGGATTCAATGAATGTGGTAACGCACTCGTGGTATCACCTCATGGATGCTCAGGCCTGCTCACTGATGTATGCCCCGGCGGCGAAATTGGCCTGGTGCTCGTGGCTTGCCCCCTGTAGAGATAGAGCCGTGCTAGAGGCTTTTAGCTGAATTGAATGTAGATACTATGGGTGATCTATTTGTATCCGAAAAGATCTGCACTTGGTATGATCTGAACCTGAAGGAGGGAGCTGGAACTGCGATGCTTCTGCGCTTTCAATTTCACAGAGTTCGTCATGCCCTGAGAGGATTGCTGGGTGATGAAATGACGGAGCCCAAAACGGTCTTGGCGTTTGACTACATAGTCACTGCCAAAACCTCAGCTAAATTGATTACGAACCTATACCGTATCACTCTTGCCGAAAGAACGGTGGATTACACCAAGCCGCGTCTGGCTTGGCAGACAGATTTAGACATCGAACTTCCTGAGGCTACATTGGAAATTTTGCTGCGCTAGTGTTCGTAGGGTCTCCCTTAACGGTAGGCATAGATTACTACATTTAACATTTTTAAATAGGGTCTATTATACTCCTGAGCGCTTATATAAATGCGGCTTGCGCAGCAGCCCGGTGTCGTGCTTGCATACAAAGACGTAGTTGGCAAGCATCAGCCGCTGATGGTTGGCAAACGCACGGCGCATGCATGAAGAGCCAAGCATGCGCAGAGAGAACAGACCCGTCATTAAACCACCCCCCTTCCCTGCATTGAACGCTTCGCGTTCCGTTCCGGTACTGAGGTCGTTGGTTTGTTACGTTTCCGGGTAACGGTGGTGGCGAACAGCGGGATCCGTCGGGTCTTCGCCGGGCGTCGGAGCTTCTCCATTCAGGTACCGTCGACTATTAGGAGATTCTGGTTGTGCGCATTATTTAGTTATACCTGAAGCGTGTTTGTGTGTTCATACACGCGTGTACGTTTGTTTTGTTTATTGAGCCTCAAAGCTTTCCCTGAGTTTAAGGGATTTGTTTAGTTTCTATTTATTATTGATTCTTGATTTGGTTTACCACGCGGTGCGTGGTGGATTGAAGGTGATTTAGTTAGTGTGCCTTCATACTTGGATACAAACCGGGACTAGTGGAGCATTGATACTAGTCCCGGCACTGAATCATTGTTCACCTGGAACTAGAGGAGTGTTGATTCTAGTTCCAGGCATTAAGGCTTCTTTATAAACTATACACAGGTAGGCAGTAGTGGTTGTTTACTCATTTCCCTGCATAGAATAGAGACAGGTTATTCACTTTGCATTATATTACACAGGAGACAGAGATTACCATTCCTGGATGCCATCTCTTCCATATTTTACACCTTCCCAGCTTTACTCATCCAACTCCCCTGTAGGTATCTGCTCTCTCTATCAGTATCCTTGTCTGTTACACTTAGTATTACTGCACTAACCATATGCTCTTTACATCTACCTAGGAAGCCGGTATTCAGTCATTCTGTGGTTCCAGGAATAACAGTTACTCCTCCGGTGCAAAGACGACACCTGTATTTTCTTTTTCCCTCACTTTCCTTGTTTTGTCTCCCTGTGTTCCCTTGACGGGCATCACTATTCCTGCGCAGTGATATAATTCTGGCAGGTGGTGAACCGGTTAGGGGAGACAGGGAAAGTGCATCACCTTCCTGGTACTTCTGAGGCAACATTCGTGTCAAGCATTACACCCGGGATGCGAAAGATGTAGAGCTCAGAAGGCTGATTTTTTCCATTTAGCTTGGCAGTGTCTGAGAGTGGCAGCTTTTTGGAGTATGGTCTATGATGAAGTGAATAGGGTTACTAATTTGTTGTTGTCCCCTTCCCCATTGCTGGCCCTGTTAGGGTATTCAAAGGATATGCCACCAGCTGCACGCCGACTGGTGGATATGGCCTTCATAGAGGCTAAAAGGTGTGTAGCACTCAACTGGATGAGAGGGCCGTCTCCTAGGCTAGCTCGATGGTTCAACGACATGCTATATTGTTGCACACAAACTGAACATTATAGTGAATTAATACCACCACGAAACAGACCTAAAAATTACTGGGCGCTATATCTAGAAACAGACCTACACAGGATGAGGGCGAACAAGGAGAGACACAATCTGCACTGGACATGGGGGGGGCACGGGAGGTGATGTCACATTCCATTGACTAGGATTTTAGATAGAATGGTGGCGATTGAGTCCTAGAGAGATATGCTGTTTATTACATGTAAAGTCCACGCTGTTAGAACATCATAATATTGATGCCCGGTATGCGCCCATACTGTGGTCTATGTTTGTATTTTGCTGAAATGCCAATAAACAAATAAAAAAATAAAAAAACTTCCCACTGCATTTTAGGGAGCTGGTCCACTATATCTTTAACATGTACAATACAAAGGGAGATGCACACAATTTAAAATGTATTGGCACTGGATTGGTTAGGACCTCCCATACAGTTTTCGGAGCTATACCATCATTCATACACTCTATACTGGGAAATGTTTTTGTAAGTCTTCCGCTTGTCCTGCTGCTTGTAGCAGGGATTCTTCTTTTATTTTTCCTGATCTGCAATGGACGTCCCAGTTCAAACCGGAATGGAGACTGCACTGCCTGTGCTGCTATGCCATGAAGTCATGATACACTGCTTCGGCACACCTTCGCTTCGAGAACTGAGTGAGCATTGGTTCTTATCGTTCAGGCCTGTGTGGCCTCACTGCAGACAACCTGTATTTCACTGTCTGCTTTGCAGCCATGAATATGTACTGGATTTCTGCCTTGGATCGCAAATGGTTGTGCCAATGGACATTGAGGTACTGATGGACCCTTTAAGGGCACATGGGTATAGCTGTCCCCAGCGAATTCCTTTGCTACTAACCACCTTCTTCGAGCTACCCAGGGATGTTTGGTGGGAACTATTTGGCCTGTTTTTGAAAACATATAACAAACAGATGAATTTTTGTAATGATGTAGTATTCGTTTTCTTCTAGGCACCTTGGCTTTCTGTATGCTTGGGATTTTAAACTATACTATGGCATTTTTAAGAGTTTTTAGAAATAACCTCGAGAGAGATCTTTTAGAATGGTTTTAGATTTGACAGTTTTATCACTTTATATGCCTGCGGGTATTTTAAGATATAAGTATGAAGAGTGGGTGTTATATGCCCGGGCTAGGCCCATGTAGCAATGCTACATATTTGACTTACGTTATCCTCTTTCAGCACAATAATATTCTACTGTGAACTTTCGCACATAAATGTGTGTGTGACAATGTTGGATTAGTTTCTCTGAAACTGCTTTGCTTACACATCTGACTTTGTGCAACATTATCATGATGCCTCGAACGCTTAGAACAAGGCAGTTGCGCACACTGTGCATATGTCATTCTATCTTCATCCGTGGGGCGACAGGGCTATCTGCATACCCCTAACAATACTAATCTGCATATACATTACAAGGATGCTTTTTATTATAAATAAAGAAGCATTTCCGGGAATTAGCAAAGGAGGCACTTCAGCTGACATCGGGGGGGGGGCCTTGCATGCTGAGATTTTGACAAGCAGTGCATAACATCTCTGTTAGGGGTGTCCAGTAGGGAACAAGATGGGGTCCTACATTCTATCCCGCTATGTAATGGGGTTGGATCAAACAATGGGGTATTTCTGGCTCTAGATACATGCACCTACACCTGCACTAGATGCACACAGATTTGGAATTGCATTGTCGGAGTACGTCTGATTATTACCTTGTTTGATATGCCTGCATTTATGCACTGTTTTAGAACCACTGTGGAACTATACATGCTATTTAATATATTGGTACTTGCAATCACTTTCATATGCTTTTGTCTACTGATTATCGCAGCACATGTATTCTATACAAGAATAATGTTGCTTCAATAAATATATTGAAAACGTAGCATTGTATATTCTCTGTATACTTTTATGGAGAGCATGAGTGACTGATCAAAAGGGTTGGAGATCTGCTACCATGATCCCTGAGGGGTCAGAGTTGTCATGTTTAGTGGTTTCCAGAAGCTATTCATCCCTGTTTAGGTTAGGGGGACGAATGGTGGTGCTGTAAGCTAGCTGGTCTCTATGCCAACATATATAATAGGGTCTATGGATCAGTCTAGGCACCACACCCAAAGTGTATGTTGTCCACAACCCCACAGAACAATACAGATTAGTGGGTACTACACTACAGTAGCAATCTACGCATTCATGAATTTCATGGTACCTGTGATATTGATACAACTCTAAAAATGCTAAATGTGAAGACAATTGTATAGCCTTTACAGCATGATCCAAGTACGTAATCTGTCTGGAGTAGATGAAGATGCTGTTAGCTATGACGAAAGTCCCACATATCACTCATCCAAAATCAGGCTAGGCTCTCCAAGCAGTTGTCCGGGAGCTAGCAATAGCTCATAGACCCCCTTCAGAGTGTCACACAGCTCTGAGGTTACTTATTTGATGGCCCCAAGCTGACCCTTTCATTTAGAAATTTTGTAAATGTGCTGGTTGTGTGGGATCAGTTTGCTCAGCCTGCTGAGAGAAATGCCTGACAGTAAGCTGCGCACTGTCAGAACCTTGTGCCAGGCTGGGGTTGAGTCTTTGTGGCAATAGAACTGATGCACACAGTTACATCCCTATTGACGTGTGGGTACTTGGATGCTCACATTTCAAGTTGTCACAAACTATACTCCTCCAAATTGTTACCGCATGAACTACGTTTGGAATGGTGATTGTGGTTACCCCTTGACCTGGTACTTCTGTCCATTGACCTACATTTCCTAGGTGTGTGATTTCCTAATAACAGCCCCCTTACTTCCACCGGTCTGTTTTCTGTTCCATGAATATCGCTTGCACTGTACAGCCCTGTCTTAAATGTGACACATTAACAGTGCAGTTAGATGGTTACATCATAATAGGCCTTGTATAGGTGAATCACCAGCTTTTTATATAGTCAACGAATCCAACAGGACATACAATGGGATGTTGATGTCATCCCTGTAACTATGCCATATATCGCACATGTGGCAAAAAATGTGTCCTGTGAAGCTAGTACATGCAACACATACTCCATCACCCGTAGTATGATATCCCATGTGTGAGCACACATATTCAGAGAGCAAACTTTCACTGACACACATGGCAGCCATATCAAAGGATGTAGTCCAAACAGGGATACCCGGCTCTATGGACTGTAGCCATTGAGTCAATGGGCCTGGTTGTAAAGGTATCAGTATAATAGTGCAAATCTGGTTAGCCGTCAATAGGCCTCATTGTTTTCACTGGTGTCATACTACCTCACACCATAGTACATGTGAGATGGGCCTGACCTTCATGGTGTTAGTGGCCTGCCTTCGTCAGTTTGGGACTTGGCCAGGTATGAGTATAGTCAGAATATTGATACAAATGTATCCAGTGTCCAGCATGTGAAAACGACACAAGTTATGTCTTAACGTTTGAGTAATGAGTGTGCTAGTTGTATTGCCAATGTATCACATCACAACCAATATACATAAAGTTTAATTTACATTCTGGTTTTTCTTCTCTTGTATCCATACAGGTCAATGCCCATCAGAAGTGGGACATTTTGAAAGGGCAGCACCAGGAAGTGGTGCAGAAGCCAAAAGAGGTGGGAGGACCTGAGGTGCTGGACCCGTAAAATCACAGAGGTCCAGCTGAGAAAGTCCTCCCAAAGCAGGCGGGGCATGTGCTGCACCCTGATCCCCCTAATGGCTCATATTGTGATGATGGCCATCCCCGGCTTAATAGGCAGGTGAGGGTCCAACAGAAGTTACAAGGGGGTAAGTCCTGTCCAGAAATCTACATGTTACATTGCCATATTTTGTGGTAACAGGCAGGCATTTCCCCATCAACATTGAGAGTGAATCATGTCCAATGCACTATAAATGTTATTGAATGTGTAGGTCTGGTAGTAGGTGCAGGATGGAGTACTTTGCCTCTTGTTCTAATGGCCAGGAACACAGCAGAGTCCAGTCCATACCAATTTACTGTCCTGAGCAGACACATGGCTGAGTAAAGTAAATGATTACCTCATGTTATATTCTGGGTGAGAGCTGTACCAAACAGGTCGCTTGTCTTCATTGTGTCAGGAGTGGTGCTCCCTCGCTACCGTTGCGTATGTGATGATACACTATTACATGTGATATGGCATACAGTGCACTTTATATACAGTGACTGGACAACTCTTCCCATTGTTAAGGTGGGATGATTCTACAGTAACACAAGTGTGTAAACATCAATGATGCCATCAGAATTAGTGCTACAACATGCCCAGTGGACCTTTCCCTGTTGTTGTTTCATCTGCAATGCTGCTTCAAGATTCATAAACTGACTGGTGGCATGCATCAGGAAGTAAGATGTAGAAATGAAGAGATCATATGTGAGATTCTACACTCAGTCTTACAAAACAAATTGTGTTTGCTCTACCAGGTGGTGCTGTGATGTGCCATCTCATTAGAACTGAAGTGATCCCACCTTTTCATGTCATAGATATTTACTGCCACACAACAATATTCAAAGGTGTGTTGGCTTGTAGGAATGCAGTCTATGAATTATGTGGTCACTAGTACTAAGCAGGACTGGGGATGTTCATAGGGCGATCTGAACACTTGTGCTCTGTGCATTTGGAGTGTCTATCTCCCAATACGTTGGCCTTTAATGTCTCTAGGCAACTTTTCTATGCTACATGTGATATGTAGCAAAGGTACTTCAGTACAGCTTTCGTGTGTCTTTTTGAAAGTGGACATATGTTGAAGTTTCAAGTAAAAAGTGACAGCAGTTTGAAATGAGCATTTGCATGTAACATTATTTCTTCTACAGTACATATTGCTGCTACATTGCTGTATAACTCAACCTTCATGAAATCATGATGTTGTTTAAGGTAAATGAAAACTGGGGAATGTGTGAACAGTGGGGAAATTCATATTTAGGTGCCATCCTATTTGGTGACATCAGTTTACTATTGGATACTACAAGGGCCAAAAGTTTACAAGATGATCAACTATGCTAGTATAGACATAAGGATGGAGTGCAGACAAGTCCATTAATGCTATTGGAGAAATCTGGGGATATGACATCACTGTCATTAACTGTTTCAAGGTAATGTAGCTTGCATGCATGTGATCATGCTAATGTTGAAGCCTATGTAGTGAACCATGAAGCTGGTGTAATCTGTGATCTTTAGAAATGTTTTGTGTTGAAATCTGATTTCAGGTGTGTTAACGCAGTTGCATTAAACCAATTTAATGTGTAATTCCAGATCCATCCCAGGCAAGCAAAGGAGAAAGGGCCAACATCATTGGTCACAGTGGTTCTGGTTTTGACAGTAAAGACATGGAGGGACCCTGTGACCGAATAGGTGTGGGGAGTACCATGGAGGAGGAAAGCTCTACTTTGTTATCTTCAGAGTAATCCTCAAGTGAACACTCCAGAGTGGTGGCAGACCCCACAGGATTTGTTCCAACTTCATCCTTGTCTGCCCCCTTTGGCTCCATCACCACCCTCCCTGGGAACCCCAACCAGTTGGCCGGGCCGGCTCCCCTAAGATGGGAGCTGTCGCCTTCGCTCCAAGCACCTCAGCCCCTGCCCCTGTCCCCCCGTGCAGAGTGAGGAGACTATTGACTTCCTGAGAAACATCTCTGTGGGTCAGACTGTACAACTGAATGCCATCCAGGGGCACAGCAGCCATCTGCAGCAGATGGTGGCCTACCTGGAAGGAATTCATAGTGCAATGTCTGGCCTACAGCGTTTTCTTCAGAATCTGGCCTCCTCTCTCAGTACAGCCTCCCACCTCCCAACCGCATCTCCCTCTCCTATCCTTCACCCATTTCAATGACCTATTCCTAAACCTGTTCAAAGCACATGCAAACATTTGCACACACACACTCATAGAGACCCAAGCAGCACATCAACACATAAGCAAAAACCTCACAAAAAAGCATGCATGCATCCAAACAAACAAACTCCGCACCCACCACCACAACTACAGGCACAGCCACCACCAACACATCCACAACTACCACTGCCAACACCACACCACACCACACCCACATACTCACACCACTTCCCCATCACATCTCTGCAAAGGACAGATGACAGCATACATACATGCACACACCACATCCTCATCCAGCACAGGCAAAACCATACCCACCCCTAACCACCATCACTTCCATACACACACCACACACAACCACAGACACTGTCACCCCCACATCAGCATCCACAACACCCACACCCAGCACTTCCACTGCTGCAACATCTGCATATACACCAGTCACATTCTACGCACCAAAGAAATACTGACGCACACATGTTACCCTAGCATTGTTAGACAGGGCACGTTTTGTGGCACTGCAGTGTGCTCCCCCCTAGGGAAGAATGTCCTAGTGGCACAGCTGGGTTCCAGCTCGGGAAGGTGTTTGGTCGTTCAATCTTAGTTAAAATATAGTTTGATGCAATTTGATTATTTTGCTGATTTCGGTCATTCATGAATTTTTCCATTCATGTATCTTCACATTCTTGATGTGGTACTTTTTCATAAATGAGTTGATTGGTTGAGTTCATCTCGTTAAATAATCCCAAAGCATTTAGAGCAGGAATAGCTCTTCTGCATGGGATGTTCAATTTTTGATAAAGTTGTATGTTGTGCTCATAAACTCGCGTCCCAGTTTGACGCTATTGCAGTCAATGGGGGAAGCACTATTTCCTAATAATTTTTCACATGCTTTTGATCAGAAAGCGCTACCCTACTGCATGCCCTGGCCTGGTCAGTGCCGGTCGCTCCACCCACCGCGTGGCCCACCTGCATTTGCCCAGTCCCTGTTTGCCGCCGCCACTGCCAGTAACTGTTTCTTGTATTGTTATTGTATTGTGCCAGTACTCTGTATTTTCTCCCGCTGTTGTGCCCTGATTGTCACTGTTGTGCCCCTGATTGGTTTGTCCGCTCCATCGCCGTTTTTTCTCCCGCTGTTGTGCCCCTGACTGTTTGCCTGCTATCGCCGTTGTCCTCCCCCTGTATGTCACTGTTGTGCCCCTGATTGTATTTCTGCTCTCACCGTTCTCCCGCTGATCCACCCCGCTCCCTGCCGCTGCTCCCCCGCGGCCCCACCCCCATTCCTTCAGCCTCACCTCGCATCTCTCCCCTCCCCACTCGCCACCCCGCTCCCGCCTCCCAGCTGCTCCTCCCTCCCACTGAGTACTTAAGGTGGTGTCCGCAAGGTGGGGAGTTGTGACCTGACCTGGTCAGTGCCGGTCGCTCCATCCGTCGCGTGGCCCACCTGCGTGTGCCCAGTCCCCATTTGCCGCCGCCACTGCCGCCACTGCCGCCACTGCCAGTAACTGTTTCTTGTATTGTTATTGTATTGTACCAGTACTCTGTATTTTCTCCCGCTGTTGTGCCCTAATTGTCACTGTTGTGCCCCTGATTGGTTTGTCCGCTCCATCGCCGTTTTTTCTCCCGCTGCTGTGCCCCTGACTGTTTGCCTGCTATCGCCGTTGTCCTCCCCCTGTTTGTCACTGTTGTGCCCCTGATTGTATTTCTCCTCTCACCGTTCTCCCGCTGATCCACCCCGCTACCCGCTCCCTGCCGCTGCTCCCCCACGGCCCCACCCCCGTTCCTTCAGGCTCACCTTGCATCGCTCCCCTCCCCACTCCGCACCCCGCTCCCAACTCCCAGCTGCTCCTCCCTCGCTCCGCCCCCCACTCTCCACATATGGCAGAGTCTGCACGTACGCGCAGCGTTCACGTGCAGCGGGTGCGCCAAAGGCAAGCCTGTCTGCACCCGTCTGCGCCTGGATAGCGCCCAGCGCCACACCCCCTGGTCCCCGCAGGTGCCATCCCACTCGCCGGACGTACGACGCCGCCACCCTCAGCGCACTCAACACCGGACGCCTGCCCGGCTGCCACCGAGCCACCCCTGGACGCACCCATGGACACTTCACCTGCATCAGGACCTGCAACCCACCCGCACCCGCCAAGCCAAGCACCAACAGCAACCACCTGAAATGCATCCTGCTCAACACCCGCTCCGTGCACAGACACCCCGTGGAACTATGGAACCTGGTCGACACCACATCCCCGGACGTCGCCTTCCTCACGGAGACCTGGATGAACGCCTCCTCAGCACCCGACATCACCATAGCCTTCCGGGACGGATACAAGATCACCCGGAGGGACCGCGTCAACCAGACTGGAGGAGGCATCACCATCGTCCACAAGAACACCATCCACATCACAACCAACTCCGAGGACACCCTCACAGCCGCACACCTTCACTTCCAGATACACACCGACCCCAAGACCACACTCAGAGGCACCTTCATTTACAGACCCCCAGGACCCCGCACACAATTCAGCGAAGACATCGCAGACTTCATCAGCCCACACACCCTCCCCTCCGCTGACTACATCCACCTAGGTGACCTCAACTTCCAGCTTCAGAAAGACCACAACTCACCACCTCCCGCTACAGGTTCCGCGCAGGAACTGGAACAAGATCACCACCGACCAGCTCACCACATCACTGAACCAGAACCCTCCCGCCAGATCAACGGACCCCAACCAAGCAGCCCACAACCTCACACAGTGGATCACAAACCGCGCCGACGACCTCGCACCCCTGAAAACCGATCCCAGCAGGCCCGGAAGCAAGAGAACCCCTTGGTTAAACGACAACCTCAAGAACTCCAAGAAGAAACCATCAGCAGACCCCACTGACCTCAAGAACTACCACCCCATCTCGCTCCTCCCGTTTCCTGCCAAAGTCATCGAGAAAACCGTCAACAGACAGCTGGCCGCCTTCCTCGAGATGGACGGATCCCTCAACCACTCACAGTCTGGCTTCCGAGCCAATCACAGCACCGAGACTGCCCTCATCGCAGCCACTGAAGACATCCGAACCCTGCTCGACAACGGGAAAACAGCGGCCCTCATCCTCATGGACCTCTCCGCAACGTTCAATACTGTCTGCCACCGCACCCTAGTACAATGCCTCATCAACGTCGGAATCCAAGAGACGGCACTGGAGTGGATCATCTTGTTCCTCGCCGGAAGAACCCAGAGAGTCCGCCTCCTCCCGTTCAGATCTGAGGCCACCAAAGTCATCTGCGGCGTACCACAAGGATCATCACTCAGCCCCACCCTCTTCAACGTGTACATGAGTCCCCTAGCTGCCATCGCACGCCAACACAGCCTGAACATCATCTCCTACGCCGACGACACCCAGCTGATCCTCTCCCTCACCAAGGACCCCGCCACCGCCAGAACCAACCTACACGAAGGGATGAAAGAAGTAGCTGAATGGATGAAGAACAGCCGCTTGAAGCTGAACTCAGACAAGATGGAAATCGTCATCCTTGGATCATCACCATCTGCCTGGGACAACTCCTGGTGGCCCCCAGCCCTAGGCAGCGCACCCAAACCAACGGACCACGCATGCAACCTGGGCTTCATCCTGGACTCCTCCCTCTCGATGACCAGACAAGTCAACGCTGTCTCGTCTTCATGTATGTATTTGTATGTATTTAATGCTTATTAAGCGCAGCTGTCACCCGAAAGGGTATCCTGGCGCTGAGACCATGTCTAACCGTCAGGCGAGGTGAAGTTTACGTTGCTCTTGGGAACAGGTAGGTCTTAAGGTCCCTTTTAAAGGAGGGCAGATCTTGTTTGCTTCTCAGTGCCAAAGGTAAGGTATTCCATAGCATGGTGGCTGTGAAACTAAAGGCACGGCCGCCCATCCTCACTCTATTGATTTTGGGAGTTCTCACCAGGAACGCCGAAGAGGATCTCAGGGGTCTGGCAGCTTGGTACCATGAGAAAAGGTTTTGAATTGGTATTGGTCCTAGTCCATGCAGGGCCCTGTATACGAGGCATAAAGCCTTGAAGGCAATCCTCTGCTGGACCGGCAACCAATGTAGATCAGCTAGTGCTGCAGACGATGAGGCTGATCGTGGCAAAGACAGAGCCAGTTTAGCAGCCATGTTTTGGATCCTCTGCAACTTTGAGATCAGGGTCTTAGGGGCTCCCAGAAGTAGTGCGTTGCAGTAGTCTAACCTACTGAGAATGGAACTCCGCACTACCTCTGCTCTGGTATCCCGGGGAAGTATTGGTAGGATCTTCCGAAGGGCACGCAACAGGCCCATGCAAGTCGCTGCAGTCTTGTTTACAGAAGCATCAAGCTGTAAGTTGGATTCAAACTGAACTCCTAAATTCCGAGCTGATTTTGCAGCTTCCACCGAACCCGGGATAGAAGTGGGCCAAAAATTGTCCGGTAGTCCGCAAGGGAGGCGGTCTAGGGAAGAATGGAGTACTTCCGTTTTCGATCCATTGAATTGGAGTGAGTTAGCTCGTAACCAGTCAGCTGTCGCCGACATACAGCGGTGAAAGGTATCCCTCGAAACTGTCTCAGTGCCCTCAAGTGAGAAAATCAATTGAGTGTCATCGGCATAATTGATGACTGATATGCTGAATGACTTGATTAATTCTACCAGGGGTCGGAGATATAGGTTAAAAAGAATCGGGCTAATCGCCGACCCTTGGGGGACACATTGGTTCACCTGGCGTGTGGCTGATCTAAATGGTGGTAACGCCACAGCTTGCTATCTGTTGCTAAGGTACGATGTTATCCAATTAAGGGCCAGACCGTTTACTCCCACGTTTTGAAGACGCGCCAAGAGGACATCATGGCTCACCGTGTCGAACGCGGCTGACATGTCAAGCAGCACTAGAAATGCTGACTTGCCCCTGTCGACACGCGTTCGTAGATCGTCCAACACGGCGACCAATGCGGTCTCGGTGCCGTGGGCCGGTCTGAAGCCAAATTGGGCTGCATCCAGACAGAAGTTAGTTTCCAGAAAGTTGGACAAGGCTCTCGTTACCCATTTCTCAAGAATTTTTATCGCGAATGGTAGGAGCGATATAGGCCTGTAGTTGGTCGGGCATGATGGGTCAAGAGAAGCCTTCTTTAGCAATGGGGTCACTATTGCCAGCTTCCAACTGTCTGGAACTAACGCTGTAGTCAGTGACTGGCAGCAGATGGAATGGAGTGGAGGAAACAACTCATCTTGAAAGGCCTTCCAGATCTTGTGAGCCTAAAGATACGCCATTGGCCAGGGCACAAAATCCATCTAGCGAGGGAATAGGAAAGGAAGATAACCGGGAGGGACCTGCCTAGTTTTTTCCCCATACAGGTACTGAATGACAAGGATGTTCTAAGGGAGGGGGTGGAAGTGGTGCAGACTGTCCGGTCACTGAGAGTCCGTTCAGGATAATTCTGATTTTTTCCTCAAACGCGGTGGCCAAGGAATCATAGAGTTCCTGTGAGGCCGGGATGGCTGACACTGTGCAGGGTGGATTAGATAAGTTGTTAACCATCTTAAATAGGGTCTGCGATTTATTAGTGGCCTTCGCCAAAGTGTCTTCTAGGAATTTGGCTTTGGCATTTCTTAGTTGGGTCTTATATGCCTGCAGAGCCGTTTTATAAGCTGCTCTATCCAGTTCCTTATACCCTCTCCTCCAGGTGCGCTCTGCCTGTTTACAGCGGAGTTTATGCTGTCCAAGATCCGCAGTGAACCAAGCATTAGCTCCTCTTGGTCTATTCTTTACCTTGCGCATCGCGGCCAGTTCATTTAAGGAGACCAAGATTTGTTGGCAGAGAGCATCGTAACTCTTATCCACGCTATCCTCCACTGGAAGGTCATAGGTAGTAAGGTTAGTTGGGTCGATTCCCTCAGCAGACGCGACCATTGTCGAGAAAACTTAGTGCCATTCAAGGTACTTGATTTCAGCAGAATGGGCAAGACAAAGGACATATTGATCAATGCATGGTCAGTCCAGCATTGAGCCACGATCTCATTAACCACAACCAGTTCCTTGTCTGCAAAAACAAAGTCTAAGGTATGCCCCTTATTATGTGTAGATGATGAGACCAGCTGAGCGAGTTGTATATTACCGCAAGCTTGGCAAAGTTCCCTATAGGCCAGATCATGAGGGCCAGAGGGCCAAAGATTGAAATCGCCCAGAACTAGGAACTTGGCATGAGAATTAGAAAGATCATAGATTAGATCGATAAGTGACTGAAGGGCTGTTGTAGTCGACAAGGGGGGTCTATAGCATAAAAGGCCTGCAATCAAGGTGCCGCCCTGGGCCATTATAGAGAAGCCCATGAGCTCAAAACCTACCACCTCTTTCACAGCCAGTATAGAGAGAGATATAGAATCTCTATAGATGTAGCCCACTCCGCCCCCCCTACCAGAAGAACGGGGAATGTGTCTTATGAGGTAGCCCGGTGGACAAGCCCACCCGAGTTCCAACCCACAGTCTGCCGAGGTCAGGTTTCTGTAATGAATAATATATCCAGGTGTGAGGATTCAATTGAAAGAGCAATCTCGGCATAGTGCTTGATGAGTGAGCGAACATTCAACAAACCACAGGAAAGAGTCCCATGAGAAGGGGAGATAGCTTGCATATGCACACTCGCCATAGCCGGATGCGAAAGCGTCTGAGAGTCTTCGTGGGGATCTATCAAGCAGGGGGAGGCCAGCACACCGGGAGCGCCCGGGACGCGAACGGGCGCAAACGGGCTTACCTTGGCGCACCTCCGGCGCTTCTACGGCACGTCCGCTGCGCGCTCTCGCTGCGCGCCTGTTCCTCCATGTCTCTATATAGTATTACGCCGCGCGGGCTTCCGGCTGCTAGAGCCTCCACACCCGAGCAATATGGTGCCTAAGAGTGTCCCAAGCTTCCACACTCACCCAAGATGGCGGACGGAGCACCACGATCTAACTCCTAAAATCCCGCAAAATGCGAGTGAGGACACAATTATAGTGCAGGTGAGCCTACAGATGTCCCTAGTAGCTGCAGTAACAAGCGCCAAGCAATTAGATGACGAAAGCGGCAGCGCGATTATAAGCAGCGCGAACAGCGCGATTAAAAATGAAAAATGCCCAGGAATATCTAAGCACAGGTAAAATGCTGTCCAGAAATGAGCGCGGTCAGTTAAGGTCTGTGGAATGGTTTTACTGAACAGCTTAAATAAGGTCTCCAGTGCACGGGCTTCGGTTGCTAGAGCCTCCACACCCGAGCAATATGGCGCCTAAGAGTGTCCCAAGCTTCCACACTCACCCAAGATGGCGGACGGAGCACCACGATCTAACTCCTAAAATCCAGCAAAATGCGAGTGAGGACACAATTATAGTGCAGGTGAGCCTACAGATGTCCCTAGTAGCTGCAGTAACAAGCGCCAAGCAATTAGATGACGAAAGCGGCAGCGCGATTATAAGCAGCGCGAACAGCGCGATTAAAAATAAAAATGCCCAGGAATATCTAAGCACAGGTAAAATGCTGTCCAGCAATGAGCGCTGTCAGTTAAGGTCTGTGGAATGGTTTTACTGAACAGCTCAAATAAGCTCTCCAGTGCGCGGGCTTCCGGCTGCTAGAGCCTCCACACCCGAGCAATATGGCCCCTAAGAGTGTTGTTTCAACATCCTATGCATGCTCCGAAAGATCTTCTGATGGATCCACTCCGAAACCAGGAAGACGGTCACCCAGGCACTTGTCACCAGCCAACTGGATTACGGAAACACCCTCTACACCGGAACCACAGCCAAACTGCAGAAAAGACTACAACGCATCCAGAACGCCTCCGCACGACTCATCCTGGACATCCCCCGCCACAGCCACATCTCCGGACACCTAAGAGACCTGCACTGGCTCCCCGTCAGCAAAAGAATCACGTTCCGCCTCCTCACCCACGCACACAAAGCCCTCAATGACCTAGGCCCCAGGTACCTCAACAACCGCCTGACTTTCTATACTCCCACCTGCCAACTATGATTGACCAGCCACGCCCTCGCCGCCGTTCCACGCATCCAAAGAGCCACCATGGGAGGAAGATCCTTCTCCTACCTGGCAGCCAAGACCTGGAATTCCCTCCCCATGCACCTCCGTCTTACTCAAGACCACCTCTCCTTCAGGAAGCCACTCAAGACCTGGCTGTTCGAGCAGTAGCGGACCCCCCCCCCAAGTGCCTTGAGACCCTCCGGGTGAGTAGCGCGCTATACAAATTTCTTGATTGATTGATTGATTGATTGATGCCCGGAAATATTTTTAGAGTATACTTTGTTATGCACAATTTGATATGGTATTTCATGGTGATTACTTTTTATGGGCAGGCATTCATCATAGTGTTGACCACTTGTACCACCTAATTGACTACAGTTGTGTTCCCCCCCCCCACCCCGATTGGTGACTAATATGAACAGGTTTGTACATTTATAGCTTTGACCCAGTGCAGGAGTCACACAGGACAAGGGGAAATGTTTCATAGATGGATACGAGGGATGATTCAAAATTGTGCCAGACATTGATTGGCGTGGTAGTGTAAATGCTTCAACTTGTCTTGAGCTATGTCTACATCCATTTGCTTGCACTTCCCCCTATGAGGTATGTTGGATATGTGTAGCTTTAACCTACTTTAGTTATGAGAAGAATGCTGTTTCTGATGTGTTTATTTTTGTATCTTGCACCTACACATTATACATATATGCATGGCAGTTGGTGTTGCTGTTGGTTATCCCTGATATACTTGAAGCCAGGGGCCCCCTGCACAGAGACATCTAGAGACAAAGGCAAAATGGCTCTGGCCCAGGAGTCAGACTTTCACAGTGCCCCTGTTTGAGCTAACCCTGTTCTACAGAGAGTCTTGCCATGATGACTTTTAAATACTTCTTCAACAGATTTGTTCGATTAACATTTTCTAAAAACAACTAATTAATGTGAGTGATGTGTGTGTCTATTACAAACATTTTTCAGAGAAGGTGTGTTTCTGTTTCATGAAACATCAATACTTCATTTTAAATCAAAACAGGACCTAGCATGTGAGAAATGAGAGCCTGACACAAAGCTTATTTTCTGCTGTGATACAATATTAAAAACATCACTATCCATGAATTTTAGATGTAAACACATTTGGAATTTAGAAGGGTGTGCTTGTGCTGTGTCAGTGACCTGGCCTAAGAGGGCATCAAAGAGGGAATTGAGATCACACACTTAAAGCTGTTCCAAAGAGGGTCTCACAAAATATGTTTGGGCCAGGGAGCCCAAACACCTTAAGATGTCACTGCCTGTGTATCTGATATGGAAAGTCAATGGAAAAAGGTTAGATTGTGACTTACCGCCAGTTGCGTCCACGGCAGTGTTGATTTTGAATGTTCTCAAGCAGAAGCAGCAGCGGTAGAATCAGTACAATTGGCTCCATGATGGCATAGGATGTGTGCAGCTGAAAATAGGTTAGTTTTAGACTTATATCCGTACATTTCCACCAGCTCAGGTGGGGCGGTTTTACCACCACAGTTATTTCAACTGGAAAGCACAGCCCGATTGGGCCAGTTGAGACACTGGTTGTCTGCCCTCCGACAGACGTATTGGCCTATTCCACCACTGCCAAGATTTTTTGACGGCTTTGCGCGGGCAGTGCTACGGCAGTCTTTTGTCTATGGAACAGCATACATCGTAATGGGGCAGGAAAACTGCCAGCTGATGGTCACCTTACCACAAAACAAGTAATCAGGCCCTAAGTCTATAATAGACTAACACTAATGGATCCTAAAAAAATAGTAACTGAAAGCATACAAATGTCTTCAGATTTGCAAAAATCAGCCGTTTACAATTGCAAAATAGCCTTTTGCAATGCATGAAAGTTATTGAGATTCGCAATTTAGGTAATCGCATTTTATTGCGATTACCTAAATTGCAAATGCAAATAGGGAATTGCAATGTGCAATTCCCCAATGCATATGCAAGAAGCCTTTCCTAAATGTGAACTGTGCATTTACTAAAGGCTATTACTTCAAGTTGATGCTAATATGTGCATACTTTGAAAAATGTACAAAACTGCATTTTTCAAAGTGCTGTGTGGTGCGCAAATGGCCATAGAGCATGTGTGTGCCTTACATATGCACCTTTTTCTGTTGGGGGCTCCTCAGGGGGGCCTTAGGCCCCCGGGCAACCTTGCCTTTGCATTGCCTAATTTACGATTACCAATTATGTATTCGTAATTTAGGCAATGCAAGACCATTCACACCTATGTTCCTTGAGGCCCATAGGGAAGAATGGAGTTGCAATAGCAAATAGAGATTCCCTAATGGCGTTTGCGATTGTCAAGGAATCGCAATTTGAGAATCACTATTTGCTGTTTTGTTTTTCAAGTGAGTGCGTTGCACCACCTGTGAACATGTGTACTGTTTGAATGATCCAATACTGAAGTAACTTTAGAAGTACCGTTTTGGAAATACCAAAAGGCTTACTCTTTTGTGAATGGGTGGTTCTATTTGCATGCCCTCCTTAAACCTCTTCTTACTCCACCGTAAGTCCCTTATTAATCCTCTCCTATACAGTAGAAAGTATTTCCCATTTTCTGTCTCCCCCCAAAATTGACTACTAAATGTTAACTTATGTCTACTCAACCGGAACGGAGATCACTGCGTAGAAAATATACCAGAGGTGCCAGTCCCTGCATATAGGTTTGTGATTAACATTTTGTAGCGCATGCGTTGTATTACTGCAGAACTACTAACTGCAGCACAAAGAGCAGTTTACAAATAGACTCCTTCATTTCAGATTTGTAAAAATTGGTTCTGTTGTATACCTATGCGGAGGCAGCATGTAATCACATAACACCGTTACCTGGTGTAGTAGTCTCAAGCCATACGCAGATGTCTAACTACCACAAGATTTTATGGAGAGGGATAGAAACTTGTGTCCGAGGAATAGATTTTGTGGACAATACATAAAGTTGTTCAGCGGTCATTGTATCAATCTGCAAACTGTATAAAAGGAGCGTACTAAAAGAAATGCTTGCCCTGCATACAACAAATCCCGGGGGCTTTATACAAATAAAGTGTTGGGGGGGCCCAATCCCCCCAAAAAGCCCAGGGGACAGCCACCCCCCGGGGCTTCAATGTATAATGACGGGGCCTCTAAGGCCACCCGAGCCCCAGGGACAGCCAACCGCGGGGCTTTAATATGAGGTAAGCCGGGGGCTCACGGCTACCCGCAGCCCGGGGACTGCCACCCCCGGGGCTTCTTTTTAAAAATAAAAAAAATAAAAATACATTTTAAACCTGTGTGGGGGGCTCAAGCCCCCCCACACGCCCCAGGGACTGCCACCTCCCCAGGGCTCTAACCCACCCACGGTCCCCAATGGAGTGCACCAGGCCCCAGGGGATGGGGTCCCAGGTGCCAGAAGTGGCCCGGGAGGGAGGCCACGCGTCCCCCCTCCCCAAATATTTAAAAAAAATTGGTTTTTTTAAAAAGAGGCTGGCTGGCCCCGGGGGATGGGATCGCCGGGTCCTTAAGTGGCATGAAGAGAGGGGCTATTCAGCCCCCTCCTTAAAAAAATGTTTTACAAATGTGGCCATGCCCCTGGGGATGGGATCCTCGGGGCCTGAAATTAGGCACAGAAGGGGGGTCACACGGCCCCCGTCCCGTTAAAAAAAAATTGTGGGTCAGGCCCTGGAGGATGGGGTCCCCAGGGCCAAAAAAAACAAAAGGAAGGGGGGGCTACACAGCCCCGCTTCTTAAAAAAAAAGAATTAAAGAAAATTAGATCAGAGAGAAGGCCACGCCCCCTCCCTGCATCACTCTCCAAACGCCTCCCCTGGCACGTTTGCAGAGGGGAAAATAATTCCCCTTGAATACATGAGTCCCTGGGGGCCAAGTAGCCCACCAGGAACCTCCAGTATGCGCCAGGGGGTTGCCTTGCAGAGAGATGTAATGAGGCCACAGCCCTTTTTACACCTCTCCGCAACACAGCCCCCTGGCGCATACTGGAGGTTCCTGGTGGGCTAGTTGGCCCCCAGGGACCCCCAGTATTCAAGGGGATTTAGTTCCCACTCTGGAAACATGCCAGGGGGGTGCATTGCAGAGAGGTGTAATGAGGCCATGCCCCTTTTTACACCTCTCTGCAACGCAGCCCCCTGGCACATACTAGAGGTTCCTGGTGAGCTAGTTCATGTGAACAAGGCTCTTGGAGCCGAAACGTCATGAGACTACCTGCACTAGAAAATAAATAACGAAATCACCTAATTGGTCCGTGTACGTTGTATCCTGGCTGGTGTAACTCCAGAGCGCGAAACGAGTGACGGAGTGTTGGATATATTTTTATATATATATATATATATATATATATATATATATATATATATATATATATATATATATATATATATTCACTGAAAAAAACATAGGTTTCACACATGTTATAGTTAGCTGGACATTTCAGTCATACAGAACCATTGAAATTCACCCGCTATAGTTAGTTCAGCTAACTATAACTCGCGCGCCTGCAATGCACTGCTGATGACATCACATATTACTTCACTCATGACATGGTCAGTGACATTACTCATGACATCACTGATGGCATCTCAAATGACATAACTGATGACATCACTGATGACATCATCCAGTGAATGTGTGTCTTTCTGAAAAATTAATATTTTTTATATATGTATATCTAAAGGCGATGGAAGAATAAATGGGTAAATGAGTGTCTAAATGGATGTTTTTTTGTGTAAAATTGATTGTATAACTGACTTATTAAGTGTATCTTAGTGAATGCATGTATTAGCGAGTAATGTTTGAATATGTAAATATCTGTATCAGTGTCTCACTTTGTGTATAACTGGCTGCATGGGTTGGTGAGTAGCTACATGAGTGTGTATATGGGTTATTAGTAGTTTTTTTCAGTATCAGTATGAGTGTCTATATGGTTCGGTGGGGGATATTACTTAGTGCATAGATGCATGAATGACTGACTCACTGTTTGTTGAAGACAGCATGTGTGCAGGATTGTATGGTTGGATGAGTGTGTGTATGGGTGTGTTAGTGAGTGAATGACTATCTTAATAGTATCTTTATGAGTAACTACATATGTTTTAAACTAGTATATGTGAGTATTGATGTATATAAGTGAGTATATGTGAGAGTGAGAGATTGGAAGAGTTCCTGTATAAATAAGTATGTGTTTCTATAAGTGATTGTTTAAGAGAGTAAGTATGTGTACGTTTCTGTAGAAGTAAGTGTAGTGGTGTGTGTATAGCTGTATATGCAAGTAAATGGATGTTTGATAGTTTATTTGCATGTGTGAGTATGGATGAGTGTCGGTGTGTAACAGGATGTATAGGTGTGTTTGTGTGAGTGTGAGTGTATGCGCGTGTGTGTGTGTGTGTGTGTGTAAGCATCTGTACCTGGTGAGAGGATCAGGTTGGCATTGAAGTTGCTACACTGCAGGGGAATGAGATTTACACAATAAACCAAATATAAATCTGCAAAAATCACAAATGCTTTCTAATCCAACAGTCTTGGATGGTGTAAACACCTAATAGATAATTAGAACGGATCAATGACATAATATCAGCAAAAAGAATATGGACTAACAAAAGTATCGGAAAAAATATAGTTTACAAAAATATAACAACGCGTTAATTAAATGACAACACAACATCGATGAAAAAAAATATCAATTTCTACTAATATAGAAACCACAAATGTCATAGGCAAAAATATTATTACCTATAAATAAATATCTAAAATATCAAAAGACACAATATAGAGTAGACATTATTTTTATTTTTATGACAATGAAATAAACTGTAAACAGATGAGAAAATAATTAAAATACATTTCAAAACATTAAATAATTGAAAACCCAAAAAATACATTCAGCAATTTATGTAATATAAAATATTAAACATTAAAAAATAAAATTAGAAACAAATTATACATCTAAAAAAACAAATAAAAATCTGAAATATATATATATAACACATTAAAACAGAAACGTTAATAAGTGGACTTCATAAAAATGGATAACTGAAAAAAGGTCAATCTAAACAGAATGTATCCAATAAAAATAATCGTAACAACTAACAAATACAATAAATAAAAATGGAAATTAATGAAGCATACAATAGGAAGGAGCAGAAAACGTCCACTCCTACCACACCAAAAAGACTTACGGCCTGATTATGAGTTTGGCAGTTTGGGAGCGGGTCGCCACTGCTCTGTCTACTCTCACACTACCAAACGTGACGGCCGACTGCCTGCCAGATTAGGAGTTTTCTCCTGGTCTGGCTGGTGGTCATTTGGCGGACCCTTGAAGGTGCTGAGCCATACTAGGATGTGGCGCTAACATAATTGATGTAGGTGTTGTACCTGTGAGTGTCCTGTAAAAAAGTACACCACATACCGAGGGCAGGTACTTCACTGGCTAATGGTGAGACACAACACTGATTGTGCCACTCACCAGAATAGCCTTTCAAACATGTATCAAGCCTGCCATTACTACCTCAACTGCTGACTAAACTTTCTGTTACTACAAGGGAAGACTAAGCTGGACATGTGATATCTCATGTGAGGAAGTCACATGTATGTATAATTTGCCATTTTAACAAACCATTGCAAAATCACTGCGTGTCATGAAGTGTGACATTGTTGGAATATAGAAGCAGGGGTCTCATGCATTAAGGGTTTCAGCATTTGCAAACCCTCTGGTTCTGTAAGTCAGGATTTGAAAATGATAAAACACCTTTTAAATATATACTAAACTTATTTAACACATTGGATAAAGTTTTCCAAATCATTAAATGGCTGTAGGAAACCATTAGGATCAACATTCGAAGGGTGTAATAAGGGCATTCCTCCCCAATACCAATTCCTACTGTATGTATTCATGTTTTGCCAACTAAAACTGGTCACAAAACATTAATATTTTACCACCAGCTCAAAGGAGGGGGTAACACATTTGCAAAAGGGAATGTGTCCTCAGTGGATACCTTTCCCTTTGTGAATGTTTACATTTCTTTTTATATAGGAGTAGTCCGTGTTCCACAGGACCACTGCTTACTAAAAAAAAATATTTTTTAAAGCATTCTTTTATTCTTCTCCACCCTATTAAGTCAGGAAATGTGGCAAGTTTACACAAATGAAGAGCACACCCTCCAACTCGCCATAATTCAAAAAATTATAAATAATTCATTTGCTTTCATTCCATCTTTTAGTGTCTCCTCTGTCATACTTGCCTCCACTCTAACAGCGCCAAGCCGTCTTCGGGCATTAGTTGCGCTTTACAAATCTTATTTACATTACATTACATAACACATTGACAGTCATCTTGCCTGTTACAAAGTCATCCTGTGCCCTGAGCACCTCTCACTTTTTATTCTGACTGATACTGGTGGTAACTGACTCTGGGCTCCGCATAACCAGGACCCAGTCCAGAGCTAAGCTGAGACTCTTAGAATACAGTGAAAGCATCTACATACACTAGAGTGCCTCTGTGATTAGCATGACCTCCCCTATAAGGTCCTAGTACATAACAGGGCAGTGGGATTGAAATTACCTTAAAGTCCCTAGTATAATATGCCATGGCAGTTTAGAGGCCAGCAGTCCTTTCTGCACCTGCATGTGTGCAGTGCTGAAGCCTGAGGTCAGTTTAAATCCAGCCTTGGTTGCAGGAATGCTTTTAAAATGCAAATTGTGCTTAAACTCGATTTTGGTGTTTGGCGCACATAAAAATTGATCTGCAATATTTGTACAGATTCAGAATCCTTAAATTCTCCCCTTGGTGTTCCAGGGGTGGGGGGAGGGTCTTGTAGATATATACAGGGTCCTTATAAAATATGTTTTTATAAGCCCTGAAGTTGGAAGAATGGTCCAAGTAATGTTTCCAATTGGAAGTCCCCTACCACATAGGTTAACATGGCAATAAGTTATTAACTACTAATTCCCGCTAGGAGAATCATAAAAATACAATTCAAGGATTTTAAAAATGGGGGTCTCTAGTTGGCAGAGGTAGGGACCTTTATCCAAATAGGAACCTTTGCTTCTAGTCAGGGTAAGGGGGATATCTACTTTAGATAACCCCTGCTCACCCCCTGGGTAGCCTGAAACGAGCAGACAGACTTAGCGCAAAGGCAATCTGTAAAGTATTTTTACTCAAAACACAAATTAATACAGTGTTAACACCACAAATGGACAACACACCAGTTTAGAAAAATAAAGTATTTTTATCTAAACCTAACAAGACCAAAACGACAAAAAACCAACATACATGCAATATGAATATGACTTTTACAGGTTTCAAACAACTGAGTCCTTAGAAAACTATGGATGCTTGATTTCTCTCAAAGTATCTGTACTTGCGACAAAATTGACAAGGCCAAACAGCCCCAGAGATGGGAAGTGTCACAAAACAAAGAGGTACATCAGTTCCTGAGGCCCTGGGGAGGTGATGCAGCAGTTCTGCTGAACGCAGGAGAAGTGATGCATCAAATCCGGTCTGTAGTGGAAAGTGGTGCGTAAATTTTGAAACGGCTCTGGTCCCGGGTGATATGCCAGGAAAATTTGCTGCACAGGTACGATGCGTAGAAATCTGGGATGCGGTGGCAATCGGTGTGGCGTCGTCAAGCAGCGCTGCGTCGGTTTCTTAACCGCGATCCCTTAATGTATTGGTTCTTGCAGCGGCGACAGATGCTGCGTCAGTTTCAGCAGCAGAGCGGCAATGTGTGGAGATTCTTCTCGCACTGCGGTGCTGCATCAGGAAATCTCCTACAAGAAGATCGATGCACCTATTTTCATGCAGTTGTGTTGCTTTTCCAGTTCCCAACAGCAGGTACAACCTTCAGAGGCCCAACACAGTCACAGGCACCTCTTGGCAGGTCAGATTTACCAGCAAGGAAGTTCACGGGAGCTGGGGGTGACGTCTTTGTATCTCTGAGACTTCAGAACAGGAGACAAGCACACACAACCCTTGGAGATCTTCCTCAAGCAGGAGGCACTGCATACAGCAAAGTCCTTATCCTTTCCCTGGCAGAACCAGCTACTGAAGGCCACCCCCAGAAAGCACACAGCAAAGGGGCAGTACTTCTCATTCAGTTTCTCCAGCTCTTCTCTTTGGCAAAGGTTCCTCTTGTATTTCAGATATGATCTAAAGTTCTGGGATTTTAGATTTTATACCACAAATTGCCTTTGTTCTCTTTGTGCAAGGGTATCTGAGCTCAGTCCAAACCAGTTCTGTCCTCACTGGTTCAGCATGGCTGCAAGGGGTGGACACAACATTGTCCATGGGAGACAGACCCTATTCAGGTGCAAAGAAAATCTCCTCCCAGGACTAAATGCAGACCAGGTCTATTCAGGTGATACTCTTGTGGGTGACACAATTAGTGCTGCAGGCTCACTAGTAGCAGTTGATTTACTGGCCCTGGCACAGTAAGTACACGTTACTTGGGGCTAACCAGTAAATGAAAACCAGTACACTTTACTAGGGGCTAACCAGTAAATTAAATATGCCAATCATGGATAACCAATCATGTTCATAATGTACACAGAGAGTATATGCACTTTAGCACTGATTAGCTGTAGTAAAGTGCCGAGAGTCCTATAGCCAACAACAACAGGTCAAGAAAAAATAGGAGGAAGAAGCAAAACATGTGAGGATATCCCTGCAAGAAGGGCCAAGTACAAGGCAGGACATCCTAGAATGGTATTTATAAATCCAACAACATAGTATTGTTGATTTTCTCCTAAAGTGTACAGACTAGAAGTTACAAGACTTTCCTGTCTGTAAGCCAAAACTATGCCTTCCAGTGGTCTGTCCTAATTTGTCTGAGTTCAGTGGATTAGCCAGGCTCTTTTGATGAGGTGATACATTGCCCCTATGGTTAGGAAGCTTTTCTCAATGGGTAGGGTCCTGCTACATATGAATGCCAGAGCAGGGGGAGGAGTTGTAAACAAAAGTCTTCAATGGAAGGAGGAGACATGCAGTAGAAGCCAGTTTCATTTACACCTCTACTTTTTGAACCAGGCCTGATTGTAGGTTCAAGGAAGGAATAAGCAGATGAAAGGGATAGAGACTAAGGAGATGAACTATCCTGGAGGTGTGTTCAGCCTGGTCTTCTCACCCTGCTGGAAAATCAGCCATGATGAATTTTGGCAAAAATTTGCTCTCTGGGAGAAAATAGTGCCACACTTTGGAGGATGTGGTCATACCCTAGTGTTGCCCTGCACCTCATTGGACAGGAGCGCCCTCCTATTTGACTCAGAGAACTTGAGATAAGTAACTCAGAGGAGTAGAGCGTCTCAGATCTGCTGCTCGAAACTTGAGGAAGAAGAAGGGCCCATGTTGAGAAGTTTCATTTGCACCAACCAGGCCCTGCACTCTGACAGACTGCACCTGCTGCAAAAATCTGAAACTACAGCACTGTGGATAAAACCTGCTTCAAAAGGACTCCCTGCAAGCTCACCTGGAACATCACCACCAAGAATCCTTATCCTGGAGTATTACCAGTAGATTTTTAACGGTTTTGTCCAAACGGATTGTGCAAGTTGAAGTCTTGAACTTTCAAGGACCATCTTGAAACTTCCAGACCCTCGAAGTAAGTTTTGGACAGTATGGGACCCTCAAATGAATTTCAGAAAGAATTTCCAGAAGGTTGGAGAAGTTTGGTGGAACTTTCTCCATAATTGACTGTTTCGATCGTGCCAGCCAAGCGGGCAACCCTCAACCTAGAGTCAGCCTGCCATCCAGGTTCAACCTACTGAAAAACTTACAGAGATTGACCAGGAGTAAGCTGAAACTGAAGCCGATGATCCCTTGACCAAAACCAGAATAGGGAGGAGCAGCGAGGGACCCTGCAACAAAAGCTCCGGAAAGGTTTCTAAGTTGGAACTTAGGAGAGGTGACCGGGACTAACCGTAGGAGTCAAGTCACCCACCTTCAGCCGTACGCCAACCTGGATCTCTGGTTCATCCTGCTGCAAAGCTTCAGAGGTCAGACTTCCACATGTTTGATCGGGAGGCAAGCCAGTGAACTCTCACTAAATACGGACTGGATGAGAGCTTCGAGGGACACTGGGAAGAAAAGTCATAAGGTAAAAACTTTGACCGTGACCTGCCACGAGGGGTAGCCGCGCAGGGCTCCATCACGGTTGGACTGAAAATTTGACTTTGTCCTGGTCTAGTGTGACCAGATGTCTCAATAGGTGATATAGGTTTCTATGTGCTATATAGTGCTACATCTTTAAAAATGCATACCTCCAGTTCCCTACAGTGGATTTTTTTCATGTTGATGTAATTTTAAAGATAACAATATTTCCTAATTTTTATCAATTGGTGTTGGATTTTTATTGTGTGTTGTGTCTTAATTATTTACTGAATTGGTATTTTTAATGCTAGATACCTGTCTTTGAAGTTAAGCCTGGCTGCTCACAGCCAAGCTACCCAGAGTTGAGCATAGGAATATATTTCTAGGACTTGTACTGAGCCCTATATTGTGTTAGTGGCCTTATTGCCCGTAGTAGATAGATATTTGCCATTACTAATAACTCACTTTCCAATACTGCCATATTTGGGACAGTGTAACCACTTATTTCTCATGCTTCTGGCTCATGCACAGTGCTTTAAATGGGCCTGTTCTCACCGGTACTGAGTACCGGCACTTCTTTATTTTCTCCCCTTGAGTACCGGCACTTTTTTCAAGAAGAAAGAGAGTACTGGTACTCATGGGGGTCTGACTTTAACTGAGGCAGCACGCTCTCTTTATCCCTCAAGTTATACTATAGCAGCACCTTTAAAGCAGTGCACAGAATAAATCAATGGAGCTCGACATCAGGACCCAGCGTGAGCTGCTTTGTAAATCAGAGCAGGGGTGTGTCTGCGGAGTCATTTGCTTATCCAAAGATCTCTCACAGTGGGCGCTAATAGGGGGCTGTAAAATCTAATGGGTTGCGTGGGAGGCACTATTCAGGACTTAACAAAAGGACGTATGGGAAGACTTTTACAGTCGCCACGCATCTGAATTGCTTTCTTGCACACTTCCTATTTCATCGACCTTGGACAGATCTTAACACCAATCAAAAATTTGAAGATTGGCACCTGGTTCCCCAGTACCGACGTTGTCAGCTCTGGCCCTAACTCCGGTTTACAAATGTTCCAGGAAAGACTTGTTTATTTATTTTATGCGTTTTTATATAGCGCGGACTTTACCCGAAGGTGTCAGAGCGCTTCACAATAGGAACAGTAATGATACATGAGGAGAAAATTACAAGTGAACAAATTACAAAAGCAAAAGCAATCGTTAAGTTACATGAGGCAAAAGTGACAATTGTGAACAAAATACAAGAGGTAGCAAACGATACATTACAGGAGGAAAAAGTGATATGTGTGCAGGTTACAAAAGTATACAAAGTACAAGTAGAGGTATAGTACTGCAATAAATGGCAGACACTCCAGCACAAGAACAAACGTTACATGAGGCAATGGTGGCACTTGCGCAAGTATCTAAAGCAAACAAAATGTAAGAGGTAGCAAACAGTATGTTACAAGAGAAAAGTGACGTGTGCATGTTACAAAAGAGTACCAGTACTGGACAGATGGCTCAGTGGGCTGTAGGCCACAGGTTTGATTTAAGGCATCCTGAAGCAGCATGTACTCCTTAGGCGGTTGATAAAATGCATGCAGATTTCGTGCATACAACCATGGCACGGTCAAAAAGCTAACCCTGCCCCTTGTTCCCCCTTAGCCCCGCCCTAAACTCCGCCCACTGCTCCTTTTGGTGAGTACTTGCACTTATTTTTTTCCATTTAAAGCACTGCTCATGCATATGATGTACAGTGGAAAGCAGCAAGGAAAATCCAGTGGCATAGCAAGGTCAGGTGGTACCCATTGCGGAACATTTCTTGTCACTGCCCGGCTTGACAAAATGGCCCTCTGCAATTTAGCACCAGTAGAGTGAGCAGCACTGAAAAATCAACTCGAACGGCAGCAAATCGAAGCAGCCAATTTGACCATGACTGCTCAGGACCGCCCATGAACCCCGTGTTAGAAAATCTCGCTAGGGGATGAAAAATCCTGCATTCATGTTTTTGAGCCTTGGAGGAAAAAATTCCGCCACACGGCGATAGGTGGAATTTGGCTCAAAATCTGCATTACAACATTAACACGGAGTCGCCAAATTCTCCCAATTCTGCCGACGAAACGAAGCATGCCGCCCAATCCTAATTCTTGTTCATTTACTGGATTGGTATTGTGCATACAACAATAATTTTGACTTGAAAGTTTTATTTAGGCTTTTCTCTCGTTTCTGTGCATGTCTTTACTAAACATTAACGCGCTTACTATAGAGTAAAATTTAACAGAAGTGTGTGTGTTTTGGAGGCCTAATGCCACTGAGTAGGTAATACAATGTCTTTTAACGCAAGTATTGTCTTATACCCCAAAAGGGTGAGGCTTAGAGGAAACGTGCCGATACCCTTCTGTCATCTTCATGGTAAACAGCTGCATGCTGTGTGCTGTGCCAAGAGCTGTTCTAGTTCCTGCGGATCAGCGTATAGATGTGGTAGAAAAGGTATTTTAATCTAAAACATGGTGTCACTCTGCTTGTCTAAAAACGCATTCGTCTTCTAGAAACCGCAGAGGATGCACGGGCTTCCAATCCCTCCTGATCATTCAACCAAAACTCCAGTTTGAGCCATGCTGTGTCAAGAAGACTAACCCCAAGGAAATGGGGTTGGAAACAAACAACAGTCTAAAAAAAAGCTCCCAAAAAAGAATTGTGTGTTTCCACCTTCTAAAGAAAAGCAAAATGGAATCACTGACTCCTGTTATATGTTTTTCCAATTATTTTGTGCTCTTTCCTTCCTCACGGATAGCCTGCGTAAGTACCAGTCTGCCACTTCACCTGCACTGGCTTCCACCTCTTTCTGTGTTTTGCTCTAGCGAAATGCTCCACGCGACTTTTGTCATTGCTCAGTACTCTTAGCTTCCAACTAAGTCATAAGGACATTCAGCGATTAGCTGGGGCTTAAATGAGCTCATACTGGACTTTGAAAAAAAAAAAAAACACAGAATAACCTACTAGTAGAATGTTGCCCCCAAAATGCACAAATCTGTTTGAAAATAGTATTGGTTCCCCATACAATAATGAGCTATTGTGCAAGAACAACAGTGCGATTGCACATGATCAAGTCTTTAAGCAAGATGGGTTAGAGGAACAATTTTGCACTTTTGTGCAAAGATCAATGATGCATTAGTGGAAAGTTGAGTCGGTCAAGTCCACAGGTATGTGATATGCTCGTGCCCATAAAGCACGCTCACAATCATCAGCACAATGCACAATTTGGTTGTGTGGTTTTCTGCTTAATATATGAACGCCTTGCTTGTGTCTCAATGTCTAACATGGTTTTTCGTGTAAGGAAGAGATGCTCTTTATCAAGTAAAAAAGCATACAGCAGTTACTGACTTTAATCAGATTGCACCAACTAAACAATAATGGTTCTAATTACTCTACCTAGGTAATACTGAATAAATCTAGCACACCACTACGTGGCCCAGGTATCTGTGGGTGTTCACCTGATGATGGTGGTGGGGTGTACAGAAGGGCTTTGAGGGTGCTTGTACCATGCAACCATGGATGCATTGTTAGTCATGGTCAGTGGCGGCTCCTCCTCTAAGGTGAAGGAGAGTCACCCCACTACTTGTTGAGCACTGCTCATTAATAAAAATAAAATAATAATACCAAGAAGTTGTTATCATTTTATTTTTCTTTGCGATTCTGGGCTGGGCAGGCCTGGCTCGCCGCAGAGGGAGCAGGAGTGGTTTGCACTCCTTTCCTACATGAGCAAGACGCTTTGACAGGACCTCTCGGGCCGGCCAAAAAGTCATGCATAGTTGGCCTGTCGCCATTGGGCTGTGTTGCACAGCTCCATGGAGAACATGCCCAGCCTCCCCAGGTACTGCCTCGTCGGCCAAACAGGCCGCGCAGACCAATCACGACTCTGCTCATGCAGCGTCATGACTGGCTGGCAGAGTCCAGAAGCCTGTGTGGGTCTGGTGCAGGCAGCAGCCGGGAACCAGACAAGAAGACAGAGGGAGGCGGGCAGCAGATGCGGAGGAGGCAGTAAAGCAGGTACTTTTTTTGTATTTTTAAAAATCTTTTCATTCATCAACCCCCTCCGAGTCAACACCCACCACCCCCATTCAGAGGCAGCAGCCAGTGGTCCTGGTGGTGGCGGATACAGAATGGGTGTGATTTCAGACACATTTTAGGGCCAGATGTAGGTAATCCCAATTTACCTATTCTTAAATACCGAATTTTACCAATTCGGTATTTTAAAATAGGTAAATGGGATGTAGATACATTTTCGGTAAAAATGACCGAATCGGTAAGATTCGGTATTTACTGTAATTGCCATTCAGGCCCATAGGAATGAAGGGCAATTACCGAATCGGTAAATACAGATTTGGTAAAATAGGGGAAACATTCAAGGGTGCCAGGGTGTCACTTTGACACCCTGTTGCACCAATGAATCGTGCTTGTGTGCAGATGTGGCACACATACATGCCCTAAGGGCATGTATGTCTGCCACATGGCACAGTTGAAAATGCACAGATTTGCATTTTCAAAGGTATTCCTTATTTACCACCAACTTATAGTTGGTGGTAAATAATGAATCCTAAAATGGGAAAACCACTCATTTGAGTGCTCCCTACATTGCAAATTCGGTATTACAGATTAGGTATTTTAAGGAATCAGTAATTTACTGATTCCTTAAAATACCAAGGGCCAGATGTAGGTAAATCCGATTTACCGACTCTTAAATACCGACTCATACCGATTCGGTATTTAAGAGTCGGTAAATTGGAAGGAGGCAGATGTAGGTAAAAAATTACTGAATCTGTAAGAGTCGGTATTTACCGATTCTGCAAATACCGAATCTGTATTTCCCTTTGATTCCTATGGGCCTTAAAGCCCATAGGAATCAATGGGAAATACAGATTCGGTATTTACAGAATCGGTAAATACCGAATCCTGCAAGGGTGAAGGGGGTGTCACTTTGACACCCTCTAGCACCCCAATTCCGGACTTGTGTGCCATGTGGCACACAGACATGCCCTAAGGGCATGTCTGTGTGTCACATTGCACAGGTGTGCATGCACAGATGCGCATGCACACCTGAATTCGGTATTTTACTGCCCAATAGGATTGGGTGGTAAAATACCGATTTTTAAGGGCCTGTGGCACTCTTAGGAGTGCCACCTACATGTGGTTTTTCCGAATCGGTAAATATACCGATTCGGTATTTTACCGATTCTATAAATTTACCGATTCGGTAACTTTACAGAATCGGTAAAATATAGGCCCCCTACATCTGGAAACCCTAATACTGGTCGGTAACGGCCGAATTCGGCCGTTACCGACCGGTATTAGGGCTCCTACATCTGGCCCCAAATCGGTATGTCGTGTTCTATCTAGGACCTCGATCAATATTGTGACCTTATGCCCCTATACGGCTATAATCAATCCATACCCCTATAATGGCATAAACGATCAGAGCCATATTTCAGAAACTTGTCTCTGCAGCTCATTACAGTATATGACACAGCAGAAGCCACTATCTTAGATTCCTAGATTACACACCGAGTTCTTTCAACAGATAAAACCCCCAGCAACCTGGGAAAGCCCCGCTTGCTATGTTTTGATTAGTAATAGAACTCTAATGAGCACTGTAAGAACGACCGGTTCTTAGTGACATCTTTATTGACGTCTTATGTCCAAAAACGTACGTCAAACAAGGCACCTTCCAGGTATAAATAATACCAACGTTGCCTTAAGCAAACACAGCGGTGGTGGTGGTAAATACAGGAGCAAAACAGCTGTCCCTTGCAGAGCCCAGCAGATGCAAGAAGCCCACGGACGCTGCCCCTCCTCCTCCTTGACGCGCTGAGTAAGACGCTGTCTTTTCTCCTGCCGAGAAAATCCAGCTCTGGCGTTTCCAGCCTACCCTTGCGGGTAACTGGGATATTGAGTCCTGAGAGGAGATACAAGACCTCCAACATTTTATTCCAGAGGTACAGTGTTGACTAAACCCTTAGAGAGAATTCTTGAAGCAAACCCTTGGCAAAACCCACTTAACTTAAACTGCTACTTACTTACTCCCTCCCAAGTATTAGGCTTAGGTCAGGTACACTGAGGTAGGCGTAGTTAGAAGCATCAGTTGAGGACGTTAGCTAAATGTATATATGAATGTATATATTTTTCTCATTTTAACTATCGTATGGCTAAGAAACCTTATCAATCCTTTTACAGTATTATTTCGCAATCCTCCTTTTACTGTACGGACTTTTTATAATAACAAGTCTTGCAATTGTGGCAATTCATTTCTCTTGCATGAGAAGAAAGACTGTTCAATAAATAATACCTTTTATTGAAAACGCCCGTCTCTCTATTCTCTGCATCCTGGTGAAAGTAATCTGCACAACTGACTGAGTGAAATAGCTGTCTATTGTTTCACACGACTCTAGAGATTGACTCTCATTCTAAGGAGCAAAGATGTCATGTTTATGCGGTTGTTGGAAAACTGAATCCCTTCTTGTCTGAGCCAGGGAAGCTGATCACTTCCTATTCAGTCAAGAAAGTTTCCAGTGACCTCTGAGCTAGTTGGTACAAACCCAATTAAATCTAACATAGTCAGTAGAGACCTGGAAGACCGCACTTCTACGTCTACACTGCTGTTTATGTTATTCCAATGCGCAGGGCCTATAGGGAAAATAGGTACTACACTACATGGCGCCCAACGTTTGGTAAGGCGGTAAAACTAACGCAAGACGTTAGAGTAACTCAGTCGTGCTTTTTCACGCAGACCCTTTCTCCCGTAAATACTCCAATAGACGTCTGGAGTGAGTGAAAGGTTAAAATCCGCCCGAACTTAGTAGGAAGAGATTCCTATGTAAAGCTCTGGTTTATTCAACATTGAAGGATACAGTGTTCCAAAATATTGTGCACCTTATCTTTGTCTCCTTGGAGACCTGCTCTGAAAAACTTTCATTTATACAATGTCAGTACTAGACAACGGGACCGCTGAAGCCGCAGTAGATGCGAATCAACGGGACGCCAGTGTTAATGAACCGGGTGCAATAATCATCCCGGTCAACATAAGAAAAACTATAACATTAAAACTTATAGAAAATGGACTGACCACACAAGGTGGCACAGTCGTCTTCGTGATAGAGGCACACGAATATCGGCAGACAGAGGTATTCTATTCTTGGATAAAATTTCTAGCGGCAAACGCTGCAACACACGAGTTCCACTATTACAAAATAGAGGATCCACCAGATGAGTACGCTCCTTTCGAGGAGATTGAAATCCCATTAAAATACCAAGAGCACCTGCTCTGGTTTAAAGGCGCCCTAAAACACAATCATCATATTACCAGGCTCGGTCCACTAGGTAGACCAGGAGCAACGTGGCCGGTTCTAGCCAGCTACACACCACATCCGGACATTGATAAAATGTCTAAAGAAGAACTTTTAGCACAGCTAAAAACATTAATTAAAATACATAGACAATTAGTCCAATATGTAATGCGGACTGCAACAGTCCAAACAGCTGTTAATGTTCCACAGCTGACCCCTCATCAGGGGAATACAAATAAAATTACACCACAGAACATACAATCATGTCTTGGTAAAACACCCGTAAAACAGGAACAAATTCCTTTCTGGTTAGCGCAGAAAATTACTCAAATAGAGGCAGTATTTCCGAATACTACCCCTATTGAGAAACATAGAATTCTGACCATCTGCCTTCCAATGGGGGTCGCACCACACGTGGAGGACTGAGACACTTGCGGTACAGTCTTTGCTTCCATTTACACAAAAACACATGGTGTTCCGTCAATGGCGGTAATACCAGATGTACTAAAACAGATTCAGAATGAATACAGTCCAGAACCTGCTTTAACTCTTGGTATGAAATTACTGAAAGACTACAAGCAGGTCTCGGCTATATTAGTAGCCAACATAAAAGGAGAAGCAGCATCTGTGGCGATTCGCCAGAAATTGAAGGAAACAGATATAACAGATCAACCAATTGAGCTTGCCAGAATTATAGAAAAATGTTATGAAGAATTAGGTAGAGACAGCTTGGGTGGGAAACCAGTAAAACCCCAACTACTCGAAAATCCTGAAAAATTATTTATTAAAAATAATTCAGACACTCCTAAAAAGAACTGGGATGGAAATAAACAATCCACTCCTAAGGAAAAAGTTTTCCAGTCCAGAGGAAGGTCTCCTCGATGGAGGGAAAGAACTCCGACTCGAGAACACCAATCTCCCCAGAGGGAGCCCTCTGAGAAAAGATATAACCTTAGAAATAGGGGTAACTTGAAGAAACCTGATAGATATCAAAGTATTGATACACGTCCCTCTCGATCTTTTTCGCAGAAATCGGAAAGACGAGGACGGTCAGACCCAGGAGAGCACACCAAGTCCAAAGACAAGGAACCTGCTCAAAGTAAAAAAATCACAATTTCCAAGAAAGAAGGTAGCCAGTATTAGAGTAATCAAACATGCCGAGAATACTGAGGACACCGCTGAAAAACGGGGAGTGGGCACAGGCAATGCTAGACAGTGCAGCAGAAATCACCATAGCTCGCAAGATCCTGATGAGTCTTCTGGAGACAGTGGACACAAATGAATACATTCAAGTAGAAACGGCCGACACTAGAGTTAGCGAACCTCATAAGATATACGAAATAACACTGCGTATAGAGGGAGATAAGACTAGGAAAATAAGGGGTCTATTCTGGGATAAACTCTCAAAAGGCTATGACATCCTGTTAGCTGAAAAAGATTGGCCCCCGGAGTTTGTCAGGGAGTGCCCTCGTGGTGAAGAAATGATTATGCCTGCCTTCTCGAATCACATTCCGATTCACACTAAATGTATATATGCAAGGAAATGGGCAGTAGCCCAGGCACCAGCATTATATAAAAATCATGTAGGATGGGATGAGAACTCTCCTCCTCACAAAATCCAGTTAAAAAGTCAATCGACTGCATAAAGGCAGTATCCAATTAAGCAAGAAGCTAAAAAACAAGTCACAGAGATTTTAGATCAACTTGAATACCAGGGGGTGATTGAAACATGCACCTCTCAAATGAACAATCCTTTGTTTCCTGTCTCCAAACCGGACGATTCATATCGTCTAGTCTTGGACTACAGACACCTAAACTCATGTTGCAAAACATTTGCAGTACAAAATTCGCATTGTGCTGCACTAATGAATAACATAGTTCGAAAAAAATATAAAACAACATTAGACATATCTAATGGTTTCTTTTGTCAAAATATTGCACCAGAAAGCAGATACTTGACCGCTTTCTCAGTAATGGGGTCACATAAAAATTTCTGTAGGCTCCCACAGGGATTCAAGAACAGCCCAGGATTATTCTCAGCCAGAGTAACAGAGTTACTACAAATATATGATGATGAGGCATTATCTTACGTCAATGACATCTATCTAACAGACGACGACTTGGAGACTCACTTGAAAAGGGTGAACACCATAATACTTGGGTTCGCTGCAGAGGGTTATAAATTCAACTTTAAAAAGTCTCGAATTGCCCATCTGACAGTACTATTTTTAGGATACAAATTATCAAGTGAAGGAAAAAGCCTAGCGGACAACTTCTTAGAGAAGCACCAAAAACGCTGAAGAACTTACAATCAATTCTAGGCTTCCTGAATTTCGGAAGAACTTACATTCTAAATTATGCGGAGAGGGATAAACCTCTCTACGGACTAATTAAACCTGATTTTAAACCAATCAACAGGACTCAAAAACACACAGAAATTTTGAGATCATTGCAAACAGACATGTTAGCAAAAACAAAATTAGATACACGTGACAATACAATCGACCTTGTAATCCGAGTCATCCCAGGAAGATGCGGATTCACGTACCTGACCTCTAATGAGGGAGAAACGGTATCAATAGCTTACAAATCTCATTTGTACACACAAGCAGAAAAAACATTCAGTCTCACAGAAAATACTGTGAAAGCAGTGCAAACTGCTATAGCTAAAGAACGAGAACAAGCACAAGGCAAAAGGATCACTGTTCTCACAGCAGAATCCGCCTTCAAGGCACTATTCAGCCCAGTAAACCTGCCTACAGTGTCACTGGATCCGAAATGGATACAGTGGGAAGATTCTCTTGCTGCGGACGACGTGAAATACTATTTCGCCCCGCACATGAAAAAAACTGAATGATTTAACTTATGAAAAAGAATATCCTCTGCCAATCTAAATTCTTCCTCTACAACAATACTCCTGTATAATCTACACAGACAGATTTGTACAGCACTACAATGTAGAAAATAAATCCTACGATGCAGCCTGTGCGATTGTTAAAGGTCGCTGGCTCTGCGGTAAATTCAGACCGAAAATAACAAAAACTGTATCACTGAGAAAATGTTCGGCTCAGCGAGCTGAAATCAGATCTTTAAAGATGGCACTTGAAAATGCAGAACGTGAATTCCCGACACTAATTGTGTGTGATTCGCATTTTTGCGTAACTCATACAATAATGATTTACAGAGCTGGATTCAAAATGATTTCAAAGATGACACAGGTGCCACAATCAAGCATAAAATGCTTTGGAAACAGGTAGTTCTTTACAGAAAGAACTACAAAAGACTCACGTGATACACACTCTGAGTCATCAACGTGATGGCGTTCACGTTGCAGGGAATTCATTGGCTAATACAGCCACAGCGGAAGCAACTAAACCAGCTTCCGTAGCCACAAAAAGCGTTCAGAAAAATACATAGACGGGGAAACCATGCTGGCAGTAAAAACGTCCGTAAAAAGGGACTGTGCAGCACTACCCGTGAACTATCCACTCAATTATGCATACTTAATTGATGCAAACTCCGTTCCTTTTGCTCAAATCCCTGGAGTGAGGGATAGGGTAATTCCAAACACGAATCGGAGAAAGTTATTAATAACAGACGAACACATGGGTGAAGGTCCAAGGCACAAACAGATGAAGGAATCACTGACTGAATTACAATCAGTATACTAGTGGCCAGAGATGAGCCTGCACCACTATAAATATGTAAAGAACTGTCAAGACTGCAGCAGAGATCGCAATAATGAACCGGTCCAGTCTGTTGCCAAGTTTATAGACAGGGTAATGCTGTCTATATGCAATCCAGCGTCCTATTATTTGTTTAAGACTACATTCACTTAAACAATGTGGCCCCAGCGCTCGGCTGACGCCAAAACTGTTATAAAAGATCTGCGAGTCTTTATCGGCACATACGCAATTGCCATGTTCCATTCTGACCAGGGTCCTGCTTTCAGCTCTCGAGCTTATAAGGAGGCCATGGCCAGTATGGGTGTTGGGTTGCGATTCTCTTGTCCTTCACACCCTGAGGGGAACAGTGTAGTGGAAAGAAAAAAATGAGACATAAAGCAATCTATAACGGTGAAGGTATTAGGTTCGGGTGATGGGTGGGTCAAACATTTAATAAGTGTCCAACTTAGTCTAAATAATTTGCCAAGAAATTCTCTAAAAGGTTTCAGCCCGTACGAACTATTGTTCGGAACTAGAATGCATGTTCAGGACCTTAATAGTCAGGCTTCAGTGGTAAAAGATAAGAATAAAGACTTTGACATCAAATATTGTTTGACTGTTTTACAGGACTTGAATGAAACAAGAAAATCCTTAAGCATCATAAAAATAAAGCAACAACCAAATATCACTGAAGACACACCACCTGTCCCAGCAAGACCTGTCTGGATTCCAAAGATTGGGGATCTAGTCAGAGAGAAAATAGCAATGAAGAAGGAATTTGGGCCTTCTTATAGAAAAGTAGTACTACCGCCTCTTGCTGGTAAAAAGGAGAACCGAGTTGTATCAATCGACCTGGTAAAACCACAATCATGTGGCCTATAATCAACAGTAGGCCAAGTGGACTCCCAAGAAATAACAGAATACCCAAATTTGCAACAATCCAAGAGGTTCAAACTGAAAGACTAATCACATTTGATAAACCTGCAGTGCACAGAGAGGGACTATGCAATAATGCCATGGAACTCGTGCCTCTTGAAATACAGATTGAAACAGTTCGTCATGAAACACCAGTCTACAATGATGTGGCATCAGAATGTGCTAACGAAAGGCAAATTGAGAAAACGATTCCAACAATTGACAGAACTGCCTCTGGCTACTTCATCAACTTCGATACCTTTTCTGAAGATCAAAACGACCATGAAGTAACGCCAGAAACAAAGACTCTTAAAGAAAAGACAACAGAACTCTTTTATCAACTCAAGGAAACGCATCTTATTTCTCCATGGTTAGAGTTCTGGTTTGGGCTAGGTGTATTTTTCCTCCTGCTTTGGCTCATCATGATACTTTGTTTGGGAAAATTCATTGAAGGGAAATACAGTTCAATTGACAATTAAAGTCTGAACATCAGCTTTGTCCTGAAACCACACAAATCATCTCATGTGAAGAAAGGAGGACTATCATCAGTAAATGTCACAGCCATTCCAATACCCAGCGGGGTAGTGTGGGACAAGACTGACTATGAAGTATATGGCCCGGTCGAGATCTTGAAATATCCTCACCAGTTCAAGGTTTCATTAAGTGACTTTGTTAAACCAAGTACATTCTTTGATGATTGGGATTTTGAAAGTATACATAATATGATGTCTGATTTAGTGTTGTCAGCAAGATTTACAGAACATGATTATTTACAAGGTTCGTCTAATTATGAACAGATGTACTGCTTTTCACATTACGCACACCACTACTTACATAAATCTGCACAACCTAGAAATGTTTTTAAATATAACCAATGGGAACATTGTGCTACTCCACCTAAAAGCAGTTCGAAAACATTCTATGAGAAATTCCAGTACTACTCAGGGTTTAACACAAGTGATGCAGAAACGTTTTATTATAAACTGTTGGATAAAACAGGGATGAAAACAATGCTGACAAATACTAAATTGATATATTCAGAAGCATTTTATGAAAAAATGATGACATTTGGTTTTGATTTTTGGAAAAATAACATTGAAACAAAAACAATCTGGGGTACGAAAGATTGGCAGGTACAAGGCCTAGAAGCATTATTTCGAGCCTGCATGATCCCAGAACAAATAATGTTCTTAAATGACACAATTCACCAAACAACCTGTCTTGGCCTAGCTAAGATTAAAGACCTTAACAAACCGTCTATTCCAAAGCCAATACCTGATAATGCAACAACAGAAGTTGAAATTGACGTATCAGAAATTTTGCATCTAAACAGAACACATCCTGATTGGAAAAAGTGGTTAATCTGGCCTACTGACACGAACAACTGTCAAGATAGATTCCTGAACAAAACATAGGGGTTAAAAATGACCAGACCAGACCCTAGATACTCCCAGAGACAACACCCAGGGATAGTACCAACATACAGTGTAGGGAAACTGTGCCTTGAATGGCTAGAAACATCCACACTTGTAGAAATTAAGCAACACTTAACATTACTTAAAGATGGTGCTGACTTGCGTGATTACATTATGGGACCACACAAACAGCGTCAAAAACGCTTCATAGCGGCCAGCATATATGCGGCATACAACGAGGCTTGGAAAGAAACTCAAATTGAAACAGCCGAGAAAATACGAGAAATTGATCGTATTAATTTGGAAAAATCACTTTCTGTTGTGGACAATGGGTTAATGACTCTGTCCTCCAGAATATATTCACTGGACAGTATTGTATCATCTGCCATCGATATAATAGATAAAGACTTGCTAATGTTACAGCATGGCCAGTCGCAATTGCGTTCTATTGTACAGCTAGGCTGGATGCTGCAAAATCTTCGTTCAGGCTATGTGCCATGGCGTTTAATCAACACAACGTCATTGTTTTCCATCTTTAACCTTACTGATAAACAAATCAGCTTGGCACAGAAAGGAGCAGACTATACAATCCTGAGCATCGAAAAACTTGAGAGATTACCATTGACAATGTCAGAAGACCTGTCATTGAATGGATAATACACGGGATTATCACAATTCCGATTACAACTTTCCAATTTAAAAATTGCCTTGAGTATATACCGACTGGCCAGTATGAACGATTGGGTAAAGGGTACATTAAGTCAGCATGGAAATTACCATATACACACACATGCTATAGTGACAGCAACAAAAATGTATTTCTTAGTGGTGAAAACTGCAAACATTCACTAAGCTGTATACTTTTGTGCCAGGGTATTAATTTACACGGGGCCTGTGAAGGAACTTCAAACAACCTTTCATGCCACCAACATGTCACACCTGCAACGTAGATAGAGCCCTTCTTTAGGCAGCTTTCTAACGGGAATTACATTCTAATAACGGATCACAGCTGTTGTGGCTTGGTGCCAGGGAAAGCATATCTCGTAAGCGTAACTTCCATGGTCACTTGCTGTATGCAAGCATTGTTTCCAAACGGCCCTGAAGATTCCGAGACGCCGATTTGGCCTCCTTTGAATGTCTCTTCTATACGAATTGATACTTTAAGCAGAATGAAGTCTGTGCTTTTACAGACAACAGTGCCCATAACGTCATCAAAAGAGACGTATGATCTCCAAGTTGCAAGGACAACATCGGAGATACATGACCTTTTATCAACAAATTGCCCCGTGCATTTCACAGAAATGCTTAGCCAAATTCTAAATATGTCAGATGCCGTAGGTATCTCAAACGTATTTAAGACGGTTTTTTTGGGACTGTTAACACCATTCAAAGCAATCCTGGGAATTATTCCTAATTTTGTCCATTCAGTCTTTGGCGGCATACCCCTGACTTTGGGACTTGTAGCAGGCATTTTATTTTTGACCCTCCTGCTCTGATATGGCAAGGCAAAACACAGACATGACTCCGGCAAGGATGGAAGAAACGATCCTAGCAGTACGCTACTGGGACCGCATAACTAGAGTCCTTGGATTGGACAGGCTGAGAGATCTGAACATGACCTGGTTTCTTTCATTCAGACCTATATGGCAGACATGCATCTTACCTGTGCTTCGATGTATGCTATGCGGAGAAGAATGCGGGTTAGACACCTGCCTTGCACTACCATCAGCAGTACCAACGGATATCGATACTTTGCTAAGTCCTGTAACAGCTCACGCATCATGTTGTCTCCAGCGGCTACCAATCCTTATGACGACATTCGCTGAGACTCCTGTGTTACGACTAGGTGGCGGCAGTGAAGCGATACATGAAAGCAACATCACCCAGGTACGGCCTTCTGTGAGCATTGGTGATCCAGACATCGATGATAGCAATCATTCTCACACCTGCCAAGTTACAGCATTATCGAACTTGGTCCAACTGTCACCTGAATATGTAGACCTATTCTTTAAGAGCCTGTCTGATATGATGTTCTCCCCTGAACAACAACAATGATTTTTTGGAAAAGCATTCCGGCGCACAGCGTTCCCATGAACTCTGAATTCGGCCTTCAGTTTTGATCAACAAAAACTACTAAAAAGCGTTTGGAACTCTATTCCCCCGTTCACCATGAAATTTTTTTTTTTTGAATTGAACACTTTTTCAAAAATATTTACCTTTTTTTTTTCCTGGCACGAATACCTTTGCTAAAAGTAGAACTATTCATAAAGAACAGAACTTCTATTTTTAGTAAATCTAGAGACAACATACCTTTACCTCAGCCTCTAGGACATTTTTCAGCAAATGCATTTATATGTAATGAAATAGTCTCGCCCTTCCTTTCTGTATTAAGAGACATTTCATGTGTAATTTTTTCACAAAATCGTTCAAATAATTATATATGCTATAATTTTTGAATGATTTCTATGCTTAAAGACGTACAGTACCTATAATTTCATGTATTTCAAATACGCCATTTCAAATGCAATATGTATTTTGGGGTGGGAAGTATTACACGCACATCTTATTGCTTTAGTTTTTAGTAATTTGATGGACATAAATTTGTGGAGTGGGTGTCGTGTTCTATCTAGGACCTCAATCAATATTGTGACCTTATGCCCCTATATGGCTATAATCAATCCATACCCCTATAATGGCATAAATGATCAGAGCCATATTTCAGAAGCTTGTCTCTGCAGCTCATTACAGTATATGACACAGCAGAAGCCACTATCTTAGATTCCTAGATTACACACTGAGTTCATTCAACAGATAAAACCCCCAGCAACCTGGGAAAGCCCCGCTTGCTATGTTTTGATTAGTAATAGAACTCTAATGAGCACTGTAAGAACGACCGGTTCTTAGTGACATCTTTATTGACGTCTATGTCCAAAAACGTACATCAAACAAGGCACCTTCCAGGTATAAGTAATACCAACGTTGCCTTAAGCAAACACAGCAGTGGTGGTGGTGAATACAGGAGCAGAACAGCTGTCCCTTGCAGAGCCCAGCAGATGCGAGAAGCCCACGGACGCTGCCCCTCCTCCTCCTTGACGCGCTGAGAAAGACGCTGTCTTTTCTCCTACCGAGAAAATCCAGCTCCGGTGTTTCCAGCGGGTAACTGGGATATTGAGTCCTGAGAGGAGATACAAGACCTCCAACATTCTATTCCAGAGGTACAGTGTTGACTAAACCCTTAGAGAGAATTCTTGAAGCAAACCCTTGGCAAAACCAACTTAACTTAAACTGCTACTTACTCCCTCCCATGTATTAGGCTTAGGTCAGGTACACTGGGATAGGCGTAGTTAGAAGCACCAGTTGAGGACGTTAGCTAAATGTATATTTGAATGTATATATTTTACTCATTTTAACTATCGTATGGCTAAGAAACCATATCAATGCTTTTACGGTATTATTTCGCAATCCTCCTTTTACTGTACGCACTTTTTATAATAACAAGTCTTGCAATTGTGGCAATTCATTTCTCTTGCATGAGAGGAAAGACTGTTCAATAAATAATACCTTTTATTGAAAACGCCCGTCTCTCTATTCTCTGCATCCTGGTGAAAGTAATCTGCACAACTGACTGAGTGAAATAGCTGTCTATTGTTTCACATGACTGTAGAGATTGACTCTTATTCTTAGGAGCAAAGTTGTCATGTTTATGCGGTTGTTGGAAAACTGAATCGCTTCTTGTCTGACCCAGGGAAGCTGATCACTTCCTATTCAGTCAAGAAAGTTTCCAGTGACCTCTGAACTAGTTGGTACAAACCCAATTAAGTCTAACATAGTCAGTAGAGACCTGGAAGACCGCACTTCTACGTCTACACTGCTGTTTATGTTATTCCAATGCGCAGGGCCTATAGGGAAAATAGGAACTACACTACAGGTAAATTACCGAATTTGCAATTTAGGCCACCTACATCCCAAATGCCCAATACCGGTGGGTAACGGCCGAAATTACCAAATTTCGGCCGTTACCGACCGGTATTGGGCCACCTACATCTGGCCCTTGGTCTTTTAACATGTTACGCTTTAACATGCTAAATTGACAGGCTTGGTGCCTAATTCAGAGTTTGATAAAAAGGATTATGTACCTCCACCAAAGCAGGCGACTTTACTCCCGCCTTGGTAAGGTTACACCACCTGGCAAATTTAGAGCTCTCAGAACCAGCAGAGACCTTTTGTATTTACAGGATATGCCATCATGGAAGTTCCTGGAAATGCATTGAAAGTTTAACAGAAGGCTCTATCAACATGACAGAGCAATATGTCGACCTTTCAGTCTTTTTTATTTTCAAAAACAAATCCCAAAGACAGAATTTGTTTTAAAAAAAAATGAACTCTCTCACAATGGGAGTTTTCTCCCATGGCGTGGGGGTCATTATGCAGTTTTTACTGCCCCTTACAGTCAGGTTTTTAGGTCTCACCTACGCAGCGCGCATGCGATGCGTAGGAGAGGAACTCATGTCATCGATGAGCGTTTCTCCCCAAAAACGTGCATGCGATGCATTGCTTTCTATTGCAACGCATGCACGATTGGCGATGTCCTCGTGGGAGCGAGCGGCTGGCATAATACAGCAATTATCGCGGGCCAGCCGCTCCCTCCTGAGAGTGAATCGCGCAGGCACCCTCCTCTCTCCCCTCCCCCTGCTGCGAGGCATGCGCGCTTGTTATTTTTAAGCCATTGTAGTCCCGAAAGACAGACAGCACTCGTATATGGGGCTGATTACATAATTTGGTTAAAACGGGTAACTCCTTATCTACTTTCAATACCGATTATCGTTCATTCTCTGTTCCCAAGCCTTTTTGCATGTGAAGGATAAAATAAATTGTGAACACCCACCCTCCGACAGTGGCAGCACAACTAACTGAACCAATGGCAAACAAAGGGCAGCAATTTGCGCTGCCTATTCGGAGAGCCTGTGTGAGAGGTGGCGCCACAGGTGAATGGATGGACGCACACTCGCGTTTCCGTAGACAGCGTTCTTTCACATATCGTATCTCGTTCTTTTCGCATCCCAAAAATGTTTTAGAGTTTTGCCTACTTGAAGTCGCCATGAGGTTCCGTTATAGGATTGTGGACGTCAGCTGCCTTAACTATTTCACTCGTACGTTTTGTAGAATGGATGTGCACCATAAACAGTGGGGAGGGTCAACAGTCTCAATCAGATATAGACAGGGGACTATGGGGTTGTACTGAGAGCAATTAATAATAATATGCACAAACCTAGATATTTTCGTAACACATCCTGGTGGCGAAATTTATTAGAGAACAGAGTGGCTGAGTACATTAAAAGCCAATAAATAAATAGCTAGAGTGGAGGCCTGTGTCGGACTTGGCTTTAAGAGAACTAGCTGCACCATCAAAACACAAACAGCCATATTCATGAAGTGAAATTGCGCCCGCAATCGCTGCGAGAAAGCAATTGCGGGCACAATTGACGTAATCGGCATTCAACATCAAAATAGCGAATTCGCTAACACATATTAGCGAATTCGCTATAAAAATCGCAGAATCCCGGTAGCCGATCAATAGCGAATCGGAAAATGCGACAAACCATGGATTCTGCGAAATAAATTGCGAATTCGCTAAATAATCGCTATCGGCATTCATAAAAAATCTATAATAGCGAAAAACCCAAATATCGCTGTTTGCGCGGCGCAAATTAAGGAGAACTCAAACCAGGTGGTAACCATAAAAGCCATGAAAAAATTACATTTGAAAAACCGTTGGCCAATCAGCAACAGGTTCAGGCCTGACCAATCACACATAAGGACATTCAGCAACAGCATTTGGAGTGCCACAATGCCAGGAATGTACATGGTGGTGAGGCGTCGAAGGCTACAGCGAGCAGCACAGAAGAGACGCAGGGCCCAGGACAGAATTTTCCTCCAGCGGGTCACCTTGCTGGGCCAAACCAGAGAGCAGATATATGCAAAATATAGGCTGAATGGGGAAATGATAATGCAGCAAATACAGGACCTTGACCCCCTGATGCAGCACCCAACAAGCCGTACCAATGCGGTGCCTACACATGTGCAGGTATTGTGTAGCCTGCACCTCCTGGCCTCCGGGAGTTTCCAGGGGATAGTAGCGGCTGCTGGGGGGATATCCCAGCCCACCATGTCACGCTGCCTCTACACTTTAGTTGACGCCATGCTCACCCAGCTACAGCGTCACATCAAATTTCCCACGAGCCAACAGGAATTGGACTAGGCTACAATTCTACAATGTTGCCCATTTTCCCCATGTACTTGGATGTATAGATTGTACCCACGTCGCCATCTGCCCACCAGCTGCCACAGAGTATATGTTCCGCAATAGAAAGTCTTACCACTCCCTGAACATACAGATGGTGTGCAATGCTAAGTCATACATCACTGACATTGTGGCCCAGTACCCAGGGAGTACCCATGACTCCTTCATATTCCGGCACAGCGGCCTCCACTCACGACAGGTCAGGGGAGAGTTCGTTGAAGGATACCTACTTGGTAAGTGCACTTTGTCAACAATGTCACATTGCTATGAAGTAACTGTGCAGCACAGACAATCACCATCTGCTCCTCTCATTCAGGTGACAGTGGCTACGCCCTCCGTGAATACCTCCTGACCCTTTACTTCAACCCTGCCACACCCCAGCAACGGCGTTACAACGCTGCACACATACGGACAAGGAATTGCATAGAAAGGACATTTGGCCTGCTCAAAGTCCAGCAGTGTGCTGCCGCATTGTGGCTGTCTGCGCAATACTACATAACATGGCAACCAAGCGCCGGATACCTGTCGACATCTCTGGCAGTGAATCTGAAGGGGACGACCGTCCACCTCCACATGTACGTCATGCCCGCGGAGAAGATCCTGCGGAAGGACACAGGCGCCGCAACCACATCACTAGAAACTGTTTCTAGTGCACACATACCACTATCACAACACTGCACCCATGCATGACGGATGAAATAATGACATGAGTGTGTATGAAGTATGACCTTTCATCTTTACTGTTACATCACAATAAATTGGCCTTCAAAAAAAATAATTGTCTGATGGGGAGTGTATTACTCCATACCTCCCCATGCTGGGGTAGGGGGTTTGCAGGACTGGACTGCATGGCCTCCCTCATGTTTCTACAGTCCTCAACGATGTTGACGACGAGACGCCCCAAGTCGTCTCTCCGCATTGTCAGGGACGTTGTTGGTCCTACTCCCTGATGTTGGCCGGCTGCTGCGGCGAGGTGGAGGCAACGGTGGTAATGAGGCACTGCTATTGGTCGACGCAGCCTCAATTGTGTCGTCATCACCCTCTGCTTCATCCCGGCCAGTGGCCTGTCTGCCAAGCACAGCTGCAGTGAGTAGGTCGAGTGACCTGGCCACATCCTGGCAACACTGCACCATTTGTGCCTGCATAGCGAGTGACCGACGTGCCAGCTGAGATGTGGCGTGGCCAACAACATGGTTAGACCTAGTGTAGGCCGATAGGCGGGCCAGTAGTTGTCGGTGGCGTCTACGGGTCATGTCCTGCTGTGAGACAAGCAGCTGGTTGTTCTGTCTCACAGCTGCTGTCATCTGGGCAATATGTTGCCCATTTGCCTGCATCTGGCCAAGCATTGCTGCCATGTGGCGTGCCTGCGTGCGATGCACCGCCAGCATGCGGCGTTCAATGACCAGGCCTGGGTCTGGTGTTTCTAGTGCCCTGCCGGTGCCTGCTGGGCCCTGGCGCTGCTGGCGCCTCTGTGCGATGGTCTGTGCCCTGCCAGCTGCTGTGTGCCTCGTCTGCCTCCCAGGCGCTGGTGGTGGAGGCTGTACCACTGCTGTTGCGGCACAGGTGTTGGTGCTGTCGCTGGTGCTGGCTGCACTGCAGTGGATGCAGGGGTAGCCCTGTCGGCACGGGGTGTTGGTGCTGTCGCTGTTGCTGGCTGCACTGCAGTGGATGCAGGAGTGGCCCTGTCGGCACGGGGTGTTGGTGCTGTGAGTGGTGCTGGCTGCAATGCTGCTTGATGTGATGTGCCAGGTTGTTGGGAGGACTGTCCCTCACCCTCAGTGTCCTCCGGGCTCTCAGCAATGTGTAGCGCATCACTATTGGTGCTGGCTTGATCCCCTGCACTTGTAATGTGAAAGGGTGGATGATTAATGTTATGTTTATTGCACAGGAAAATTTGACACATGCACGAAGCCTTGCTTTCCCTGACTGGGTTTTGTTTAGACTTAGCAATGAGTGCTCTGGCACTGTTGGGCTGACTGCGGGCTCATGATTACACTACAAGTACCACAATGCAATGGGGCTTTTTTGGTGTGCTTGGTCTGCATATTTGGGGATGTCATGGTGCTAGTTCAGGACGTATGGGCATTGTTAGGGGACTGGGTCGCAGTCGCATGGCTCTTACCTTGACTTTGTTGTTGGCCGGGTCGAGAGGAGTCCAGCTGAATGACCCCCACGCAGGCTGCTGGCGCTATGGTCTCCTCAATCATGTTCTCCAAGGGGGTGTTAGGTGTGGCTAATGCATCCCCTCCACCGGTGCCCAGTTGGTCCCCAAGCCACAAAGCAATCCGCTCCTTCGAACGTCCTCGCAGGTCATACCAGCGCTTCTTTATGTCGTCGATGGAGCGCTGGGTGACACCGACGGAATTGACCTGGGCGCGGATGCGCTGCCAAATCCTGCGCTTCTCGGGCTCTGGCACCCTCCGAGAATCTTTGCCAAACAGCTTCCCATAGTCATTGCACACCCCCTCAATGACATACTCCAATTCAGCCTCGGAAAATTTCATTTTTCTTTTCCTCTCCTGCCCACTGCTCCCTGCTGCTGCATCCTGGGACATCTTTCTGCACTTTCCTTCAGGCTGGGGTGCTGCAGGGTCTTGCTTTTGGAGCTCCAAACTTTACTGCTGCCACTCCCTGGCTCTGTGTTCGGTTTGTGGGCGTGGTGAGCCTACTTCCTGGTTGTGATGTCATCAGTGGGCTCGAAATGCGCCTTCCCATTTTTGCGATCTCGCTGTTAGCGAGATCGCTAATTGCGATATCGCTATTTCGGCATGGGAAATTGCTGAAACTGCGATTATTTAGCGATTGCGGCTAGATCGCAATCGCCAATTGCGATCGAATGCGAATCGCAATTTTTCCGCGCTTTCTATCATGAATGCCATTTTGCGATTCTCAAATAGCGATACGCAATTTTTCGCTATTTGCTAATCGCAAAATGGTAGCTTCATGAATCTGGCAGAAAGTCGAGCTAAGACAAAGAATTTCTAAAAGTGTTTTTATAATGCGAAAGTGTCCCGCCTAGCAGGGCTGGTGCTAGGCATGGACTCGGTAGCTGCACAGGGCCTCCCACTTGACCCACAACAGGTCTTGGCAGCACACTGGTCCTCTTGTGCACCCGGGCGATCCAATTGGTGAAAAAACTAGAAAACAACGGCAAACACCCCAAACCTTACCCCACACACAGTTCCATAAATAAGAAGTTGGTGCACTCCTTCCTCAGTACCAGCCGTTTATTGGTACTGCTGCTCCAGCAGACAATACACAGAAACACACAATATCAAAGTGTACACCCAACCATGAAAGAATTCCTAGACCAAAAGTCTTTCAATATTTTTTTAATTGGATTCCTTTATTTCATTCCATCAAAACAGCCAACGGGTTTCGTTTGCAATATTTTTCGGCCGTTTTTTTCTTTTTGTTAAAAGTGTTTTGCCATCAGTAATTTGTTTTAAGGGAGTGCTATGTCTTTCGTTTCAGACGATTGTAAACCTATCGACACTTCCCTTTTGTGGTGTGTCACAACTAGTAGTTTTTGTTGTAACGCGGGCTGCCTTGGGGACATGGTGGCAGATTGAGAATTAACTACATTTTCCGGTATTCCGAGCGCACACAGACATGGCTGTCATGCAGTGATTGTTGGAACGCCGGTCGGTGAGCCTGAATTGAATGAGCTCTGAGTGAAAATAAGAAGCCTGCGGTAGCGGTGATATTGGTGTTCGTCGGGTGTTGCAGTAACGTGGTGTTTTTGGAGCTGCTTGCCAGGTAACAGAATGGAAGGCTCTGCCGCTCCAGGTGACATGCAGTCTTCTAGGTGCTGGGGACCCTCATAGACCATGAAGCATTTAGAATGGTTCACCTCTCTAAAGACCAATGGGCCTTTGCGGGGGGTGGCCGACCAGAGGGAGGCTCACCCCCGGGGAATTTGGGGGCCCGGGAGGAAGGGTGGGGGAAGGATTAGGCTGGGGGACAGGAAGATAAGTTGGGCTGGTTGAGCTGGTTAGGGGGATTTGGGCTGCCTTGGGCTCCCTTTGGACTAGGGGCTATAAGAACGGCCATCTTGGGTCACTGTGCACCATTTTGTGGGACAGTGACCCAGCAGCCGAGGAGCAGGGAAATTGTTGTCCCGCCCTCCCTCCCTTTAAGTAAGGTGTGGGATGGTTAATGGTAAGGGGGGAGGTACTGGGGTCCTGAGGGGTTTTTTGTCCAGTGGTTGTAGGGGTTTTGTTGGGAGCAGGTGCTTTCTTTGGTTTAGGTTGGCTGGATTTGTTGTCGCTGGGAGCAGGTGCTGAAAACTTGTTTACTAGAGTGGCGCTTTTTCCTAGTTAAAGGGAGGGGTAGGATAGAAGGAATGAGTTTCCCTGGATAGAGGGGGAGGGAGTGTAAATATGGCAGATGTTTAAACAGTTGAGGTAGGCGTTTGGGTACTTGGTAATTATGTTTATGTTGTTGGCGGCGGAACTGTTTAGGGGTGAGGGTGGGGGGTTTTGGTCAGGTATGTGCATATTTAGTTAGGCCTAGTTTTGTACGGCAAAGGCCAAGGATGTGGTATATTTTCAGGATGCACCTGTTTCCCAATAAAGCGGCCTTTATCACACCTTAACATTGTCTCCGGTCGGTCTTTCCCCTCCCCGTCTCCCTATGGGCCCCAATTTTTAAATGCCAAGCAACTGTTTTGGAAGTTTTCGGATACACAGACTTACCCTATCTAGACCGTAGTTAATGATTGAGAAACTTCAGGGTGTCCCAGATTGTTAATGGTATTTTATAGGTCCCTTAGGAATTTAGCATATTTTTGAAAAACTTTAATAATCTGATTGTGTTCATACTGAGCGCATTTACATGTCTACTGCCCCCATACTCTAAAGCTTCTACATAACCTTAGGTATACTAAGTTTGTGCTGTCTCTGGAAAACAATAGTTTTATGTTCAGAAGCAGTTTTTTCCAGACCTTAGAGGGTTACGTGATCGAGCCGTGCATAATTTGTGTGTGTTTTTTTGTTTGTGTTTTTTAAAAGTGCCAAGGCCTATCCTTTTTAGTGCTGGTATGACAGCATATCCGTCGCTTGTTTTTTTAGCTGTGTGATTGGTTAATGGGGGGCACTTTTATTTCGGTGCCCAGGCCTATTTTTTGCCCCACCCCAAATCTGACCCTGCAACTTTGACGCTCTTATTGTTCGTGCCTCGCCAGGTTTCAAGTGCTGTGTAAACGCACTTGCAAAACAATGCCATGCACGTCCACCACCACCTTAGCCACGCCCTCGTCCACACGGGAGCACACCCTCTCCCTAGCAACCCTCACCACAGTGAGCTGCTAATGACCATCCACTGTCTCTGCTGGGAAGGAATCAATGCCATCTGGATGTTAACAAAGCCCAGACCACTGGGGAAGGGGATTTAACATTCAAGAGAGGGCATCAACACAGATGCCCCCATCCCTGTAGGAGATCTTTGCACAGTCCATTGAAAGGCTAGGTTTTACTGAGTCCTCGCTGTGCTAGAGTTGTTCCCGCTGCTGCCCTGAGCCCACCCTGCTGCTGAGTATTGTGCCTTATTCTGTTCTTATTGTATTGTCCTTGTGCCCTGTGACTGTTTTTATTGTATTGCCCTTTGTGCCCTGTGACTGTTTTTCTAGTATTCTGTTCGCCGCACTGCGCGACCGTCTTCCCACTCTGTGCACCCTCCCCGATCCCCCGCCACTGCTCCCCTGCGGCCCCGCCCCCTTTTCTTTCCTGTGCCCAGCACCCTTCCGATTCGCCACCCCGCTCCTGCCTCCCAGCTGCTCCTCCCTCCCACTTCGCCATTTATGGCTGGGACCGCGCGTACGCGCAGCGAACACGTGTAGCGGGCACACTGATTGCACGCCAAAGGCAAGCCCGTCTGCGTCAGTCCGTGCTTGGACCGCGCCCAGGGCCAGGACCCCTGGCCCTCGACGAGGCCATCGCACCCGACGGACTTACGATGCCGCCACCCTCCACATACTCAACGCTGGCCGAAACCCCACCTGCAACCGAGCCACCCCGAAACGCACCCACGGACCCTTCACCTGTCAAGATGGCAAATTTACCTGCCTCCGACCCGGTTCGGCACCCGCCAAGCCTAGCACCAGCAACAACCACCTCAAGTGCATCCTGCTCAACACCCGCTCCATCCACAGGCATGCCGTTGAACTCTGGAACCTCCTGGACACAACAGCACCAGACGTCGCCTTCCTCACAGAAACCTGGATGAACACCTCCTAAGCCCCCGACATCGCCATAGCCATCCCGGACGGCTACAAGATCACCCGGAGGGACCGAGTCAACCAAACCGGAGGGGGCGTCGCCAACGTCCACACAAACACCATCCTAGTCACGACCAACTCTGACGACACACTCTCCACCGCCGAACACCTCCAATTCCAGATCCACACCTACCCCAGAACTACCCTTAGAGGCACTCTCGTCTACAGACCACCGGGCCACGCACACAATTCAGCGAAGCCAACGCAGACTTCGTCAGCCCGCACGCCCTTACCTCCCCAGACTACATCCTCCTAGGGGACCTCAACTTCCACCTGGAGAACAACAAGGACAGCAACACCACCACCCTGCTGGACAACCTCGCCAACCTCGGACTCAAGCAACTGGTGAACACCCCCACCCACTACGCCGGCCACACGCTCGACCCCATCTCCTCCTCCAGCAAGCACATCTCCTTCAGCCACTCCACCGGACTACACAGGACAGATCACAGCTGCATCCACTTCAACTTCAGGAGAACCACGACCCACCACCACCCACAACAGTTTCCCGCAGAAGCTGGAGCAAGATCACCGCCGACCAGCTCACCACCTCCCTCAGCCAGAACCCCCCCACCAACACGACGGACCCCAACGAAGCAGCCCGCAACCTCACACAGTGGCTCACCAACTGCACCGACGACCTCGCACCACTGAAGAAACCACCCAGCAAACCCGGCAGCAAGAAAGCCTCGTGGTTCACCAACGACCTCAAAAACTCCAAGAAAACCTGCCGCACCCTCGAGAAAGCCTCGCGCCACGACCAGAAAACAGAAAACATGGCAGCCTGCAAGAACGCCACCCGCAAACACCACCAGCTGATCCGCACCACCGAAAGGACTACATTCAAAGAACGACTAGACAACAACATCCAAAACAGCAAGGAACTCTTCAGCATCTTCAAAGAGCTCTCCAACCCCAGCTCCTGCAACAACAACATCACACCCTCACAAGACCTCTGCGACTCACTCGCTTCGTTATTTCACCGCAAGATCGCCGACATACACAACAGCTTCGGAGCACAGACCATGCACCCAACCACCGAACAAATGCACCCAACCACCACCCTCTGCACCTGGACCTCGGTCAGCACCGAAGACACCACCCGCACAATGAACACCATCCACTCCGGCTCCCCTACCGGCTCATGCCCACACCACATCTTTAACAAAGACGACTCCATTATCGCACCCTAACTCCGGGACATCATCAACAGCTCCTTCGCATCCGCCACCTTCTCGGCGAGCAGGCAACATGCCGAGCTCAGCGCCCTCCTGAAGAAACCCACCGCGGACCCCACGGACTCAAGAACTTCCCCCCCATCTCGCTCCTCCCTTTTCCAGCCAAATTCATCGAGAAGACCGACAAAAAACAAATCTACGCCTTCCTTGAGACAAACGGATCCCTCGACCCCTCGCAGTCCAGTTTCAGAGCAAACCACAGCACCGAGACCGCCCTCATTGCAGCAACCGACGACATCTGGTCCCTGCTCGACAACGGGGAAACAGCTGCCCTCATCCTCCTGGACCTCTCAGCAGCCTTCAACACTGTATGCCACTGCACCTTGATACAGCGCCTCAGCAACACCGGAATCCAAGGAACGGCTTTGGGGTGGATCATCTCGTTCCTCGCCGGTAGAACCCAGAGAGTCTGCCTCCCACCATTCAGATCCGCGGCCACCGAAGTCATCTGCGGTGTCCCGCAAGGATCCTCGCTCAGCCCCACCCTCTTCAACGTCTACATGAGCCCCCTCGCAGCCATCGCACGCCGACACAACCTTAACATCATCTCCGACGACACCCAGCTGATCCTCTCCCTCACCAACGACCCCGCCACCGCCAGAGCCTGCCTCCAGGAAGGAATGAAAGACGTCGCGGAATGGATGAAGCTCAGCCATCTGAAACTGTACTCAGACAAGACCGAAGTCCTCATCCTGGGACCATCCCCCTCTGCCTGGGACGACTCCTGGTGGCCCCCTGCCCTGGGCACCGCACCCAAGCCAACGGACCATGCAGGCAACCTGGGCTTCATCCTGGACTACTCCCTCTCAATGACCAAGCAAGTCAACGCTGTCTCGTCATCCAGTTTCAACACCCTGCGCATGCTCCGAAAGATCTTCCGGTGGATCCCCACCGCAACCAGAAAGATGGTCACCCAGGCCCTCGTCGCCAGCCGTCTGGACTACGGGAACAGCCTCTACGCTGGAACCACAGCCAAACTCCAGAAAAGACTCCAGCGCATACAGAACGCCTCGGCATGGCTCATCCTGGACATCCCTCATCACAGCCACATCTACACCCATCTGAAAGACCTACACTGGCTCCCCGTCAGCAAGAGGATCACGTTCAGAGTCCTCACCCATGCACACAAGGCCCTCCACGACATGGGCCCCAAATACCTCAACAGTCGCCTCACATTCTACACCCACCCGCCAGCTCTGATCCGCCAGCCTCGCCCTTGCCACCGTCCCACCTATCCGCAAAGCCACCGCCGGAGGAAGATCCTTCTCCTACCTGGCGGCCATGACATGGAACTCCCTCCCCACCCACCTACGGCTGACCCAAGACCACCTCTCCTTCAGGAAAGAACTCAAGACCTGGCTGTTCGAGCAGTAACGACTCCCCCCCCCTCCAAGCGCCTTGAAACCCCAGCGGGTGAGTAGCGCTCTATACAAATGTGTTGATTGATTGATTGAGCAGCGAGATGCATGTATTCAGCCCACGTAGATACCACAAGTACACACATCCAAACAAAATGACTAATAGATACTCCATAGCACATTCCAATGGAAAATTAAGATTTGCAATAGTAACTGTTACAGTTTACAAGAAATGTTCATTATATCACAAAAACAACATTTTGCCTGAAAATTGAGCTGTGGTCAGTTTGCGTCAGTCATACTAACAAGTGATGCGCCGTCGACAAAGTTCATATCAGTGTTTAACGAGACTGAGGACTGAGGGGATTCATTACCGCTTGTCTCCCTAAGGGTTACAGTTTCCATAATCTCCCCAATGATTAGGGTCTAGCGCGTTAAACCTAAAAACTGACGTGTACGATGTGTCATCACTCAGAGTAATCTAAGTGCGGACGAGTGGCGATTTGTCAGTGTGTGTGTGACCGAGCAGTCGACGTTCGTCTGAGTCTATGTTTCAGACAACACCTAATTTCTGTGATGTTGAACTTGAATTTTGAGCTGTCTTTAAAGGCTCCGAGTTCATGCCCCACATACAGTGCAAAGAAAGCTGCTAATCTCGTCGCCACAATGTCCCCTGAGTAGTGAGCTCGGTTTACGCAACTGTCTATCTTCCTCCTCAAATGGGCACGGGGTGCGCAGATTCCACAGTCCAACCGCGCCTTCCTGCCAGATGCGGACATTGAGGCTTGCCCCCTGACTGAGCAGGGTTCCCAGTGTGTTAATTATGCTATTGTAGTTAGTGTGTCATAGGTCCTGGAGCAAGGAAGGAAATGCCTCCTCGGCTGCTGTCTGATGTGAGAAATACAATAATATTGAAGGGTCAGTGTGTCTCTCAGGCACTGGCACGACTGCACCTACTGCACCAATGGAAGCCCCTGGGGGGTCCTTTGCAGGGATGCCTGAGTGAAGTGTGTGAGGTTACAGTAAATGGCAGAACATACAGCCTGATTCATGAAAAACGGGATTTGCGATTCTCAAATAGCGAAAAATTGCGAATCACTATTGAGAAATCGCAAATCGGAATTCATGATGTATAGCGATAATAAAATGCGATTTGCACGCGGCCGCAAATTCCGTTTGCGAATAACGAAAATCGCAGAATAATCGCTATTTCCGGCCACATCCGTGTCGGGATTGCGATATCGCAAATAGCGATATCGCAAATAGCGATATCGCTAAATCGCGAGATCGGGAAACGGGAAGTCGCATTTCGAGCACAGTGATGACATCACAACCAGGAAGCAGCCAGTTCCCACCCCCATTCACCACAGTGAGGCAGACCTCGAGTGAGCAAGTGGGAGAGCTCCTGGTATTCTACTGTTGATTCCTACTCTGCAACAACATTGCTGCCATGTCTGAGGAACCTGTTCCTGGCCCCAGCAACACCACAGGGCGGAAGAGGAAGCTGTCATTTTCAGAACAGGAGCTGGAGCATTTGATCGAAGGGGTGGTCGCCAACCACTCCAAACTGTTTGGCATAGACTCCAGGAGGGTCCCGGAGCAGGAAAACAGGAGGATCTGGCAGGGAATAGCCTCCACCGTCAACTCCGTGGGTGTGGCCGATAGGTCACTCGACGAACTTAAAAAAAGATGGTACGACCTCCGAGGTCGTGCCAAAGAGAAGGTGGAGGAGCGCCTTGGAGAGGCATCGGGCACTGGAGGGGGAGGACCTACAGTCCCTCCAAACACAGCCTTGGAGGACCAAGTGGAAGACACCCTTGAGAGGGAGGCATGCATTGGATTCATACGTCTGGACTCATCCCGCCCCACCCAAGACACCCAAGGTAAGTGGCTTGCGACTGCGACCCTGTCCCCTATGAATGTCCATGAACATATAGGCTCCCATAATGTTCCATAGTAATGCCATTGTTGCACATCAGGGAATGCCCTGAAGCATTGTGGGACATGTAGTGTGGCCACAATGTAGCAGTACCACAATGCAGCCAGACAGGTTCCAAAGTACGCAAAGCCACAGCCAGTCAGGGAATGTCACCCAGCATGCAGGTAGCAACTGCACGTCTGACAGATACATGCAACTAATGATCGTCCACTTACCCTCGCAGGTGGCGCTGAAAGCAGCGACAGCGAAAGGCTGCTAATAGATGAGGAGGCCCAGGAGGAGGAGGAGGTGCCACCACAAACACAGGCACCAGCCCCTGACGCAGCAACAACACCAGCAGCCAGTTCCACCGGCAGTGTGCCCCCTGCGTCTGGCGCACCAACTACAGCCGCAGCCAGGCCCGCGACAAGTGTGCCCCCTGCATCTGGCGCACCAACTACAGCCGCAGCCAGGCCCACGACTAGTGTGCCCCCAGCGTCTGGTGCACCAACTACAGCCGCAACCAGGCCCGCGACTATTGTGCCTCCAGTCCCTGCCTCACCAGCAACGCCTGCTGTGACACCACCAGCAGCTGGTGCTACTACATCTGGGCCCGCGACAGCGGCAACACAGCGGCCAGCCACTGTGTAAGGCCAGCAGAGCAGGCGTGGCAGGTCTCGCCAGCACACCAATGCAGCAATCAGCAGGAGGGGCAATGGACAGGGGCTGGCGCGAATGAGCGTCGAAAGACGCATGTTGCGTATCCATCAGCGCCAGGCACGGCAGCAAGGTGCCATACAGCTCCAGCTGTACAAGATTGGGCGCAATGTTGCCGGAGTGGGTGACCGCATGGACCGCATGACGGCGGCCATGGCAGGTGTGGGGGACCGCATGGACAACATGACTGCAGCCATGGCAGGTGTGGGGGAGGGAATGGCCCGCATGACTGCAGCCATGGAGGCCAACACTGCAGCGATGACAACTCAGCGCAACGCAGCACGCCGGCGCCACCATCAGCTTATGAGCCGGCTGGCCACCTACAGCAGGTCCAATTATGTTGCAACCAATGCAACATCACAGTTGTCGCGGCGGTCCATTGCACAGCAGCACCAACTCATCCAGTGCTGTGAGGATATGACCAGGGTCCTGGAGCACCTGACCACAGCGGTGACAGCACTACACCCTCCTGCTCTACCTGCCACTGTTGGGGGTGATGATGTCAGTGAGAGACATCCAGCATGAGCAGCCACTCTGTCTCACAAGTAGGGCCACTCAGGCGCAGGACCAGGCCCACGGCAGGTACACGTGCCCCGGAAAAGAATGAGTCTCAGAGGCGTTTGGGTGGTACGCGCAGGAGGCGCAATTGACTACATATGACTATTACAGCCACAGGCTGCGTATAAGCCTGTCCTGTCCTTTGACACAGCAGTATGCAGTAATACTGTTAGTAAAGAAGAAAGTTAAAGTGGTACCATTATTGTGATTGAAACAATTATATTTATGTTTGCAGCACACATTAGCGTTGTGTCATTATTACATTTTGCATGCATTTGTGATTTGTGGGTGAGGGAAGAGGGTGCACTAGAAACTGTTCACTGTGATGTGGTTGCGACGTCTGTGGCCTTCAGCTGGGTTCTCCCCGCGTGCATGGCGCGCATGTGCAGGTGGCCGGTCGTCCCCTTCAGATTCACTGCCAGAGATGTCGACAGGTATCCGGCGCTTGGTTGCAATGTTATGTAGTATTGCGCAGACAGCCACAACGCGGCAGCACACTGCAGGACTGTAATACATGGCCCCACCTGTCTTGTGCAGTATGCGGAACCTACTCTTGAGCAGGCCTATGAGATTCCTTGTCCGTATGTGTGCAAGGTTGTAGCGCCGTTGCTGGGGTGTAGCAGGGTTGAGGTATGGGGTGAGGAGGTATTCACGGAGGGCGTAGCCACTGTCACCTGAATGAGAGGAGCAAAGGGTGATTGCCTGTGCTGCGCTGCTACCTAATAGCAATGTGACATTGTCGACAAAGTGTACTTACCAAGTAGGTGTCCTTCCCCAAAGTCTCCCCTGGCCAGTCGTGTGTGGAGGCCGCTGTGCTGGAATATGAAGGAGTCATGGCTACTCCCTGGGTACTGGGCCACAATGTCAGTGATGTATGTCTTAGCATTGCAGACCATCTGTATGTTGAGGGAGTGGTAGGACTTGCGATTGCGGAACATATACTCCGTCGCATCTGGTGGGCAGATGGCGATGTGGGTACAGTCTATGCATCTGAGTACATGTGGAAAATGGGCTACATTGTAGAATTGTAGCTTGGTCAAGTCCAAATCCTGTTGGCTGGTGGGAAATTTGATTTGACGGTGTAGCTGGGTGAGCATAGCGTCAACAAAAGTCTGGAGGCAGCGTGACATGGTGGGCTGGGATATCCCCCCAGCAGCCGCTACTATCCCCTGCAAGCTCCGGGAGGCCAGGAGGTGCAGGCTACACAATACCTGCACATGTGTAGGCACCGCATTGGTACGCCTTGTTGGGTGCTGCATCAGGGGGTCAAGGTCCTGTATTAGCTGCATTATCATTTCCCCATTCAGCCTGTATTTTGCATATATCTGCTCTCTGGTTTGGCCCAGCAAGGTGACCCGCTGGCGGAAAATCCTGTCCTGGATTCTGCATCTCCTCCATGCTGCTCGCTTTAGCCTTCGACGCCTGACCACCATGTACATTCCTGGCATTGTGGAACTCCTAGTGCTGCTGCTGATTGTCCTTATGTGTGATTGGTCAGGCCTGAACCTGTTACTGATTGGCCAACGGTTTTTTAAAAGTAAATTTGTAATGGCTTTTATGGTTACCACCTGCTTTGATTTGTCCTTAATTTGCGCCGCGCAAACAGCGATTTTTGGGTTTTTCGCTATTTGCGATTTTTCATGAATGCCGATTGCGATTGTATTGCGAATTCGCTATTTATTTCGCAGAATCCGTGGATTGTCGCATTTTCTGAATCGCTAATGCTCTCCTACCGGGATTCTGCGAATATAATTGCGAATTTGCTATTATGTGTTTGCAAATTCGCTATTTTCATGTTGAATGCCGATTACGGATATTGCGCCCGCAATTGCATTTTCGCAGCGATTGCGGGCACTATTTTGCTTCATGAATCAGGCGGTTAGACCTTGCTTGCTCAAAGGGGAGATAACTGCTTGGGAACTCTCTCTTCTTGACCTGCCAGGCAGACAGCCCTGGACAAGTGTGTCCTGCTCTGGGTCTGGGGCACAGGTTCTTCATGCCAGTGGTATATAAATATATCATATGCAAAAAAAAATTAAAAGTCGCTTCTTGTGTACAGAGATGGGGCAGGTAAAAAACAATTGATAACAGTATATGTTTAAATACTGTGCAGAAACCATTGCCTAGATGCATCATGGGTTTTTGCATTCGCAAACGGTGCGAATCGCAAAATTCGGCCGTTTGCGAATGCAAATCCCGTTTTTGGGATGCATGAAGCATTTTGCCATTTTCGCAATTTAAGAAATCGCAATTTTATTGCGATTTCTTAAATTGCAATTGCATTTAAGAAATCGCAATTTTGCGATTTCTTAAATGCAATGCATGATTACTTTACAATTGCGAATTCGCAATTTGGAAGGGGTAAATTAGCATGAAGTTGAACTTCATGCTAATTTACAGAAAACTTTCAAGCATGCACTAGTTGCATATTTGAAAGTTTTAATTTACACACACACATGTCCTTGGGTCATGTGTGTGTGTAAATTGCACTTACAGTTTAATTTCAGGGGTGCAGGGAGGGGTTCTTTGAACCCCCCCTGCACCCTTGAAAATGCATTCACATTTTGCGAATCGCAAATTGAAATTCGCAAAATGTTAATGCCTTCCCATTGACTCCTATGGGCTTTTTGGCCCATAGGAATCAATTGGAAGGGTTTTCCTTAATTGCGATTCGCAAATTTTGAATCGCAATTAAGGAAGATTACCGAATCGCAAAAATGTTTTCGATTTTTTGATGCATAGCATTTTGCGATTTCTTAATTGGGATTCCTTCATTTTCACAATTAAGAAATCACAAAATGTTACAATGATGCATCTAGGGGCATATGCTTTAAGTTTTTCCCACCAAAAAGGTGTTGTAAGCCTGAAAATGCGTCATGGCACAGATATTAAAGCATTTGCAATCAGCTAAAGAGAGTGTTTTACGTCCTTGCATTCTCTTTCGCTTGAATGAAAAATTAATTGAACCCGACATACGTGGTTTATCTCCACTTGTCAACTGGAGTTTCCACCAGGTAGAATTTTCAACGACTGAATCCTAGCACACTACTGCGAAGCTGAGGGTGTGAAATCTCAGACTTGCTTTTTAAGTCACAATATTTGCTTTTGAAAATGGAAATATAATGCAAGTCTGTTACATAAACTAAAAAAAAAGCTTAAACCCTGTGCCCGTTTCCCACTAAAACTTCTGCTTGGTGTTCCTATCAGCAGGCGATTTATGATCCCAGCTCACTGTCTGCTTATTAGCAAGCAGTTTCCGTTGCACCCAGGGAGCGCCTAAAAATCCCTCCACTTCGTCAGTTTTGGAAACTTCGCAATCTTGGGTTAATAAAGGGAGAGGTGTGGGTGGCCTGCCACAGCTGCCAAATTTTGAAGTGGGACAAGTGTCCTGATATCGATGTAACATCATGTGATTATGGACAAATCACTTTGGGGCAGATTTATGTTAACTGGCGCATCCCCAGGGATGCGCCAGTTAATGTGCGCCACAGTGCGCCACAGCTCCGCCACCCATGGTGCGCCGCATTTACAATGAAGCGCACCATGGGGCAAAAATGGCGCATCTGAGCCGTAAAGGTGGCGCATTGCTGGAGATGCGTCGCAAACGCGATGCAGCTCCAGCAAGGCTCGGGGGTGCCCCATCTCCACAATGCTGCGTCAAGACCTACGCCTGCTTCAAGCAGGCGCAGGGTTTTGACGCAGCATTGGCCTGAAAGTGACTGAGTGAAATCTATAAGATTTCACTCAGCCACTTTTAGGAGGCGTTCCTGCGCAGGAACGCCCCCCCCCCCCGCGCAGGAACGCCTCCTTATGGCGCATGGCTTTACAACGTGACGCATCTCCTAGATGCGTCACGTTGTAAATAGGGCGCATTGTTTGCGCCACCGTTGCGTCAAATAAAGTGACGCAATTACGGCGCAAAGAGGTGCAAGGGCCTCATAAATCTGCCCCTTAATCTTCATGTTTATGTATATAATGAAAAAAATGTACCAGCCCATGCGCATGTATTATGGCACTCATGTAGCGCCGTAATGCCGTTGGTTGGAAAAAGCAACTAGCACAGTATTTGAAAGCACACTACAGTTTTTGGCCAGATGTGCAAGCTTGAAGTTGAGGTGTGGCTGTATTCAGACAAGAGATCCTCAGCATTGGCAACATTACGTTATTACTCTTCGGCCCATTCTGGTACTTACACGGCTTTCAAATCACAACCTGCCATATTTGTTTTTCGATTTTAAGTCAGCGGCATGTTACAACAAATGCCAAAGCTTGCACTAGAAGCCAGGACTCTTGTCCAGAGTCACGTGGTAGTCACCAGGCACGTCAACAAACCATTAGAGAAACATCCTACAACTGTATGGGAATGTCCACTCCCTCTCCACTACAAATAGGAACTCTAGTCAGGACACAATAGCAAAGCTACATGGACCTAAACTTTTTTGGGCTTTTTTACATAGCACAAACTTGACCCAACCACACACCTTGGTTCTGTAAACAGGTCTTTGCAGGGACATCCACATTTCAAGTGCATCTGTGGTTTCTACAGGGACCTCATTCTAGCGAGATTATCCCCCACCTACCCTTTACTTATCCCAAACCTCTTCCTTTTACTGCTATGAACTCCAAAAAACACTTTCTAGACCCTTCTCTCTCCTATCGTCCACTATCCTTTTCTATAAAATAAAAGACCCACATGCCCACTGCTCAAATTAATTTCATATTTCCTCATACTAATTCTCCACTAATCCTGCTTGGGTTCCGGAGTAGCGCGCTACCTACCGAAAAGCACTTCATCACTTCATCGGGGGTAGCAAGTGCCATATAAATAAAAAAACTTTCCTCTCCTATTCCTCCAATATTCTTTTTAAATCCTAATATTTAAGTCACATGTCCACCACTCAAATGTATTTCATATTTCCATATACTAATTCACCACTAATCATTTTTCGGTTACAGAGTACCGTGCTATTCGCCGAAAAGCACTTCCACGCCTTGTCAAATGTAGTAAGTGCTATATAAATGCAATTACAACAACGCTACATGACTCTGGTGAAAGCGGCTCCATGCAGGGGTTTTTTGGACAACTGGAATTATGCGGCCAAAAAAGAGCCAAATTACACAAATTACGCAGCAGGATTGAGTAAATTATACCTCAAGAAAGGCAAATTATGCCGCACATTTTGTAATAGTATTACTTCATTATTTATTCATGTCTAAAACTAAGGACTCTATATTAAATGTGTTAACGCTTAAATAACACCTTTAGGAACAGGCAAGGACACTCCTTAAGAATCTCTTATAAATTCCCAAAGGCGAGACCTATTGGCTATGCCAATTCTTGTCCTATTGGTGATGGACAGTGAAAACTGACCAAGTTTTTGCCCACGCTAAAAATGGCGGGTGAACATGTGGTGAATCCTCCAATGGCTCTTTCTCTTTCAGGCTGTCTGAGGTATATGTAGGCAGCAGAAACTTTGGGGGTCATTATGATGGTCCTCACCGCCGGCCTAGCGGTGGCAGACTTCCCGCCATCACCCTGAATATTGCCTCTGCCAAATTAGGATGGTGGTGGGAATGCAAAAGGTACCACTGCGGACGAAAAGACCGTCTGCCATGGTCCTGCAAGGCGGTCCTTTTCTGCCTGCCTTGCGGGACCCGGTATCATGGGGCAATGGAAGCGGTGCCGTGCAGGCACTGCCGTGGGCATTATGATGCCTGTCTTTTGCAGCGGAGTTCCAGTCGCAAAAAGACAGGCAGAGAATGCCTTTGGGGCCCGTTGCGGGCCCCCAGGGGGGTGGAGGGTGGGGTGCTGCACGTAGGGGGTACCTATGGTACTCCCCTGCATTTGCATGTACAAGGTGGCAGGCACCGCACTTTTAATCATGAGGTGGCGGGTATGTCTAAAGAGTACAGACGTTTCTCCATCAGGGTGCTGGAGGTCCTAACCTCCATCCCAAGGCATCAGTGAGGGTCTATATATGTATATCAATCCTAGGCAATCACAACAACAGTAAGGGAAACAGGATTGCAAGAAGAAAACATGTAAGACAAAATCTATATTTCTTTTTAATTAAACATTCATATTAAAATCATAGTTCATATTCAGCAAAATACAATTACAAAAATGCAATTACAAAAGGACAAATTAAAACACTCAATTAATATCAAAGGTGGCAATTTAGTAGTATCGACGCGCGTTTCGGCATTAAGAAAACGCCTTCTTCAGGTGCCACAAATGTTTAAAAGATATTGAATTCCTATGTTGTAGTGCTTGATGTCACGAAAACAGTAGACCAATATCTACTTTTTTAAGTCCAATATAACTACACGTTAAATTGTTCCAGTATCGCCTAACAAAATTAAAAACTACTCGCAATATTTTAGTAACCGTTCTTCCACATGGACGCAATTCAATGGCGGGTTGTGAATGTAATCTCACCAAGAGAGCGTTTTCTAAATATTACACGTGCCGTATCTTCTAAGTTGTTGAAATTATTTCCAAATAATATTCTCTGTTGTCAGCGCTCAATCGAAGATAGCCGATGGCGTGTATTCCAGACCGATTAGATGAAAAAAGTTTAGCACGTGATATCAGGAGAAGTTTTAATACAGACGCCAATAAACGTATGCAAGCCTCGGATTATTTTGGCAAGTAAAGCGGGAGCGTGCACTGATACACGACTGATGTGTTCACACACAGTCATGTTTTATATGATATGAAGCCACGGGCAGACTCAAGATACACGAGTCAAAACGCGGCCGCTTATCTTAACAACGGGCGCCGAGGCAGGAGATGGCTGTCGGCGTCTTCCGGCGGTTAAAAGGTATATCCCATTGGATGAAGGGAGAAGGGAGCCGAAGACACATTTGTCAGTTTTGCTTGTGTTGCATAGTAGGTTGCTCAGACACTTCCAATAAAAACTGCAGATATGCTGTGAATCTACTCAGGACATTTGGAATATTACTTTCCCAGATAAGAAGAATCTAAAAGTCATTGACATGGCATATCACCTGCACGCTAAAGGATTTCACCAGGACTGCAAGAAGAGTCATATTGACTTTGAATAGTGTTGGGCTCAGGGCTAAGTCCTGAGGAACAGTAAACATTAAAAGTTTGGAGTCCGAAGCAAAAGGCGGTATCCAGACTGATAGGCCTCCATCGGATAGAAAACATCCAATCCAAGCCAAAGTCAACCTCGCCTATCCTGAGATTTGTCAACCATTGTAGAAGGATAGAGTGGGAAACTGTATCAAAAACCGCTGCTAGATCTAAGAGCAGTAGTGCAACTTTTTTCCTTGGTCCACTGCTAACTTGACGGTATCGGAAACTTCCACCCAACTGGATTCTGTAATATGTACAGGGAGGAAGCCTTGGGTATTAATGACCTTAGAGAAAGCAGGCAATAATGGAATAGGCCTTTAATTAGATGGACACAGACTCAGGGCCTATTGTAATATCTCTCCATCCCAAACTGGGGGACACCTCAGAAGGGCACTCTGCATGGACCAAACAGATGTGATTGCATGCATACATGAGGGCATAGAGGGTCCCTGATAATCTCACACTTGCAGGATGCCTGCACTGAACCACCATTGGGACACACACACTCCCTCACCCTGGAGACAGCTTGTTTGTTAGTGTATGACACAACCCCACACCCTCAGGCATATACTGCAGCAGCACAAGTACATGTCTGACACCCCCTGCCTTACAGCTCCCTTAATGATGACTTACCACTACATTGGGGCCACCATACAGCCTTGGGTACTGTGCCAGCACCTCGTCCACTAGGGCCACTAGCTCCTCGCTTGTGAATGGACTGGTATGGATCTTCTCTGTCCTTGCAATCCCTGTGGACACGGAACACCTGTGGTTGAAGTGAGTGGTGAGGGGTCCCAGGCAGCAGGCACTTGAGGCAGCAGCAGGAGAGGGTCCCAGGCAGCAGGTCCCCGGCAGCAGGCACTTGAGGCAGCAGCAGGAGAGTGTCAGGCAGCAGGCTCTGTGAGCAGTGGAAATGTGAGGCTCAGCCCCACAGATTTATAGCCCCCTGGGGTCGTTTGCAAGGTGCAAAGCGGCAACAATTGGTTGTCCAGGTCTGCCTCATTCAAGAGCATTCAATGACCGCCTCCCCGGTGGTGGAGCGCGCCTTCCGCGATTTTCAAAACTGCATCATGCCACCGCAATCATCACTCCCATTGACTGTTGGCAATGCTCCATGGTGGTGATGCACCTCAGGAGCCCGGGGTGCGCTACCTCGATGGTGCATCGTTCAAAAGCATCCAATGACTGCCTCCGTGGTGGCGGAGCACGCCTTCCACGATTTTCAAAACTGCATCATGCCATCACAATCATCGCTCCCATTGGCAGTGGGCAATTATCCATGGCGGTGATTCACCGCAGGGGCCCGGGGTGCGCTACACGGTGGTGCATTGTTCAAAAGCATCCAATGACTGCCTCAGTGGTGGCGGAGCACGCCTTCCGCGATTTTCAAAACTGCATCATGCCACTGCAATCATCGCTCCCATTGGCTGTAGGCAATTCTCCATGGTTGTGTCGCACTGCTGTTGCCCGGCAGTAGCTACCGCGGTTTGGGTGACGGAGCATGCCCAACGCCATATACCCATGTCTCCATGCCAATGGCTACCGCACTTGTGTAGGGGGTGGTGCTGGTGTCACACTGGCATTGCCAGGCGGCAGCTACCATGATTTAGGTGGTGGAGCATGCCCACCGCCATATGCCCATGTCTCCATGCCAATGGCTACCGCATTTGTGTAGGGGGTGGTGCTGGTGTCACACCTCCGTTGCCAGGTGGTAGCAACCGCGATTTGGGTGGGGGAGCATGCCCACCGCCATATACCCATGTCTCCGAGCCAATGGCTACAGCACTTGTGTAGGGGGTGGTGCTGGTGCAACACCGCCATTGCCAGGCTGTAGCTACTGCAATTTTGGGCACATGCAATGACAATGTCCATCGTGAACACTGCATCAGTACACAGCAGCAACATGGTTAAGGGCACATCATTGTGCACACAATGCCATTATTCAATATAATTCACAGGTGGATGCACGTTATGTGTGACGCACATTGGTCTGTGGTCCCTGCCATTTCACTTATGCATTTGATGTTTGATGATGATTCACAGTGTTAGGCTGATGTCAATAATGTGTGAGAAATCAATGTGCTGTGGGTCAGTGCTGACCTTGGCAAGGCTTGTCTCACTGTATGCTGTTGTTACTTACTTGTGCTACCATATCAGATCATGCACACAAGTGACAGTTTTCCAGCTACTGTGATCATTGGGCTGTTGATGCATGCCACGTTGTAATGATGCATTGAGGTGTGACAGGTACAGGAGATGGGTATGAGACAGTCATGGTCATTTTGCACACTTTTGTGGATGGTACGGTAAGTGGCGTGCACATGTGGAATGTGGGGTTCTGTATGTGTACATTCCCATTGACCTATGTGTTGTTTGCGGCACTTTGTGTATTGTAAATGGAGAGGTGTTCCCTCTGTGTGTCTCAAATGTCCACCCACGTAACTTGGTGTGCCACGCATCTCTCATGGCAGTCTTTAGTTTTCCGTGACATCCTTAACGGTTTGTGCTGTGGCCATCTCATGATGGTTGTCATTGACATTTGTCCATTTATATCACAACTAGGAGGAGGCCTAATCTCATACATCACCTGACAGTGATGGAGGACATGGAGGATGTAGTGATCATTTGCAAATTCCGCCTCGACAGACAGACACTGAAGACCCTTTGTGATCTGTTGGAGCCCCCCCTGCAGCCTCGTCGTCACTACCCAACCGCATTCACACCCACATACAAAGTGATGGCAGCCCTCCACTTTTTTGCAACTGGTTCCTACTAGGAAACTGTGGACAGTGCGGCAGGGATGTTGCAACCCATGTTCAGCCTGGTGCTCAGGGATGTTCTCGCAGCCATGATGATATATAAGGATCGATACATACATTTATCCCGGTGAGCAGGATTAGTCACTGTAAAGGGTGACTTCTATCCCCTTGGGCACATCCCCCATGTTGTTGGTGCTATTGATTGCACTCACGTAGGTCTGGTGCCACCACAGGCAACTGAGCACATTTTTAGAAAACGGATACATTATCATTCGATGAATGTGCAGGTGGTGTGCCTTGTGAACATGACCATATCACATTTGTGTGCAAGATTCCCTGGCTTAGCCCATGATTCGTGCATCCTGAGGAACAGCATGGTGCCCCGGATTAGGGCAAATCTGCTTCCAGAGTGTGCTTGGATTGTGGGTGAGTATGCCTAGTGATATGGTGGGCTGTGTGTGTTACCTGCTGCCCTCTGCCTGTGCAACATTGCAATGTGTGTTTGTCATTCACAAGTGACTCTGCATATCCCAGCCATCCATGGCTGCTGAGCCTACTACGGAATTCCAGGACCCCGGCTGACGTCAGGTACAATGAGGCACATGGCAGGACCCGACATGTCATTGAGGGGACTTTTGTCCTGCTCAAGTCAAGATTCCGCTGCCTTGACAGGACTGGAGGTGCACTGTCATACTCGCCTGGGAAGGTCTGCAAGATCGTTGTGGCATGCTGTATGCTGCACAACATGGCCTTTCACAAGGGGATTCCCCTGCTCATGGATGATGGTGCCCAAGGACCTGAGTCCAGTGATGAGGACAGTGGAGAGGAGGAAGGAGTTGATATGCGTCAACAGCTCATCACCCGCTACATCACTTGAAGGTGGGTGAAGAGGTACAACTTGTACATTGTCTGGTGTGATTGCTGTTGTTGTGAAGGGCTATGCGCAGATGGTACAGACAGGCACATGCTGAGTCACCTGTGTGCAGAAATGTGGCATTGACATTTCACATGTGAACGTATACAGAACTCCGTTTGTTGACACTTGCTGCACATTGTGTTGTCTGGCTGTAGACTTATGTGGATGTTTTGTGTAGTGTTATGTCTGTGATGTCACACTAACGCCAGTGACTGTTGTTCTGTTGTGTGTCTCTAGGTACTTCAAAATTATCCAGCCCTACATACTGTGCATCTTTTGGATACATCATGGACATTTTCAGCACTGTAAATATTGCACTAAAAACAAAACTGCACAAATTCAAGTGCCTAAGGTATTTTATTTACAAAGTTGACATGTGAGGGGTGCGGGCATATTTACATGAAGGTGGTGATGGGGCAGTGAGTTGACAGTCATGGTAGATGAGATGCAAGAGTAGACACCACATGGATGTGGTGACCCGGTCCACCAAACTGGTGCCATTCACAAGGCAGTGTGGGGAAGGACAGTCCAAACAGTCAATGCAGTGGGGAAGAGGGTTGCCATCAGGGCCAGCTTGGTGACTGGCGTGCGGCTGGTGCTTTGCCTCCAGAGACTCCCAGGCTCTTCTTTGGATGCCCCATTGATCGCTTTGGCGGGGGGCTTGCTGCATGCCCAACAGCATCTGAGGACTCACCCCTCTGTGTGGCCGCAGGGGAGAATGGTGCACTGTCATCCCGCAGCACAACAGAGGGGGCAGAGGCGTTGTTTGGGACCCATGGCTGTCCCTCAGTAATGCCACTTGCTGGGCCATGTGGTCCACCATTTGTCCAATGCGTGTGTCGATGGACCTCATCAGCAGGATGAGCTCACATAATAGTTCGTCATACCAGCCACTTTGTCCCTGGACCTGTTCATATGCCCTGATGACTCTGGTGAAGTGGTCCAGGGATGGTGTGCCAATCTCCTGAGGTCTGGGGGTGACCCTGGCCCTTCCACCTGCCCTGTTGCCACTGACCTGTTGCCTCGCCATGGTGGGTCCACGCACACTCTCCCTGCCCTCCACAGGTGGTGGTGTGTCCTAGTCATCCCCTGGGACCGGGAGGGTGCTGCAGGTGGTGGTGGTGGTGGTGGTGGCGGAGGTGGCAGCAGTGGAGGCACATGCTGTGACTGCAGGGGTCTGCTGTGCTGTTGTTGTTGCAGCACATGTGGTGGTGGAGAGGATGGAGGCCTGGGGCCTGTTGGTCCCTGGCACACCAGATGGGCCGCCTGGAGCTCATCGTCCAAACTATCCTGGGAGTCAACATCTGCGAGTCCATGCACCGGGGGTGGAGACCGGATCTGTTGGTCGTTGTTGTCCTCAGCAGCGAGTTCTTCATCACCTGTGGATTTGATGGGGAATGGTCAGTGTTGGGCACTCTGCAAGTATTCTGTTAGCTGCGTGGTATCCACTGTCTGTACACTACACAATTGAGACAACTTCACTATTATCTTTAAGTGCAATACTGGGCATTATTTTATGGTGCAGAGGAACAACAATTAAGCATTGCATGCAATTGGTGCTTGGTGTACTGATGCAGGGCTCCCACCCCCAAACAGCCAGAACAGGCAAGATGCCAACCTACCTGTATGTTTGTTTGGTACACAGTGCAATGGCTGACATGCTCCTGGGTCGGCTATGCATCTATCGTGCTCAAGTGTGGGGCAGTGGGCATGGTGGGAGTCATGGTACAGCCCTCACACCCTCAAACAAGCCTCCCAAGCAAGATGGCTACCTACCTGTTGGCTGAACAGTGCAATGGCTGACATTCTCCTGGGTGGGGTAGGCCTCTATCCTGGTCAGGTGTGGTACAGGGGGCATGGTGGGAGTCGTGATACAGCCCTCATACCCCCAAACAAGCCTCCCAAGCAAGATGGCTACCTACCTGTTAGGTGAGGCTGAACAGTGCAATGGCTGACACATGCTCCTGGGTGGGGTAGGCCTCTATCCTGCTCAGGTGTGAGACAAGGGGCATGGTGGTAGTCATGGTCCAGCCCTCACACCCCCAAACAAGGCTCCCAAGCAAGATGGCTACCTACCTGTTAGATGAGGCTGTACAGTGTAATGGCTGACGCATGATTCTGGGTGGGGGAGGCCTCTACCCTGCTCAGGTGTGGGACAGGGGGCATGGTGGGAGTCGTGGTACAGCCCCCCCATCCCCAAACAAGCCTCCCAAGCAAGATGTTAGGTGATGCTGAACAGTGCAATGGCTGACACATGCTCCTGGGTGAGGTTGGCCTCTGTCCTTCTCAGGTGTGGGACAGAGGGCATGGTGGGAGTCATGGTACAGCCCTCCCACCCCCAAACATGGCCTCCACAGCAGGATGGCTAGCTCCCTGTTAGCGGAGGGTAGAAAATGCAATGGTGTTTGGATTGTGCAAGGAAGTACTTATCAGTTTATTGGTTAACATTTGTTTGGACTTACGAGCCTCCACTCCCCCGGATACTCCTGTGAGACTCTCAGGATCCAGTATGGCAAACACCTTCTCCTCCCATAGTGTGAATGGTTTTGGTGGAATGGGAGGGCCACCACCAGTCTTGTCAGCCAGCTCCCGGTTCTTGCTTCTCCTGTCTTTGACAACCCTCTTGAGATCATGCCACCGCTTCATGATCTCCTTCTTGGATCGCGGGGTGGTCCCTGCTGCATTGACCCTTTGTACTATCCTTTCCCACATTTGTGTCCTTGTGGTTAATGGTGTCTGTTGGACCAGGCTACCAAACAGTTGTAGTTCCACTCTCACTATCTCATTGATCATGACTGTCAACTCACTGTCTGTGAATTCAGACATTTTATGTGCTGCCATGGTGTGTGGTGTTTGAAGTGTTTGTGGGTGCAGGGGTGGGTGTGGTGAGTGTGGTGTTGATGTGTGAGGTATGGTGTGTGCTGGGGGATTGTTGGCGCTGGTGTGATGGTGGTAGTGATGGTGGTTGTGGTGGTGGTGGTGTGTGTGCTGTGTTATTTTGCCTCTCCTGTCAGATGTGCTGTATGCCCTTCTCTTCTGTAGTGTTGGAAAGGATTGTGGTCAGTAGAGGGGCTGGTTTTACACTCCGCTGTGTGGGTGTGTCCAAATGGGATTTTGCTGTGAGGTGTGTTGTGGGTGATGTCCTGGGAAATATATTTTTTTGGGGCATTTGTTTTTTCATTGGTATGTGTTTTGTGTATTTGGAGGGCATGGCTACTTTGATTTGTGCTAAGTTTGGCATCGTTGTGGTGTTTTGGCATCGTCCGCCATGTTTCTCATGTAGAGTCCGCTGCAGTGGTCATGCTGCTGCTCTTCCGCTCTCTCTCTCATTCACTCCTGTGTGCGACCGCGGCAGTCGGAAACAGCGGATCGTACCACGGGACAATCGGGGATAACCTAATTTCCCGTGCAGTGTTTCCGCTTTGCTTGCGGTGGGTTGTAGCTTTTCCGCTGCGATTCCGACAGCTGCGGTCGGATTTTGGACATCACCTCCCCCGTCAGGCGTTTTTTGTTAGCCCGCTATCGCCGCGGTCGGTCTTTTTTGGTGGTTGATCCTAATTTGACCGCTGGTCCCTGCGGACGGTTGTTTTCCGCCTCCATGGCGGTCGGGGTGATTTTCCGCCCGCTATCCTAATGGGGCCCTAAGCATAGAATATGCCACAAATGCATCTTTTGCTAATCAAATAAAAAAGTTAACTGCGCTTGCTTATGTCCCAGAAATAGACATTGTAGAACACTACAACATCTTAATTGACAGTAACTTTTATAAACAAAATGAAGCTAAACTAAGTCCACTATTGGACTATTTTGAGGACACATGGGTAGGGAGACTCCACAGATCTGGCCACAGAAGATATCCTACATTTTTAATACCCTGGTGAAATGTATACAGAAATACATTAAATGGCGAATCCAAAGCAACAATGCAGTCGAAGGTTGTCATAATGCCTTCCTTTAATCAACAGGCAGAACAAAACCTAGGCCCCCATTAGGATGGCGGGCAGATCGTCCCCACCAGGCCGGCGGTAGCCACCGCCGACCTGGCAGGGGCGATCCGCCCACCATCCGTGCCAAAATGACCCTCCGCACTATTGTTATCCCTGGGGGTCCGCGGCAGAGGGAAAGACCATCCGCTGCTTTTCCGCCCCGGTCGCCTTGCTGAAAAGGTTTCTCTATGGTGGCTGTATCTATCAGACACCGCCAGCCATATTAGTATTGGCATTTTCCAATGCTTTTCTGTGGCAAAGGCATGCTGAGTCTGCTTTGGGGGGGCATTGCTGGCCCCCAGGGACTGCGGGGGGTATGGGGGGTGCACATGGGGGTTACCTATGGTACCCCCCAGCATTTCAAAGAACAACATGGCAGGCACCGCGCGGTGCCTGTCACGTTGTGCTTTGAAATGCACTACATGTATTTTTACCATTGCGGCGGGTGGTGCTTTCAGCACCGCCTGTCACAATGTTAAAAAATACAGGATGCGCCCGCCACTGTGGAGGTGCGCATCCTAATTTCCCCCACAGGACCCGCACCCTAATGGCGGGTGGTCCCTTTCCACAATGGGATGGCGGGCTGACAAAGTCCGCCCGCCATCCTCATGGGGACCCTAGTTTTAAAAAATGTATACAATGCCTTCAAAAGGAACAAAGCTACCAAGAGTTCCGAATGAAACAATCCATAACTCAATTAACGCCCAAAATATCCAAACAAACAAAACAAATGCATAAATATTTAGAACAACAGGTAAAATTGTTCCCTAGTACAAAAGACATGGAATACTTAAACCAAATAGCCAAAACTCTCCTTTAAATCAGTACCACCAACAAATTCCTAATCAAATACATCCAACAATGATATGTAAATAAAAGTAATATATTTTATTACAAAAATAATTATTGTTTGCAATAATTGGTAATAATTCATAAATATATATACACACATGAATAATATTTATAATATTTATAATAAAATAACAATTAGCAATAACTATAAAAACAGTACCCACCCACTATAAATAAAAATAAATAACTTACCAAATGTATTCCAAAGACTGCAAAATCTATGTTATGCCAACATAATCTATTGATTAAAGATAATGTTGCCCAAAAAAATATGAAATAATACAACTGTACCCAAAAAGAATAATCCACATAATAAAAGTCCTTCCGAAATCCATAAAGAAAACCGAAAATATATAAAAGAGTAAAAAAACGCTCCAGGAAAACCGAATATTATAAAGAACTTTACATTTCATTAAAATATACTTTAAACACCGAAATACTGACTCTTAAACCAGGCCTAGAAACCGTATCAATACGTAAAAACACCACACGTAATTACAACATATAACAAGGCCATATTCGAACAACTAACTTATAACTGCACTAAACAGTATCAAACCAATATCAAAATTAATAAAAAACACACTTAAAACATATAAAACAAACCTTACCTTTAGCGACGTGACGTGAAGTGTCTCCCAACCGCGAGCTTATTTTCAACCCAAATACCTCAAAACGACCTAATGCGGTTACAAAATAAAAGACCCACAACATAATAAAAATGTTAAAATAAAAAAGATATCATTTAAATTATTTAAATGAATATGTAACAAAATATACCTATGTTGTAAAATTATAAAATTAAATATTATGAAAATAATAATACTTTTTATTATAATAAAAAATGTAATACAAAGCTTTAGAAATGTTGTACATACATTATATAATTAAACCTCTGTTAAAAAGGTGTAAATATTGTAAAAAAATACATTAATATATAAAATATTAATATTATATTTTTTTATTAATATGTACACAAGCATGTATTCAACATTTTAAAATGTACATTTTCTTTAATACAAGTATACTTTCTTTTAAAAACTGTATACAATACTTAATACTGTATTAAATATAATTTGTTAATTAATTGAACAATTTACTTTACAATTTAAAACATTTGAAAAATGTTAAAATTGATCAGAAATGTACAAAAATATGTTTCTAAGTACATGCATTGATATATTTCTATAAAATAAAAATACAATTATAATGTTTACTGTTTCATTTTACTCATATTGAATAAAAAAACATATAACAATTACAAAAAAATGTATTAATGGTATTTATTTTCTATTCTTTACTGTAGATACAATATACATACATTATATGGACACTAATTTAATATAATTTACTATTCCCACTCCAGTCTACATAAAATTGAGGTACGTGCTGGACACTAATTAAATATAATTTACTATTCCCACTCCAGTCTACATTACAATGGAGTAGGTGCTGGACACTAAGGGGTCAATTCCGATTCGGGAAAGAAAACCGTCCGACGATTCGTATTCGTATCCGTTTCTGAACGAATCATACAAATCCGAACAAATCGCGTAGTACGATCCGTTCTTGTAAAATTCGTCTGAAATCTTGCGAACAGTATGAAATTCAAGCTAGAATCCGTACGATACGGACTTGAGACATAAACCGTACAATTCCTAATCATGCCGTACAACCCGAAAGGTACGATCCAGACCGGGGACCCAGAACTCGATTTCTACGGGAAAACGTCATCAACTGCGATTTGTACGGAAATCATCACGTATGAGCGAACCACACAATCAAATACGATTCGAAGCCCCCTGAACGAAGCGCTCGCGAACCCCGGAAATACGTCGTGTATGAGCGAACCACACAATCAAATATGATTCAAACCCTCCCTGAACGAAGCGCACGGGAACCCCGGAAATACGTCGGATATGAGCGAACCACACAATCAAATACGATTCGAACCCCCCTTGAACGAAGCGTACGCGAACCCCGGAAAAACGTTGCGTATGAGCGAGCCACAAAAGCAATTACGAATCGAACTCCCCCTGAACGAAGCCCACGCGAACCCAAGAAATACGTCACGTATGAGCGGGCCACAAAAGCAAATACCTAATGAACCCCCCCTGAACGAAGCGCACGTGTACCCCGGAAATACGTCGCGTATGAGCAAGCCACAAAAGCAAATACTAATCGAACCCCCCCTGAACGAAGCGCATGCAAACCCATTAAAACAGCACAAGGAGGGTGCAAACGACTCGCACAACATCACAAAACATGTGTAATGTGTACAAACCATTGGAAATGAATATCCTGGCCACTTCCAAACAGGCAAACAGAGGGACTAACTCAGATCCACCCCTTATAACACACCCACCAAAAGTTTAAACTAAGCCCCACCCACAAATGGACCAATAAAAAGGGCACACACACAAAAAGCACGATCCTTGCAACACACCCATTTAGCCACAGAGACAGACAACACAAAAACAACTGCACACATCCACATTCACACATACCCCCAATCACATACAGAGCCACACCCCCATTCACATTCATAACCACACACCCACATCCATACACACCCTCACCCCCCTCACATTCACCCCACACCATGTCCGCACAGAAGAATCCAAAGTTCACAAAGGAGGAGATGGAGATCCTTGTAGATGAAGTCATCAGAGTTGGGCCACAGCTGTTTGATGCATTGGTCAGGCAGACCAGCATAGCGGAAAAAAAACACACATGTTGGAGAGGATTGTCGATAAGGTGAATGCTGTTGCACCCATCAGATACACCAGGAAGGATTGCCAGTCCAGGTGGTACGATCTGCAGAGGATGGTGAAGACAAAGATGGACGACGACTACCTACAGAGCCAAGGCACTGGAGGTGGTGGTCCGCGCAGACCAGTTCAGTACCAGCCCTGGGAGGAGAAGGTCTTGGCCCTGCTACCACCGGTGGAAGTACATGGCATTGAAGGAGTCATGGACCCTGGTGAGTACACAAACAACTCATGTAACATGGGGGTAATGGCATCTACACTCCATGTACAAAAAATGCCTGCAACAAGCACCATGTGCCAGCTGACCATAACTACAGGCAAAAACAACGCAAATGCCACTAACGTGAATGTCCCATTGACAAACCAAGGCAATGTCATGTTCCATGCTACAGTAAGCACAGACCTAAGAATTGATGTTCAGTATCCTGGGAGGGGGGTGTCACTAAATGCATTGTGGGACCCCATTTCAGACCCAATTCCCTGTGTGTCCGAGGGGGGTGCAAGAGGGGCTCCTGACCCCCCTGGATCGCCAGTGTTTCTGGTGTCAGCCCAAACAGGGCCGGCCCTAGTCCATCATGCTTTACAAATGGTCCCATTGTCCCAGGTGGCACCACCCTACATTGGGTGGGAAGGGAGCAAGGGGGCTGCCCAGAATTGTGCAAAACAGAGGGGAGAAGGGTGCAAGGCTGAGGGCCTGAACAGGGGCGACTCTTGGCTCATGGTGGCCCTGGGCAGGAAGCATAGGTAGGGAGCCCCGGAAGAGGGGGTCCAGGTGGGGCGGAGCGTGGAGGCCAGTGAAGAGGAGGGGGGTCAGGGTGTTTGGAAGTGGAACAGAGCCGGATGCCACCAAATCCCTGCCAGGGGCCGCCACGCAAATATGTATCCATCCTCAGAGGATTATTATATTAAGGATATATATTGGTGTGGTGGCCCCTGAGGTTTGGTGGCCCTGTGCAGGTCCACGGCTTGCACATGCCTAAGGCTGCCCCTGGCCTGAAGTCTGCAAGATAGAGGGGAGGAGGTTGCAAAGGGGTAGGGTGAGAAGTGTGCAAGGCAGAGGGTGGGAAGAGTGCAAGGTGGAGGGGAGGAGGGTGCAAGGTGGAGGGTGAGAAGTGTGCAAGGCGGAGGATGGGAAGGGTGCAAGGCAGAGGGGAGGAGGGTGCAAGGGGTAGGGTGAGAAGTGTGCAAGGCGGAGGGTGAGAAGGGTGCAAGGCGTAGGGGATGATGGTGCAGGGGTAGTGTGAGAGGTATGCAAGGCGGAGGGTGAGAAGGGTGCAAGGGGGAGGGTGAGAAGAGTGCAAGTTGGATGGTGATGAAGCTCAAATTTAGCCCACCCCTATAAACATCTCTGTGGATGCCCATGTTCAATTGCCCTTATCCCAAATTGGCCCAGGTACACACCCATGCAACATGCTCAATGCGCATGGAGTGGGAATGTACTGACTAGAGAGCTGACACAGATCACTGACATAATATCGCAGGACAGAATATCTACTAGCAAAAATATCGATGACAAAACATTGACAGACAGAATATCGAGTTTGTATCTACAAACAGGTAAGTACAAAAATATTGAGTACAAAATATCGTTTACAAAAATATAGTTTATAAAAATATCGACTTTATTAAAAACAGTGTTAAATTAAATTATTATTGAAAATTAATTACTAAAATATACATAAAAATACTTAAATTAACTTATAATAATTAAATAATTAATGAAAGTTATAACAAACATTTTTTACAATCATATTTGTTAAAACATATATATATAGTAACATAATATAATTAAATAATATCCAATATTATTACCGTACGATAGCAGAAGTGTAAAAAATACTATTCCCACTCCAGAGAGTGCAACAGTAGGGAAAGCGTTGGATAGCGTAGGGGTTAAAATTACTATTCCCACTCCAGTGGGTGCAACAGTAGGGAAAGCGTTGGATAGCGTAGGGGTCAAAATTACTATTCCCACTCCAGTGGGTGCAACAGTAGAGAAAGCGTTGGATAGCGTAGGGGTAAAAATCACTATTCCCACTCCAGTGGGTGCAACAGTAGGGAAAGCGTTGGATAGCGTAGGGGTAAAAATTACTATTCCCACTCCAGTGGGTGCAACAGTAGGGAAAGCGTTGGATAGCGTAGGGGTAAAAATTACTATTCCAACTCCAAAGAGTGCAACAGTAGGGAAAGCGTTGGATAGCATAGGGGTAAAAATTACTATTCCCACTCCAAATAGTGCAACAGTAGAGAAAGCGTTGGATAGCGTAGGGGTTACAATTACTATTCCCACTCCAAAGAGTGCAACAGTAGGGAAAGCGTTGGATAGCGTAGGGGTTAAAATTATTATTCCCACTCCAGTGAGTGCAACAGTAGGGAAAGCATTGGATAGCATAGTGGTAAAAATTACTTTTCCCACTCCAGAGAGTGCAATAGTAGGGAAATTAAATACTTCATGTTTTATTTCAATAAATATAAATTAATATCTATAAATAATTAATTAAAAGTAATTACCAATATATTATAAAATAATAATTAATCAATTAAAATTACAAATAAATTAAATTTAATTATTACAATTATTTACCTATTAAGACAAATTAATTACAAATTAATAATTAATATTTTAACATTTAAAAATTAATTAACAATTAATTCAAATTAAATACAATTAAATACATTGATTTATTTAATTAATTATAAATAAATTACTTCCCACCCAATTCCCCTAAAAACCCACAACCCGCTACAGAAAATAAATTATTAAAATTAACATAATTAGCAATTAATCAATTAATTAAAATTAATTGCCAATTAAAATTTAATTAATTACCAAATATCAATGAATTAACAATAAATTAAAAATGAATACCAATAAATAAATTTACATATTTAATTAATTATAATTAAATTACTTCCCACCCTATTCCCCTATACACCCAAACCCGCTACAGAAAATAAATTAGTAAAATTAACATAATTAACAATTAATCAAATTATTTAAAATTAATTGCCAAATAAAATTTAATTAATTACCAAATATAAATTAATTAAAAATTAATTAAAAATGAATACCAATAAATAAAATTACATATTTAATTAATTATTATTAAATTACTTCCCACCCTATTCCCCTATAAACCCACAACCCGCTACAGAATTAAATTACGCAAAAATTAAAAAAACAAATTTCATTAATTAAAACAAATTATAACATAAATACACACTTTTCACAATATAATAACATAAAAAACAGTATAAAATATTCGATATTATTAAAAAATCGATAATTTTAATAACCTATATTATATACTTCGATATTTTAACTGTCTATATTTTTATCATTCGATATTACATTACTTACCTTAAAAACGATATTTTTGATGTCTATATTCTGTCCAGCCGATATTTTGTCCATTCTATATTCAAAACTCGATATTATGTCCATTCGATATTTTGTAGTCGATATTTTGACTGTTTACCAGCTGACACTGGGCCCTGGTGTAGGCAGCACAAGGCCCTCCTGTGACCAGTGCAAGCACAAACACCAGGACAACAAGGTCAGATATCTTGGGCAGGAACTCACAACCACTGTCATGGCAACGTGCTCCATGGGGGGACAGCCACACCACAAGGGAGGCTCAGTGTCAACTCAGACTCAAACTACCAGTACGACCTGTCACACACACCCCTAACACAAACATATCTTCCTCATACAGGCAATGGAGTGCCCCACTGTCACAATGGTTATGTAACACAACAAAACCGATTTAGATCTGATGAAGCAACCAAGCAACAAATGCACGGTGCACATTCACAAGCCCCTTGCGCTTCTATCATGATGCTGTAGCATCACCTTTGTGACACAGCGGCCGCACAAAAGAGGCGCCATGGTGCTGGGAGTTTACCAGGTGACGCATCTGGGAGATGTGTTACGTTCGAAAGCCCTGCGCCACAAGTAGGTGTACTGGCACAGGGGGGCAGGGGGGGGGGGTGGCGGTGGGCGTCACAGTGCAGCAACACCTCACAAAAGTGGCTATGTGAAATCTACAAATTTCACTCTGTCACTTTTAAGCACATGCTGCGTCAAAACCCTGTGCATGGCTGATGCAGGCGTAAGGAATGAAGCTACATTGTGCAGATAGGGCCCCACAGACCATTGCTGGAGCTCTCTTGTGCTGGTGAGGCCACTCCAGCAATGCGCCGACTTATACAGCACAGATGTGTGATGCTGCTGATCCATTTTTTCTACCATGGAGCTCCACAATGTGAATGCGTTGCAACTGTGCTGGCATAGGTGTGGTGCACAATGATTGATGAATCCCTGCTGATATGCAGGGCTGTGCCAGCTATAGTACATATGTACCCCCATGTCAATGACTCCGGAGCACATATCAATCCAACACCACAACATACACATCCACAAGAGAACATTGATGACAATCCAAAGCATGGACAACTACCAGGTGGAACCGTGCCAACTACGATGTGCATGAGAAATCGATGTTGCATTACATGGCATTAACATTGTCTGTCTCTCACACCCACAGGGCAACGAGCGGGACCAAACCCCAATGATGGGGAAGATGATTCACAGTCCCAGGCTCCACAGGACCCTCATCCTACCGATAGCAACGCCTCTCACCACTCCATGGATGACCCCAACCGACCTGGCACCTCTGGTGCCCCAAACTGTGCAGCATCTGGATCAGGCACACCTGCACCAACCGCCACCACCATTCCTGCCACATCCCAGAAGACAGCTCGGAGCCCTGCCCACACTTAAGAACTGAGCCAGTCTTACAATGAGGGACAAGGTTCAACGGCCACCCATGAGGGGACAGACAACACCAGCACTGCCATCACTCAGGGGTCCCGTTAAGCCGATGTGCCCACAACGGCAGGCCAGGCTCATGTGGGCAGGGGTGGTGGGAGTGGTAGGAGGCAGAGGCGATAACCTGACCGAACAGCTGCAGGTCCGGTATGTTTGAGCTCCGCAACATTATGGAGGCATACCGGCAGGACACCAGGGAGTTCAGCCAGGTAATGGGTGCCCTCACAGAGATAAAGAACCTGCAGGCCGAGCAACATGCCAGTCAACAACAACATCGAGGACGGATGGAGGCAAGATACTGGTGGTGCAAAGGGACATAAGCCATTCACTCCGTCGGATTGCTTATAACATGCAGCACCCTCCCTGTGTCACCAGGCAAGATACTTCAAGGCAAAGACCGCCACCAGGCACAAGGAGGGAGGAGGAGGAGGAATCATCTGACGGAGCGTCCCATGCATCGTCAAGGCCTGCATATGAGGGTCCCCCAAGGAAGGTGGGTCATCCACGCAAAAGTCAGTGAGAGGCAGAGGGCCATGCGCATCTCCCAGGACACTTGCTCTGGCACCTGGAGTCTGTGTGCAACAGCATCACCTCATTGACTGTCCTACTCTCCCACATGAACTTGCTGGTTGCAGTCTGACCAATGATGCCAAGCACAGTGGTCTGGACTCGGGAAACATCCTTTACAACGCAACTTTTACCAGGCAGTGCTTTTACAACGCAGGTTTTACAACGAAAACCATTACAACGCATTGCACTGGGGGGCTCTCTAGGATAGGGAATAGATTTAATTTACTATCCAACACCTTCCCTAGTGTCCACGGGGACTGGAGTTGGAATAGTAAATTAAACTATTCACTATCCAGAACCCCAAAGCGCTATGCGGTGTAATGGTATGCATAGTAAAACCTGCATTGTAACAGCATGCCTGGAAAAAGCATGCGTTGTAACGTCATACATCCTCTGGACTCTGGTGACTCAAACTGCATGGCATCAGATCTCCCTTTGTGAACTTTGGATTCCCCCCTTTTTGTACCTCACCCATCACTAACTCACATTTCATGCACTTGAACAATAAATAAACAAAACAAACACTACTGAAATTGATGTTGCAGTCATTTACCTTCATTCTTCAACATACGTGAGGGGATATGTCAGAGTATGCCACAGTGTGGAACAAACACAACCCATCCATACACTGGGATCTGAGTCCAGACAAGGACACACATAAGTCACAAGGTATCATCAAATACATACATGGAGCGCTATACTCACCTTTGATGGTTTTAATTTGCTGAGGGGTGGGGGGGGGTCTGCCATACTGCTCAGATAGACAGTTTTGTAAGAGTGTAATGAAGTTGTAGAGGTCATGGGTCATGTGGAGGTGCCCATGGAGAGAGTACTATGTCTGTATGTTGTTGTGGGAAAACTATCTTCTGCATGCAGTTGTACTGTGGATGTGAAGAATGGTGCACAGGGCAAGGTTGGCTTGACGGAGTTGGTGCAACGGGGTGTTGGATGGGAGACGTCCATGTTCGTGTTTGGGGCTGGGGTTGTGGAGTGCCTCCTGAGTGTGGCTGAGGAGTATGAAGGTGATCCTGCTGTTGACAGTGAGTCCATTTTAGGTATCTCAGGTGGACGGTCATGTGGCTGTGGCAGGGGATGTTGAGGATGAGGTGTGCCTATGCACCCTGTATGTGCACAAGTCCTCCTGGAGTCTGACAGTTGTTCCTGCGTAGAGGGCATTGCTGTAGTTGAGCCGGCTGGTGTCATGGACCTGGGTGACTGTCTGTCTTGAATAGTAGTGGATTTATCTGATGAACATTTGCTGCATGCAGAAGGACTTGCAGCATGAGGTAGAGATGGTGTTCATTTGTTGATGTACCAAGGCAGGATGGTGCTGTGGTTGTCCACCAGCCAGGAGTTGTTGTATCCCTAAATCATGTAGACTGTGTAGGTGAGGGCCTGCGTGCTGATGTAGTTGTCCAATGTCTGAGGACCAATCTGTAAAGCCGTTTCCCATCTCTGTGCTCTCAGTATATTTAACAAGTTTTCATATGAAGCCTCCCTGGAAAATCCTGTTACCCTACTGAACCCTTGCCCGCCAAGCTATACAACAACCTAGCTAAGTGTATCAATCACCATTAAAACTCCGTCTGGAACCTTTCCTTCAAATTGGGCTCTAATCTGGATGTGTGGAGACACGTGTCCCTCCTGCCCATCTTAAGGAAAGCCAACGCAGATCCTATATCTCCTTGCAATCATAGACCTAACTCTCACGTACCAGCTCCGGCAAAGCTTTGAGTGAACAATTTCTTGCAGCAACTGATGACCTTTGTTGAAGAAAATAGCCTTCTTCACGACTCTCAATCCAGCTACAGCCCCGGATATAGTACGGAGTCGGTCCTCATTAAAATGGCAGACTCAATACGCTGGGCGGTTGACGGATGTTCCAAAGCGGTGTTGGTGCTGTTAAATTTGTCTACAGCATTTGTCACGGTTGCCCATCCCATTCCTCAGAACCTCCTTTAGACCGTAGGCGCGGGTGGCTTCATGGTGAACTGTATATCGTCCTTACTATCTGACTGCACACAGCAGCTCCAGTCCTATCCATCCATCTCCCCAGTCAAATCACTGAAGTGGGGCGTGCCGCTGGTCTCCGCTCTGAGCCCTCTGTCTTGGAATATTTACTTTACCCCGCTGGCTGCATCAATTTCCATGTTTGAAGTCAAAATCATATCATATGCTGATGAGCCTCAGCTGCTATTCACCTTGAATGCTTAATTTTGACACACTAGAAAATAGTCTCTAGATTATTGTTGCCTGCATGTACCACAATTTCGGAGAACTTAATACAGTTAACACAGAGTTCCTATTTATTTAACAAACCTTCTCCCCTCTCTTCCAATCTGTGGTGGCCAGAAGAACTGGCCATTGCTCCGGCATACAAGGACTTGGTCAGAAATCGGGAAGTAAGATGGGACAATGAGCTATCCCTTGCCACACAGCTACAAGTGGTGTGTGCCGCTTGCTTGTTTTTGCCAGATTAAAATCATCAAGAGAATTATACACCTTATGCACATTGTAACCCGGAAAACGGTGCTTCACGCACTGATTACCTACCATTTACACTACGCGAAAGTCTCATACGTACGTCTCACATTAGGCTTGCTCCGCATACTGCAGACGGGCAAAAATGCTGCTGCCTGTCTGGTATGTGGAGTCTCACTTTGACAACATATCTCCCCGTGTCTTAAACTACTCCATTGGCTGCCATGGCCACACAAATAGAATTCAAGGCACTTACACTCGACTTCTGGGCAGGATAAGGCAGTGGTCCGGTCTACGTTAGGAGGAGACTGCGTCCCTATTGTCAATCAAGATCTCTACGTTCCAATGAGAAGCACTTGCTCATTAGTCCTTGCTTAGCTAAACCTAGATCAGGAGGTGAAACCTCTCAGGTAGGAACCACCCAATGTTGGACTAAGCTACCTCTTCCGCTGCATCAGATTCTGTATGAATGTGATTCTCGCTAAGCCCTTAATACCTGGATATTTACCCTGCTAGATTAGTTGCTCTTCTGTATGCTGCCTCATTTTCGGCACACTACAGTCCTGGGACAACCCCATTGGCTTCCATGTGTGCTCAATACATGACTATTATAATAATTGTAGATAGCTTAGCAGAATTGTGGGTGTAGGCATGGAGACCTCTTAGATGATAGTTAGACTGAGGGTGGTCTGGGGGTTGGTGTGAAACCTGAAGTGCAGATGTTTGACAATCCTGAGTGTGTCCTTGCTGTTGTATGTGACTCTGAGGTGGTACTTCTGATGAAATTGCTAGTCATCGTCCTCGAGTGTTGGTGTGGTCCCTATGGGTGATCTCATATCTGTCTGTGATGCCAATGTTGATGTAGTGTGCTGAGGATGCGTTCAACTAGGTCACTGTAATGAAGGCGACAGAGGTGACAAAGTCTAATGGTATGCTGGCGGAACTTGCGGGTGTGCAGTAGGTGGCACATGACCTGCTTGTACGGACATGGTCTGTCATGCGGGGCAGTGCGTTGTTGGCAGTAGGAGTTGCACACAGAGCCAGCAAAGCTGTAATGGTTGCGCTTAGGGGTTGCCTGATAGCATGTGGATGAATGTCTTGTGTTCCCTGTTTGGAGGGTGGCTGGAGAATGAGTCTGTTGTGTTACCTGCGTCATGGAAGGACCAGAGGGTCTTGCACTGTGCACGTTGCAGGCGCAGATGGTCCTGCCTTTGGCACGGATGTGGCACAACAGTGGCACTGACAAGCTGATGCCTACATTAACAATGGGTGGAGGGAGGGAAGAACATCTGGGAGGTGTGTGTTGCAGAATCAGGGCACTCAGTGTGGTGGTGCCGCAGGGGAGGCAGCAAAGAATCAAACAAGGGTCTTGACTCCTATCTCAGCAAGGCTGAGTCCAACCAAACTTTATATAACGAAACGAAAGCCAATGCTGGAAACTCCACTTAACAGCCAATATTTCACCAAAATTGTCAATGAGTTAAACAAAAAACAACCTGTTCACAGTGTAGCATTCTACGAGATTTGTTCTCTGTTGTGAAATTTTCATGTTTTTAGCACAATATTATTAGTGCATGGGGATACAAAGAATTTATATATACTATATACAAACATGTACAACAATTACAAAGTACACTTTATACATTTCATACACACTTGGCCACTTCAGTCATACAAACAACAGTCACACAAAAAGCAAAAAAACAATAACAAAAAATGCCCATGTACTGGTAACGGATAGCTGGAAATAATCCTGTTCATGATGATCAGTTTTTAAAGTCTGTATATTACAAAGTTCCACCAAAGGGTCTTTTATCACAGGTCAAACGAGCTGTTTTATGACATCAGTGGAAAACCAAATACAGGGCAAGGCTGGTCGACGCGTTTCGAACCCCTGAAATTTGTTGGGGTTCTCCTCAGGACCGGGTGGGTTCTGAAAAAATGACAACAACAAGCTCTTACTAAAACAGACTTAATGAGGGGAATGAGAGACCAACTCCATATAAGCCATGGCAACTCCCTACCTTGAGAAAAGTACAATGTATCACATTCAGTCGTGTGAAGAGTAGACAACCCAATTAAGGGGTGAAGTATCCCACAGGAGAGGTGTTCACAGGGACTAAAAAAGGAAAAACATATAGACACGCGCTATATAAGATCATACATTCTCACGAGCCAGCATTCATTCTGCAGGTGCTGACTCGAGGGAGTCCTCCTTACCCGCTGTTGTGGCGGCTTCTTGCTTGCCGGCATCTCCTCTTTAGTGAAGAGCAGTCACTCCTCGGCTGTGGAACAAAGCAGAGGAGCGTTTCACACGTTCGGTATTATGAGCGTCTTCAAACGCCTAAGGGGTTACGATCGACCCGAAAAATGAACATACCAGTGGGGGAGAAAGGGCGTCCGTCCTTCTCTCTCTAGCGTTCGTCTGAACTGGTTGCGCTGCTGAGCGCAGCACTTCCGGGTTCGCTGATAAACTCACAGCGTTCATGGGACTTGTAGTTGTTAATATCTTAGCGTCCTTGAACAATGGTTGGTGCAAACGGCGGACTGGAATGTGGTCCATTGAAATTAAAAGGACTATGCGATGTGGGCACAAATCAGGCCGTCGGTTTATAAATTTCAGAAATCTTGTTTAGACCGCTGATTGCCGTATTAAATTTCATTATTAACATCGCTTCGCGTTGTGACAGTTTTGCATCTAAATCGCCGCCTCTTGGATCCTTTTCGATTTTCGATAATACTGTCCATTTTAAATCACTTTTTACATGTTTACATTTTACCCAGTGGTTTACTAATGGGGCATTTTCCACTCCTCTGTGGATTCTCGATTTATGCTGTGTGATGCGATGTCTCACTTCTTGCGTTGTCTTCCCAATATATACCAGGGGGCAAGGGCAGATGATCGCATAAACGACGTTTTTAGTTTTGCAATTTGTAAAAGCGTCGTGCTTCCAGTAGATGTTTTCGAAGTTGAACACAGAGTCTTCTATGGTTTCGTTGCAACACGTGCACGTTCCACATTTGTGATGTCCTTTGGGGGGAGGAAGTCCCAGCATACTTTGTAGTGTTGGTGCCCTTGCAATGGGTAGGGCAGCTCTCACGATATGATTAGCCACACTTTTCTCTTTTTTGTATGCGAAGAGTGGGGGTACAGCGAAATCCTCATGGAGATTTTTGAGTAGATGCCAATTGGACATTATAAGTTTCCTGTGTTGATTAGCGGCTGGGCAAAAAGTTGTCACACATACCATCCTTTTAGTATCCTCTTTAGTTTTTCTTTCAAGTAGAGTTTCCCGTGGAGTCCACCAAGCACGTTTCAGGGAGTTTTTAAGTAATTTTTTGGGGTACCCTCTTTGTATCAGACGATTTCTCAGAAGGTCAGCATGTTTAAAGTATTTGTCCTTGCCCGAACAGTTGCGGCGAATCCTTAAAAATTGTCCATATGGTAGGTTTTGTTCGAGACTGCGTGGGTGATTGCTGTTGAAATGCAATGCTTTGTTCCTATCTGAAGGTTTTCGAAATAAGGTAGTGTCTAGGCCTTCTCCATTTGGGTCTACTTTTACGTCCAGGAAAGTGATAGATTCCTTTGATGCTGTGACTGAAAACTGGATATCACATGTTCTTGAGTTTAACCAGCCAACAAAGTGATTCAAGTCCTCGAGTCCTCCTGTCCAAATGAGGAACACGTCGTCGATATACCTCATATAGTTGGAGATGCAGTTTCCGTATGGGTTATCGTTATATATGAATTTGTCTTCGAACAGTCCCATAAACAATATAGCTAGCTCCGGAGCAAAGGGGCAACCCATCGCTACCCCTTTTATCTGGTAAAAAAATTCTGCATCAAACGTGAAGAAATTCTTTTGCAGTGCGAAGCGGGCAAGGTCGAGGATAAAGTCAGTGGGAACTCTAACTGGTCTTTCTCTTTTATCCAGAAATATGGTCAATGTTTCCAGTGCTTGCTCTTGTGGGATCTGGGTGTATAAAGACACCACGTCTAGTGTGACTAGGAGCTGTCTGTTTTGATCGAAACGGATGGTAGCTATTCGATTTAAAAACGCAGTGGTGTCTTGAAGATGCGCTAGAATAGTCTGAATGAAGGGTTTGAGAAAAAAATCGATGTATTTTGCTATAGGTTCAAAGAGCGAGTCGCACCCTGAAATTATTGGGCGGCCTGGAGGATTATTTTCATCCTTGTGCAATTTAGGGAGCACATAAAACACTGGTGTTCTCAGATTTTTATTTTGTAAGAACACCAGTTCTTTTGGTCCTACAAATCCAAGGTCAAAGCCTTTCTGAATTACATCAAATAGTTGATCTTTTTATTTCTGATGTTGGGTCTTTCCCAATGCGTCTGTAACAATTCTGATCGTCAAGCTGGCGGTGAACTTCTTCTTTATATTTGGTGATGTCCCAAATAACCACGGCACCGCCTTTGTCCGCCTGTTTCACCACAATGGTGGTGTCATTTTTTACAGTCGACAATGCTTCTTTCTCGGTTTTTGATAAATTATACTTCACAAATGTTTTTTTCTTTTCGATCGCGGATATTCCAGAAAGAACAGTGCGTTCAAATGTTGTAACCTCTTTAGGAATTTTGGGTCCTTTTGGGCAAAAAGTGGATTTTCTTTTTAGGCCTGTTGTTTCTTCTTGAGAGTCGTCAATAACGTCTTGAAAAAATGTTTTGAGACGAATCTTTCGACAGAATTCCAATGTTTCGAGCTTCATCTTGACGTAGTCCGTTGGTCTGGATGGCACAAAATTGAGTCCTTTGGTCAACACAGATGTCTCTGCTACTGTGAGCGTTCTGTTTGAAAGATTGTAAATTGGTGAATTGTCTAATTCTTGTAGAATTTCTGATGTGTCCTCATTTCCCATGGTTGGGTGTAGCGTGTTCGGCCTCTGGGTTTTTGTTGGCCCCGTCCTAAAAAAGGCTGTTGATTTTGTGGCTGTTGTTGGTATTGATCTGATCGGTTTCCTGTTCTATTTTGAGGTGGTCGGTTAGAATTATCCGGTTCACTTCCTGATGAAGAAGTTGTGTCTGAGAACGTCAAGAATTTCCGACGTGATCGTCCCTGGTTATCCTGTAAATATCGTCGCGAGTCAGAATGCGTATAAAAATCCTTATTGAGATAGGGGTAAATGGATTCTAATGAAAAGTTCTTTTTGTCCAGTTCAAATTTATTGTTTTTTTTAGTCACTGTGAAATCCTTAAATTCCAAAATTTCCTTCTCAATTTTTTCCAGAAGTGTTTTGGAATCCGTGATCAGTTGGTTTGACTCAATTTCTTTTTGTAAGGTTTCTATTTCCTCCAATTCTTTTACTGATGTCCTATGTGCAGTTTCGATAGTTAGGACCATAAGGTCTCTGCTGCACTTAGTTTCGATCCCACTGAATCCCTTCTTATACAAGGGGTCATCCGTAAACACGAACGGAATGTTACGAATGACCAATCCTGCTGGGATGGTACCTGCCCGAAGATGTTGAAGCAGGAAGTGACCATGCAGGTCTGTCCGAATTTGTTTCTTACGTAGACGAGTTAGTTTATCAGACTCGTTCTGAGTGTTGGCAGTAAGGCTCAAAGTTGCGGAGGCAAATTTAGGAGGGTCCCTCATAAGATTTTGTATGTGTTCCTCACAAAACGCAAGTGTATCTGTGTCAGCCATAACACAAACAATTGTATGTATAAATAAAACACAGAACTAATAAATGAAAAAGAAAAGAAAATGACAGACTGGTGAGATCCAACAGAGTGGAAGAGAATCACCTCCTGTGCACCCATACACACCTGCCCCTCTGCTGGGCACGTACAAATTCCTTTACAACAACACTAATACCCTGTGGTAGACAGTTTCCTACCTATCAGGACCTCGCGAGCAGCCGCCCGCACAATAGTCAAAGAATCAAACAAGGGTCTTGACTCCTATCTCAGCAAGGCTGAGTCCAACCAAACTTTATATAACGAAACGAAAGCCAATGCTGGAAACTCCACTTAACAGCCAATATTTCACCAAAATTGTCAATGAGTTAAACAAAAAACAACCTGTTCACAGTGTAGCATTCTACGAGATTTATTCTCTTTTGTGAAATTTTCATGTTTTTAGCCTCTCCTGTGGGATACTTCACCCCTTAATTGGGTTGTCTACTCTTCACACGACTGAATGTGATACATTGTACTTTTCTCAAGGTAGGGAGTTGCCATGGCTTATATGGAGTTGGTCTCTCATTCCCCTCATTAAGTCTGTTTTAGTAAGAGCTTGTTGTTGTCATTTTTTCAGAACCCACCCGGTCCTGAGGAGAACCCCAACAAATTTCAGGGGTTCGAAACGCGTCGACCAGCCTTGCCCTGTATTTGGTTTTCCACTGATGTCATAAAACAGCTCGTTTGACCTGTGATAAAAGACCCTTTGGTGGAACTTTGTAATATACAGACTTTAAAAACTGATCATCACGAACAGGATTATTTCCAGCTATCCGTTACCAATACATGGGCATTTTTTGTTATTGTTTTTTTGCTTTTTGTGTGACTGTTGTTTGTATGACTGAAGTGGCCAAGTGTGTATGAAATGTATAAAGTGTACTTTGTAATTGTTGTACATGTTTGTATATAGTATATATAAATTCTTTGTATCCCCATGCACTAATAATATTGTGCTAAAAACATGAACATTTCACAAAAGAGAATAACTCTCGTAGAATGCTACACTGTGAACAGGTTGTTTTTTGTTTAACTCATTGACAATTTTGGTGAAATATTGGCTGTTAAGTGGAGTTTCCAGCATTGGCTTTCGTTTCGTTATATAAAGTTTGGTTGGACTCAGCCTTGCTGAGATAGGAGTCAAGACCCTTGTTTGATTCTTTGACTATTGTGCGGGCGGCTGCTCGCGAGGTCCTGATAGGTAGGAAACTGTCTACCACAGGGTATTAGTGTTGTTGTAAAGGAATTTGTACGTGCCCAGCAGAGGGGCAGGTGTGTATGGGTGCACAGGAGGTGATTCTCTTCCACTCTGTTGGATCTCACCAGTCTGTCATTTTCTTTTCTTTTTCATTTATTAGTTCTGTGTTTTATTTATACATACAATTGTTTGTGTTATGGCTGACACAGATACACTTGCGTTTAGTGAGGAACACATACAAAATCTTATGAGGGACCCTCCTAAATTTGCCTCCGCAACTTTGAGCCTTACTGCCAACACTCAGAACGAGTCTGATAAACTAACTCGTCTACGTAAGAAACAAATTCGGACAGACCTGCATGGTCACTTCCTGCTTCAACATCTTCGGGCAGGTACCATCCCAGCAGGATTGGTCATTCGTAACATTCCGGTCGTGTTTACGGATGACCCATGTATAAGAAGGGATTCAGCGGGATCGAAACTAAGTGCAGCAGAGGCCTTATGGTCCTAACCATCGAAACTGCACATAGGACATCAGTAAAAGAATTGGAGGAAATAGAAACCTTACAAAAAGAAATTGAGTCAAACCAACTGATCACGGATTCCAAAACACTTCTGGAAAAAATTGAGAAGGACATTTTGGAATTTAAGGATTTCACAGTGACTCAAAAAAACAATAAATTTGAACTGGACAAAAAGAACTTTTCATTAAAATCCATTTACCCCTATCTCAATAAGGATTTTTATACGCATTCTGACTCGCGACGATATTTACAGGATAACCAGGGACGATCACGTCGGAAATTCTTGACGTTCTCAGACACAACTTCTTCATCAGGAAGTGAACCGGATAATTCTAACCGACCACCTCAAAATAGAACAGGAAACCGATCAGATCAATACCAACAACAGCCACAAAATCAACAGCCTTTTTTAGGACGGGGCCAACAAAAACCCAGAGGCCGAACACGCTACACCCAACCATGGGAAATGAGGACACGTCAGAAATTCTACAAGAATTAGACAATTCACCAATTTACAATCTTTCAAACAGAACGCTCACAGTAGCAGAGACATCTGTGTTGACCAAAGGACTCAATTTTGTGCCATCCAGACCAACGGACTACGTCAAGATGAAGTTCGAAACATTGGAATTCTGTCGAAAGATTTGTCTCAAAACATTTTTTCAAGACGTTATTGACAACTCTCAAGAAGAAACAACAGGCCTAAAAAGAAAATCCACTTTTTGCCCAAAAGGACCCAAAATTCCTAAAGAGGTTACAACATTTGAACGCACTGTTCTTTCTGGAATATCCGCGATCGAAAAGAAAAAAACATTTGTGAAGTATAATTTATCAAAAACCGAGAAAGAAGCATTGTCGACTGTAAAAAATGACACCACCATCGTGGTGAAACAGGCGGACAAAGGCGGTGCCGTGGTTATTTGGGACATCACCAAATATAAAGAAGAAGTTCACCGCCAGCTTGACAATCAGAATTGTTACAGACGCATTGGGAAAGACCCAACATCAGAAATAAAAAATCAACTATTTGATGTAATTCAGAAAGGCTTTGACCTTGGATTTGTAGGACCAAAAGAACTGGTGTTCTTACAAAATAAAAATCCGAGAACACCAGTGTTCTATGTGCTCCCTAAATTGCACAAGGATGAAAATAACCCTCCAGGCCGCCCAATAATTTCAGGGTGCGACTCGCTCTTTGAACCTATAGCAAAATACATCGATTTTTTTCTCAAACCCTTCATTCAGACTATTCCAGCGCATCTTCAAGACACCACTGCGTTTTTAAATCGAATAGCTACCATCCGTTTCGATCAAAACAGACAGCTCCTAGTCACACTAGACGTGGTGTCTTTATACACCCAGATCCCACAAGAGCAAGCACTGGAAACATTGACCATATTTCTGGATAAAAGAGAAAGACCAGTTAGAGTTCCCACTGACTTTATCCTCGACCTTGCCCGCTTCGCACTGCAAAAGAATTTCTTCACGTTTGATGCAGAATTTTTTTACCAGATAAAAGGGGTAGCGATGGGTTGCCCCTTTGCTCCGGAGCTAGCTATATTGTTTATGGGACTGTTCGAAGACAAATTCATATATAACGATAACCCATACGGAAACTGCATCTCCAACTATATGAGGTATATCGACGACGTGTTCCTCATTTGGACAGGAGGACTCGAGGACTTGAATCACTTTGTTGGCTGGTTAAACTCAAGAACATGTGATATCCAGTTTTCAGTCACAGCATCAAAGGAATCTATCACTTTCCTGGACGTAAAAGTAGACCCAAATGGAGAAGGCCTAGACACTACCTTATTTCGAAAACCTTCAGATAGAAACAAAGCATTGCATTTCAACAGCAATCACCCACGCAGTCTCAAACAAAACCTACCATATGGACAATTTTTAAGGATTCGCCGCAACTGTTCGGGCAAGGACGAATACTTTAAACATGCTGACCTTCTGAGAAATCGTCTGATACAAAGAGGGTACCCCAAAAAATTACTTAAAAACTCCCTGAAACGTGCTTGGTGGACTCCACGTGAAACTCTACTTGAAAGAAAAACTAAAGATGACACTAAAAGGATGGTATGTGTGACAACTTTTTGCCCAGCCGCTAATCAACACAGGAAACTTATAATGTCCAATTGGCATCTACTCAAAAACCTCCATGAGGATTTCGCTGTACCCCCACTCTTCGCATACAAAAAAGAGAAAAGTGTGGCTAATCATATCGTGAGAGCTGCCTTACCCATTGCAAGGGCACCAACACTAGAAAGTATGCTGGGACTTCCTCCCCCCAAAGGACATCACAAATGTGGAACGTGCACGTGTTGCAACGAAACCATAGAAGACTCTGTGTTCACCTTCGAAAACATCTACTGGAAGCACAACGCTTTTACAAATTGCAAAACTAAAAACGTCGTTTATGCGATCATCTGCCCTTGCCCCCTGGTATATATTGGGAAGACAACGCAAGAAATGAGACATCGCATCACACAGCATAAATCGAGAATCCACAAAGGAGTGGAAAATGCCCCATTAGTAAACCACTGGGTAAAATGTAAACATGTAAAAAGTGATTTAAAATGGACAGTATTATCGAAAATCGAAAAGGATCCAAGAGGCGGCGATTTAGATGCAAAACTGTCACAACGCGAAGCGATGTTAATAATGAAATTTAATACGGCAATCAGCGGTCTAAACGAGATTTCTGAAATTTATAAACCGACGGCCTGATTTGTGCCCACATTGCATAGTCCTTTTAACTTCAATGGACCACATTCCAGTCCGCCGTTTGCACCAACCATTGTTCAAGGACGCTAAGATATTAACAACTACAAGTCCCATGAACGCTGTGAGTTTATCAGCGAACCCGGAAGTGCGGCGCTCAGCAGCGCAACCAGTTCAGACGAACGCTAGAGAGAGAAGGACGGACGCCCTTTCTCCCCCACTGGTATGTTCATTTTTCGGGTCGATCGTAACCCCTTAGGCGTTTGAAGACGCTCATAATACCCAACGTGTGAAACGCTCCTCTGCTTTGTTCCACAGCCGAGGAGTGACTGCTCTTCACTAAAGAGGAGATGCCGGCAAGCAAGAAGCCGCCACAACAGCGGGTAAGGAGGACTCCCTCGAGTCAGCACCTGCAGAATGAATGCTGGCTCGTGAGAATGTATGATCTAATATAGCGCGTGTCTATATGTTTTTCCTTTTTCAGTCCCTGTGAACACCTCTCCTGTGGGATACTTCACCCCTTAATTGGGCTGTCTACTCTTCACACGACTGAATGTGATACATTGTACTTTTCTCAAGGTAGGGAGTTGCCATGGCTTATATGGAGTTGGTCTCTCATTCCCCTCATTAAGTCTGTTTTAGTAAGTGTTACATTCTCCTGTTTATATATTACTACTGTCCCTTTAAGTCCTGTGGAATGTTGATTACTCCACTGGTGTGTACATAGGAATGTAAGAGTTCAGTTGCAGCTGAGCTTCTCTACCTGTGGCATCTTAGGGTCCAATCTACAAATAAACTTCAGAACTTCAACTGTTTCCTGTCTTCTTACTTACAAAAGTGGCGACGAAGGAGAAAACAACCCACTTGATGACCCTTTGATGTCTTCATTTTCATTTAAGAATTTATTTACAAGGAAAAGAAAACCGAGAACCAAAGAAATTTTCTACAGACAAAGACTTCTTCAAAACCATTTTAAGGAAAGCAGAAAATCTTCAAAACTATCCAAAGAAAAAGCATTACAGTGAGTTGTCTCGATTTTATTATTATTTTTGCCTTTTTATCTCGACTTTCTCTGGAGATGCTTGTAAATACCTGAAAACAGCGTTATTAAGACTATCATTTGGTTTCTCCTAATGTGCTTACAATTGACAAGAAAACGCCATTTCTGTAACATTTCCTCGTTTCAAAAGCTGTTTTATCATCGAGAAATCCACTACGTTGCTTTTGCATTTTTTAAAAAAGACATTTGTTTATCAACAAAACGCGAGCGTGTGCACACGCGCTGAACTCTTCCACCTGATTCCGCTTCAGAGTTCGACGTCATGCCACACGTCAGGCGGAACTCTTGAGACACCGTCAGGCACATCGCGTAGCGGCCATTTTAATTTTGGTTGCATAGCAACGCGTTTCTCCGTGTTTTACATCGGATTTCTTTTATCCAAGCGACGCTCATTTAAATAAAGCAACGCTCGTTATAACAAAACAACCCTTTTTCAAAACAAAGACCAAAGAGAACTATTTGTCGAGTTTCTTCCTTCAAAACGAGCATTTTTTGTCAATTTCTCACAGAATCAGCACGACACACTCACTCACCTGCTTTTTCATCGGCCATCACGATGTACTCTGAAGAATCGGCAATGCATTCTGGGACATTTCAATTTAAAAAAAAAAAAAACATACTTTATTAATCCTCACAACAAACTGTTTACCAGCATTATCTTCACACGAAAACCACCTTAATCAGTTTTTCTTCTAGGAATCGAATAAGACAACGGTGACTACCTTTTATTTGTTAATTTATTATTTTTTTTCTCTCTCCTTAATATTTACATTAATTATACTGTTATTTTTGTTATACTATAGTGTATACCACTTTATGGTTAGTCATTATTTAACATGGAAACCAATAATATTTTAGCTCCTCCCAAATTTCTACAAGATCCTGGTATACCTCCTATGAATTGGGAGGATTGGCGTGAATCTTTTGAAACATATTTGGAAGCAATTGGAGGAGAGGTATTCCTTGCTTCACGAAAATTAGCATTACTCAAGCATAGTCTTGGTGTGGAAGGTAGGAAAGTTTTGAAAACATTACCTATTGTACCTTCTGTTAATTCAAAGGCATGTGTAGGGGGAGATGAAGATCTCAGTGAGGAAGAAATTGTATTTGATTGTTCGAAACTTGAATCAACCTTATCTGATGAATATTTAGATGCTCTTAATGCATTAGAAGAAAATTTTGGTAAGAAAACCAGTATTGTTGTGGAAAGACACAAATTTTTTTCATGGGAACTGTTTATGTGGTGGAGAAAGGGAGAGCGTTATTAGGATGGAAAGAAGTTTGGAATTTAGGATTAACCCTTGATCCAAATCATCCAGACCAAGTTTTGCTATCTCCCAATTGGCAAAAGAAAACTTCAGGAGAAGTTTTAGTAACCCAGGATGACAATGCTGTGTTAGAATTGCATAAAAAGTTCCCTGATTTATTTAATCCTAAATTAGGTTGTCTCAAAAAATTCGAACATAAGATTGTTCTTAAGCCAGAATGTGTTCCTATTGTACATAAGGTACGAAATGTGCCATTGGTGTTAAGATCTCAACTCAAATTAGAATTAGATCGCCTTTGTAATCAAAACATTATTGAACCAATTGAAGCATCTGATTGGCTTAGTCCCGTGGTTTTAGCACGAAAACCCAACGGAAAATTGCGCATGTGTGTGGATTTGAGAGATCTGAACAAAAATATTTGGGTAGATCGCTACCCTTTGCCCAAAATTAACGAAATGGTTGCTTCTGTTAAAAATGCAAGATTTTTCTCGTCCATTGATCTATCCAATGCGTACCATCAGATAAAGTTACATCCAGAGTCCCGCCATTTAACATCTTTCATCACTCCTGAGGGTGCATTTCAATTCTTGAGAATGCCTTTTGGGTTATCTTCCGCCTCGGCGGTTTTCCAAAGAGTCATGTGCAAAGTTCTTGAAGGCACACCTAATATGTTAGTGTTTCAAGATTATGTGCTTGTATGGGGTGCAGATAAAAGTGACCATGATATGATTCTACATGATGTATTGGGTAAACTTCAAAAAGCTGGGTTGACTGTAGCTGCTGAAAAATGCAAATTTGCGACAAATGAAATAGAATATCTTGGGCACACTTTGTCTGCAGATGGTGTTAAACCAAAAAAAAATCTATTAGATGCCATCAAGAACGCACCGGCACCATCCGATAAAGATCAGCTTCGTTCTTTTTTAGGTCTTGCCGAGTACTACTCAAAATTTGTGCCAAATTTCGCTTCTAAAGTCTTTTGCTTGAGATTGTTGATGAAAAAAGGTGCCAAGTTTTTATGGTCCACAGAGTGTCAAGCTGTGTTTGATGATGTTAAAAAGGAAATTACTAATGCTGTGGCACTTAAACCCTATGATCCCAGCAAAAAGTCGATCATCGTTGTGGATGCGAGTGCATATGGGCTTGGAGCGGTTTTGATGCAAGGGAAAGACAAGTTGGAATGGGTGGTAGCCTTTGCTTCACGTACGTTGAAAGGTGCTGAACCTTCTTACTCTGTCATCGAGAAAGAGGCTTTAGCTTGTTTTTGGGGTGTGAATTATTTCAGGAACTATGTCTGGGGCACTAATTTTGGGTTGAGAACAGATCATAAACCCCTTGTTGATATTTTTTCCACTAAGGGTGCAGGCAAGGCCACGCCTAGGATTGCCAAGTGGATTTATAAGTTACAGGAATATGACTTTTCAATGGAATACGTACCTGGAATCAAAAATGTCAATGCCGATTGCCTATCTCGACTTCCTGTTAGTGGTGAAGATGTAGTGGTTGAACAAGATGAAGACTGGTCAATTGCTTCTGTGGATGAAGCTTGCAGTGGTGCTATAAGTCTAGAGGTATGGAGACAAGCTGTTCAGGATGATGTGGTATTGAAGGAGGTAATTGCACGTTTAGCGTCACCGTGCAAAAATTTTTCTTGGAGTGATTCTGACTTGTCTGAATATAAAACAGTTTGGCCTGAACTTTCTTATGACCTCGTGGTTGGTGTGGTTAGAAGAGCTGACAAACTTGTCGTACCGTCTTCGTTACGTAACAAGTTACTGGATCTTATGCACGAAGGACACTCAGGCATGTCTGGCATGAAAAGAAGATGTAGGTGTGATTTTTGGTGGCCGGGCATGGACAAAGATGTTGATAGGTGTGTAAGGAACTGTGCTGCTTGCATGTGCAGTGATAAATCTCATGCTTCTAAGGAAACCACAATCTCTGCTGTTCCATTTCCTGATGGACCATGGCAGAAACTTGCTATGGACATTTGTGGTCCATTCAGTGTTGGCACCATTACTGGTAAATTTGCCATTGTGTTAATGGACTATTATAGCAAATGGCCTGAGGTTGCTTTCGTTAAGGAGGTTAAAGCTTCTAGCATTGTTAATTTTTGTGAGGAGGTTTTTCATAGGGAAGGTTTTCCTGAGAGTATCACGACTGATAATGGTCCGCAGTTCGTTGCGTCTGAATTCCAAAGTTACCTACATTCATGTGGTATAAAACACATTACTACAGCTGTTTATTGTCCAAGGGAAAACGGCATGGTAGAAAGGTTCAACCGTGTTTTAAAGGATTGTATACAATTAGCTGTGTCAGGTGGCAATGATTGCAAAGTTGCTGTCAAGAATTTGGTTTGGAGTTATAGGAATACTCCACATTCTGCTACCATGGTATCTCCTTTTCATCTTTTGAAGGGGCGTTCTGCTGGCAATAAGGTGACACCTGCGTGGATGCTCAAGATTTCTGCTCCTCACAATTATAAGGCAAATCTTAACAGTAGGATGACTTCTTATCAAAAGAAGTATGTGGACAGGCATAATAGTAAAATTTTGAAACGTGCTTGTAGCTTTCAAGTTGGTGATTTGGTGAGATCTTCTCGTTTTGGGTTATCCAAGGATGGTTCTTCCAGATGGTCTCGTCCAAAGGAGGTGTTAAAAGTTTTGGGTAATTGTGTTCTGCTGGATGATGGACAAAAATGGAATGTATGTAATGTGGTTAAGTGCAATGACATAGAACGTAATCTTTGGTTGGAAGAGAGCTCTTGTTCAAGTTCTGTTCCGAGTATTATTCATACTCCTCATGTTCAACTCACATCATCCGATCTGCCTAAGGTGGATGTTCCCAGGCCCAGAAGATTGTCAGGTCGAATTATTGTGAAACCTGTCAAGCTTAAGGATTATTTGATGTGACACTGTATATATATATATAAGGTGATCCTGTATGTCATTGTAATGTATATAGTTTTTTTTTATTGTTTTTTTTGTTATTAAGAAAAAGGATGTGTTACATTCTCCTGTTTATATATTACTACTGTCCCTTTAAGTCCTGTGGAATGTTGATTACTCCACTGGTGTGTACATAGGAATGTAAGAGTTCAGTTGCAGCTGAGCTTCTCTACCTGTGGCATCTTAGGGTCCAATCTACAAATAAACTTCAGAACTTCAACTGTTTCCTGTCTTCTTACTTACAAAAGTAAGAGCGTGTTGTTGTCATTTTTTCAGAACCCACCCGGTCCTGAGGAGAACCCCAACAAATTTCAGGGGTTCGAAACGCGTCGACCAGCCTTGCCCTGTATTTGGTTTTCCACTGATGTCATAAAACAGCTCGTTTGACCTGTGATAAAAGACCCTTTGGTGGAACTTTGTAATATACAGACTTTAAAAACTGATCATCACGAACAGGATTATTTCCAGCTATCCGTTACCAATACATGGGCATTTTTTGTTATTGTTTTTTTGCTTTTTGTGTGACTGTTGTTTGTATGACTGAAGTGGCCAAGTGTGTATGAAATGTATAAAGTGTACTTTGTAATTGTTGTACATGTTTGTATATAGTATATATAAATTCTTTGTATCCCCATGCACTAATAATATTGTGCTAAAAACATGAAAATTTCACAAAAGAGAATAAATCTCGTAGAATGCTACACTGTGAACAGGTTGTTTTCTGTTTAACTCATTGACAATTTTGGTGAAATATTGGCTGTTAAGTGGAGTTTCCAGCATTGGCTTTCGTTTCGTTATATAAAGCAGGGGAGGCAGCAGCAGGAATGAGTGAACACATGATGGTGGAAGTTGTGAGACACCATGCAAAAACTAGCATAGAAAGAGAAGAAGGATTGGAAGGCACAATGTAACCGGTGTATGGAAAGGAAGGAGTGTCTGATTACTCATGGGTCCCTGAACTAAAATGGAAGTACAATAACCATAAATTATGGGCACAAGATCAGGCATCAAAAGGCCAAGCTGCACACAGGACACACAGCGACCGAAGGTGTGGGCTGTCCGTTGTGTGTATCAAGCTGCAACGATACATACACAACCATGAACTTCATCCACAATATGGATCATTAGCTAGGAAGAACACCATGCATTTTGCCACAGTACACATACTCCCATATGCACAATCTTAGTCAATTATACGATAGATGACGCATGCAAACTGGCAAGAGATCTGCGGTGACAGTGATAATGCACATTGTACTGTGTGGGACACATTTGATATCCCAATTTATTAAGTTGGTGTGGAGGCCATGCTGCTTAAGCCAATGTACATGTCCAGTCCCATTGCTCAGAAGAAAATAACAGTCATGCAAGGAGTTTACCTGTAATGCTGGTGAGACAATGTGCACACGACTGCCTGGGACAGTTGGTTCCTTGAATCCTCCTAAAGGTGCGATGATCATAGTGGTCCACCTCCCGATAGCCCCTTTGTCTGAGTATAAAGTACTGACTCAAAAGGGTGATCAGGAGAGGGAAGGAAAGGAAGCGAACAGCAGGGAGGGAGATCTGAAACAAAGGTAAACAAGCATAATCATGCAACACATCTTGCCACTGATTCACAGAATACCTCATGACCTAAACTGTAACAGTTACACCTGTAAATGAAACAAACAGGCACTGTATCATACTTGTTATCACAGTAATGAAAATCATACTAGATCTGATGTTGGAACACGGACACATAAAAGGTGGCAGAGTTTTTCTGCAAAAAGGCAGGGTATATAACGCTGTGCAGGCTTCCTCAATGCAATTAGAGGCATGCTGTAACGAAGGTACTCACAGTGTATGAATAATGCTCCAATGTCAAATACTACTAATGAGCTGCAGTGGTACTCACACAAAGGTAACAATTCGTAGTTACCCCTGCCAATCAGTGAGGGTTAAGAAGGAAAATCATACATCACCCGCAAGAGCCTTCAGAAGATCATCCGACGAGGGATGGAAATATGTAAACACAAGGAAGCCCCACAAGACACAGTCATTGTCTCGTCCAACAGGGCTTTGAAATACCTAACATAACAAGCTGTTGGTCCAGAAATCAACAGAGAGTAATGATGAGCAATGCCACAAAACCAACCCTACCATGACCGGGATATGCAGCATGCCACAAGAGAATCCTGGGATTTACGTCACCCGACTGGTGCAGCGGAAGCATTTACATTAGCTACAGCACAACGTTGTGACGTCATCAGCGCAACGTTCCTGGCATAATGGGAATAGTATGTTTTTATCAAGTGACCGAGAAGGCTTGCAAAGCAGTGTTCTCCACCGGCCCTGAGGAAGCAATGTGACAGTAACATCACATACTGGCACAAGAGGCAATGCATCCATACGAACAGACTCACAGGACACTTGACAGACCATGTGGGACATACACTGGCCCACACCTTCACAACATGGTTGATTACAAATCAAACTGTACTGGCACACAAGATTAAGTGGATGAGCCAAACACATCCTGCTGCACACAGTGAGGCTGCAATTCCCCATGGAGCCTGTGGTTGTGATGTCCCACACAAAGTCAACACATGGAATCCGCAATGTGTCTGGGTCAAGTTTGTCACACATTGATGCCTTCACCAGAGTCAATACTCCACACAGATGAATGTCAAGAAGGGTGACTGTCCGACTCCTGTCATGGGAGTGGTGCAACATGTAACTTCATCCATGGTGATTAGACTTGAATGGATGGTTCTTCAACATGCACAGAAACAGTTCCCACGCATTCCCAAACAGAAACAACCCAAAAAAGCCTGTTTGGATCTCTTACCCGAACTGACATTTATACATGTCCGTGCATGGAACGCTGATTCGGCCCACGTTGCAATCATCATGAGTAATAGCAGGAGGACTGAGATGATACAAACAGACAACAGGCACAGCAACCTGGAAATGAGAGACACACAAGGGATCACCGTAACACATCTTTGCTAAAGACATGGGCAGGTACAAAACACAAAAATGTAGTACACATGTAAACTTAAAGATAAGTCATTGTGAATTTCAGTGTGGCATGACATCAGCACTTGCGTGACACATCAGAACACACATCAAATTGAATTTGCATATGGTCAGCTGGACACACACATTGCACCAGAACCCACTCAATGCTAAAAGCTTGCACACTTATTCGAAGTGACTCACCATTATGAGAAGAAGTTGCGTATGAGCTGACTCCGGATATCATCCTCCTCCTCCTCATCGCTTGCATCGTGACCAAGCCCTTGATCCTCAACGGGTGGATGTTCCTGCTCCTCAAGATCCAGGATGAGTGGCACTGCATTCTCAACTGCCATGCTGTGCAGCATGCAGCACACGATGAAAATATTACAGACCTTGGCCGGGGCACATGGTAGGTATCCGCCAGTCTTATTGAGACACCAGAATCGGCTCTTGAGGAGGCCAAACATCTACTCTATTACTCGCCTGGTCTGCCTCTGTATATTATTGTACTGCTGATCTGCAGCTGTTCTTGGGTTGCGGAGAGGTGTCATCAGCAATGGCATGTTGCGATATCCCGAGTCACCTGCAAATATACATCATGTAAATAAGTGGTTCGTGAGATGCAGACAGAGCAAAATATACTGAAACACACTGGACACACAGAGTGTAACCTCCAACAAGACATGCCCGATCGTTGCGCAGCTGTAGCATTATTCTTGGCACCCTGCTATGCCTCATGATGAATGCATCATCGCACGATCCTGGAAAACATGCACAAACATGGGAAATCAGCATGTTAGCAAGACACATCACCAGGGCATTTATTGAGTGGTAAGGATTCCTGTTGCGGTAAGCCTGTTCTTAAGCCTGTGGTGGCACCAAAGCCACATGTGTCCCATCAATGGAGCCAATTACATGTGGCATCCCATCCAGGGCATAGAATCTCTCAACTCTTCCGGAGTAGGAAATTTGATGAACTCATCTATATGCTCCAACATGGCAGCTAACACATTACGCAAGACACGGCTGAACATTATTTGAGACATTCCACCTACATCAGCTATGGTTAATTGGAAAGAACCTGTTGCAAACAAATGGAGGGCTGCCATCACCTTAATCTTGGGGATCAGCGCAGTAGGATACCTGTGTTGCGGTTGGAGATGTGGTTCCAGTCTGTTCGTCAAGTCCTGAATCAACTGTTCAGCGAATCTGTGACGTCGGATGCAGTCTCGTTCCCTCTTGGTAGCCAAGTCTGGAAATGGCCTTGGTAGAATCGGTGCCCTACAGGACATATTTGGGAAGAATGGAGAATAACTGTCAGACAACATCAATGGCAAGGTACAAAGCGCCTGCAAAACAGCTACTACACATCATGTCACTATGGAGTCCGGCGTGTGCAATATATCCAGAACACATATGACAGCTTGCTGGCACTCCTACAAAAACCCAGATACACCTGTTGTTTGCCTCAATATACATGACATGCCCTGAAACAGGCTGCTGGTCTGGTCTGAGTTAACAAACCAAGATATCACTAGAGTGACACACGTCACCAAACCTGCAGTGGAAGGTTTTCAACCCATCCAGACAGCTGACTGAAAGGCACATGCACAGGTCACATGGAATAGCAAATGTACATATCACACACATAGCGATAAAGGTGTGCATGTGACCAAAAACCACTCAGCACTTGCCAGGATGCAGACATGTGTGCCTTGGGAAAATTGATGTCTGATGCCATCAGACCCAAAAGCCATTGAAATGCACATGTGGCATGGTGAGCGTACATGTGAAACCATTCCCCATCTCAACACAGACCCATGTTACATGCACCAACAGCAGATGCCGTTAACATAACACAAACAACAAGCTCAAGGTTTGGCATGACACACACCGGTCATAGTCACATAGGGTCATGCTGAGCGTGAAATGTCAAGTGATAAAGTGCCCAGGTCCCTGGCATCATGAGACAAGTGCCCGTAATGATGACTGTGCCATCCCAGTGTTGATATGCATGCCAACATCTGCATAATGGTACACATGTGACAAGTGTTAAGGTGATGTGCACCACATAGTACCCCATCACACATGACATGTGTCAACAGGTCAGAAGATATCAATTGTGCGACAAGATCAGATGCCCTGTGCTATATCACTGCCTGCCACACCTAGGGCCTGCACCTGTAAGTATGCAATAAAAAGAACTTGATAGACATCCTTGTTTGAACCGTACCCCTACATCCCTGCCATGTGTGCGCCTCCTATAACTATTGTCATGGTGCCATGTGTGAGCGTGTGAAACACACTGTACCCCTGCTTTCATAACTGCGTGTGAAACGCACCATGTGAAATGCACCGTACCCCGGCATTACGTGGGTGTGTGCGCATAGTATCACTATTGAAATGGTGTCATACGCGAGCGAACCGTACCCCGACATTACGTGCGTGTGTGCGCATCGTATCACTATTGAAATTGTGCCATACGCGAGCAAACCGTACCCCGACATTACATGCGTGTGTGCGCATATTATCACTATTGAAATGGTGCCATAGTTGACGTGAAACACACCGTACACGTGTGTGGATATCAAATAATACTTTGGGGACACCTTGGGGAAGTGTAGTAATCCCTGAATGCAGCCTGGTTGTCATGGATACTGAGTTTTGAGTATGTGAGTCAGTTGGGCAAAAATATACAATGTTGCTAAATGATTGTGGAGCTGAAGCTCAAATTTTAAACCATTCAAATGTGTGTCAGGGCCTTATGTTTAAAGGGATTGGATGAAACGTAGGATGCAAAGTCATCTGGCCTATCGCACTGTACTCCCGAGACTGAAAGCCCCTCAGTAGCAATGATTTAAGGCTGCATGTGGCTGTGAGAGAGCACTTGCCTGCACAACATTGGAGTGGATCACACTGCTGCTGTCTCTGCATTCCCTGGACTCTTAATTAGCTTACCAAGGAGAGGGCACCAGCATTCACTAAGGAGGAAAACCAGGCCCTGCTGGATGCCCTCCTATCACAGTACAGCAAGCTGTATGGGAGACCAAGGGAGCAGGTGAGTGCTGACTGCACTAGCTTTGACTGTACACCTGTTGTGTGAGTGTCACAACAGGCATAGTGCATTGGTGGGACAGACATGCAATGTGGTTTTCAGAGAGTCCCTGGGGGTGTACATAGTGGTGTCTCTCATGCAGAGCATGATGTAGTTCATGTGTGTTCATTCCTCACTTGTATTGTGCTTACTGTAACATTCACTGCATAGTGAATGACACATTCAGCAGTGCAAGACCTTGCTGTATTTATTTCCAAATGTCCTGAGGTGGAACAGTGTTCCCCCCGGAGTGACAGCTGACTATACACACTGATGTTTATGACTTGTGGGGACCTGTGGTGATATTGTACAAATTATGTTTTTAACCTCATGGACATTGAAGTGTATGAATGTTCCTTGTCATCAGGGTGTGTATGTCATGTGTTGCACCAGAGCTGCATGGCGTATGCAGCAGCTCCAGCCATCTGATGTAACAAGTAAGCAGTGCTGTGTGCCTGACTTGCAAAGTTATCACGACACCTGTGAGACCTCTTTGTCAAGTTGCACATGTGCAAAGTGAGTTTTGTATCCACTGTTGTCAGTGACAGGTGAGTGATTTGTGCCAAGGTGTGTCTGTCTGGTCTGCTGAGGGTTGTTAAGTGGAGTAGGATATGTGACTGCTTGCCACGTGCTGTCCAACAACCCTGCAGTTGCATGTGTTGTCCAGTGTGTGCCATGATCAGTGAATGTGTAGCATCTGTTATGCCATCTCTTGCCTTTCAATGCCATGTAGTGCATTGGGATTTGCCCACAGGCCTGAATCACATGGACAATGATATAAGTCCTGTCAGCATCCTATGCCTTGTTCACATTATCAATGTTGTACAAGTGTGTGTCTCTAGGACATGGAGCCGGTGTAGTGATGTTGTTGCACTTTGTCTTCCTGACAGGGAACTGCCTACGAGAAGGGGGAGATCTGGTTGGAGATCGTCAGGGCTGTCAGGTCTGTGCGGGTACATTGCCGGCGCCTGCCCAACATCCAAAAGAGGTGGCAGGACATCAGGTGCTGGACCCGGCGTATAGCCAGGGTCCAGCTGAAGCTGTCACCTCCACGCCAGCATGGCGGAAGACAGAAACTCACCCCCAACATGCTCCGGGTACTGGCAGTGGTCTTTCCAGACCTCGATAGGCAGTTGCAGGAGAGACAGCAGCATGAACGGGGTAGGTACATGGCTGTTTGTTGTTTTGTGTGTCACCTGCTACTTGAGGTTCTCAGACGCCTGGGTACACTCCCACAGATGGGGTGTCTGGTCGGACAGGTTATCTGTGCAGTGTATTTACAATTCCCCATATACAGCTAGTGCTCTTTTTCATCCCTTCCCCTGTCTGGACATGTGGCCCCTGGTCTGTGTGTATTCATATTTGAACATGTTCATCTAGGGTGCAAGATAATTAGACTGCACATTGATTAGCGCATCATGTGGGAGGGTGGTCTGTGACGTGTGTTGGGACCTTGTCTGTGCCATGACCTGTGCACTGTGTTTGGGCTTCATATTTATCTGCACTGATGATGAGTCTCAACATAGGAGTGTGAGGTTTCAACTACACACCCTTGCAGCATGCATGACCCATGTTGTGTTCTCAGACATGAAGTACATCACTTGGGAGATTTGCATAGTGCCATGACGGTTACTCATGGTACATTCTGCTCATTCCAGGACCATGGATCAGTGTTCCCACTACAGTCCCTAGACACACCCTGGCCTCCTATTGATGTGTGTCATCCAACACTGTGCCTATTGTATGTGTGTTCAGCATGGGTCTACCTCTGTGGCATTGGTCCCTGGCATAGTTTGTATTTTTCCTGTGTCTGTTACATGTGCCCACTGGACAGGGATACACGATTTGGCTGGTGCATACTCACACTGGGCAGTACCTGTGTGCCTAGTCTCAATAATCTGTAGTTGTTTGTTTGTGACTAATATGTATTGCCAGCCCCATGAGGTGAGCTTGGATTACTTTTAGAATAGTTGCAGCACAGTTTTTTCTACCCAGATTCTGAGTTCTCACTTCTTGAGCTGTATCAATCACATTGACTGAGGGATGGGGGTGTTGTGCAGGAGATGTCTAATTGGCCTGCCTGATTTAGCATTGCCAGGTGTGACCTGTGGGTGAGAATTGGCTGGTCAGTTTCACCAAGCACTTCCCCTGTGATGGTGGCCCGTGCTTTCTTTTGGGGCTTAACAGCCTATGTCATTTTTTTTCCATACATGAATGCGCCTCATTCATTTTAGCAACATGTATGTAGTTCAGGTGTAACGCTGTTTTTGTCTCAGTGTGCACACCACTGTGTTTACATTTTGCCTGGGGATAAGGTTGTGTCCACAATGCAGCAGTGATTTTATTCATCACAATTGCAGGCCCATTAGCTTAAGCAATGTCTTGATTTGGGACATGTAGGCCACTTCACATGAAAGCCAGTAGGTCCTATGTGCTAGCGCTTGTATAATCAGGTAATGGATGCCCCTGTGAGGACTGACATATTTCAAGTTGTCTCACATTGATGATTGTACCTTGGCACTCCCAACACTTGTTAAAAGTTGTTAATGTTTTGTATGTGTGAATATGACGAATTGTGTAAGTTACACTTATGTGCCTGCATGATAGTTGCCTCACAAGGTAATGCACACAAAACGACATTTGCAATTTCTTGAAAGAAGCAGGCAGCTTTTGAAGGATACAACAATAAGTACCTCCTCCAACAGACACCAACACGTCAGAAGTCAAAGTGCTGTGTATATAAACAATCTAACTGTCCACTCATCTATATCTATATCAAAAGTAATGAAGTGAATATGTGCACCTAAAACCCCTGCAATGGCCAAAAAGGCGAGCATTGGCCACCTCTGCTAAATGTGGAGCCACTTGCTGGCTGTAATCACTTTATTCTGCTGCTGCAAGTAGTCCGAATTTAAAAATGGTTCATATTATACCACGTTTGGATGATGCATCATTCAAACATGGTATAATATGAACCATTTTTAAACTTGGACTACTTGCAGCAGCATAATAAAGTGATTACAGCCAGCAAGTGGCTCCACATTTTGTATGAGTTGATATTTCACTTTTACAATTACTTTGCTGTTTTTCTCTATTCTTTTGTCACTACGAAGAGAAAGCGACCAATGATGAGAAGTGGGTAAACTGGCAATTTTCATGCCAGGAACCTCCTCGGGTGTTACTACTGTGAGGCGCTTTCTCTTTGTTTTCACATTTTTCACTCTTCTTTCACCAGCGGGAGTTAGATAAGACAGTAGTAAATGTTGTAGTATTTACACCACGACCTGCAGACTAGTGTTAAGTAAACACATTTGGAGTTTGAGTATGACTGATTGTGCAACTCTGCCCCAGGTCTTCTGACGTGTTGGTGTCTGTTGGGGGAGGTACTTATTGTTGTACACTGATTGAGTGGGGGGCTGCCTCCTCCTTCTTAGTGTTTTCCCCCTTGAGCTCCTTTTGCTTGTTATAGCTTTTGAAGGATGCCAGTGTTACTGATTGATGTTGTGCCTTGATCTCCATATACATGTCCCTACAGTGGTCTTGAGGTTTTGCGACTCCTTTGTTGTCAATTGTACAAAGTAATGAGTGTCTGAACTTCAAGACCTACGTTGGACCATGCATATGGCAAATCTGCAACGCCTTTTGTTTCTAACAGTGTTTTAAAGGGTCTTAAAGGGTGCCAGCTGTTTCAATGAATAGGTAAATGTTTTTAGTGTGCATTTCATTGAGACATCTTTCATGCAGGCACATACGTGCTTTCTTCACAAGCTGGCGAATTAACAAATTTAATAAATGTCGAATGTGTAAAGTATGGTGAGTCCCAAGATGCCAACAATTCATTTAATTATTTTTCACCCAATGGTACTTACAGGGCTCTGAGTGTGGTGTCACCTTGGGGAGTGATGTGGGTTAGTTTGCCCTGAGGGGCACCACTACTGTTTATTACTTGTTGAACTTGAGGTGCCATCACTTCATTGTATTGATCTGCTCTCCTGTTAACAAACTGAAGCTTCTCAGTGTAATTCTCCTTCAAGTTGTGGCCTGGTGTGTTCTTTGCATCCTTGTGTCCAAGTAGCATTGTGTCTATACCGACTGGGCAGTACAAGGCTCAAACATGTGCAGAGCTATCTGGCTGTTACTCATGCTGCATGGCATGATTTGCAGTGTGACCTATTTTGTGCTCATGTGTCAGATGTGTACAGGTGACTGATGCATTTTTGTTTCTTCTCCTTGCCCACAGCATCATCAACAGAGACAGGAGGAGACATGAGCACGGACCAAGAGGAGGGACCCAGCCACACTGCCACCAGCGCTGAGGAGTCGGAGGGAGCCAGTGGCAAGGAGGGTGAGGGGAGTCAGGCGGCGGAACTGTTGGAAGGTGACACTTCATACCATGCCGACGGGTCTGCTTCCGACTCCCAGGAGGAGGGGTAATATGCTGCAATAGCATCTACCATCACTGTGTCTGTCCCCACCTCCTCCAGACCCATCTCCACCCTCCTAGTTGCAAGGGTCCCTTCTGTCCATGCTGCCCCCATGTCTCCTTAGTCCCTGGCACCGCAGCCCTTGCCCCTGTCTCCTCTGGTGCTCTCATTGCGGAGTCTGTGGACCTACTCTGACAGATTCTGGTTGGTCACACACCAATGCTGACTGTACTCCATGGCCAGACTCAAATCATGACACAGTTGTTGTCATTCATGGAGGGCATGTCAGCTACAATGTCTGACCAACGTCGGACTCTGTCATCCATGGACTCCTCACTGACGGCAGCAGTTGCCCTCCTGCAGCCGGCCGTCCCCCCTCCTTCAGACCCATCCACACCCCCCTCTCCTATACCTGTCCAGAGCACACGCAGACGAGCATGATCACACACACCAACAGACCCAAACAGCACACCACCACATAAATCTAAGCGCAGATCTCATGGCACGCAATCACAGAGGGATGCAGGCACACCCACAGGGACTGGGGTCAGACGGCAGTCACGCAGCCAGAGACAAAGTCCGCAAGACTCACAGCCCTCTACCTCCACTCCCATTGTGACCTCAGGTGCAGGGTGTGGTCTGACTGACCACACCCTGCACCTGGGCAGGGCTGAGTTAATTTCCACCTTGGGTGCTGCACAAGCCACTGAAGAAGATCCTCCCCCCCTGTACCCATAACACCTACCCTTCCCACTACTGTCCCTGCAGTGCCTGGTCCTGACTCAGATGATGCCCCCCATGGGTCCACAGACTAATAGGACATTTCTGTGCAGGAAAGTTTGGGGTCGACGACCTCCCCAACGTCCCCCTACCAGACTTTTAAGTGGACTGGCCATTGGCCTTGTTGGAGATTGAACTCAATTTTGGACATCTTTCAATTTGGAACTAAATAAAGCATTTGATTTTTCATTCTACACTATTGCATTTCAGGTACTTGCTTTAGGTGCTGAGGGCCCTGGAGTTGGTGTCATGCTAATATTTTGGGGTTCTGAGAGATGTTTTTTGAATAATGGTAATGAGCTGGACCATAATATCTATGTGCCATCACAATGTCTCTGCAATTAATCATTGGTTGTGTGTGTTCTGTTTGGCTACAGACATTGTCCCAAGGAGTTTTCCTTCCTCTGTGACACCTGAGATCTTCACTACAGACAGTTTCACAATTGTTGTGCTGACATGTGTGCACATTTCCTTTTTAGGTGACGGTTCCCTTCAGCAATGGCCTTGCCTACTCACAGGTGTCTACTGCTCATTAGTCTGTGTCATCCATGCTACTCACAGTACTTGTGTTTTGAGTATGTAAAAAGGCCTTCATGGACACATTCACCCTTTTCCCACTATGCATGTGTGTCATCACAGCCTACCCCTATGTTGGCATTTGTTCTGCAGGGTATTTGGGCGCATGACTCACATTTGTGAGCATTGTATCTAATGATTTTCAACAGTATTACTTCCATGACAGACTAGAACTTGGTGGTCTGACCACCACCTGAACATTCATATCAGCCCAGGAATGCACATGACAGTGTGTGTTCCCTCTACTTGTCTATGTTTGGTGGGCTGTTACATGACTATACACTACTGTGTCTTGATGGTAAGATGTGTATGTTGCCTGCAACTGCCATGGGTGGGTATGGATGTGGAATTTGACATCACACCCACATGTGGTGTGTCACACAGTGTTTGACAGGAATCAATCCTCCGTGGAGTGGGACACTGCTGTAGGTGATGTGTTGCTATGCCACTATCATAAAAGTTACAAGTTAGGGGTGTGCACATACCCCCCATGTAGTAGTGGCATGATGATGATGATGTCCCTCTATGTCTGAGCACTGTTAGGAGTCCTCTGCACCCAACCCCTCTTCTGTCAGGGCACTGCTGGGAGTCATATCCACCCACCCCTCTTCTGCCGGGGCACTGCTGGTAGTCATATCCAGCCACCCCCATACTGTTGGGCACTGCTGGGAGCCATATCCAGCCACCCCTCTTCTGTCTGGGCACTGCTGACAGTCGTATCCAGCCACCCCCATACTGTTGGGCACTGCTGGGAGTCATATCCACCCACCCCCATACTGTTGGGCAATGCTGGGAGTCATCTGCACCACCCCTCTTATGTCTGGGCACTGCTGGGAGTCATATCCACCCATCCCCATACTTTTGGGCACTGCTGGGAGTCATATCCACCCACCCCCATACTGTTGGGCACTGTTGGGAGTCATATCCAGCCACCCCTCTTCCGTCTGGGCACTGCTGGGAGTCATATCCAGCCACCTCCATTCTGTTGGGCACTGCCGGGAGTCTAATCCACCCGCCCCCATACTGTAGGGCACTGCTGGGAATCATCTGCACCCACCCCTCTTATGTCTGGGCACTGCTGGGAGTCAAACCAAGCCACCCCTCTTCTGTCTAGGCACTGCTGGGAGTCATATCCACCCACCCCTCTTCTGTTTGGGCACTGCTGGGAGTCATATCCACCCACCCCCATACTGTTGGGCACTGCTGGGAGTCATATCCAACCACCCCTCTTCTGTCTAGGCACTGCTGGGAGTCATATCCACCCAACCCTCTTCTGTCTGGGCACTGCTGGGAGTCATATCCACCCACCCCCATACTGTTGGGCACTGTTGGGAGTCATATCCAGCCACCCCTCTTCTGTCTGGGCACTGCTGGGAGTCATATCCAGCCATCCCCATTACTGTTGGGCACTGCTGGGAGTCTCATCCACCCACCCCCATACTGTTGGGCACTGCTGGGAATCATCTGCACCCACCCCTCTTATGTCTGGGCACTGCTGGTAGTCATACCCAACCACCCCTCTTCTGTCTAGGCACTGCTGGGAGTCATATCCACCCACCACTCTTCTGTCTGGGCACTGCTGGGAGTCATATCCAACCACCTCCATACTGTTGGGCACTGCTGGGAGTCATATCCAGCCACCCCTCTTCTGTCTGGGCACTGCTGGGAGTTATATCCAGCCACTCCTCTTCTGTCTGGGCACTGCTGGGAATCATGTCCACCCACCCCCATACTGTTGGGCACTGCTGGGAGTCATATCCAGCCACCCCTCTTCTATCTGGGCACTGCTGGGAGTCATATCCAGCCACCCCCCCCACTATTGGGCACTGCTGGGAGTCATATCCACCCACCCCATACCGTTGGGCACTGCTTGGAGTCATATCCAGCCACCCCTCTTCTGTCTGGGCACTGCTGAGAGTTATATCCAGCCACCCCGCTTCTGTCTGGGCACTGCTGGGAATCATATCCACCCACCCCCATACTGCTGGGCACTGCTGGGAGTCATATCCAGTCGCCCTTCTTCTGTTTGGGCACTGCTGGGAGTCATATCCAGCCACCCCTCTTCTGTCTGGGCACTGCTTGGAATCATATCCACCCACCCCCATACTGTTGGGCACTGCTGGGACTCATATCCAGCCACCCCTCTTCTGTCTGGGCACTGCTGGGAGTCATATCCACCCGCCCCCATACTGTTGGGCGCTGCTGGGAGTGATCTGCACCCACCCCTCTTATGTCTGGGCACTGCTGGGAGTCATATCCACCCACCCCTCTTCTGTCTGGGCACTGCTGGGAGTCATATCCACCCACCCCCATACTGTTGGGCACTGTCAGGAGTCATGTCCAGCCACCCCTCTTCTGTGTGGGCACTGCTGGGAGTCATATCCTCCCACCCCTCTTATGTCTGGGCACTGCTGGGAGTCATATCCAGCCACCCCCATACTGTTGGGCACTGCTGGTAGTCATCTGCACCCACCCTCTTATGTCTGGGCACTGCTGGGAGTCATATCAACCCACCCCTCTTATGTCTGGGCACTGCTGGGAGTCATATCCACCCACCCCCATACTGTTGGGCACTGCTGGGAGACATATCCATCCACCCCTCTTCTGTCTGGGCACTGCTGGGAGTCACATCCAGCCACCCCCATACTGTTGGGCACTTCTGGGAGTCATATCCAGCCACCCCTCTTCTGTCTAGGCACTGCTGGGAGTCATATCCACCCACTCTTCTTATGTGACGCACCGTACCCCAACATTCATGGCATGTGTGCGGCTCGCATCAATATTGCAATGGTGCCCTACGCGAGCACCTGTGGCACACCGTACCCCAAAATTCATGGCATATGTGCGGCTCGTATCATTTTTCCAATGGTGCCATAGGCGAGGGCCTGTGACGCACCGTACCCCAAAATTCATTGCGTGTGTGCAGGTCGTATCACTATTGCAATGGTGGTATACGTGAGCGTGTATGATGCACGAACACCAACTTTCATGGCATGTGTGCGGCTTGTATCACTATTGCAATGGTGGTATACGCAAGAGTGTATGACGCACCGTACATGTACACTTCCATTGTTGCGGCACATTGTTTTTACCGTCTGCGCCGTCGTCGGTTTCTATGCACCAGGTCGTAGGCGTACAGGACTGGGATGAAACGGATGATGGGGTTCATGGCGTGTATGTCCCGTACCAGGGTGAGGTTCGAGCAGGACTTAGCGTACTGCGTGAACCGGATACAGATCGTATGTATTTTTGTGTCGTACGGTGTATGTTACGATTCATACGGGGATCTCCTTTGGGTTAGGATCGTACTTGATCGTACGTTTGGGGACGTTGAAGCTGTACGAATCATACGGGAAAAATGCTTCGTACATCTATTCAAAGTGCATTTTCCCAAATCGGAATCGACCCCTAAATAAAACTAATTTACTATTCCAACTCCAGTCTACATAAAATTGGGGTTGGTACTGGCCACTAATTAAATATAATTTACTATTTCAAATCCAGTTTACATAAAATTGGGATTGGTGCTGGACACTAATTAAAATTAATTTACTATTCCAAATCAAGTCTTCATTAAATTGGGGTAGGTGCTGGACACTAATTACATTTAATTTACTATTCCCACTACAGTCTACATTAAATTGGGGTAGGTGCTGGACACTGATTAAATATAATTTACTATTTCCAACTCCAGTCTACATAAAATTGGGGTGGGTGCTGGACACTAATTAAATATAATTGACTATTCCCACTATAGTCTACATTAAATTGTTGTAGGTGCTGGCCACTAATTAAATATAATTTACTATTCCAACTCCAGTCTACATTAAGGGGCCAATTCCGATCCTGGAAAAAAATGTCCGTACAATTTTCCTCCGGAGCCATCGCCGTACGATTCGTACCCGTCCGTCCAAGTCGCGTAGTACGATCCGGATTCCGTCAATCTGTCCGAATCGTTGCGATCCGTACGTATTGCAAGGCTGAAACAGTGAACCGTACGACTCGTACACATGCCGTAGGACTTGATGAGTACGATCCGGACCGGGGTATGAGGACGCAATTCGTACGGTCCAAGTCAGGTAAGGGCGATTCGTACGGTAAAGCACACAATCACTTACACACCGTACAGTGCGTGCGGTAGGTACACCCCATGATCGCAGGTGTATGCACCATACCCCTGCAATCATGGGGTGTACGCACCGTACCCCGCGATCGCAGGGTGTACGCACCGTACACCCAGCGAACATGGGGTACTGTGCGTACACCCCAAGATCGTAGGTTACGGTCCATACACCCCATGATCGCAGGGGTACGCAAAGTACCCCTGCGATCATCGGGTGTACGCACCATACCGGGGGAGGCCGTTCCGTACCTGTTTCGGGGTGAACTCTGCTTTTACGGCTGTTTTCAGTTCCTGTAGAAAAAGGGTCGTACCCGAAACGAATTGTACTTGCCGGGTCAGAAAAAGCAGTTGCGGACCGTACAGATGTCGCGTACAGCGGGTTCCGAGGGAGATTCGTTCGGGGATTTGATTCGTACGGTCTCTGTACAATTCGTACGGAGTCCAGCTCCTGGTACGAATCGTACTTCGTTGTACCTACGGGGGACGTTGCAGGGTACGATTCGTATGGGAAAAACGCTCCGAACGGCTATTTGGGGCGGTTTTTCCCGAATCGGAATCGACCCATAAATTGGGGTAGGTGCTGGACACTAATTACAATTAATTTACTATTCCCACTCCAGTCTACATTAAATTGGAGTAGTTGCTGGACACTAATTAAATATAAGTTATTATTCCAACTCCAGTCTACATAACATTGGGGTAGGTGCTGGACACTAATTAAATATAATTTACTATTCCAACTCCAGTCTACATTAAATTCGGGTAGGTGTTGGACACTAATTTTTTTTACAGTAGATACAATATACATACATAATATGGACACTAATTAAATATAATTTACTATTCCCACTCCAGTCTACATCAAATTTAGGTAAATGCTGGGCACTAATTAAATACAATTTACTATTCCCACTCCTATCTACATTTAATTGGCAGAGATGCTGGACTCTAAATAAAACTAATGAATTATTTTACATTTTTTTAAAATAAATTAAAGATTTATTATTACATTTGAATGACATTTTTTGCAAATTTTTTATAATAATTATTATATATTTTTAAAACACTCGCCACTCCCAACAACTATAAGCAAAACATCCCACTCCTAAACTAATATTCCAATTAAAAAAAAAAGTTTTTTTAATGTATAACATTTTTAAATGTATTTATAAATTGTAATATTTTAAATTTAATTTATAATTTTTAAAAACACTCACCACCCTTAACCCCTATAAACTCAACAATGCTAAAATTTATTTTCAATTTGTTTTCAAAATAAAAAAATTCAAATTTTAATAATCAATAAAAAATGTATAAAAATATTGTATTTTGAATATATATTTTTAAAACACTCCCCACCCTTAACACCTATAAACCCTACATCCTACTCCTAAAATACAGTTTCAAATATTTTTTAAATAATTAAAAAAAATGTAAATACATTTTTTAATATTACATTTCAGATATATATTTTTAAAACACTCCCCACCCTTATCCCCTATAAACCCAAGATCCTGCTCCTAAAATTATTTTTTAAATATTTTTAAAATAATAAAAAAATCAAAATACATTTTAAACATATATATATTTTTTAAAATATTATATTTCAAATGTATATTTTTAAAACATTCCCCACCCTAATTGCCCATAAACCCAACATCCCGCCCCTAAAATTATGTTTTAATTTAAAAAAAATTAAATAAAAAATACAAATTAAATTGTGAAATGTAATAAAAAAAATTAAAAATATTACATTTCAAAAATATATTTTAAAAACACTCCCCACCCTTATCCACTATAAACCCAACATCCCACTCCTAAAAATATATTTGAAATTTAAAACACATATCAACATTTTTCAAATATAAAAAACATATTTTCAATAATTTTAAAATTACATATGAAAACACTTAAAAAAATATTACATAATTAGGGCTCCCGGTTTTATGGTATTTATTTTTTTCACATTTCCGTCTGTATTTATCCATATTTATTTATGGTCATGTTATCTGTATTTATCCACATTTATTTTTTGACGCAAGAAAAAAATGCTAAAGCTTGTATTTTTCCACATTTATTTAAATTGACATGCACACTTGCACTAGGTTGTTATAGCTGTTTTTTTTTTATTGGAGCTTATGTTAGTGCACTTTACATATTGGGAGTCAATTTCTTCCCTGTCCTCTAAGAAAAGATGCATTAATTCGTGATTTTGATTATGTCCCATTTGCGCAGCTGTCTTGCAAAATGTAAACGCGTTACTACCTCTTTTACTCACATTTAATCGACCATCACATACAGTGTCTGCTTGAAGTATATCAGATCATTCTTAGTGTGCACTAGAAGACGACCTACCCCACGAGGCATTGTAAATCGCCAAAATATCTAAAGAATCCTGCATCATCATCTGTACAGAATAGTGCTTTGATATGGACACTCTGGGGAAAATGCAGATCACAGGTGGTGCAACAGTTATTTCTGTTCTTGTTTTTATTTTTATTTCAGTAGCACTTAAATAAACATTAAATAGAACAAGCATTTCCAAGGCAATAGGTCTCGCATTAGTAAAAGTTTGAGCTTTTGGCGTTGCATACATTAATGCAACACCAATAGCTCAAATTTTCAGTAATGCGAGACCTAAGTATGCTACTATGGCACAAAATGCACACAAAGATGACAGGACAATGGGAGTACGTATTTGGTAAACAAAAGATATCTGATTACAAAGTAGGCCATAGAGACATCACATTAAAAAAAATACAACATAATAGAGGGTCGGAGTGTCCTTAAATATTAAAGAGAATCGGAATGTCAATACAGAACAGACTGAAGAAAAAAATCCTAATACATTTAATATATAAGCAGATGTGAATGTCTGTTCACACAAACAAATATGTATAATAGAGGAGAACATTGCTCTCTAGTTTTCACAATAATGAGACCAGTGGCAGAACACACACCACGGGTCTTCCCTGTCTAATATGTGGGTCCCCACAGCATCCCATATCTCAGATATTCATAGGCCTTTAAAGAAATGGGGGCTCCCTGAATATTGTGGGCTTCTTGCACCATGCCTCTAAATGTAATATATGGATTGAATGTATAGGTTTTCGTGGGAAAGCCCTGCCCTTTCTAATTGTTAAGAATGAGCTGCACCTTTTAACCACATGTCCCCTTGAACCATAACAACTTTCTAAAGAGTGTTTACAAAACGTGGTGCACATGAAACATCTTAATCACGTCTAATGTAAAAATGTCCCTTTTGAAAACATGCCGTCCATATATAAATACTATTTTTGGATATACAGCTTAGCAATTATTGCACAAGTGTATGCCCCGTCTGTTAGGCATAGACCAGCACAAGAATTGAGGAGAGGCGCCTGATCGGCCATTGTACATTACCAACCAGTGTGCTCGCGAAAAGAAAAGCACTGAGTGATAAAAAGCAGCCTTATTTGTCGGTGTCTTCGCAGGCTGGCAGTGTACTATTTCGGAGCGCTGTTGTTCTCTTCCTTGTTTTACACGAGTGCTGGAAGGGAACGAGAGGGGAGGGGATGGGGGAGCAAGGGTAGAGGGCTGAGGCGAGGAAAGGCACCCGAGCTGCCATTGTGACGAGCCACGCACTTTACTTTCGTTGAACCACAGGTCAAGTTTGTCATATACAGACTAGACCCCAGGACAGTGCGCATGCATGGGTTGTCTGTGTACTAAACTAAAGAAAAAAAGGTTAAAAATAAAAGACAAAGGGTGAAGTTCTTCTGACCCCTAAAAGCAACTTTACTTTAAATGTATATCAGCTGTAAGGTGGAATTTCGAAACAAAAAGTATAAAAACGTTCTCACCAGGCATAATATTAGCAAAGAAGCAAACAGAATACACTAGACTTCTCCAATCCTAAACATTTGATAATAATTTTTGGGTAATCGGGTATCAACTCACCCAAAGAACCGCAAAACCAATGATAAACCCATTAGTGTTTGTTTGCACTGCTGCCTTGCAATCGTTTTCAGTTATCAGTAAAATGAACCTGGGTCGTTGTTCTGTTACCCACCATAGGTACGGTTCCAAAAATGACATTTTTTAAGGGGAGGATGAAAATCACCATTGTCAGCACAGGAAAGGAATCTCCATGTTTATAGTTCTGCATCAGAGAGCCCCTGCTCGTGCTTGCACTGACTGGTGCCGTGACAGTGTGCGCATGCCTTGTCTGCGTACTAAACATAAAATAATGGTTACAAATAAAAGACTAGGGGCCCCATTAGGATGGCGGGCGGGCTTTGCCCGCCCGCCATCCTATCGGAAATCGGGACCGCCCACCCTAAGGGCGGGGGTACCGCACATACCATTAGGATGTGCCCGCCACAGTGGCGGGCACATCCTGTATTCATAGTATTGTGGTGGGCGGAGCTCTGTGCTCCGCCCGCCACAATACTAAAAATGCTTTGCAGCATTTCCATAATCAAAGCAGCAGGCACCGCGCAGTGCCTACCGCTTTGAATATGTAAATACAGGGGGTTACCAACGGTACCCCCCGTGTGCCACCCTCCTTTGGTCTTCACTCCGGGGGCCCACAGGGGGCCCCCAGAGTGAACACTGCCTGCCTTTCCGTGGCGGCATTGCCGCCGCGGAAAGGCATTGCACTCGTTCCATTGCAATATGGCTGGCGGTGTCTCATAGACAAAGAAATTTGCTTGGGCCCTCTTTATTTCTTGATGATAGATGTTCAGTTCTTTTTCATAAAGTTCCTTGATGGCAGGTGTTAGACCTGGTACCATTGGCGTGAGTCTCCCTTCCATTTTTTTCTGATTGCCTCCTCTGTTTTTGATATGTTTTGCTAGCTATATGCTTTGGGCACTGCGCCACTGCTATTCAGTGCCACAGTGTAAGTGCTCCCTCTGGTAAATTGATGTATTGATTAGTGACTCCATGATTGGGTTATTTGATTTACTTGTCAGACCCTAGTACAGTGCACCATGTGTACCCAGGGCTTGTAAATTACATGCTGCTGGTGGGCTTCCACCACTGGTTGTGCCACCAACAGAAGCAGCTTGTAAAATGTGTCTTAGGCCTGCCATTGCAGGGCCTATGTGCAGTCTAGAACTGCCATATCGACTTGGTAAGCGTACCCACTTGCCAGTCCCTAAACCTTCCCTTTTATTCCTGTGAGACACCCCTATGGTAGGCCCAAGGGCAGGGTGCATTGTAAGGATAACTTAGGACATGCCCTGGTGTGTGTGGCATGTCCTTATAGTGAATTACAGCCATTTTCATTTTTCACTTTTGCAAGGCTACCTGCTCTTCATAGACCAGAATGGGCTGTTCGATTATTACATCCTATCATCCTAACTGACTCAGAGAACGTAGTAGAAGTTCGAGTTTAGTATGTCTGACACTCAGAATAATAAAATACATATTTTAGTGAAGTTGGTTTTAACATTCTTTGTTTGAAAATACCACTTTTAGAAAGTAGGTATTTTCTTGCCTAACTATCCAAGCCTGCCTCTGCTAAGTTATGTATTGTGTGTCTGGTTCTGTGAGTGACAGGGGCTGGGGGGGTCCGCAAGACAGGGTGAGTCAGCCCAGTGGTGAATAAAGTGATCTGCATCTAGATGGGAGGGAGGAGTTGACCCTGGGACCTGAATAGGGCTGTGCCTTCCCTCCACAATGCTGGCTCCGCCTCATTTGGTGAGTCTGTCTTTGCCCTGCACTGTGAAAGGAAAGACGGAGTCATGTAAATAGAGTGCTCCAGGACTGACCAGAACTGCTTTGGACTAGGCAAAGGCCTCTCTGCCTTCAGAGAACAAAGAAAAGTAGTATAAATATGGGAACCCAGACCCCAAGACTTCAGATCACTTCTGGAACAACAAGACGGATCTCTGTCAAGGAGAAAAACCAAAGGAAGCTGTAGGAGTGGACTGCCTCCCTGACAGTGTGTTGTGTTGCTGGATTGGCCTTCGGTGCCAAGGAGAGGAGAATGAACTTTGGGCCCCATTAGGATCCGTATCCCAACGTAAAATGAGACCTGCCACCATAAGGGGGTTTCGTGGGGGCCATTAGGATGCACCTGCTACATTGGCGGGCGCATCTTACATTTTTTATCAGTGCGGCAGGCAGTGCTGAAAGCTGCGCCCGCCGCAATGCTAAAAATACACTTTGCTCACTTCAATGCACAACGTGACAGGCACCGTGCGGTGCCTGCCACGTTGTACAGTGAAGTGCAGGGGGGTTCCATAGGGACCCCCCATGTGCACCGCCACCCCCCGGAGTCCCTGGGGGCCCGCAATGGGTCCCCACAAGACATTCCCGCATGCCTTTGCTGCCACGGAAAAGCATGTTCCCACCCACTTCCTAATATGGATGGCGGTGTCTAACAGACACCGCCACCATATGAAACCCTTTTCCGCCCGGTCAACGGGCAGAAAAGCGGTGGACGGTCTTTCTATCTGCCGCTGTCCCCCCGCCATAGTAATATGGCAGGGGAAATGGGTGGTGGGCGGGGAAGGATGTCGCATGGCGGTGGTGATCTGCCCGACATCCAAATGGGGCCCTTTGTGTGTACATCTTGCAGAATATTTCTCCAAGGGCTTGAACTTGTGCTTGCCTCCTGCTGAAGTAAGTCTCAGGGACAAAATACTTCACCACCATCACCCCTCTGAATTTCCTTGCTGGAAATCCTATCTGCAGAAGCCTGCGTGCCACTGGGAGCTGGAAGTGCGACACCGCCACATCTACCCAGAAGCGTGTCTTCGTTGCAGCTGTCTGCTATTGTATCACCGGAGAAGCTTGCCGCCTCCCAGAGGGTCGCTGTTGCATCATCGGAGAAGCGTGTCACAGGGACTGTCGCAGCTCCAAAGTACAGAGATATCGCAAGGCTGCCAGGGCATGTACGCATCGTCTTTGCATCTTCGCATCAATGGCATCATCTTATCGCATCGCACCAGGATTGTCACATCGCATTGAGGTGCCATCTTGCGCATCACAACTGGGCCGCAGGCTGAAAATCTACACATCACCTCTGCTCCGATAAGGATCAAGACAGATCCCCTACTCTGCGCAAGCATTGAGGCGCGATGCATAATCTCTCCCGAAGCACGGAACCAACGCATCTCCCACTTTTGTTCATTTTGCGTTACGCTTCCAGGTACTTTTGTGAGAACTGTGTCGCATTTATCACCAACTTGAACTAAGTAACTTCTACCATATTTAAGTCAATTATGAGTAAATTATTGTGGATTTCTCTTATTTGTGGTATTGTGATAAGTATATATAAACAATACTTATTTTTATTTAAAAAAAACTGTGTTCTGTCCATCTGTAGTGTTTGCACTGTATAACACTGTGCTTATCACACTGCCTCTGAAATAAGCCTGTCTGCTCGTGCCAAGCTGCCAAGGGGGTGAGCAGGGGTTATCTAGGAGTGTAATCCCCTTATCCTGACTTTGAAGCAAGGGTCCCTATTTGAACAAAGGTGTATACCATTGCCAACTAGAGACTGCCAGTTCTAACAGCAGGCAAATAGACCTTCGTAATCTTTTGCATTGTTGGTGCATTTTTCTGAGCTCCTCAGTGAACCAAAGAGCAGAGGGGCATCTTGAGAGACCGACCCTTCCCTAATGAGAGCAGAGATTTCAGCCAGGTGTCCCAGCCAGCAGTTAGCTGCCTGAGCATCAGCCTCTATATCTCAATTTAAAGTTGGAGCACAATTACTAAGAATTGAAGTAATCTCCTCAGTAGTGGCATTTGCTCAAATCTGAAAAGGAAAAAGCAAGAATGTAGCAAGAAGTAAGTAAAAAGCAACTCACTGAAAAATACCAGGTAGGCTCATCTCCTTGCAACACACACAAACTGCTAAAGAGCAACTGTCTAAACAGGGCCTATACACCATATTGAATGCACCTTACGCCTCCATACCCCACCCACCTTAACCTTCTGCACTTGCTAGCTGTGAGAAACTGAGTTACTTGTAGAGGGGGTGTGAAATCCCACTCAACAAGCAACCACAATTCTAGTCATGGTAAACCACAAGTTAACTCCAAATGAACTTTTACTTAAGCCTCTTGTAGTGTTGCACACAAGCTGTCAGGCTTAAATTAGAGGTAATTTGTAAAGTAGTTATACAAGACACAAATGGCAATGCAGTGTAAACACAACACAAGAAAAAATCTCTCTCCAATTTTGAATAATAGAGTAAATCTTTATACATTTTTTGACACCAAAATGACAAAAATCCAATTAGTAGAACCGGACATATGCAATTTTAAAGATTTAGGTTAAAATAGTGCCTAAAAGCGCCAAGTGTTAAATGCGGCTATCTGGTCGCATAATAAATCCTGGTTGCTGAGTGTTGTGCTGGGCATAAACAGTACTGCAAATCACTGTGAAGTCCTAGTCGAGAATGTGTTCCGCAGTGGAGTTTCTGATGAGCTGCGAGGACTTTGATGCGGACATGCGTCAGGGCTGTGGCATGCTTCATCGGTTCCCATGAGGCACTGCGAATCTGTGTTGAGTTTGAGTCATGCCCTGGAAGGGATCACAGCTGGGCTGGCAGAGCACCTTTTGCTCCCCTACCCTGGGTACAGGTCTGGAGGGGCCCCACTTGAGGGGTTCATACTCAATGCGGGTATTATCCAGGTGCAGGGATCAAGAAGGTTGAATTGTTTTGTGTCCCTGCGGCTCTGATCAGGGGTCCAGCCAACTAGCCCTTGGAGTCACGCTGGTGGTCCTGGGTTCAAGATGCAGGTCCAGTCCTACTCACTCGTGCAGCAGAGCAGCAGGGCTGCAAGGTACCAGGCAAGTGGGGTAGTCCGTCTGTGCTTGCAGCAGAGCAGCACAGTATTCCTTCTTCTGCGTCTTCAACAGGACCAAAAGTATACTGAAGAGTTGGGTTTGAGGTTCCACTATTTATGCCTGGTGCCCACTTTGAAGTGGGAGAAGATAGTATCTCAACATTCTGACTTAAATTTTGGCCAGGTCCTACCATATTTTAGCCCTCTCTATAATCATTATTCAGGGCTGACATTAGGGTGGTGCGACCAGTGCAGTATCGCCTGGCGCTAACCTTGGGGACAGCTGTGTTTATAAATAATCTATAGGTTTGAAGGCACCAGCTGCTGAGTTCTTGTTCCCGCTGGGGATAGATCAGATTTTATTCCAGCTGCAGTTTTGACTCACCATAAAGTAGCACTGAGGTCAGTGGGGTAGCAAGGAGGGGGAGGAGTGAGGTCCCTCCTGGGTGGCACGAATTTTGGGGATTGGCAAAAGCAGGAATCGCCAGCACCCACCCCTCGCTCTTACATGTATTTACCGTGGGCAGGAAACACAGGTATCTCAATCCCCCCCGCTCTTCCGTGCGGGAAGGCAAAGGCAGGGACCGCACCGGTGGCAAAGTGTTTAGCTATGCCACTGACACAGGGTTTATGTGCCTGTTGCAAAGAATGTGTACCATGCATATCTCAGAACTCTATTGTATGTGGCTAACTCAGTGGGTTACTTCTTGTATCACAAAGATCATTTTGTTATGTGCAGTACATAAGTTACAATCCTGAAATAGACCAGTGACCTATGAACTGAAATCAAAACGCTGCATGCAAACTGCATGGTATAAGTTAGAATGTTATGTTTTCTCCCCAGTCTTTTATTATCTTAATGTTGCTAAAAAAAGATTTGTTTGGGTAGAAATACTTTCTTATTTGTAATGCCAACACTAACCAATGTGATACATTTAAAATGCGGAGCTGGTACTTCTCCTGACCCAACACTCTTAACGTACACTGCTTACTAGTGTAGATTACATGTGATTCTTACACCTTATTATCATCATTTTCTTATTTAGCTTTTCCTAATTTACACACAAATGATTAATTGTCGCTTTATAATGTATGTGTGATGTTTAGTGCTCTGACACCCTGCCCTGGTATGAGTAGTGCTATAGATCAAATGATATGCATGCCAGAGAGGGGCTATGGAGAGATGAGGGGCACTGTTTGAGGATGGTGGTGAGGAAATCCTTGGAGAAGGAGGTCATTTGAGAGGTGCCAAAAGAGATACTAGCATTAGGTGCCACCAGTGATAAAGCCTGCCCTGTTCATATCATCAGCATGTAGAGCAAAATCACCTAAGAATGGTAGGCGGTCAGTATTTAATAAGGCATGTGGCCACTGCTTCCAAAAAAGTTGTAGTAAAATAATACAAAGGCACTGGGGTTCTATAAATTAAAATGTATTTTTACATGGAGCAGGCTGATACCATCATAGTAAGGACTAAATGTTCTGCATAATTACAGGGTGGCATGCCCCATGTGGTGTTTTCTTTCGAAATACATCAAAAGCCTGATCCCCTTTATCATGGTGGTCTAAAGGTTTTATTCAGTATTCCATAGGGGTAGTTGCTGGATCTATCATGTCAAGCCATCTCAGAGCCAGGTTTCCGTTATGATAAGGCAGTCTAAATTCAGCTCCAAAATGAGTTCATTAAATTTCAAGGTAGTGCTTAACTAGAGAGCACTCACTTATGAGGATACAATTTAGGTTATTTTGTGGGCAGGCCAGGTTGTGAGAGGTCCTTAATGGTGATTGGGAGAGAAGATGTAGCCATAACACTGTTTTCAAATTTAAGAATAAGGTGGTTGTAGTGTTACATGAGTTTGTAATGACGGAACCATTGTGGCTCATGATGGCCTCCGTAGAAGTGTGATGTAAGCATTAGAGCATAATGACGTGAATGCAGGTGTAGAGTGTTGAGTTTGCGGTTAGCCACAGAAGAATAAAGACGTGTTATACTAAGCTCCAATGTGGTGTAGTCATTGGCGAGTACATGGGCTGGGGAAGATACTACAAATGGTGGCAAGATAGGGGATTAGTAACCCAAAGATCAACAGTGCTGTCCAAAAGAATTTGTTGTGGTCCAGCAAATTGCTTGCACGGGCCAAGTATGCCTCCGTCGAAGTGCGTAATCGACGTTTGGCATATGTGAAGTCAAAGCACAGCCCCAGTTCCATGTAAAGCATTTGAAGTTAGCTAAAGCTTCACTGAGAAGTCTACACATCGGTGGCCCAAGACCTGCTGGGAAGGCTGTACATAGAGGTACTGTTCTACTATGCAACTCAAATCCATACATTCATGAAGAATGACAATGCTTCAACACAAACAAACACTTGCACGCAATGAAATTCCAAAACCAAAATAGTATTCTGCTTACCAAAGCTGGGTGAAGAGAGCATGAAGAGAAGGCTCAGGACAACTCCCAAGGTCTACTTAAAGCAAAGAGCTCTCATGGAGCCCAAAAGAGTAGGTGCACAGGCTGTCCCAAATGACCCTGAGGCCAGCATAGAACAGGGACTTACAGATGGTATGGATGAAGCAGGTCTTAGGGGACAGCAGACAGTGTTGGAAGGAATTCCTACCCACAGTGTCAGCCAATCTCATAATTGGTTACAATACTGCTACCTTCTTGAAACCACCACTGCCATTCGCTTCTGCCAAAAAGTTGAATATTGGTGACAGTTGGACTGCCTGGATAGATACCTTTTATGATTTATTGATGCAATTGAGGAAGCAGATAATAATAAGATTATCAACTACCTGAAATATCTTGCTCGTGAAGATGTATAAGAATTCATAGAGTAAATGCTGCAAGCTGGAAAATTTAAATACAGTCAAAGCAAAGCAGCCTTGAATCTCAAATTCAATCTAATGCCAAATGTAGATTACAAAAGGTACATCTTCAGTCAAGAATGAAAGAAAGCCAGTGAGACCATTGTCAAATTTTGTGAGAGACTAGATAAGCTCATGAAACACTGTAAATTCAATGAATTTAATGATTAAGAAGTTATATGCCACAGAGTGATTGACTGATGCTTGTCAGATTCGTTCATGCAAAAGATAAACTCAGAGTTGTGAGCAAGTTCTCATGGCTACCAGAGCTGACTAGAAGGCTGATCAACAGGCTGCTGACATGGAGGCCAAAAGTACCCAAAGTGATTCAGTCATGAATGTGAGAAGTAAGCGAAAACACAAGGCCGGGAAACCCTGAGTGAATTATCCACAGAAAAATATGTTGTGCTTTTGATGTGGATTTTAGTTTCCACACAAAGGTAAATGTCACGCCATTGGGCAGATCTGTAAAGACTGTGGAAAAAAGAACTGTTTTGTGATGATGTGCAATGCAAAGGAAAAAGTAAACTCTTCATGGCACGAATATAAAATGGCTGTCCCAACGGTCCAGGAGAAATGTTTGATGGGAGCCCATAAGGCCAAGCGACCCCATCAGTTGAGGCAAATCAACACCAAATGAAGTCGATCAACAGCTACATTTTCTTCAAACACTTCTTTGATACCAGTATCAAGTGAAAAAGATGGTTGTGCAATGTCGATGTTTCCCTCAGAGAAACATGCGCATGTTGGACAGTAAAGAAGCTGTATGCATCTGTGTGGATATGCATCAAGTGAACAAGGCAAGTGAAAGAGAACGACATCCAGGTGCACACATTGCTGACATGATGACACAATTGAGCAGTGGGAAGGTATTTTCTTGACTGAATTTGAATAAAGGAAATCATCAGTTAATAATAATAATAATAATCTACATTTGTAAAGAGCAAACCATCACCCGTTAGGGTCTCTAGGCGCTGGGGGCCGTCCGGAAGATTAAGCAAACTATTGCCCAGAGTCACATGGTGCTGGGCTAATCTGCCGCCGGCCCCGGGGATCGAACCGTGATCCCCAGATTCCGGAGTCAGTCACCCTGGCTCCAGGAATATAGCAGGTACATGTGACGTGGGGGACCCGGATACGGGGCCCCCTGGTATGCCTATTAATCTTTCTCCTCTTTTTGCGCAGCACACCGAGGCCTGGAATACCCCGGATGTCATCGGATGCCGGCCCGGCACGGAGTCCTTGTATCCCTGCACCTTTAAGGGGGCGGAACCGGACTGGAGACACACCTTCCCCGCGGAGGTAAAACCCATCCCAGAATCCACGCAGGTGTGCGAGACACCCGGAGGCGGAGAAGGAGACTGGTGGCGAGAGTGGAGAGAGAGCGGAGCGGATTGGACGGAGTGCGAGGACGAGGATCGGAGGACGGAGGCGGAGTGCGAGGAAGAAGATCGGAGGACGGAGGCGGAGTACGAGGACGAAGAGCGGAGGACGGAGACGGAGTTCGTGGAGGACGAAAGGAGGAAGGAGGCGGGATACGATCAGCGAGGACGAAGGAGGACGGAGGGAAAACATCAGGCGAGGAGGGAATCTGAGGAGGCTGCGGGAGAGACGCCGGCCCCCACAAAGGAGGACGACCGTGACGACGACTACAGCGGCAAGCCGGGAGGCCAACAGGACCGCGTATCGCCCAGCCACTCTTCCTCTGAAGTGTGGCTCGACCAGGTACGGTCAAGATTCAGCGGGTGGGCGGGCATTAGACGAGGCAAGCCACCCTGAGGACACTAGAATCCCCCTGCACAAACCCCCCCCCCCTATTGCACTGGGTCAGGTCACTTGTTCGGGACACGGGTGTGCACGTGTGTGGTCCTCACCCCTTTTTCCCTGTGTGACCTTCGCAAAGAGGTCAGTGTGACTAAGACCGTTTCATTTCTCTTCCCCACCGGCATCGTGAGGCATTCGAGACGGCGGAGAGACGGCCTACAATTCCCAGAAGGGAGTGGGAAAGACGGCCCGGAGCGGGAAGAACCACCACGGAGGCAACAGATTCCCCCCTGCCTTTCCATAGAGTGCCTGTACAAAAACGTAGACACTATAAAATAATAAAACCTTCACTACCAAGCAAACCTGTGTCAGCCAACCTCTTTGATACCCCTCCCGAAACCCCACAAGTGGTGGAGAATGCGAGCATAGCGGAGGACTCCATCAGGGACACGACGATGGATGCGATCCTACAGGCACTCGTGAAGGGACAGGAGCAGCTAGCATGGGCTATGGAACAGCAGCTCGCCGCTGCACAACTGGACAGGGACACTTTTCGCAGTACTGTGGTGAAACAGCTGGAGGGTATGCGGGGCACGGGCGATGCAGCCAGCGTTCCAGCCCGGGAGAGCCGACCCCCTCCTACCCCCGCCGGCATTTCGCTGCAGAAATATGTTACAGGCGAGGATCCAGACGCCTTCCTAACTAACTTCGAGAGGGTGGCTCTGGCATGTGGTTGGCCTCTGGAGAAATGGCCATTTTTCTTAGCCCCATTGTTGAACGGCGAAGCTCAAGCAGCCTATCAGGTGGCTAATGGAAACGGACAAACACCCTACGCACAGATCAAAACCATCATCCTTGATCACCTGGGTCTGGATTCGGAAGCGTATCGTGTACGCTTCAGAAAGGAAAGGGGGCAAGCCGGGGACAATCCCAAATCATTGTTCTTCTGCCTGAAGACGGCTGCAGACAGATGGCTAACCCGACAACATCATGCACTGGGACAGGAACAGACTAATTTGCATACAGCCAGGTTCTGAAACTGGGATGGTGCAGTGAGCTAAAAAATGGTGTTGGATCTAGCCCTGATCTCTTGACTGGGTGAGAGCTTTCTGCTTAATTCAGAGTCTCTGTCCCTCACCACCCCTTGTTGTAAATATTTTTGTCCACCCTAAGCGTGGAAGGGTATACTCAGACATGAGTCCCTTGCTCATTGCACCATCAGGATTCAAGCAAACCGGGCCGAAGACGGCTGTAATGCCAGAAACCGGTCCCCGGGAGCTTGTTTCCTTCCCAGTGTAAGAATTGGCTTTTGTAGTTTGGTTTGCCCTGTTCCCATCATGCACTGGGACAGGAACAGACTAATTTGCATACAGCCAGGTTCTGAAACTGGGATGGTGCAGTGAGCTAAAAAACGGTGTTGGATCTAGCCCTGATCTCTTGACTGGGTGAGAGCTTTCTGCTTAATTCAGAGACTCTGTCCCTCACCACCCCTTGTTGTAAATATTTTTGTCCACCCTAAGCGTGGAAGGGTATACTCAGACATGAGTCCCTTGCTCATTGCACCATCAGGATTCAAGCAAACCGGGCCCAAGACGGCTGTAATGCCAGAAACCGGTCCCCGGGAGCTTGTTTCCTTCCCAGTGTAAGAATTGGCTTTTGTAGTTTGGTTTGCCCTGTTCCCATCATGCACTGGGACAGGAACAGACTAATTTACATACAGCCAGGTTCTGAAACTGGGATGGTGCAGTGAGCTAAAAAACGGTGTTGGATCTAGCCCTGATCTCTTGACTGGGTGAGAGCTTTCTGCTTAATTCAGAGACTCTGTCCCTCACCACCCCTTGTTGTAAATATTTTTGTCCACCCTAAGCGTGGAAGGGTATACTCAGACATGAGTCCCTTGCTCATTGCACCATCGGGATTCAAGCAAACCGGGCCGAAGACGGCTGTAATGCCAGAAACCGGTCCCCGGGAGCTTGTTTCCTTCCCAGTGTAAGAATTGGCTTTTGTAGTTTGGTTTGCCCTGTTCCCATCATGCACTGGGACAGGAACAGACTAATTTGCATACAGCCAGGTTCTGAAACTGGGATGGTGCAGTGAGCTAAAAAACGGTGTTGGATCTAGCCCTGATCTCTTGACTGGGTGAGAGCTTTCTGCTTAATTCAGAGACTCTGTCCCTCACCACCCCTTGTTGTAAATATTTTTGTCCACCCTAAGCGTGGAAGGGTATACTCAGACATGAGTCCCTTGTTCATTGCACCATCAGGATTCAAGCAAACCGGGCCGAAGACGGCTGTAATGCCAGAAACCGGTCCCCGGGAGCTTGTTTCCTTCCCAGTGTAAGAATTGGCTTTTGTAGTTTGGTTTGCCCTGTTCCCATCATGCACTGGGACAGGAACAGACTAATTTGCATACAGCCAGGTTCTGAAACTGGGATGGTGCAGTGAGCTAAAAAACGGTGTTGGATCTAGCCCTGATCTCTTGACTGGGTGAGAGCTTTCTGCTTAATTCAGAGACTCTGTCCCTCACCACCCCTTGTTGTAAATATTTTTGTCCACCCTAAGCGTGGAAGGGTATACTCAGACATGAGTCCCTTGCTCATTGCACCATCAGGATTCAAGCAAACCGGGCCGAAGACGGCTGTAATGCCAGAAACCGGTCCCCGGGAGCTTGTTTCCTTCCCAGTGTAAGAATTGGCTTTTGTAGTTTGGTTTGCCCTGTTCCCATCATGCACTGGGACAGGAACAGACTAATTTGCATACAGCCAGGTTCTGAAACTGGGATGGTGCAGTGAGCTAAAAAACGGTGTTGGATCTAGCCCTGATCTCTTGACTGGGTGAGAGCTTTCTGCTTAATTCAGAGACTCTGTCCCTCACCACCCCTTGTTGTAAATATTTTTGTCCACCCTAAGCGTGGAAGGGTATACTCAGACATGAGTCCCTTGCTCATTGCACCATCAGGATTCAAGCAAACCGGGCCGAAGACGGCTGTAATGCCAGAAACCAGTCCCCGGGAGCTTGTTTCCTTCCCAGTGTAAGAATTGGCTTTTGTAGTTTGGTTTGCCCTGTTCCCATCATGCACTGGGACAGGAACAGACTAATTTGCATACAGCCAGGTTCTGAAACTGGGATGGTGCAGTGAGCTAAAAAACGGTGTTGGATCTAGCCCTGATCTCTTGACTGGGTGAGAGCTTTCTGCTTAATTCAGAGACTCTGTCCCTCACCACCCCTTGTTGTAAATATTTTTGTCCACCCTAAGCGTGGAAGGGTATACTCAGACATGAGTCCCTTGCTCATTGCACCATCAGGATTCAAGCAAACCGGGCCGAAGACGGCTGTAATGCCAGAAACCGGTCCCCGGGAGCTTGTTTCCTTCCCAGTGTAAGAATTGGATTTTGTAGTTTGGTTTGCCCTGTTCCCATCATGCACTGGGACAGGAACAGACTAATTTGCATACAGCCAGGTTCTGAAACTGGGATGGTGCAGTGAGCTAAAAAACGGTGTTGGATCTAGCCCTGATCTCTTGACTGGGTGAGAGCTTTCTGCTTAATTCAGAGACTCTGTCCCTCACCACCCCTTGTTGTAAATATTTTTGTCCACCCTAAGCGTGGAAGGGTATACTCAGACATGAGTCCCTTGCTCATTGCACCATCAGGATTCAAGCAAACCGGGCCGAAGACAGCTGTAATGTCAGAAACCGGTCCCCGGGAGCTTGTTTCCTTCCCAGTGTAAGAATTGGCTTTTGTAGTTTGGTTTGCCCTGTTCCCATCATGCACTGGGACAGGAACAGACTAATTTGCATACAGCCAGGTTCTGAAACTGGGATGGTGCAGTGAGCTAAAAAACGGTGTTGGATCTAGTCCTGATCTCTTGACTGGGTGAGAGCTTTCTGCTTAATTCAGAGACTCTGTCCCTCACCACCCCTTGTTGTAAATATTTTTGTCCACCCTAAGCGTGGAAGGGTATACTCAGACAAGAGTCCCATGCTAATTGCACCATCAGGTTTCAAGCAAACCGGGCCGAAGACGGCTGTAATGCCAGAAACCGGTCCCCGGGAGCTTGTTTCCTTCCCAGTGTAAGAATTGGCTTTTGTAGTTTGGTTTGCCCTGTTCCCATCATGCACTGGGACAGGAACAGACTAATTTGCATACAGCCAGGTTCTGAAACTGGGATGGTGCAGTGAGCTAAAAAACGGTGTTGGATCTAGCCCTGATCTCTTGACTGGGTGAGAGCTTTCTGCTTAATTCAGAGACTCTGTCCCTCACCACCCCTTGTTGTAAATATTACCCCGACAACAAGCACCAAAGAGCAGATCATGGACAAAATTTATCTGGAGCAATACCTCGAAGCACTCCCCTATGGGACACAGAGGTGGCTCCGCCAGCATTCTAACCTATCCACCGCCCAGGCAATGGAAATGGCCTCCACTTATGCCCGAGCCCAGCCACGGCTCCACAACACCGAACCAGAAAGACCTGCGAAGCCCCCTCCAAGACCTGAACGCCGGATGAGGGCTCCCCCGGGGCTGCCTCCAACCACCCCTCGACTAACGGCTGCAGAACAACCACCTTTCCGGGGTCCGCAGTGCTTTGACTGTGGACAGTGGGGCCACATCGCTCGCCTCTGCCCACAGAAACGAGCCACCGAAGAACCTATGGACATCAATTATCTACCCAAGGCGGTCCTCTATTCAGTGGAACTTGGAGGCTCCTACCACGTGAGTGTTACGGTCAATGGGATGGTGGTTAGGGCACTCCTAGACTCCGGGTGTAAACAGTCCGTGATCCAAGGGTGCTACGTGAAGCCCCTACAGGTAATGCCTGGCACCAGTGTGTTTATAAAATGTGTCCACGGTGATGTGAAGGAATACCCGGTAGCACACCTACCCATTGGGGTGGAGGGACTGGAAACCCTAGTAGTGAAAGTGGGGGTGCTGGACTCCCTGCCCGAACATTTGATCCTGGGGACAGACAATCCTCATTTCTTTGACCTATTTAAAGGACGTCTGCACCAGGACAACAAAGAGGAGGTAGCGGTTCCTACTCTCCTGTCCACTGGTCCATGGGAGGGTGACAGGAGTTTCCGCTTTGCTCAGGCCAATGATGACACATTGTTCAATGCTTGGGAGCAAGCACACAGCGAATTGGACAACCCACTTCACAGATACCCCCGTTTTTTGATCAAGGCAGAACTCCTATATCGACAGGCCTCCCAGGACGATCCGTTGCAGTTACTGGTGCCAACCTGTTTTCGCGAGCAGATCAAGTTCTATGCACATACCCATCTGTTAGCCGGCCATATCGGTAGCGAAAAAACCACGCAGAATGTGCTTAGGAACTTCTACTGACCGGGTATATACAGCGACATAAAAAACATTGCCAAACATGTGACCTGTGTCAGAGGAAAAATACTCAGAGACCTCAAGCGGTGCCCCTACAATCACTCCCTGTCATCGGAACCCCATTTGAGAGAGTAGGCATGGACCTGATCGGACCGTTAACTCCAACCAAAAGGGGGTACAGATATGCCCTTGTCGTGGTGGACTACGCCACCCGATTCCCGGAGGCGTTTCCACTGAAGGCCCCTACCTCCCGAAACATAGCAGACAAATTCTTGGAGTTATTCTCGCGAGTGGGGTTTCCCAAGGAGATCCTCACGGACCAGGGGACCCCATTCATGTCTAGGGTCATGCAGGAGGTATTGGAATTGTGGTATTGTGCCAGCTGTTAGGACTACACCAGATCAAATCCTCGGTGTATCATCCTCAGACCGATGGGCTGGTAGAGCGCTATAATAGAACACTGAAAACCGTCCTAAAGAAAATGATAACCGTGAATAACACAGACTGGGACGCCCTTTTGCCTCTGGCCCTTTACGTTATCCGTGGGCAAAGACAAAGCAGTCTGGGGTGCTCGTCTTTCAAGATGCTCTATGGGAGACAACCCCGGAGCTTGCTTGACATGACGAAGGAAGTCTGGGAAACGGAACAGGCCGGAGAGACCCGAAACCTGCTGGAGTACAGCACAAACCTAAAAAACAAACTGGGAAAAATCAGAGAGCTCGCTTTTACTCATCTGGAGGAAAGTCAAAAACAACAACAAGTACAATACAACAAAGGAAAAAATGGAGGTCTCTCAGAGTTCGCGACTGGGCCCTGGTACTTCTGCCATCGACGTCCAAAAAGTTCCAGAACGAATGGCAGGGCCCCTACGAAGTCACCGAAACCATCGGTAGAACCACCTACCGATTGCGTCTATCAGCAAGGAAGACACAGATATTCCATATCAATTTATTAAAGAAATGGCTGGGACAGAAGCCGGTGGCAGCACATCTGGCAACCCCAAGCAACCCCTCCCCGAAGAGCACCATGGAGGAACTAGTTGTCAACGATGAGCTGTACCAGAACGAGCAGGAGGGCCTACGGAAAGTGCTACGATCGTTTGCGCCTGTCTTCTCTGACCTCCCCGGCAGGACCACTCTCGCCGAGCACAGGATAGAGACTCCCGTAGGTACCACGGTCAAACAACGACCATACAGAATACCCGCTGCCAAGAGGGACGCAATAGGAAGAGAAGTGGAAGAGATGCTCAGATTGGGGGTGATCCGGCCATCCAGGGGCGAGTGGTCATCGCCAATTGTCATGGTGCCGAAACCAGACGGCAGTAGCCGCTTCTGTATGGACTTTCGTGCTTTGAACGCAGTGTCCACGTTCGATTCCTATCCCATTCCACGCATCAATGAGCTCATCGAGAAGCTCGGGGACGCGAAATACATAAGCACATTAGACCTGACCAAAGGCTATTGGCAGGTGCCACTACGGGAGGAAGACAGAAAGAAGACAGCCTTCGCAACGCCCGATGGACTTTACGAGTTCACTGTCCTGCCCTTCGGTCTTCATGGCGCCCCCGCCACCTTTCAGAGACTGATGAATAGGGTCTTGCAGGGACATCACCGGTATTGCTCAGCCTACCTGGACGACATAATCATCTTCAGTCCGTCATGGGAGGAACACCTTACCCACCTCGGGATTGTACTACGCCAACTGGAAAATGCCGGTCTTCACGTGAATTCAAAGAAATCCAGGATCGGATATCAGAAGGTCAAGTATTTGGGATATCTTCTGGGACACGGGGCCATTGAGCCGCAAATCGAAAAAGTGAGGGCCATCGCGGACACCCCTTTTGCGAAAAACATGAAAGACATGCGGGCCTTTCTAGGTTTGGTAGGCTACTACCGGCGATTCATTCCGGCTTTCTCAGATGTGGCAGCACCACTGACTGACACTCTCAAGAAATCGAAAGCCAGCGTTGACTATCGCAGCCCCTCCCCTGCCATGTGGAAAGCCTTCCAGACACTTAAAAAGGTGATCACGACAAGCCCAGTTCTGACTTCCCCCGATTTCGCCAAACCTTTCATCTTGCATACCGACGCCTCAGACTTTGGCATCGGGGCTGTTTTGTCTCAGGACACGGGGGAGGGGGGTGTGAAGCCCATCCTGTACATAAGCAGGAAATTGTTTCCCAGGGAGGTCAGGTATCCGACCATCGAGAAGGAGTGCCTGGCCATCCGCTGGGCAGTTGACAAACTAAGGTATTATCTGGAGGGGCGTACGTTCGTGTTGTACACCGATCACGCCCCCCTGTTATGGATGAGCAGGAACATCTCGAACAATCCTAGGGTCATGCGATGGTTCCTGGCCTTGCAGCCCTTTCGGTTCCAGGTCCGGCACCGGAAGGGGTCTCTCAATGTCAACGCGGACTTCCTGTCCCGGTTTCCTCTCCCCGATCGGGAGAATCCTAGGGGGGAGGTGTGTGACGTGGGGGACCCGGATACGGGGCCCCCTGGTATGCCTATTAATCTTTCTCCTCTTTTTGCGCAGCACACCAAGGCCTGGAATACCCCGGATGTCATCGGATGCCGGCCCGGCGCGGAGTCCTTGTATCCCTGCACCTTTAAGGGGGCAGAACCGGACTGGAGACACACCTTCCCCGCGGAGGTAAAACCCATCCCAGAATCCACGCAGGTGTGCGAGACACCCGGAGGCGGAGAAGGAGACTGGTGGCGAGAGTGGAGAGAGAGCGGAGCGGATTGGACGGAGTGCGAGGACGAGGATCGGAGGACGGAGGCGGAGTGCGAGGAAGAAGATCGGAGGACGGAGGCGGAGTACGAGGACGAAGAGCGGAGGACGGAGACGGAGTTCGTGGAGGACGAAAGGAGGAAGGAGGCGGGATACGATCAGCGAGGACGAAGGAGTACGGAGGGAAAACATCAGGCGAGGAGGGATTCTGAGGAGGCTACGGGAGAGACGCCGGCCCCCACAAAGGAGGACGACCGTGACGACGACTACAGCGGCAAGCCGGGAGGCCAACGGGACCGCGCATCGCCCAGCCACACTTCCTCTGAAGTGTGGCTCGACCAGGTACGGTCAAGATTCAGCGGGTTGGCGGGCATTAGACGAGGCAAGCCACCCTGAGGACACTAGAATCCCCCTGCACAAACCCCCCCCCCCCTATTGCACTGGGTCAGGTCACTTGTTCGGGACACGGGTGTGCACGTGTGTGGTCCTCACCCCTTTTTCCCTGTGTGACCTTCGCGAAGAGGTCAGTGTGACTAAGACCGTTTCATTTCTCTTCCCCACCGGCATCGTGAGGCATTCGAGACGGCGGAGAGACGGCCTACAACTCCCAGGAGGCAGTGGGAAAGACTGCCCGGAGCGGGAAGAACCACCACGGAGGCAACAGATTCCCCCCTGCCTTTCTACAGAGTGCCTGTACAAAAACGTAGACACTATAAAATAATAAAACCTTCACTACCAAGCAAACCTGTGTCAGCCAACCTCTTTGATATCCCTCCCGAAACCCCACAGTACATGACTACCTTTTCTACACATGTTGGTCTGTTCCATTACAAGAGACTAAGGGGCACATTAGGATCACGGGCAGATCGCCATCGCCCGCATGGCTGTAGCGATCTGCCCGTGATCCAAACCCCGCCCGCCACTCATTTCCCCCCACCATATTACTGTGGCGGGGGAGACCGCGGCGGAGGGAAAGACTGTTTAATATGGGTTTAATATGGTGGCGGTGTCTGTTAGACACCGCCAGCCATATTAAGATGGGTGGGAAAAGATGCCTTTCCGTGGCGGCATTGACGCCACAGAAAGGAATGCGGGAATTGACCGTGGGACCCTGTTGCGAGCCCCCAGGTACTCTGAGGGGTGGGGGGTGCACATGGGGTATGGTACCCCACAACAGTTCCATGCACAACATGGCAGGCATCACGCCGTGCCTGCCATGTTGTGCATGGAAGTGCACAACATGCCTTCCTGGCATTGTGGCCGGCGGTGCTGAGTTCACCGCCCGCCACAATGCCAGGAATGCAGAATGCACCCGCCACTGTGGCAGGCGCATCCTAATTGCCCCCACGGGACCCCTTCCCTTATGGTGGGCAGTCCCTTTTACCATGAGGATTGCGGGCAGACAAAGTCCAGCCTGCCATCCTAATGATGCCCCATGTTTTGGTGTGTCATTGTCTGCAGATCTATTCCAAAATGCCATTTGACGTATCCTATAGCCTGCCATGAATGTTTTCAATTACAATGATGGCATATTGGTTTTCAGAACTACACAGAAGGAGCATGACGAAGCTCTCGCGCAAGTGTGTCAGCTGTTCGCTGATACAGGTTTATCTTTGGATGTCAAAAAATGTGAGTTCTATAACGCAAAGTTAAAATTCTTTGGCTCCCAATCCGGCTAAAATGCAAGCGCTGTCAACTACCAGTCCCCCTCAAGATTTTTCCTTGTTGCATTCATTCCTAGGTGTGGCCAGTTATATCCCTAGATACATAAAAGACTTGATGAAAGTGATGAAGAGATTTTATGAAAAAGAATGTTTCTTTTCTTTGTTCACATGAATGCGAGTAAAGCTTCCAGAAAATCAAACAAGCTATTGAGAATGCAAATGAAATGGCATATTTTGATCCAAAGCTTCATATTGAGCTTGTTGTCCATGCTAGCCTTGATGGGCTGGGCACCAGCCCCCGTATTGCGGCATATGCATTTGCATTTGCAAGCCGAAGATTGTCCCAAACAAAAAAGGCATCATTCCAACCTTAGTAAGAAAGCCTAGAAGTGGTATGGGTTTGTGTATATTTCTATGTATTCCTGTATGGGAAGCCTTAATGCTGACTGATTACTAAGCATTTCGACTATTTTTGGCAATACAAAAAATCACAGTGAACGTTTGGGTCTTCCATTACAAGAGTACAACTACACCATCATCCAGAGAAAGATCAGAATCCCGCCTTCTACTTCTACTTCTCACAACTGCCTTTACTATGCACTGGCGCCCCTCCTAAGACAGCTGAAGCTTACATAAATTTCATAGTGAAATCATGTGCTGCCGCTGCCATTTCGTTGGAATAAATTGTCACAGCAACAAGTCACAATAGTGGCATGCTGAAACTGAAAGTCATTATTACGCATCAGTCTTAGTACCTGCAACCTTGACCTCTCACCAGTGACAGTGAATATTAAAAGTTTAAGAATGTCTAAGATGACCTGTCCATTACTCGGGAAAATGCTATTCTAAGCGATTCAAGAATTGTCATTCAGGGGAGTCTGCGACAACAGATAATTGAAGTGGCCCATGAAGGACCTCATTGAATTGTTACCACCAAATGAGCTCTCCAAGACCGAACCTGGTTTACACATCTTGATGAGAGAGTTGAAAGAGAATTAATGGCCTGTCATTTATGCAGCAGCCTGAAATCAAAACCCACTCAACACCTGTTAAACATGTCAGAATTGCCAATGCATGCATGGGAAAGCATCTTCTCAACCTGGGAAGTTCCTGCGATTTTAAAGTCTGACAACCGGCATATTTCAACATTCGAGAGTTTGCAGATACTTTCTAAATCAGTTGAATGCGAAACTTCAGAAGAGCACCTTTATTTGGCCACGGCTCATGAGTGCTCTAAAGAAAGGCATCCACAGTGCTGCACTGGAAAACCTCGACCTTAAGCTGTCTTAATTTCCACTCTCCGAGCTTACCGCTCGACCACTCACTCGACTACAGGGGAAAGCCCTGCAACCTTGATGTTCCGGAGAGCCATGACATACAAGTAACCTCAATGGACCAACTGAAGAGCAAATACTGAGGAAGAGACATGCATGAAAGACTTGGGGGTAGATGTATCAAGGTAATTTTTTGTCGCAAACGCTGCGATTTGCAAAATAACAGCGCTTGCGACTAAAAATTCGCAATTTGGAATGTATGAAGCAAAATGCCTAGCAAAATTAAGGAATTACAAAATTTGCGATTCCTTAATTTTGCGTAAGCATTTAAGGAATCGCAAATTGCGATTCCTTAAATGCTATGCTTCAAGCATTTCAATTTAGCGTTTTGCCCCTAAGAAATCGCAAATTACCACCAACTTGTAGTTGGTGTTAATTTGCAATTTCTTTCACAAATGCACTTTTTGACATTTGTAAAGGTGCCATGTGTCGCTCATACATGCCTTTAGGGCATGTATGTGTGCGCCATATGCGCACACATGTACATTTCCTGGGTGCAGCAGGGTGTCTCTAAGACACCCTTGCACCCTTGAAATTATTCTCAATTTGCGATTAGCAAATTGCGAATCGCAAATTTTGAATAACTTCCCATTCCTTCCTATGGGCCTCCTGGCCCATAGAAATGAATGGGAAAGTATTCCTTAATTGCGATAAGCAATTTGCTAATCGCAATTAAGGAATTTGAAGAAATTGCAAAAAAATAGCGAATTTTTACATAATACCATTTTGCAAATCTCAAATAGCGATTATCAAAAAATCGCTATTTGAGAATCGCAAATAGGTATCTTGAAACATCTGCCCCCTTGGATCTTAAGATGAAAATAAAGGCCTAAAAAGACAATCGTTGACATGCAAAAGATGTCACATTCACTAGCGGAGATCGAGTGCTATTTTGTCAGCATATAAAAAAAAGTCTAATCCTCCTTTTGATGCTGAACCATTTCATGTTGTGACCAACAAGGGACACATTGCGACTGACCAATGTCCTGGAAAGTCGATTATATGAGGCTTCTCTCACTTCTGACGTGATTCATCGCACATCAGACACTGATGTCACTGTAGAGACTGGGTCTTAAAAAGACTAGTGCAGAACCCCTAAGTGTTGTGGTTTCTCCATCACCAGTGCCAGCCGTGGACATTTCTACTGCCTGACCCTAGTTTCCTAAGACACGGACAGGATGTGTGACCCAAATGCCATTCTATATATTTGAAAACAATTATAATTTTTAATTTAACAAAGGGGGAGATGTAGTGTTGTGTGTGTTTGTAATGACAGAATCAATGTGGGTCCAGATGGGATCTGTAGAACTGTGATATAAGCATTGGGGCATAGTGAAGTGAATGAAGGTTTAGAATGTTGAGTTCACCATTACACACAGTAGAATAAAGACTTGTTATACTAAGGACCAAGTTTGGCGTATTAATTGGAGAGTACCCGACTAGGAAGACGCTACAGTGGCTTTTAAAGATTATCTGTAGAAACTGCCAAGGAGCAGCAGGTAAAGCATTATGACAATAAAATAAATGTTTTTCTAGCCTTTGGTGATAAACAAGTGGCGTTTCTGGCCTTAGGCCCAGCTGAGGTACAGGTGTCACAGAACGGCTTGTCCATACTCGCTTTTAGCATGCTAACAACATGCCTGCTGCTGATAGGCCACACCTGCTTTTAAAATAATATTACCAGTCATTCTCTACACTGCAACAGCTTGTAGCTGAAATATATCCCCACTAAAAATGGAGGGTAAAGAAAGTGCGGAAAAAAACACAAGTTTTGTGTGTGGTAGGTCAGAGAAAAGAAGGGACCTGACTGACGCTGTTGAAACATTTAAAAGGCTAAACTAATCTCGTAATAAAGTGTAAATCCTAAAGTGCAAATACTGAAAGCTTAAAACAGAAAATATTACAAAACCAAAGTTTAATAAAATTGGAGGGAGAGTGCCAGTAGTTAAAAAGTCCCTGTCAAATGCCAAGAAAATCGTGCCTCAGGAGTTTGCGTTGTGTAGTTGTGCAACCTGCACAGATAAACGCCTTGGTTTATTTGACTCCAGTATCACTCTTTGAGAGCTACCTGGAGGGGGATTCTTATCCCATCCAGTCCTGAAAACACTCCTGAGGATTTACCACATGCATACCTTTGGTAGGCACATAAAGTATTTGATGTTTAGAAATAATGCTCCTCAGTACTGCCACAGGTTTTGTATTAAGTATTTTGGTTAAGTATTATATAGTTCAAGAGTTTCTCTACAGAACTGACAGTAACATGTATGACTTCTCAGACATTTGATTTAATGCGCTAACCTGTACAAAGATATACATGCACGAATGTTTTTTTTTACGTGTTAACGTTTAAAAGCCAGACTTATTGACTTTACTAATTCTTTTTTTTTTAGTCCTCATACACCATGTTGGGCATTCTTGATGGGATACCTCCAGCTCTCCTCATCTGGCCAAGCTGTTCCGACCCTGGCGTAAGGCCTATGAAGATAAGGAGATGGGGTTCCCCCAAGCCAGTACTGTTTCCTTGATCCACTCCTGTTCACACCATCTGCTGAGCCATATGTTACTTAGGAGAGAAGGACCGACAGAATCCAGGCAAGATCATAGGACCTCCTTTACCAATTTCACCAGGCCACTAGGGCCGCCCATATCTTGTCTGGGCTCGTACTGTCGGAGGCCATGTCTGATTAGCTTGTGAAAATAATGTGTTTCAGGCATTCCACGAATGTTGGGGGGTTTACAGATTTCAAGGCCCTGCATATCTCTCTCCTTGCCAAAATTAAAACATAAAAAGTAAATTTGGAAGCTGGATCATTCAGTCGGTAGTTTGTCATAAAGCTAAGAAGAATTGTCCTGGGGTTAAGCTCTACTTGTTGATGGAGCACATCTTCTAGAATTTTTTGTATATCAGTCCAGTAACGGGTAATCCTCAGGCAATCTATAAACATATGGAGATCGTCTGCGGCGTGGTGCTTACACCTGGGGCAGTGATATTCAGACCCTGTCACCTTACCTAGTTTCCCTGGGGTCCAATAGGCCCTGTATGCCGTATAGAGGTGATTTCCCTTAAGAGAAGCTGGTTTAACTACTGCCTGTAGCAGAGTGAAGGAGTCGCCCCAGAAGTCTCCTAAATTATAGATATTGGCACTGAGGGCATTGCCCCATAGTTTTTGAAGTTCGGATTCAACCAATTCTCCGTCTTCTAGTAGGGCCCAATACCAAAACGAGTTTCTAGCCTCCCCTTCTTTAAACCAAATTGAATCTTGGGCTCGCTTCTTCTTGATCCCAGGGCTGCGTTGCCCACCACCCCGACAGCTGATAGTACTTAAATCTCGTGAGCGTCCCACCGGTTATACTAGAAAGAGACTCCCAGCTCATCAGCTGTGAGTACTTCTGAAGGTCACCCCAGGACTGAATACCTGTGATTTTCAGTGGGTGGGAAAGTTGATCCCTAAGGCAATCCGGGGTGCCTGGGGAGTCCCAGATTGGAGCCTGGCATGTATAATAGGGGATGTTAAGGCTCTTCCTAATGTAGATCCAGTTTTTTAATGCAGTACCCAGGATCTTAAGCCTGACTTTTTTATAAAACTTGTGGTCCCCAAATGTAAAGAGAAAGAAATTCTGCCCCTGGGGAATATCATGTAATAATGCCTGAAACAGTAAATTCAATGAGGACGGAACAAACTTGTTGGCCAGGATTCTGAAGTTTTTTAAATGAAATGCGTGACAATAGTTAAGTAGGTCTGGAAGGGCTAGACAACCCATAATTAAGTTTCTCCTAAGCTTTTTCCACGCAATTCGAGGGGACTTAGTGTTCCAGATAAAGGAACCAATTTTTCCCTGCAATTTTGCGATGTCTGAAGCATTAAAGGACAATGGGATCGAATTGAATAGAAGAGTTATTTTTGGCAGGATGATCATTTTTATAAGGTTTACCCTCCCAAATATGCTTTAGGGGAGGCTAGACCACTGCAGTAGCGAGCTACAGACATCTTTGAAGACCCTACTCCAATTAATCTTGGGTATTTCTTCTATTTTCTGTGCTAGGTGGATCCCAAGATACCTCATTCGGGATTTGATCCCCTGTGTTCCAATAGCTTGATTCCATTCCATGATTTCAGTCTTGTCTTTTTTTATTCTATAGCCCTAGATTTCCCCGAATAGTTCGGCCTGCTTTACTAATCTAGGAATGGCTTCTGCGGGATTAGTTGTATACATAAGCAGATCATCCGCATACAGGGCAAATTTTAGCGACAGATCTGAAATTTGAAAAGGTTTAATCTGAGGGTCAGTCCTGAGTCGACAGACAAAGGCTTCAATATACAGATTGAACAATAGAGGTGACAGAGGGCACCCCTGCCTAGTGCCTCGTAGGATGGTAACCCAATCCGTCAGAGCTCCGTTGACTAGGATTTTTGCTTGAGGACCAGAGTAGAGAGATCTGACTGCTGAAACAAAATTACTGGGGAATCCAAAGCGATAGAGGGACTCCCAAAGATATGACCAGTTCACCTGGTCAAAAGCCTTGGCGGCATCGATGGCAACTAACGTCAGTGGGAGCTTCTTATCTACAGCCACATCAATAGCCCCAATAGCTGGGAAGGTGAGTTCATTCAGCTGTCTGCCGGGGATAAAGCCCCTTTGATCCTGATGTATTATCGTTTTAATGATTCTTGCTGTCCTAGCTGCTAAGACCCCAGCAAAGATTTTATAATCAGTATTTAAAAGAGAAATTGATCTACATGACTCAACTTTTAACAGATCTTTGTTGGCTTTCAAAATCAGGGTTACTGTGGCTTCAGGCCAGGACTTTGGGACAGCCTCACCCAGCATATATATTCTGTTAAAGAGGTTTTTAAGATAGGCACTACCTTATCGGATATCTGAAGGTATACCTCAGTTGGAAGCCCATCCGGGCCGGCAGCTTTCCCTCTAGCCATTTTCTTCAACTTAGCTTCAACTTCACCCTCTGTTTTACCAGAATGTAAGAAGGCACTATCTGCATCAGACAACTGGGGGAGATCTAGCTGGTTTAACCATTCTTTAGGTTTCTGGGGTATGTAATTGATGTCTTCCTCGTAAAAATCCTGCATAAATGCTCTAGCCTCCTCCCGGACCTGATCATCATCATCATATAATATAGTTCCTGTTCTGCTTTGGGATATACTTTTTATCTGATTCCTGGCCCTGTCTGCCCTGGTCTTCCGGGATAGAAGAGAACCACATCTTTCCCCATAAGAAAATGTTTGGAGCTTACTAACATCCCATCTTTCTTTTAAAATCCTATCCAGATTAGCCTGGAATTCTCCTCAGAGTCACTCTAACTCAGTTTGCAGACGTGGCATTCAGTTCTGGGAGACTACTGAGGCCCGCTGCAGTTCTAGCTCTTTTCCCTTGATCTTACAGAGCCGCTCCTCCTCCAACCTTCTCATAGATTTATTTTTTCTAATCATCAGTGAACTTAATAAGCCTGTTAGAACAGCCTTAAAAGCCTCCCAAGCTATCTGATCATTTGTAGTACCCAGATTATGCCTAAAGTATTCCTCTGATTGGGCCACTAATTCTGCCTTATCCTCCTCCTTTAAGAATAAGGATCTATCCAAAGTCCATCCTCTCTGGGATTTTGTTTGCTTAAGATTAACTATCAACTCCACAACTGAATGGTCCAAAAGAACAGCTATAATATAGGAAATTGATTCTACTTCCGAAAAGATGGTCTGGTTTAGCAGGAAGAAATCAATTTTAGAGTGGTGTCTATATTTCTTACTATAAAAAAAATCCCTTTTAAAACAGTTTTTTGCTCTCCATACATCTAATAGGTTGAATTCTTCAATAATATTTCTAAGCTCCGAGTGTGATTTGCGGGGAGTGATATATGAAGATTTAGAGGTGCAATCTAAAAGCTCATTAAATACCAGATTGAAATCTCACCCTAAAATAGTAGGTGCTGATGTATCCAAGAGGCTAGCCTTTAGTTTTAGGAGGGCCCCTGGATTATCTTGGTTTCGAACCAGAACTCCCAGAACCAGCGCGATTGATCCGCTTTAAGGAGGGGAGATTGTATTCCCGCTCGAGGAAACTGCTAGAGCGCTCCACCTTAATAATCAACTTTACAAAAAACGTGTCAAGCGCCCATCATTTTCCAGCAAAACCTCGCTAACATAAACGTTCTTCTTTCCAGTTTGGAGAAGATTCTCCACTCGATTTTAGAGATGGAACTTGATTGATCTTTTTCAGGAACCATTGTAATTTGTACACCGTCGTAATCTATAAAGTGACATCACTCAACATTCTGAAGATATTATACAGGGGAATTGTACAGACCCTGAAACAAGACAGACATCGAACTTTAGTCTTGATAAAGGTGGAACATATTCGCTTCAGAACCACCGAAACGCGTCGACGCCAAACTCCTGTACAATTCAAGTCCTCTCCTCCCCTGTTGATATACAAATTTGTGGCCATAAAACTAGGGAGTGATGAAATTGTAGTATTGAATGTACCACTTGTATTTTACAATTCTTTACGTTTTACAACAAATTTTTGTCTGTCTGTTGCATTGTGCAGGTCACAATAGATTGTATTATTAGTTGAAATTTTAATTGTTTTTTAGCAATTGTAAGATGTATAAATGTAAACTGTTTTATTTCTGTTACTTTAATAAATTGATGTGTACTTTATGTTTAGAATTGTAGTAGTTCATGATTTTATCGTTAGTTGCTTTAAAGCTAAGTTTTAGCTTATCCTGTATATGTCTGAAGGGAACTAGTCTTATCTTGGTTTGGCCCATAATAAACTGCACACACCAGGGGAGAGCCATATATTGATAAAGTAGCCACCAAACATCTCCCAGATTGGTCCGTATCCACATTTATCCCTGTGTTACTTCTGATAATTATTGCGACTCCCCTAGTACTACCCTTTTGTTCAGAGTAAAGGACCTCCTGGACCCATCTAAGCTTACCAAACCCCAACGTACACTCATGGGCTTCTAAATGAGTTTCTTCTAAGAAACAAATATGAGCCTTACTTGTTAAGGAATTCCCTCACTCTAGACAGCTTCCGCCCATCTCTTAACCCATTCACGTTCCAACTTATTAGCCTAATTTTATTGATACTATTCATTTTTAAGGCTTCCCAACAAACGATGTTCTTTACCAAGCTGATGTTGTGCTTTCATTTAACTTTAATTGTATGAGGACTATCTTTTCTGTTTTTCCCCCATTGCACCCTACCCCCCGTGAGGAATCCACCGTTCTTTCCTTTGGCGATCATTGTCGCCTATTCAGGATCACCCTTGAGCCAACACCAGAACAAAACCCCTAATAAGTGTAAAATTAAACATAACAACTAATACAAAGTGACCCCCTTGATTTTTGTGCCTACTTCTCCTTTTTTTTTTGTTCTAAAACTTTTTTCCTGTCTTTACTCTTTTCATTTCATATTTGTTTTCTCCTGTTTCTTTTACCGTATGGGGGAAGGGGAGAAGAGGTAGTATGCATCGAATATCTCAAACTACAGCTCCGACACCCCCAGCTTAATGGAACCTAATGGGAGTTTTCTTTCATTAGAATCAAGAAAGTGTCAACTTCTTGAGGAGAGCTGAAATTGTGGATCTTATTCCTCCACATCACCTTACAAAGTGCAGGAAACTTCATCTGGACATGTGCCCCCAGGCTCCTCGGCTCGGGCATTTTGGACCCCAATTCCCATTGCCTTTGAGCAGTTATTTTACCTACATCAGAGTGAATTTGATATTTCACAGAATCAGATTGGAGTGTCGTGTCAGTTAACCCTCTTCCCCCAATATTAGCTCCTTGATTGCATAGGTATGGAAGTGAACTAAAAATGTCCTGGAAGCTTTCCTATCGGGGTGCAGCCTAAAGGGATCTCTATGGGCCCTCTGACTTTCTTTCTAAAGATCTATATCTTGCCTAACTTTCAATACCCCCTCTCTGAGGAGTTTGCAAATGTAGGCTTTGACATCTCCGCTCTCTGCCCCTTCCGGAATTTTCAAGAATCTTAAATTGTTCTTTCTGGATTGTATCTCAAGCCTCTCAATTAAGCATGTGCGCAAAATCCGTTCCGCTCGCGGATTTAGTGGATTTTCGGTAAATCCGCGATCCGCGAACTCCCGCGAATTTACTGAAAATCCGCGAAATCCGCAAGCGGCGGATTTAGGGGGCAAAAGTTCAAGCCTGTTGAACTTGTAACTATTTTAGGATGGCGCCGGCAAGCTGCCAGCGCCATCCTAAAATAGTTACTAAGTTAGCTTCAACAGGAAGCACTAATAGATAAAATAAAGCAGGTGCTCGAGCACCTGCTGTATTTTATCTATTAGTGCTTCCTGATGAAGCTAATTTACTAACTATTTTAGGATGGCGCTGGCAGCTTTCCGGCGCCATCCTAAAATAGTTACAGGACAAAGTTTTGTCGAAGTTGGGCAGGTGTGCGTTCTCCCCATATATATCGTCGAAAATTAGCTATGATGCTTGATGGAGGCCTTTGCATTATTGACTTTCACGAGCTCAATCCCTGTGCAGTTCCTGTGACCACGAGCTTCTCTGATCCGTGCCTGTCCTTTTATGCACACAAGAGGCATGTGAACTCGCATATAAGGCTCGCCCGTTTGGCCCTGCCCCTCACACTAGCGATGTGCACCGTTTTCCAGCCCTTTACCCACTATGAAGGACAGCTCACTCGAGGGACCCCGTGCTCTTCGGTGTGATGGCAAAGTTAATCAGCCCCCCCAAAAATGTGAGTTTTGTCGAGGCTGGGCAGGTGTGTGTTCTCCCCATATCTATCATCGAAACATAGCTATGATGCTTGATGGAGGCCTTTGCATTATTGACTTTCACGAGCTCAATCCCTGTGCAGTTCCTGTGACCACGAGCTTCTCGGATCCGTGCCTTATACACACAAGAGGCATGTGAACTCGCATATAAGCCTCGCCTGTTTGGCCCTGCCCCTCACACTAGCAATGTGCACCGTTTTCCCGCACGGCCTTTACCCACACAATCCGCAAAATCCGCAAATCCGCAAATTCGCAGATTTTGCGGATCGCAAATTCACAAATTTGCAAATTCGCGTATTGCGAATTCACAAAATTCGCCCACGCTTACTCTCAATGTCCATTTGAAATAATTGATTCTGTGCCTTCAGGCTCCTAATGTCTTGTGTGTTCACCTGGACTGCTACAGTGAGAGCCTCTACTGCCGACTCTAGGTCCCCAGTTCGTTTGCAGATGTCATCTAGTTTGGACTTCTCGTGAAATCCTTTCTGATTTGCTTCAGAGATCTCAAATTTAGAGAGTAGATCCCCTCCTAAGGGACTGTAGCAACAGTTCCAACTGCGATTCACCCCTATCCAGATTCTGGCATACAAATAAAGTCCCTCCTGTTCTAAGATCCCCCTGACTTATTTCATTTTGTCCAACTGCGCCATTGCCCAAGGGTATAGAGAAAACGGATGGAGGGCCTGCCTCAGTGTTAATATCACTGCCAGTGCCAATGACAGGGTCCAAGTGCTGGGTCAGCGTAATGGAGGCCGATCGTGCCAGAAGACTAGTCGGCTCCAAAATGGGGAAGGCATTCTCCTCTTCAATATCAGGATCACAGGTTAAGGGTGAGAATCGATTCTCAATAGGGGTGGCAGGGGAGCATTGTTTAGAAAGAGATTTAGAGGGACTTTTCAGCCCCTTAGAGAAAGCCACCTGTTCCATTATCTTAAAGTACGATTTAAGCAAAGGTGTAGTTTTGAGGGAGGAAGCAGGATCTTTAAAAGCCTTATGTTTTTTAATCTCCCCTGCCTTCATACTTTTTTTTCTTCAAAGTTGTCAATGGGACCACTCCTCATCCTCCCCCACACCCTATACCTCTCCCCTGGGCCGCTTGTAAATCTTTATTCTTTAATTCAAACTGGGAGCGTAGCTGACTCCTGTTCCTAACTGGAAGTGCTCTCTCTCCCCCCCGTATTCTGCAGGAAAGTCCTTTTCCATGGACAGAGCCAGATAACCAGGAGACTCCCTTCTTACCAGTCATCTATACAGCCCTGAGGGTGTCGCTGTGTAAAAACCCTCCCTGCCGCCACTGACCGTTTGGGAGGGAGGGCGAGGGGTGGGAGAAAAGTAGACCAAAAATGTTTTGAGTGTGAAAAAGGCCGCTTTATTAGGAAACAGGTGCACATTACAATATATAAACCCTGGCAACTCCTTACAAAACTATACCTCACTAAATAAATAATTAACTACAAACTCCGCCCCCCACCCCCTCCCCTAAAATTCTTTGGCCCCTCCCCCACCCAACAATACAGCATTAAAACATTACAATAACATTATAAACATAACATCATCAATAAAGCATTACGTCATCAATCAAATCATTACGTCATCACTTAACCCATTACGTCATCAAACCCCAATCACATATTGAAAGCCAGGCCCTCGATAACCAGAAACCCTGCCTGACCCTTCACCCTTGCCAATACCCCCCAAAGCCTGAACGGTCAAACAATGACCAACTTCCCCTGTACCTGTCAATCAATGAATCAGCCCAATACTCATCAAAAATTTACAATAAACCGCACCGAGACAACAAAACCCCGCACAGCACCTGTTCCTAGCGACAATACAAAGCACAAAACCCCCTGTACACCTATTAACCAGAAAACAGCCTTTGGATCACAAAAGGGAAGATTATAAAATAAAGAAATAAAAAATCCCTACCATAACAAAAATGGAGAAGGAAAAAACCCAAGGGAAGAGAAAATATATATATAGGGGGAGGGAGGGAGGTACAAAAAACGCTAACTGTCCTCCTAGCCACCAGGTCACCAAACCTAAAATGGCGGCTAGGAGGCGGGGAAACAGGGATTTATAATTGGGCTGGCAAAACCTACTAGGCCAGCCCAATTCCAGAACGTTCTGGCTACTGCTAGAAAAACCCCTTGCAGCCCTCCCAAACTGCCCGGGGAAGGAGACCTCCCTTCGGTCAGCTCCCTCCCCAAAGCGCCCCTTGGGAGGGAGGGCGAGGGGTGGGAGAAAAGTAGACCAAAAATGTTTTGAGTGTGAAAAAGGCTGCTTTATTAGGAAACAGGTGCACATTACAATATATAAAGCCTGGCAACGCCTTACAAAACTATACCTCACTAAATAAATAATTAACTACAAACCCCGCCCCCCTCCCCCTCCCCTAAAATTCTTTAGCCCCTCCCCCACCCAACAATACAGCATTAAAACATTACAATAACATTATAAACATAACATCATCAATAAAGCATTACTTCATCAATCAAATCATTACGTCATCACTTAACCCATTACGTCATCAAACCCCAATCACATATTGAAAGCCAGCCCCTCGATAACCAAAAACCCTGCCTGACCCTTCACCCTTGCCAATACCCCCCAAAGCCTGAACGGTCAAACAATGACCAACTTCCCCTGTACCTGTCAATCAATGCATCAGCCCAATACTCATCAAAAATTTACAATAAACAGCACAAAACCCCGCCACCCAGAAAGATAGGGGGGGAGAGAAAACTACACCACCTCCCTTTCTGCCCCCCCAACCAGGAAAATAGAAGCAGAAACGAACAAAGTTCAACGCTGCATTGCCAGTGAACGTGCCAAAACTTCTTGCAATTCTAACAAATAGAGGTCCATCCCCACTCTAGACAGGTGAACACCATCATCCCTGAAAAATTCCACTGTCTCAAATCTAATCTCTCTATGAGAGTTTTCCTGCTGAAACCAAGGCAGCGACAACATCTAGAAACCTCAGAGTTTACTTTTTTCCTGGCCCTGTCAACAGCTCTAGGATTTAACGCTCCTCTCCAAATCCTACGCGGAATTAACTCAGTCCAGAAGACATGGCACCCAGCCCAAAACTCCTTGATAAGGCTCAAATCCTTCTTAATAGCTCGCAACAATACAACACCCTTAGTGGTACAAAGATCGTTCTCCCCAAGATGAATCACCAGAATGTCAGGACATAGCCCGCCCACCATATTATTGTTGAGACATGGAATTAACTCTTTCCATAGCATACCACCTTTCCCCTTCCAAACCAAATTGAACATGCGAGCATTAAACCCAGAAGCTCTCCGAAGTAACTCTGCGCCGCCTGGACTCGGGCCCATTTCACGAAGGAATGCCCAACTATCCAGACTGTCACCACAGGAGAACGAGCCCCAGCAACAGATCCTATAAAAGAAAACAGAGTTAAAGCTCATGGGAAGGAAGATGACGCATGCGCCTCCTCCGCTTGACCTCTCATGTAGCGCTGAAAGCAGTTTGAAGACCAACGCCCCAACCTCATGATATCCCTTTGTGTCCAACCTCTATTAAAGGCTTCAGTTGCAGCACCAATCCGGAAAGAATGTGTCCCATATAAGTTCCCATCCAGACCCAAGTGGTGTAAAGCCTTGCGCAAAACCATGGGAAATTGGTATGCTGTAACAGGAGTGCCATCAATATGCTGGAAAACAAGCGCATCATCACCACCCCCGCATAGAGAACGCCAGCGCCGCGCCAACAGTAAAGGGCAAGTAATCCTCGGAGCACGCGCCTGCAACCACACTCCCTTCCCCTTCTTCGTCTGATCAGTTTTGGAGCTGGCTAACCAGATATGCACCCCCTCATCAGAACAAAAAACATCACGCCAAAATAGGCCACACTTACATTTCGAGCCCAACAACTCCGAAACCCTAAAAGCTCCAGAAAACATGAATGCCATTAACATGGAAAACAAGCATGATTCAAAGTCATCTGAACAAACCGAAGGTAGAATAGTTATCAGCCGAGCCAGAATCTGCCAAGATAAAGGAGCCCTGAATCTACTGGTGTGCCCTTGCTCTCTGGCCCAACCCTCAAGCATTCTCCTGCCAATCTCCCCTGCTGAAGGAGAATAACCCCATATCAACTTACCCATGAAAGCTATCCCTGCCAATTTACCTGCAATGGTTACCTTGGTCAGACCTTTATATATGAGATCCAAAATGAAATTTACCACATCCTCAGAAAGACGCCAAACCTCCTCACGCCTACAAGTGCCGGACTACAGAAACTCCCTCCAGGCCAGAGAATAAGCAGAACGCGTAGACACAGACAAAGAACCTACCACCAGTTGTAAGACCCGACGTTGCCTACGTGCCACAGATGAATCGGCATTGGGGTCGGTGCTCTGTCTGCCTCCCTCGCCAGTCCACGGAATCTCCCCCACTGTGAACGAGACAGAGCATCCGCAATGTCATTGTCCACACCAGGAATGTGCAAAGCACGAAAGTGAATGTCGTGTTTCAAACAGCCCAGCACGAAGACTCTCATGAGCTTCAAGACCTGTTCATCTCTGGCAGACTGTCGATTAACAATCTCCACCACAGCCATGTTGTCCACACGAAAAAGCACTTTCTTGTGTGCCAAGACCTCCCCCCACAGGGTCAAAGCCACCAGCAAAGGGAAAAGCTCCAAAAAGGTAATGCTGCGACCACCATTCAACCACTCATCCGGCCAACATTCCGCACACCATCTGCCATTCCAATACAAACCAAATCCATCACTGCCAGCAGCATTCGAAAACATTTGCACATCCCACTGGAAGTCAACGTCCCGAACCAAAGGAACACCATTAAAAGAAGAGAGAAAAAATTTCCACATTCTCAAATCTTCCTTGACACCAGCAGCCAAGCGAACACGATGGTGAGGCAAATGTTGACCTGCAAGAGCCCTGCCCAATCTGCGACAAAAAGTCCTTCCTGCTCTCACGACCCTACAGGCAAAATTGAGATGGCCTAATAACACCTGAATATCTCTCCCCAACACTTTCCGTTTTGACAACATGGTTTCCAGCAACTCCAGCATCTTCACTTTTTTTATCCTCAGGCAAGCGAGCCCGCATTGCCACAGAATCAAGTTCAATTCCCAAAAAGGACAAAACAGTGGCAGGACCCATAGTTTTCTCGGGAGCCAAAGAAACTCCCATATCCTCCATGAGCCCTTGGAAAGTGTCCAGAGCAGACTGGCACTCCTGGAGCCCGGGGACCCGACAAAGAAAAAGTCATCTAGGTAGTGCGTTACCAGTGAGTGACCAGACTGATGAGTAAAGTACCATTGTAAAAAAGTACTGAAACACTCAAAAAGAGCACATGAAATGGAGCAACCCATCGACAAAGCCTTGTCCACATACCATTTTCCTGAAAATTGTATACCCAGTAGACACCAGTCATCCGGATGGACAGGCAGCAGCCTGAAAGCAGACTTTATATCACACTTGGCCATCTCAGCAGCTGCGCCCGCGGTCACAACAAGTGACATGGCCACGTCAACTGAGGAATAAGAGACTGAAACAGCATCTGGATCAATAAAATCATTGACAGACGACCCTTCCGGCCATGACAAGTGTTGAATAAGCCTGAATTGTCCCGGATCTTTCTTCGGGACCACTCCAATAGGTGATATTATCAAATTAAGGATCGGCCAATCATGAAAAGGGCCAGCCATCCTTCCTTCATGCACTTCTTTATTTAACTTGTCTTGCACTACTGCGCCATACTCAGACGCTGATTTCAGATTAGCAGCCCATCTCCTTTGTCTGGAACCCATGTAACCCAACTCAAATCCAAATTCAAAACCATTCAACAATTTTTCCTTCACAGCTTCATCTTCATAATCTTGAAGTGCAAGGCGCAGCTTCTCCAACTTAACTGGCGTATGAGCCCTTGGGCCCAACACCCTGAGTACCTCTGGATCCCCTACCCCCTGAGAACTGTTTGGACGATCCCGAGCCACCTGCACCTGACTGTTTCCCCTGTTGACCTGCTGGCTGGTTATCCCAGCATCTGGGCAATAGGTGCCGCCTACCACAGCCAGAGCATTTGTGTCTAAACTTACAATATTCCCTACTACAGGACCCCTTGTTGAATTCCCAGCATGTGCCCATTCCCAACTGTGTGTTTGAAGTACTCCCTACCCCTCCCCGGGTGGGTTTGCCCTGAAAGGGCCAGTAAATTAATGGGAGACCGCTGGCTGTAAAAATAGTCTTACCCCCCGATGCAGATCCCATGGTATGCTGCCATGAGTCAGTGTCCAGCTACCCCCACTTGGCCTCCGAATCCCAAGCCATCCTGGCCCTGAACTCCTCATCATATTGGGACCAAGCAAACCCCCCGCCAGTAAGCTGTGCCTTGCGTATAACATCCATGTATTTAAAAAGAGACACGCTGCGCTCTGGAAACTTTTCACGATATACACTCGCATAAATAAGGAATGCAGCCGTCCAATTTTCAATGGTTAACGGAACTCTAGGACGTTTTGCCAACTCAAACTCTTCTTCTTTCGACCCTTCTTTGGACCGAACTTCCCGGTGTAGTAGCTTAAGAATTTCAACATACTCTCCCTTCCAAATACGTTCTTTTGTAGCCAGCATCAAATGGGCACCCAAAGGCTTTGTGACACCCATATAAGGCAACTTTTTTATTTTCAATTCCTTACTGGCCAACGGCTCCTTTACCGCACTAGGAGCATCAGTGCTAGTACCACTTTCCACTTTACCTGTGACTTCCAAAACATCGTCAGTGCCCACAGCAGTGTCTTTAATGTAACGTCCTTTCAGCAACCTCCCTTCACCAATACCAACATTGCTTTCCCCTCCTGTGCCCACAGACACCATAGTAGGTTTGGCCTGTGCAGCTAATTGCTCACCTGGTAACAAAGAGACCACTCTCGAAGGCTCCGCCCGTGGTGCTGAAACCAATGTTTCCTGTCTGCGAGGCGCCCTGACCGACGGGCCGTGCTCTCTTCTCACTTGCACTTGACTTTGCACCGCTTGAGCCTGAAAAACACTACCAGACACATGAGAGGGTCCCCCCCCATCCACGTCCCGTAATTCTCCTTCCTCTGGACTATCTTCATCATAATCCAGGACCACCGAATCAAAACCAGTAAGCAACACATCACTACGGGTCTTACCTAACCCGGTATCAACAATATTACATTTTAATGTTTGTGAAGAAACTCCAGGGGGGGGAGCAGACTGTACCCGCCTGTAACTCCCCTTGCGCTGACTCTGTGGCTCCATAGCCGCCGGTAAGGTAGGCCACCTATACCTGCTACTCGTTGGGGCCAGCGAGGTCACGCCGGACCCTCGTGTGCTGACCGCGGCAGGTTCCCTCGGTGGAACAGAGAGGGCCGCGCTAGGCATTCTCCTCACTTCACCTCAGCGAAATTGGACTGGACCACGCCCTGCCAAGTCTGGACCGCCGCGCCTATCCCTATCCTGAAAAGAAAAAGTTTGGACTGGTGTGCTAGGATCCCTGAATACAACACCTGATACAGACCCTGTCCCCTGCAAATTGGAACCAACAACCATCCCTTGAAACCTATCTAAACAGCGCCCTCTAAGACAGCCCCTCAAAGGCACCCCCCTGACCGGAGAGTCGCCTATCACCTCTTCATCATCACTCCCATCCAAATTATCAACCGCCACCGCTGAAGCAGAAACCCGAAGAGGGGCCCCTGCACCCAAAACTTGACCCTCACCATCCTTATGCAATCCACGCTGCGCCAAACCTGCAGCACCAAAATGCTCCCACCCAGGAGAACCAAACATCAAAGAGGGGCCTCCCGCACCCCCAGACCAATATGGAACAGCCTCCCTAAAACCCTGCACAGGCCCACCACTTACTTGTGTGAAAGCCCTGTCATGTACTGGTGCCATGTCATGGAAACCAACAGCCCCCACATCCCGTACAACAGGTTGCCATACCCCTGCAGAATGACCCACCACTGCCCCTCCAACAATAGTATCATAAGAAAAAGCCCTCTGGCCCACCTGTGACCGACCCCTACCCTCCCTCTGAAAACGGTCATCCACATCCAAAAGACCGAAAGACCCTGTATCCGCAGGCTGTGAAACATCCAAATCCAAAGCAGCACCAGAAACTGAACCCCCCACCCCCATCTGAGCCCATTCCCCCTCTCCCCTTGAACCCCCCCCCCCACCGACAATGCAGTACCCACAGAAGAACCAGGCGTAGAAAACAGCAAAGGACTCCCCACATTACCCTCCATTCCCTGATCAACCATACCTGTATGAGCCTCAGATAAAACCTGGCCCCCCCTGAAGTTCCAAACCCCCAAAACCCTCTGACCCACCTGAAAAAAACCTACATGCAGTATTCCTTTCAACCACAGGCCTCTGTGGCACAACATGCCTTGAAGGGGTTAATAATGTCCCTTCCTCACAGCCAACTAAACCTTGTGTGTCCACAACCAACTGTCCTGGAGGGGTTAATATCCGCCCCACCGATTCACTCAAAGGCTGACATGACCCCTGAACTTCCACAAACTGAAGTGAGCCTCTTCTTGCTCCACGCACTGTCTGCCCCTTCACAGGCTCCGATCGTTTCTCAGCAATCGGGTCAGAGGCGGAGCGCTTCCCACTCGCTCTCCGCCCCCCCTCCTGCCGGCCGCCTTCCCCGCAGCTGGTGCTGCCAAACCGAAGCCCTGCAAGATAGGAGCCCCGCCCGCCTGCAGAACCGGCGCGCTAGTCAAAGCGCCTCCCGCCTCCCTCGAAAACCCAGCGGAAGCACTAGACACCGCCGGAGCTTCCCCCACCTGAAGCGCCCCTCGCGCTGAAGCAGAAGGGCCGGACGTGCCAAATGCGCACACGTAGAAGGAGCGCCAGATAACGCTGGAGCTCCCCCCGCCCCCACCACCACACGCGCCTGACCCATAGGGGTCGGTTTCTTCGTACGAGACCGGCCCCTCTCACTCACTTGCCCAGAGCCCCTCTTCTTCGGCGATGAACACGCCAGCACCGCGGCAGACACACCAGCGGAGGCCTGGCGTTGGGGGCGCGCCGTCCCCCCTCCCACCAACAAGTACATGCGACCTGCTTCCGACAGCAGCCTCATGGCCTCCAAAACACGATAATCCTCCATTCAGACGAGTAAAAGAGGGAAAAAGTAACACTGAAGAGCTACCTAACAACCCTGAATTAAACACCACAAAAGCTAACTGACACAAAAAACGCTAACTATCCTCCTAGCCACCAGGTCACCAAACCTAAAATGGCGGCTAGGAGGCGGGGAAACAGGGATTTATAATTGGGCTGGCAAAACCTACTAGGCCAGCCCAATTCCAGAACAATCTGGCTACTGCTAGAAAAACCCCTCGCAGCCCTCCCAAACTGCCCGGGGAGGAGACCTCCCTTCGGTCAGCTCCCTCCCCCAAGCCCCCCATCGCAGCTACACTTCGGCCCTCTGGAGCACAGAAGTCGATTTTCGCCACTGCCGCCTGGATTCTCCTCCAGAGCCTCGCACGTCATCCTCCATGACCTCCACACGCCTCGATTGCCTCAGACTTCGCCTCTGTCCCCATGCAGATTCCGCCTCCGGGTCCTAGATCACAGATCGTGGCTCAGCAGCTCCGCAAACCCCTCGATTGAGGCAGCGGGCAAAAAGAGAAAAACTGAACGAGAAAGAATATTCAACTATTAACCGTCCATAACAGGCACACAAGGTGCCCTACCCGCTCTCACCGTCGGGATCGTTTCTGTCTTCAGTCTACATCCGAGAAAGGTTAGTCGAAGCAGGGGTTTTGCCTGGCTGCATCGAGGGCACCTGCGACCGGCGTTAGCCCGCCGCCATGTTCCTCCGACGTGCTGATCTAATTCTTGTTTATTGATTTTGCATATGTAACTCCTGCTTGAATCTAATTTTGAATGGTGTCTTTTTGAATTCTTCGGATGATAACTCTTCCAAACTGTAGAAATGTTAATTGAAATTATTTGCATTTTGTTATTCAAATCTCGATTATTCTTTGCCTTCCTGATTACTAAATTGCTCCATGAAGACACTCACTTCTAAATGGCACTGTTCCCATTCGTTGATTGGAAATGGTACTTCTTTCTGTCTGACATCCCCAGCTCCAAATGTATAACTTCTAGTAATTTTTCCTCGCAAATGTTTCCCTAGTATTGATGTGCAGCTAATTCAACTGTGGGTATTTTATAAACATTTCTATCTAAGATGGGTAAAGCACTTTACTATATAGGAAAACCATCTGTGAACGTGCCTTTACTTTATGCTGCTGAATTGCTTGAAATCGAACTGTGCTAGCCAAATGAAGATGTACTGTCTACCATTTTGAGGTGACACTGTGCCACACCAGGTAATCATTGTTGTTGCTATTTCTCGGGTAATAAGGAATTGCAATTTTCACAACAAAAGATGGTGTGTGTTCCCAGGAGCCTCTCACAATGTTGTCCCCAAACAAGGACATTCCAACTGCCCCACGCTATTGTTTATGCAATGTGTCGACTAACGTACTTGAATAAATCATGCAAGCAACTGTATTCAATGAAGCAGTTTTATGAGAGAATCCTCAAATTTATTCTGTAGCTTGTACTTTTTTGGTGCAGGTTCTGAGAACAAAGTACATACTTAGTAATGCATGAAATACTTTGTCTGAAGTCCTTTAAAAGGATATACTTTCAATCTGTAACTAGGATACGCTGTTACCCTCATTGGGCCAGATGTAGGTAAACCCGAAAAAACGGAGTCCTAAATAGCGAATTTTACCGATTTGTTATTAAGAACTCGGTATTTCAGATGTAGATAAAAAAAATCGCTAAAATTTAGAGATTCAGTAAAATTCGCTGTTAAAAATACCGAATCCTCATTACTGAATCTATATTACTGATTCCATAATACCGATTCGGTAATTAGATAATGCAGTATTTCGAAAAATTGCAAAGTTGTAAATCAGTTAATCATACACAGGGTATATTTAGAGTTTGTGGGTAACGTTATTGAGACACAGTCCTTTCAATAGGAGAATCACCTGAGTTAGTAAAATAGAATTCTCAGGGAGGAATTGAGTAGAACTATGGGGGGCGAGCACCTGCACCCTTCTTATTATCCCTTACTCTTTTCCAGTATATGTTCTCCCCTCTACTTTGGGGGATGTTCTCTCCACTGTATGATTGAAAAGACCCGGATGAGTATGGATTTATGAGATCAACTACTTTCGGGAAACCCAGTAACCAAACTACGGTATAGGGTGACAAGTGGATTTGACTGCGACAGTCCTGAGGAAGACCGAAGTGACCTCTTGGGGCACAATGGAAGCGGTCGAAACATGTTGACTCTAGCAGTGGTAGGAGGGAAGTCTTGAGGAACCTCATTTTCTCAATAAGTCATTTTCCCATCCTTGCTCATTACTTTTAATCCTGATAGGGGTATCAAAATTGGGTTTAATAAAGCAACACTTTCTATTGGCACCCCTAATCAGTTTTAATCACACATCCGTGTAGCACCTGGGATCCCGGCTCCGTGCTCCTCCCCCCACGAGGCTGATGGCAGCGGAAGGTAGTTGGAATCTTGCTGCCTGAGCTCTGCTCCTCTGCTGACCAACGAACACCGACGGAACAACAGCGATTTTCTTCCAGCAATATTTTCCTGCAGGTCACAGCATAGCACAGCCCTGGAGTACTTTTGAATATAAATTTTCCGACATCATTCAGGATTTTCACTCGCTGCATTGACTCTCTTGTATGAAGCCGAGGATCTAGTGCTTAGGAGTCGGAGTTAGTCTGACAGGCACTTGTATAGAACCCTGCACTGAGCCCACGGACTCCGGAGTTTCTTTTGATTTCTTTTCAGCAGCAGCGGCTGGGACGGTGCTCGGTGAGTCTTTTTGCTTTGTGGCCAGCACTGTGTACAGACTGTGTAGATGCTCTGAGGGTCTTGCGAGGAGACGGGATGTAAAAATACAAACAGTACAGCACGCCTTTCCCTGCACCATTCAGGCTCAACAACCAGGGGGACTTGGGGCCCGATGTAGGTAAAAGCGATTTTCCGATTTCAAAATACCGAGGCGGGCCGAATCGGTATCCTGAAATCGGAAAACGAGATGTAGCTAAAAAAATGCGAAATAATACCGAATTGGTCGGCATCGGTAATGTGAATCGGAACGTTCCGATTCGGCACGGACCGATTCGGTAAGTACCGAATCGGCTAACACCGAATCGGATATTTCCGAATCGGCTAACACCGAATCGGAAATAGCCGAATCGGTAAAATCCGATTCGCAATCAAAGATTCGTAGCTACGAAAACAAATCCATGGCGAAAAAGCCCGTAGGAATGCATTGAAGAAACCGAATCGGTAAAATACGAATCGGATAATACCGAATCGGATTTTACCAATTCGGTAATATCCGAATCGGAAATTGCCGATTCGGCAAAGCCGATTCAGCCAATGAGGTGGCTCCCCCTCCCCCACCCAAACTGGGAGTGGCAACCCTGGCAGGTGCAGCTAATTAAGAAGTTTCTGGAGAGCCAGCCTGAGCTCAACACTCACAGTTAGCAGCAGTGGGAGTAGGAGGGTGTGAACTGTAGTGAAGAACATGGCAAACCAGAGCGAGAGCCAGAAGTCCTCCCAGAAGAGGAAGCCCAAGTTCAGCGCCACCGAGCTTCAGGTGTTGGTCGAGGAGGTGGTGAGGGTGCACCGCCAGCTGTTTGGAAAGCTGTCCCTCAATGTGCCAGACAGCACCAAGAGGAGGATCTGGAGCGAAATCGCCCAAAAGGTGAATGCTGTGGGTGTCACCCCCAGGTCCGTGGATGATCTCAAGAAGAGATTCTACGACATCCGCAGCCTCACAAAAAGGAAGATGGCAGAGATCCAGAGGCAGGCTGGAGGCACTGGTGGAGGCAGGAACCCGGCACCACCCCTCACAGACCTCGAGGAAATGGTCTCCTCCACCATTGAGAGGGAGAGTGTCACTGGAATTGGGACCCTGGACAGCTCTGCCAGAGCTATAGCTACAGGTAAGAAGCATGCGCATCATGACACACCCTACCAGACACCTCCCCATTAGACACAATGCATAGGCAAACACCAGCACAGTACTGTAACCAACATACAAGAGACAAGCATCATGGTTAATGTAGTCAGCAGAAGTTAGCAAAATATGCCAGTGCAGAATCACAAGACAGGAAACAGTGTGACACAGTCTAAGGAGATGCAAGGACATGTGGAATGCTTTAATTGTACTGACTGTAATACATCGGCACTCAATTTACAAATGCCTCTTTGTACCTAGGGGCACCATCAGGCGGACAACCATTGTCATCAGAGGCAGCAGCACCATCTGACACTGCACTCGCAGGGCCGAGCACCAGCCAGGCTGCCGAGGAGGAGGAGGACGGAGACACCCTAGGGCTTGGTACGGAGGGAGACCTGGTGATAGACTTTGAAGCACTGCACTCCCCACAAATGGCCAGCACACCCCCCTTGCAGTTCTCCCCTGAGAACTCCCCGACAAGGGACACCCTACCACCTACACCAGCTCCTGCCACAACCATGGCTTTGCCACCAGTACAACCTGTCCTGGGAGCAGGGGCTCAGGGACCGGCCAGCACCACACCACCACCAGTGGCACCCCAGCCCACTCAGCAGGCCGGCAGCAGCAGTGCCCGGCGCCGTGCCATCACCACCACTGCTGCACCAGCACGGGAGGGCAGTGTCTTCCTGGGCCTCGAGGGAAAGATGGTCAAGATACAGAGGCAGCAGGCAAAATCCACGATGGCCTGCCAACGCCAGCTCCTGCGGCATAACCTGCAGATGGGAGAAATGGTAAAGGGATTTCAGGCCTTCGTGGAATCAAACAAGGAGGTGGCAGCAGGTTTAGGCAGGCTAACCACTGCCATAACCCAATCATGTAGCAGACAGGAGGAGCATGAGCTGGTGCGCAGGCGGAATGCCCGGGTGCTGAACCGCTGCATGAGTCGCCTTGCTGCGGCAACGGCACAACTGTGCCAGCGCAGCGCAAACATGGAATCTAGCCTGAGTCAGAATACGGCTGAGCTCACAAGGGGAATGGCCCGGATCACCACTGCTATGGAGGCCATGATAATTTCGAACACAGCCACAAATCCTGCCCTGGACCTGGGGGATGCTGGGGACAGCAGCAGCCGCAGCAGCCCGGCCAGCGCAGCGTCTGAGCCACGTAGGAGCACCAGGCGCTCCGCAGATGCTGCTGGTCATTCAGAGGGGGCTGAGGGACACCCCAGTGGGGCTGGCAAGCGGGCAAAGAAATAGACTTGCAAGGGCGGGTGAGGCAACCTGGACCTTGGACTTTTGTTTTCTTTTCCATTACACCATTTTTTTGTTGCACATCAGTGCAGTAACTGCGTTGCAACAGTATTAAAATTTGTTTTTTCCAAACAACCATTTAGCTGTCTTTGCATCTGTACTCACTCAGAAATAGTTTTCAGTAATCTCCTCACGTCTGTATCTGCCATCACTTGGCGTACACGCCCCAGCTGGCTGTGTCAGTGGCACAGCTTCGTAGTCGTCATGGTCCTCGTAGTCAGACAACTCCACCTCAGTTACCTTCTTCACCGCAAGGTTGTATAACATTGCACATACAGCTATGATCTTGCAGCAGGTGATGGGGGTATACTGCCTTGCACCTCCACTCTTGTGCAGGCATCTGAATCTACTTTTCCAGATGCCAAAAGTCCGTTCGACAACATTCCTTGTGCGTATGTGGGCCCGGTTATACCTCCTTTGGCTGGGTGTGGAGGGGTTGAGGTAGGGGGTGAGTATGAATGAGCGGAGGGCATATGCACTGTCGCCTGGAAGAGAAAGGGGTTACATTACACACATGCATACATGTATTCCACCTAGCTACTATGTGTTATGGGGGTCTGATGATGTGTCTCACCTAGGAGGTATCCTTCACCAAATTCGCCAGCCATCAGCCGTGCATAGATGCCGCTCTGTTGGAAAATATAGGAGTCATGGGTACTCCCTGGAAATTTTGCAACCAGGTCTGTGATGGTGCACTTTGCATTGCAGATCACCTGCACGTTGATGGTGTGTGTAGATTTCCGATTGCGGTTTATGTATTCGGTGTCCGCTGGTGGGCAAATCGGAATGTGCGTGCCATCTATGCAACCAATGATTTGGGGAAATTGTGCCATCTGGTAGAAGTCAGCTTTAGTTTGTAGCAGTTCTGCGTGGGTTGCAGGGAAAGAGATGTATTGGTCCATCCTGTGTATCATGGCGTCAAGGAATGTGTGGAAGAACCTTGACAGGCTGCTCTGGCTCACCCCTCCTGCCGCTGCAACTCCACTTTGATAGCTGCCAGACGCTAGCAGGTGTAGGCTGCATAGCACCTGGATGTGCGCAGGGATGGCTTGTGCCCTTGGGGTGTGGTGGTCCAAGAATGGTTTGAGATCCCTGATGAGCTCAAGTATGGTGTCAGAGTCCAGCCTGTATCTCTGTAGGATCTCTGCCTCTGTTAGCATGAACAGGGTTATCCTCTGTCTGTAGACCTGTTCATTTCGTAGCCATTCCCTCTGTCCTTCCTGCTGTAGCCGTAGCCGCCTCGCAATGACATAAAAAGCTGCCATCCTGCAACTTGCAATGCATTTTGGGACTGTTTATATGGGTTGGAGTTGGTTACCACCTGATTGGAATCCATGGTAAATACCGAGTGAATTCTACCGATTCTGAGCCGATTTGGGTGTTTCTGTGCCTCCCTACATCTCCCCATCTGTCGGAATCGGGGAATTTCCCGATCGGCGATTCTTACGAATCGGTATGTTTTCCGATTCGGCTCATGTCCGAATCGGTCTATCTACCGAATCGGTACATGGACCGAATCGGTTATTCTCCGAATCGGTGTCACTACCGAATCGGTAAATGGACCGAATCGGTTATTTTCCGATTCGGTGTCACTACCGAATCGGTAAATGGACCGAATCGGTTATTTTCCGATTCGGTGTCACTACCGATTCGGTACATGGACCGATTCGGTTATTTTCCGATTCGGTGTCACTACCGATTCGGTACATGGACCGATTCGGTGTTTGCATCCGAATCGGTGTGTTACCGATTCGTTACATATCCGATTTTCGGTATGTACGTATCGGATTCTTTCCCATTCGGTACACATTCCGAATCGGTTTTCACTCCGATTATTTATTTTTTTGGTTCCCTACATCTCGATGGCTGTTTACCGATCGGTAAGGGCCAGAAATCGGTATTTTCGGCCGTTACCGATCGGTAACGGCCTACCTACATCGGGCCCTTGATCTTTTCAAAAACTAAAAGGGCTACGGTTGTTACCAAATCTCTTATCTGTGGCGCAAGTGAACTTCTATTTACAATAAGAACTGCCTTAAGAACCGCCGTAGTTGTTTTTGCTGACATCTGTTCGCTAAGCACGTCAAAAATTTGGAAGTCCCAGTTTCTTAATATAGAGAAATTACTGAACACCCGTAAGGCGAAAGCTCTCCGCCTGCAAGCAAGAGAGGCAAAAAAACGCCGGAGTACCGGGAACATACCTGGGGCGAATCCGGAGCAGTAGAAGGCGCTGCAGGTCCTGCATGAAATACACCAAAGGCTACTGACAACTCACAGGTGTTTGGCATCCCCCCTCCCACCGCCGCAGCCAAGACCTTCGCGGCCGCAGTGCGGAGGAGGGGACTACACCCCCCACAACCCTCAGCGCCGTCAGCGGAAGCCGCGCTTAGCCATCGGCGCCCGGAGGCGCATAAAGCCTCACCTCCACCTCGGAAGAGCGGGCGGAGTACCAGGAACATACCTGGGGCGAATCCGGAGCAGTAGAAGGCGCTGCTGGTCCTGCATGAAATACACCAAAGGCTACTGACAACTCACGGGTGTTTGGCATCCCCCCTCTCGCCCCCGCAGCCAAGACCTTCGCGGCCGCAGTGGGGAGGAGGGGACTACACCCCCCACAACCTTCAGCGCCGGCAGCGGAAGCCGCGCACAGCCATCGGCGCCCGGAGGTGCATAAAGCCCCACCTCCACATCCGCGTCGTGGGACTCGCGCGGGCGTCGCCGGGCTGAGCCCGGGCAGAGGGCGGGCCATCTGTGGCCGTCCGTGGAAGACTGGGAATGGGACGGGCCACAAATTCATGGCTTTCTTGAAAAAACAAGCTCACCCCAGGTACTGACAAAGCGATTAACAGAGGGCGGAAAAACAGCAAGCGGTTAGTGAAACACCGATCAGACCATTGTAACAGAAAGGCGCATACAATAGCAACAGAATCCACCATGGCTACAAAGCCCAAAACCCGTTCCACTATAAACAAACTAGGCACACCTGCGAGACCCAAGAAGGTAGGGGTGGAAAATGCTACCGCGACACCCCTCAAGGGTACCCCAACTGTAATAGACTTAATGCTAAAAAAGGTGGCGGGGGAGATAGAGCGGACGGAAAGATGCATATCCATGTCATTAATAACAGTGCCGCTCTCACCCACGCAGTCGAGGGATGGGAACTACAGACAGATTTCTAATAGGGACACACAAAATGATCCAAGTGACGAGATCCCATGTTCCCAGTTACCCAGGGAGGACGTATCACTGCTAAGCACAGGGGAAATCTTATCAACAAGGAAGCATGCTAGAAAAGGGGGGACGAAAAAGATACAAAGTCGACGCCGGAAGCTCCCTGCCAGGAGTAGCAAAGTAAGAGTTAGGGAGGATGTGCCCTCTACTCCAGAACCTAGTGCCCATTTTGTTCCACCAGGCTGGATGAACGATATAGTTCTAGATTTGCAAAAGCACCTAGAAACCTTCATAGTTAATCAAATCAAACCTTTGATTAGTAGACTGGATAAAATAACACATGAAATCCAGAAGCAGGGAAAGGCTAAGGACACACAAACCGCTAATCAACCAGTCAATTCCAGAATAGACTCCACTGCCCCACCACAACAATCCCGACAGATAAATAATTGCGTGAGCAATGCCCAATGCAGCATGGCACAGGTACATACTGAACCGAATACATCACCAAATGGGGGTCAAAAGGAAGCAAGGAAAGTGCGGGATACTGGGGGTAATGACATAACACCAAGCCAGGGAAACCCTGTGTCTAGGCCACAAGGACCCCTCCCTACAGTAAACCATGACTTTGAACACTACGATAGACACCAAGCCCATCTTCCATATGTCAACCTCCCGCCGGAAGCTAGCCCGTTTGCAGTTATATTCACAGGGGTCCCTGAACTCAGGATAGGGCAAAGAGAATCCCAGATGGAACTGAAGGGGAAAATTGCTAATTGGTTAAACTTCCATAGACCATTGCAGGCTGAAGAGGAGGGGGAAATCCTACATGTCAGAAGGGTAAGCTGGGTGGGCAGTAGACGAAAATATAGAGAAGGCAACTGCGTTATTGCAAATTTTAGGAATCCAAACCTAGTACAGTATATACTGGAGAATCACAATAGAAACACCACGAGTACAATCAGGACAATGCCATCAGGTTTTTTCTACCCTAGAAAACTGGTTGCCTATCCCCCAAACCCCAAACAGGGGACTAGAGGAAGGATTGTGGACGACCACTGGGTAAGGCATAGAGATAGCAGTGCACAGTAGCTCTCACACCCAGTAGGCCCCCAGTGGACCAATAGATTTACCCCCTTTTACACGCTAGATGGAAATGAATGACTAGGGCTGACATGCAGGGCTGAAGTGGGCATAGACAATAGGGGGAGGACCAAGGACCAAGGACCTGGCACTTATGGAGCCAAGAAATGCCCTAAGAATGCAAGTTTCAGTGGGCTCTGAACCTAATACTAGAAGGGAGGGGATTGGGTCACAGGCTAGTCCACCGCACCAGGGTCCAATTGAAAGTGATGCCCGGAATGGCAATATAAGAGTTATTTCTTGGAATATAGCAGGGATAGCGGGTAAATTTGAAGACCCAGATTGGAGAAAAGAACTTCAGGGCTATAGTATATTAGCCTTCCAAGAGACCTGGGCAGTGGACCCGGAACTGTACCAACTAGAAAGTTTCAAGTGCTTTGCTGTCCCAGCACAGGAAAGCAGAGCAGGGAGAGCGAGAGGAGGGTTATCCATTTATGTTGACATAACTCTAGAAGGTAAATGGACAGTCACATCATGGACGTCGCATACCCTGCAGGCACTCAGTTACAAAAGTAGAGGGCAGAAAATACAATTGTTCAACTTTTACAACCCAGGGCCCTCACAAGGGGAACACGTAGCACTACTGGAATTAAGCAATAGATTAAGGGAAGAGACGGAACAGAGAAGCAAGGGGGGAGTTCAATCATTGTATTATTGGGTGACTTTAATTGTCACCTTTGTCCAAACATCTCCACTACACAAGTGGATTGGGATGCTTGCCCTCTACGAAAGGGGTCGCATTTTGAGCACACACAGGAGGGCACGTTACTATCCACTATGCTAGATACCTACTCACTAGCCCACACTCTGGACATGGTAGCCCAGGAGAGGGAGGATTTATATGTTCCTACATTCAAAGGTAGAGGTTGCTCCTCAACGATTGACTACATAATCATCTCTTCTTTTGCTCTGTCCAAAGTCAAGAAGGTAATAACAAAATGGAGCCCCTTTAGTGACCACAACCCACTAACGATAGATCTAAACCACGGGGGCCGTAGAACTAATAGCAACAAAAGGGAGGGCAGGTTGCACCCTGTAGCCCAAGGAAGGCACCTTAAGTGGACAAAAAAAAACGCAGGAATTCTATAAAACACTAATAGTGGAAGGCGGGAAATATGTGGAGGAGTGTTTAGATCTCCAAGTAAAAGGCTCAGACCTATTAGCCTCTTTTGAATCCCTAACAAAACTAGCGGATAAATTGCTGGAAACAAAAGGCCCCATTAAGAAATCAACTCGCCGACGTTGGTTCGATACAAGTTGTTCTAAAGCACTAAGGAACCTAAAAAAGCCCTCAAATGCAAACCAAGGGACACGGTACTAGTGGCCAATTGTAGACAGATTTACTAAGCCAAAACAAAGGAGAGGAAACTGGTACTACAGGCAGAGGTATGGGCAGACCTGAGAGAGGCAGGTGAAAACAGGGATTATTCTGAATTCTGGAGAATTGTGAATAGGCCCTGTTTTCAGGATAACACTACCCCAGTTATTAGTGCAAATATCCTCCCTGACCAGTGGGTTAGACACTTTGAGGGCCTGTATAATAACACCAAGGGGCCCACACAAGAGGGATTGTGGGAAGGTGACAGGAGTGTAGACCTAGCCTTTACACTTGAAGAACTCAAACTAGCGATACAAGGGCTCACACACAATAAAGCACCAGGCCCCGATGGAACACCACCGGATCTGTATAGAAGCAACATAGACCTATGGGCACCTATCCTAACAAGGGTCCTAAATGCGGCGGTTAGGTCTGGCCTCCCACGCTCCTGGTCCACCGCACTGATAGTACCCATTTTTAAGAAAGGGAGCCGAGAAGATCCTAAATGCTACAGGCCGATTTCTCTAATTGATGTTTCAGCAAAAATTCTAAGGAGGGAGATATTAAATCGGCTAACAGAGTGGACCGAGGAACACCACACCCTAGTGGACACTCAGTATGGTTTTAGATGTGGTAGATCAACTAGCGACCAGTGTTTAAACCTATATCTGCTAACTGCTAAATATACCAAAGCTAGCAAGGGCACTGTTTATATGGGGTTTATGGAACTGGCAGCCGCATTCGACAATGTCAACAGAAGTAAACTATGGGCGATGATGGTCACGATGGGCATGGAAGTGGAGCTCATCAACATCCTAAAAGAGCCCCATTGGAACACTACAGCTAAAGTGAGATTTAGCCCAGAGGGGGGACGCACGGAAGCTTTCCCTTGCTTAGGAGGAGTAGGGCAAGGTTGCATCCTTGCTCCGTTTCTTTTTTTGTTATATATCAATGGACTAGAAAGCTCCCTCATCTCCCTTGCCCAGGATTGCCCAAGAGTAGGATCGCAGCAAATCCCAGTACTTTTGTACGCGGATGACGCTGTGTTTCTGGCCCGCACACCGAGGAGTCTACAACACCTGGTAAACGGCTTTGTGGAGTTTATGGCAAACCTGGATCTTGAAATGAATTTAAAAAAGTCTTTTGTCATGGTGGCCTGCAAAAAACCAGCCAAGAAACCAGTGTTCAAGATAGGGACACATACTCTTGAAACGGTTAACACCTTTCCCTATTTGGGCCTTTTGTTGGATAGTGACATGCACTTTAAAGCGCTAGTGGAAGAACATTGCGCAAAGTTTATATCCTCCAATGGGGCAATTTTAAGTTTTGCGAATAGACTTGGCCGGTGGTGTCCTGAACAAATAATGACCCGCTATGGTTCGATCACCACGTCAAAAGCAGTATATGGAGCTGAGGTGTGGGGATTCAAGGACCCGACAAAACTACAAATTGAAGAAGACAAGTTCTTCCGTAGAATCCTCAAAATTCCACAATCTACCCCCTCAGTCATTGTACACCAAGAATTGGGGATGGGATGCATCTCGGACGAGGTGAAGATTAGGCCTATCACTGTTTGGATTAGAATATGGACCAACCCAGAGGCTGAATTAACCAGGGAAATTGCAAAAGACTGTCTGCTAAGGGACAATGCACTGCAAATCCCCTAGTTGAAATATGTTAATGTTACTCTGACAACTATTCACCAGTCTTATTTGTTTCTTGATCATGCGCTGATTACAAACAATTGTAAAATGACAGTGAAGAAACTATTATTAGAAAGCTTTGCAGCTGCCAGACTAAAAGCGGGGATACTTAAGAGATCAGTAACAGCGCATAGCCTAGTAGACAACGGGGTGGGCATGGAACCCTATCTGTTTTTAATGTATAATCAACAGGACAGATTTTTAATATGTCGTTGTAGGCTCAATCTTTTACCTAATATTTTAGCCTATCCTTCGGGGTTTACTGTAACGATTGAGCAGAAGGGTGCCTGCGGCTGCGACAATAGGTCTCCGCAGGACACCCTTCATTTTGTACTTTTATGTCCATTTTATCAATTGCCTAGGCGTCGATTTCTGGTCTACATACTTAAAAGCCAGAAAATACGACATGCGAAAGCAGCCCTGTTGTTTCTACAAAAAGCAAATGATACGTATACCCTGTGCGCCATTTCAAGTTTTCTAAAAATAGCTGTTAGATTAAGAAACACAAGAAATTAACCTTAGCACGAACTTTGTCGTTGAATCATGATCCATGTACAATGTGCCCAGTCAATGTTTGAATCTTTTTCAAATAGGCGTAATGTTCAGAAATGTAATTTAATTTGATAACATTTTATGCACTGTTTACCATGTATTTTTATGATAATTTTTAATTATCAAAATAAAAAAACAAAACTGAACTGAACACATCCTAACTGCACTTTTTTCGTCGCACTCACTTCAGATCCACGAGGTGTTCACTTATACGTTTCATCACTCATGTATGTTATTCGTTGTACGTATTAATTGACTGTATTGTATGTCTTGTCATGTGGAATTTTTTTTTTTTTCCCCCTCCCTAATGCTCCGCCCTGGATGTGGCTAAACCAGGGCATTTGTAGCAGGCCCTATGATGAAGCATGTCACATACTTCGGTATGTGATTGAGGGCAGTTTTTCCAAATTGGGGAATTTTCCTCTGTTGTAATTGTGTACTCTATATACCCCCTGTGTGTGATTAACTGGTAGCCTTAGGGGGCCTGGGGTATTGGAGTTTAAACTTTTGGGGCCCTCTCCCCTCTTGTGTGTAGAAAAGTTGTAAATCAGCCAATCCTGTGCTTTCTGCTGACCTCACAGCCAGGAAGTGGCTACACCCATGCAGCTGCGCTAATCCCGAAGCTGTTGGAGAGGCAGGGAGCACAGCTTACAACACAGGAGCTACTTTGCAAAGTTCTTGCTGACACCCCAAACCAGAAATGGACAACCAGGAGGAGGAAAATGAGGTAGGAGAGCGCAAAAGAAAACACAAATTCAGCGAGAGGGAGCTGGAGGTGCTGATAGAGGAGGTGACAAAGGACCATGATAAGCTGTTTAGCAAAAATTCCCTGCACTTCCCAGGATCACAAAAGAGGCAACTATGGCTGGTGATCCAGGAGAGAATAAATGCCATTAGTGTAACCCGGTACAAAAGGGGGTGTGAGTGTTTGATTGGTTCAGATGCTCCGTCCATTACCACCCCCTTTTGTACCGCTTTTGGCCGCCATAAGTGTGGCAGGGTATGCTTAGACGTGAGTCCCTTGTTCACTTTGCCACTGGAGACGGCTGTAATGCCAGAAACCAGTCCTCGGAAGCTTGTTTCCGGTCCAGGGAAGGCATGGCTTGGCAGTTCGGGCTGGACTGTTCCCATGAGGCACAGGGTCAGACTGATTTGCATATAGCCATGTCTGAACTAGGGTGGCAGAGTAGGCTAAAGAACGGTGATGGATTAAACCCAGATCTTTTGACTGGGTGTGAGTGTTTGATTGGTTCTGATGCCCCGTCCATTACCAGCCCCTTTTGTACCGCTTTTGGCAGCCATAAGTGTGGCAGGGTATTCTCAGACGTGAGTCCCTTGCTCACTTTGCGACTGGATTAAAGCAAGCCAGGCTGAAGACGGCTGGAATGCCAGAAACCGGTCCTTGGAAGCTTGTTTCTGGTCCAGGGAAGGCATGGCTTGGCAGTTCGGGCTGGACTGTTCCCATGAGGCAGAGGGTCAGACTGATTTGCATATATCCATGTCTGAACTGGGGTGGCAGAGTGGGCTAAAGAATGGTGATGGATTAAACCCAGATCTTTTGACTGGGTGTGTGTTTGATTGGTTCAGATGCTCCGTCCATTACCACCCCCTTTTGTACCGCTATTGGTGTAACCCAGCGCTCAAATAAAGAACAAGAAGCGCTGGTATAACCTCAGAAAACATGCAAAAGAGAGGTTGGCTGATAGACTCAAGCAAGTCAAGCAGACAGGTGGTGGGAAATCTACAGCGCCTGTACCAACTGCCCTGGATCTATTGGTGGAGTCCACCCTCCAACCGGAGAGTGTGAGTGGGATTGGAGATACAGACAGCTCAGCCAGAGCTTGCAACAGGCAAGGTAAGATGCATGCACAGCATGCTGTGTCCCTCACTCCCAATGAGGCAGTATGATTCCCACTCCAGTACATGTTTTCCTAAAAACCAGCAATGCGTTATGGAAGATGTAGTCAGATGTAAGACATATTATAACAGTCAGTCCACTGAACCCAAAGGCATGTGACACACATCAGTAATTAGCAAGCGGAGGACAGTCAGTTTGATTGGCAGTAATGACAATTATTATTACACCAATGCTGCCATACAAGTGAGCAAATGTACATTCTGTCCCCACAAGCAAGCCATCATGCACGGCTGCTGATGAGGACACAGGAAAGACACCCAGGAGAGACAACACACAGGAGAAGGAGATCTTGTTGCCTGCTGAGCACACACCACCTCCACCACCATCACCGTCACCACCACCACCATCACCACCACCACCATCACCATCACCGCCATCACCATCGCCACCATCACCACCGCCACCACCACCATCACCACCATCACCACCACCACCACCACTGAGAGCCAGGAGGCATACAGTGGCTAGCCTCCAGCAAATGGAGGTGTCCGGAGAGGACAGCATGGGAGGCCAACATTCCACACTGGTAGGGGATGACAACAGTGCAGGTACACCGTCCCCCACCGAGCACGCCCCCACAGGTGTCAGACATCACAGAGCGAGGGCAGCCAGTCCTGTTGCACAGGGCGAGGTGTCAAGTGTATCCGCCGGTCTCGAGGGGAATATGCTGAAGGTACAGCGCCTGCAAGGCAAAGCAATTTGATCAGTGCAACGCCAGATGGTCCACATGAACAGACACATGCTAGAAATAAAGGAGGGCATGAACAGCATAAACAATACTGTGGCTGAGGGCATGAGGGACATGTCGGTGGCAATAAGGCTGCTCTGCAGCGAACTGAATGAGGATCATTTGGCGAGGAGCAGGGACCAACAGAAGTTGGACACCTACACTAAGGCGGTAAACCGCCTCTCCGCTGCCTCCTCTGTGCTTTGCAGGCGCTCCGTGGCCATGCAGGAAGAGATGGCCCACTGCAGCCGTGATTTTGCAAGGGGGCTGATCACAGTTATCAGTGCACTCGAAGTGCTCCAAACCACCCAAATAACCGCTACAGGTGCAGGGGATGTGGGGGATAGTGAGGAGGCAACTAGCCTCAGCAGCATCACACCCCTGATAACCGAGTCCAGGAGGCGCATTGAACAGCATAGCGCTGCCACAGGACAGACCGCCAGGGAGGACAGTGTGCCCAGTGAACACGGCAGTGCTGCGCGTGGGTGCAGGAAATAATGACAGCCATCACCTGGCATTGAGAGATGGGTGAATGAACCCATTTCACCTTTGGAATGTCCATTGAATTTTGGCATGGCATGTTGTGGGCTTCATGTTGTGGTGGTGTGCAGTGCTATTGCCTGAGTTAAGGTTAATAAAACACTGTCACGCAATTACAGTTACTGGCTTTGTCCCACTACTTACTCAGAAATAGTTGTGTGTGATCTCAGCCCGTCTGTGTCTCCCATCTGGTGCTGCTACCACACCTGCTGCACTGTGCTCTGACTGTGGACAATGCTCACCATCATCCTCTGAGTCAGTTAGTTCCACTGCTGTTCCTTTCTTTGTGGCAAGGGTATGCACCATGGCACATGTTGCTATTATTATACAGCAGATGATAGGGCGGTCCTGACGTGCACCTCCAGACTTGTGGAGGCAGCGAAACCTGCTTTTTAAGAGTCCAAATGTGTGCTCCACAACATTGCGCGTTGTTATGTGTCACACTGTATCTCCTCTCACTTGGGGTAGAAGGGTTGAGATATGGAGCCAGGATAAATGCCCGCATGGCATATGCGCTATCAACTGAGTGAGAAAGGAAGAATCATTAATGACAGTCGCCATCGATTTATCTAGCAGGTATCCTTCCCAAATTCGCCCCCAGCCAGACGTGTGTAGATCCCACTATTCCTGAATATGTAGGAGTCATGGGTGCTCCCGGGAAATTTGGCTACGATGTCGGTGATGATGTGGTCTGCATCACAAATTACCTGCACGTTGAAATAATGTGTAGATTTGCAGCTCCAATATATGTACACTGTAGCTGCAAGTGGGCAGATTGGTATGTGTGTCCCATCAATGCATGTGGGAACTGTGCCTTTTAATACAAATCCATCTTGATTTTCTGCAGTTCCGCCTATGTGCTGAGGAAGAGTGTGTAGTGATTCATTCTTTGCATCATGGCATCCAGGAAACTGTTGAAAAAACAGGAAAGGCAACTATGTGGCACACCACCTGCCACAGCTATCACCCCGTGGTAACTACCTGAAGCAAGTAGGTGCAGGCTACAAAGCACCTGAACATGTGGTGATATAGCATGTGTCCTTGGTGTCTGATGGTCCAGGAGTGGGTGCAGGTCCAGTATCGTGTCTAGGATGGTTTGGGGATGTAGCTTATACCTCGCATTGATTTCAGCCTCAGTCAGTTGGAATAATGTAATGCACAGCCTGTACACGCGTTCCTCCTGTCTCCAGACCCTCAGTCCTGCTGCTTGCATCCGTAGCCGCCTTGCAATAACATAAAGTGCCACCATTGTGTTCACACTGTTGCATTTTGGGGCTGTTTATATGCTGTGCACTTGATTACTACCTGCTTTGAGTCAGTGGTAATTTATGACTCCTAAATACCGAAAATTTGAACCATCGGTAATAGCGATTTTTGGTACATCGATTTGTGACTTTTTTTAAGGATTTCTTATTTTGCAATTCGGTATTTAGGGCTTCGGTGTATGCTAATCGCAAATTATGGAATCGCTAACTGATTTCCCTCATTTTTAATTGATTCCATATTTTGCGATAGAGTTTGGTGTTACCTATATCGTATATGGCTATTTACCGGTCGGTAACACAAAAATTCTGCGAATTTCTGCGTTACCGCTTGGTATTTGGCCACCTACATCTGGCCCTATGTAAGATGAATTTATTCTGGATTTTGCATTGAAATTTACCGAGTACTCTGTACATATGATTTGCCGTCTTAATTGCTAACTTTGCTTGAAATGTACTTCATATATTTTTCTTAACAATACTGTATATAAAACCCCTTAAATCTTGACAGCTGTTTGTACTTCTGAGAATGCTACAGTTGTGATTCTGGTTTTGGACTCTATAGAATTAGAGACGGTCCAGTTGGGGAGCACCAAGGTCCATGTACAAGAAGACGCTTTTGTGCGTCAACACACCTGTGGAGAATATCACCTGAGACTGTGAGGATTCAGTAAGTAATGAGTGTAGCGGTTTTGATATCTCTGCTCTCATGTGAACTCTTTGAACATTTTTTCTGTCTGTTTTCTAACAGATGCAAAAAATGTACCTATTCTTTTAGCTGAAGCACAAGCACTTGCAAACACAATAGAAGCAGAAAGAAATGAATTAGACACCGCAGGTTGTCCTTGTTCATCCATTCTCCTCTTCTTTGTTGAACCTGTTCCACTCCACTTCTACTGATTGCTTTACCACCCCAAACAGGCTCTGGCCGGAATCTGCAACCCTAAATCTCATCCTCACTCCTCTCCTACGTTAAACACATAAATTGATGGAGGCAACCTTTTGGCTAGTCTCTAGTAGTAATTTCCAGAGGCTTGTCTTGACAGGGGTATTGGGATATTTCCTGGTCTGGGTCTTGGATGGACTAGGTAGGTGTACACATTGACTACTTCATTTACATGTTGTGAGACAAGGCTGTGTCTGAATACTGAGCAAATGGAGGGGGCTCACAGTGGACAGAACCAGCTTATTTAGAAGAGGAGTGTTCACCCCATCTGCACTCTTGAGTCGTACCTCTCCTTACATGGGGCATCTCATGGGCGCTCTTGCAAACTGGCTACCCTTACATGCCTTAGTTCTCTGGACTGTGAATACACGGGGGAAAGGACACTGAGTACAAGCCTGAGGAACCGGAATTGATTTTCGGTTATGCAACACCTATAACCAATGTTTTAAGATTAGCATGATGTATCTAAATGATTTAGCATACGCACGCAAATATTACCATAAATTCGTATTGCAGTATTTTAGATTTCTAGCTTGCACTGCTTTCTGCATTTTACACTCACTTGACTCGACCGACGCCATTTTGTGGCCTCGCTCGAAGTCTTACATTAGCAGACCCCATTCATTCCTTGCACCAAAGTCGTTCTCCTGAGAAATAGCCCAACTGTTGCAGAACTGCTGTTTCAGGTCGTTAGGCCCGTCAAGGTTGTAGGTAGCAGGAAAAGGCCTGATAAGCACATTCCGGGAGGGGTGCGGGCGGACTGTCTCGGAGCTGGCAGAAGGGAGTCACCTGTCCAACCTTGCTAATCTAGGATGAGCTAAACCAAGAACGCTTTGTCTGCCATATACGGCCTTTCCTTTCTGCACCAATCTGTACCAACTTGTATTTTTCCATCTTGGGCAATGATTCTGCAAATGCAACTGTATATATGTGATATTCTGACAGTGTGCCAGCAGTCTTCTTGGCGGACCTCTTGGGGTTAGGTCGCAAGGAGCTCCTCTGGCAGAGTTTGTTTGTTATAATAAATGCTTGGACCTTCTACACTGCCAACTGACTGATTATTGGTAATGGGAATGGGATTGGTTGTGAATGTAATTATAATTGGGAGGTGGTAAATAATTTCCAGTACTTCAGTTGGCGACTCCGCCGGGACTCCGCGTTGGGGTCGTCCCTCTGTATTTCAGATAATAATAGGGACATTGAAAGGGGTGCTCCCGATCGTGGGGGTTGCAGAATAGACCAACGAGAATTCGGGGTTTGCTCCGCCCTCCCGATCACGAGGACCTCAGCTGCTAGTGGCCCCACGCCGAAGTCCTTTGGGTGTGACCCAAGAACCGGCCATGTTGGCCTTATCAAGAGTTGGCAGTGAAGAACGTGCAATCTGACCTGCGTGCACCAGGTGATTTTTTTGTCTCGTTTTTGTTGGATTACGTTTTCAATTCTGGATTTGGTACTTGGCATTTGGTGACCTGTGGTCACGGAGAAACTCTGAATAGGGGGTCCGACGGGGCAACGTTGAAATTGCAAGTGCAGATGCCTCTTGTTCAATTTGTGTAGAAACGCTGGAGATAGAGACTATACGCCTTTTGTGGGAACTGCGGTTCTCGCTCGGCCGGACTGTTCTCGGGAACGCCGATGGTTGAGATTGGGTAGCACTCGGACAGATCTGGAGCGGTGCTTGAAAAAGTGGGCTTAGCCAGCATAATCCGGGAGGTGAACCATGAATACTGTCGGAAGGCCTGTAGGTTGGTCTCTGGTTTAAAACCTGTGCAGCTCCAGGCAGTCTAAGGACAAGACTGTTGTCAGAAGGTGTTCTTTGCAGCTTTGGATATTTGGAAAAAGGGTTCTCCATAGGTGGGAGTCGACGGACTCCACCTTCTGTTTGCAAGACATTGGTGTTTTCGTTTTGTCGTTTACAAAACCTCTGTGTGTCTGTTTTATGTCCAATTGAAGGTTTATTTTTGCGATGCGAGTATGACTTTGAATGAAAACATGGCCATGTGTATGAGAGAGTTATGATTAATGACACTTGATTCTGTTATTTTCTGTGAATAATAATCCTCGATTCCTTTTCAGCTCGAGTAGAATAGAGAAAGGGAAATGCCGTGCCTGAGTAAATTATGCTTTGGCTGTGTTCACCAAGAGAATGTGAGGTTAGATGAAAGTCAGCCAGCCCCTCCGGAAGGAACACCCAGTCACGATATGTATTGCAAGCTTGGTATTGGCCCTCTTCTTTTTAATTCCTTGTGGCATAGGTATACGAAGGATAATGTGGAAGTACAGTGGCCGAAAACCAGATCTTTTGATGAGAAAAAGATTCAATATTTACAAGAGCGTCTCTTTGCTAAACGCAGCCGACAGGCTATGTTTGACACCCTTAACAAATGGCAGAAAGAGGCAAAGAGAAGACGTATTCGGTCAGAAAAACTCCTCAAGATACAGCAAGGGCAAACTATAACACAGAAAGCTATTGCGAATGACATGAATAGAACAGAAAAGAGTATTGAGAATGAGGATAGACGGTTTAGGCTGCAAGTGGATAAGAGCTATGTAACGCGAAATGAAGCTGAAGATGAGATAGAGGATCTGCTAGACAAAAGAATTCCCCCGCCATATGCCCCACAGTGCATATATCCCGCGGTCCCTGTTCAAACGGTGGCTACACCGCAAGCATTCGCAACAGAGGAACGAGGCTCTGCCACTCCCAGACGTGATGCCGGCGTTCCATCCCCCTCCGCAGGGGACCTGGCCACTCTTGTCCCTGATTCCAGGCAAACTCTAACATCCCCTCGCACTCAATTAAGCGTCCTGAGTCCCGTATGCGCGTCTCAATCGGCCAGCACCACACCCGGTATGTCAGAACATACTCCAAGAGTGGAATCCGGAGAGTTGGATGGTAAACGACTATTCACTAGATCATCTGTGGCATATGGTGAGAAGGAAGTATTAGCAGATCCGGCCATCAGATGGATGCAGAGTGTCGTGTATACTGTGGCTGACATATGGAGTACGGTAAAAGATTTAGAACCGGTAATGCAGCAACACGTGTTATTACAGATGTCCAATTCCCTCATTGGGTCTTGGGAGGTCAGCTTCAATAACGGGAGCGCTCCTCAGATACTGTATGATATTCGAGACTGGACCCATAGATTTAATCTGACACCAGAGGAAGTATACAAAAACGTAGTCACCCAGGTCCAATATCGAGGCAGATTGTTCTTAAAGAGCCCTCTGTGGACTTCACAGCATCCCATGCGAGAGGTACATCCCATTTATCATCCCGAAGTTCCTGAACTACGCGATGATAGCCAACAGATCACACGGGCACGGATAGATGCCCGGTTTCAGGAGCAATGGGTTTACACTCCATGGAAAAGCAGTGAGGTCCTTGCTCTGAAATCCCAACTGCCCGACCCCCGAAAGAATCCTACAGCCTACTATAAAGAACTGACCGAAGCTGCGGCATCTGCCGTAATGACATTAGCAGATGTCGAGCTATTCTTTGGGTTACTTGTGCCTGTTGATATATGGCGACAGGTGCATGACTCTGATCACGCTGAACTAGGGGGGACATGGGATGAGTTATGAGGGTGGGACCGGGATTGCAAACTGGGAGACAAACCTAAGGGTGAAATAACATCTTTGCCAGCAAAAATTATAGCCTTTATGCACACTTTGATACCGCCGAGGAAGGTTGACTGGGATAAACTGACTGCTTGCCGACAGAAAAAGGATGAAAGCATGTCCGACTTCTTCACTAGATTTGAAGGAGTCTTCATTGACTTTAGCGGACAGGATTTGGCTACGGAAGGTGGAACTAGGTTGTTTGTGAACAGATTTGTTACGAATTTGGCTTCGGAAATTTCTGCACAATGCCAGGCGGCAGAAAGTACTTTGACTACCTCCGCCCCTTCTGTAATTTTGAGCATGGCCCAGTACTATGAGCATAGGGAGAATGAGAGTAAGGAAAAGTTGGAGAAGAAGGCCAAAGATCTTAAAACATGGGTCTTGCTTCAGCAGGTAGTCCGGGGACAAGGAGGGGGGAGAGGAGTCAGAGGGCCTATGTCCAGAGGGGCGGGTGCAGGCCGAGGCACGGGCGGGGCTCCAACTGTGGGTTTAAACCAGTGTTCCTATTGTAGAGAGGAGGGGCATTGGAAAGCACAGTGTCCGTTGTTGCTTGCCCAGAACGGAGCAGTCCGAGGGCGAGGGCGAGGACGGGGCGTCCCCGATCAGAGTGATATGCGCAGAGAGGAAGGATCAGGCAAGTCTGAGCACAATCATTTTGATAACCACCAAGGCAAGCAGTACTATCACGACGATTACGAATACGAAGATCAAGACGCATACGTAAACACATAGGACAGCCAGGGACAGAGTAGGGGCCAAATGTCGATCCCGGTCAATCAAAAGGGACCTTATGTAAAAGGGGAAGTGATGGGGACTTGTGAGAATTTCCTAATTGACACAGGAGCAATGAATAGTTCTGTTGCTCGATCATTGGTTCCAGGGGCGGCTCTGTCCGGGCAAAATAATGTCTCAGTGGGGTTCTCGGGAGTCCCAGTTGTCAGTCCCATCTCCAAACCTCTCCCCTTCACGATTGGTCCCGCCACTATTGACACTCCTCTTTTGCTGACCTCACATTGTGGAGAGAACTTGCTGGGCTTGGATATGTTAAAGAAATTAAACGCGACAATACATTGCTCTGCTGACGGGGTTTATTTAACGATACAATCCAACGCTGACCACATGAAACAATGTTTTGCTAAAAATGAACCCGTTCCCCCAGAGTTTGATGGCATTCCCGCAACGCTTTGGGCTACAGGGGATGCTGATGTGGGTAAGTTGGATATCCCCCGGTTCACATTACACTGAAACAAGGCACGAAAATGCCACGCATCCCGCAGTACAAAATAGCCCCAGCGGGAGAACGGGCTTTGCTGTCCATTATTCAGGATCTGATCGACAAAGGGGTGGTGGAAGAAACGGCTGCTAATATTTGCAATAGCCCGATTCTTCCGATTTTGAAAAGGAATTCTGATTCCGGTGAACAGGGGCATGGTGCTGCTGACCATTTTGTGATTGACCTTATAGCTGTTAACAAGATTGTGGTACCACATTATCCTGTGGTGACAGACATCACCACGATCCTCACGATGATTTCGCCGACTGCCCTGTACTTTTCGGTCATAGACCTGAAAAATGCCTTCTTCAGCATCCCTATCCATCCTGATAGCAGACAGATCTTTGTATTCTCGTTATCTGGACGAAGCTTCCACTTCTGTCGCGCAGCTCAAGGCTATACTGAAAGTCCGAGCATATATAGCCAAGCCCTTAAGGCTTTACTCGACGATCTGGACTTGCCAGAAGGCAATATCCCTTTGCAGTATGTGGATGACTTGCTCATTGCCTCGGATAAGGAAGAAGGCTGCAAAATAGCCACTGTTAAATTGTTGCGCCATTTGGCTGCTAAAGGGAACAAGGTATCACTGTCAAAATTCCAATACTGTCGACAGGAGGTGACCTACCTCGGTCATCTACTATCGAAGGAGGGTAGACGACTAACCCCTGAACGTATTACTACTATTTCTAAAATGTCTGTTCCTTGCACGCAGCGCGAAGTTCGCGCCTTTCTTGGCATTACCTCTTACTGTCGCCAATGAATACCTCATTTTTCTCTTCTTGCTAAACCTCTGTTGCATCTGACCACTAAGGCAGTGCATGAACCCCTCCCCTGGACGGATGAATGTCAGCACTCTTTTGACTCTTTAAAAACTGCTTTATGTTCTGCCCCTGTCTTGGGCACTCCTGACTACCGTAAACCTTTTGTACTGTACGTGCATGATGTCGACGGTTGCTCACTTTCGGTGTTAACGCAGGACTTTGGTGGTAAGCAAATACCCTGCGCTTATCTGTCAGCCACACTGGATAATGTCGCCAGAGCACTTCCTAGCTGTCTGAGGGCCACAGCAGCTGTTGCAGTGGCAATCCGGCAGTCAGAAGGACTCGTCCTAAATTCCAATCTGACAGTGATGGTGCCACATGCTGTGGACACATTACTAAACAAAACGAAGACACAGCATCTTACAAGTGCACGCCTCACTGGATATGAACTGACGCTGTTTGCACCACATATCACGATCACTCGATGTGCGACACTAAACCCTGCTACATTGTTACCACTCCCTCCGAGTGAATTTACCAACGACACACATGATTGCATTTATCGCACCGAAGAAGAAACTAAGGGCAGGATTGACCTTATTGCCACTCCTCTACCTGACCCTCAAGGGGAGTTATATGTGGATGGGTCATGTTTTAAACTAACAGATGGAACAACAGCTGTATACGCGATTACGACTTTGAAGACAGTAGTCGAAACATTCCGAGTACCTCACTGATCAGCCCAAGTTGCTGAACTCATGGCCTTACTACGAGCCTGCGAATTGAGTGAGGGACTCAACGTCAACATCTACACCCACAGCCAATACGCCAATTTTGCGGCTGCTAGATGCCCTCACCCTGCCCAAGAAATTAGCCATCATCAAATGCAGTGTGCACAAAGCAATAGTGGATGAGGTGGGGGAGGGAAATGCTTTTGCAGATCAGGTGGCCAAACAGACAGCACAGTCCCCAATGTCAACTATGTTCGCAAACTCCTCCGCAAGATGGGTGGAGGAATCTGAATTGTTTGATAACACCATGGAAAGTGTGAGAGTATTACAGAAGGAAGCTACCCCCGCAGAATTAGAGAGATGGGAAAAGGAGGTAGGAAGACTGGATGAAAATAATTGTTGGGTTGATCTGACAGAAAAGCAAAGATGGTTACTGCCCAATGCACTAGTACAGGCCGTTGTGACTATGGCGCACGGCCCTGCACACATAGGAGCAAAAGGTATCTGCGGGCTCCTGGACCCAGTTTGGAACAACCCTAATATCCAAAGGACGGCTGTCCGGTTGGTTCAATACTGCATGGTCTGTTTGCAACTCAATCCAGGGAAGGGAGAAAGTGTCCTGAGTGGAAATTTTGCACCCCCAACGCTGCCTTTTGAGGTACTCCAAATGGATTACATTCATATGGAGCGTGCCAACAACTTGAAATACGTCCTGGTGGTGGTTTGCGCTTTTAGCAAATGGGTTGAGGCCTACCCTACTAAGGAAAACACTGCAATGGCCACAGCGAAGGCCCTTCTCAAAGAGTTTGTACCCCGCTTTGGTTTGCCCCGTTTGATCTGGTCGGACAATGGGGGGCACTTTCATGGGGCCCTCGTCAAGCATATCTGTGAGGGCCTACAGATTAAACAAAAATTCCATGCTGCCCGACATCCACAATCAGCAGGGCTCATGGAGAAATATAATGGTATCCTCAAGCTCAGAATGGCCAAGATTCAGGAAAGCACAGGGTTGAAATGGCCTGACACCTTGCCTTTAGCCCTTATTTCACTACGCGTTACCCCACACTCCCGATCTGGCCTCTCTCCATATGAGATAATATTTGACAGACCCGCGAATGTATGGGGGGTACCCAGGCCACAATCCTTTTCTGACATTGAATATCCTATGTTGATCGATTACCTATATGCTTTGACTAAAGATCTTCGTTCTATTCATCAGCAGGTAGCCTCCGTACTGCAGCCTCTGCCAGAGGGCCCCGGACATCGACTACAACCTGGCCAGTGGGTTCTAGTCAAGAAGTTTGAACCCGACACCAGTTTGGCTCCAAGGTGGTCCGAGGCTCGGCAGATTCTGCTTGCCACCGGGACGGCGGTTAAAGTGGATGGGAGAAAACATTGGATCGATGTCTCCCATCTGAAGAAGCTGCCACTTCCACTTCCCTATGATCAGCAACGCTCAGGGGGAATTCTGACACAGGAAACTGAGAGAGCTGCTGCATTTGTACCCTTCTCCGATGCCTGTGATGTTGAGTACAGGCTAGAGGAGGGAGTGACAAGATCAGGTGAATTGGTGTCTGCTGAATCTGCAATTGCTTTGAATCCTGTTTCAAGTACCCCGGCAAGCGAAAGTTCTCATGCTCAAAAAGTACCTGCAGTACTATTTTCTGATCAGGAAGTTCCGGGTCATGTGCGGTATAACCTGCGGCCAAGGAAAACAAATAAGGGTGCCTCAGACCCCACCGCTAGGAGATAAGGAAAGACTCGATTGAATAGATAGGGTTTGCTAGTTTGTCGGTCTGAGGTGCTGAGCAAGACACTGGACTGAACACGTTTAGAGCTGGAACTTTGATCGCTGTGCTCTGTTCAGAAAGAAGACCAGCAATTGTCAACGGCCAGGTTACGCAGCTGGATAACGTCTGACCACCACTCTTTTGGTTGCTTGAGATGAACGATAGGAGTCTACCTGTGAGACTCTGACGGACACAGGGAGAAGTACCCTCTGGCAGGGCGGACTGCTAGGCCCGAGCTTATTTTTGGACTTTTAGCTAGGAATGTACCCTTTTGGCCGTATTGTCTTAGTAGAAGAATTTCCAATTGCACCACGACACGTACCATTCTATGAGCCTATGTTTTCCACATGGACCACGAGGATCAAAGTAGCATTTGTAGTGGTTATAGCTGTTATAATTGCTGTGTTTATGGGCTTGTTTGTATACCTAGAACATCAATACCCTTTGCAGAATTTTCTACCGTCCACTGCTGCCCCATCTGAGCATTTGCTGTACACTTTAGCACCCCACAAAGAACGACATCGCCAGACTTATGCTAAAAATTTATTTGTTGAAATGCTTCATCAGACACACAGTGTTACCAACACTATTGATTGCTGGGTTTGTGGGCTTCGGCCATCCATGGTGCACAATTATGATCTGTTTCTCTCACTACCCTTGTCCTGTCTAGGAAGCTGTGAGGCCTGGTTCAAACTGTTTTCCGCCATATATCGTCACTTGGGTGATAATCGCAGAGATTACGATATAAATGAATACAATATGATTTTAGCATAAATTGACGAGCATGGGGGTTTTGACCGAAAAGGAAATGGGGGACGGGGGTCAATAGACCCACAGGCATGCATGAACAGGTATATGGTGGCTAGGAACAATACTTGGTTGCAGGAAGAACTTAATGATTTTAGCCATTTCAATGCTTCTCAATATTTCCAGCTTTTTGTTGCACGAAATGTTACAAGTGACCATATTGTACCCATTCCTATTTTGAATGTTTCTTCCGAATTTTGTGTGCAAGGAATAGGCCGTGTACGGGTTGGAGACAGTATCTGCAATTATACCTATCGTGTGAAGAAACGAATTAGCCCCCCGTTAATTACGCCACCCAATGTGTATTTCGTCTGTGGAGAAAATGCATATACCTGGTTACCACGTAATTGGGCTTGGCACTGTTACTTGTCCTTCCTATACCCACCTGTATACATAGCACCGTCTGATTATCACAGGACACACCAACTACACCCTGTAAGCACAGCACCCACCACTGTACCCAATAAACAACGTAGGGAGCTTGTCAAGTCCGAAGTCGATCAGACCGACACCTCTTTACAGCAATTCATGGACTTTAGCAAAGGTTTAGTGCCCTTCTGGGGACGCATATTAAATAGCAGAGAAATAATGAGATTGTCCAGGATAGTGGAAAATGTAATTAACATAACTACTGACATCCTGGCCAACTTAACTGTTGAGCTTCGGGCGACCAGGCTTATTGCGCTCCAAAACCGTATGGTTTTGGACGTTATCTTGGCTGATTGAGGCGGAGCATGCCGCGTGATCGGCAGCTCTTGCTGCGTATATATTCCAGACTCCGCCCCCTCCGTTCATCTAGCCATTCAAAAGCTGCATTGCATTGCCTCTGAAATGCATACTGATAATGGGTCCTGGTCACTGTCGGGTTGGTTCTGGGGGCTCCTGTCCACCTGGGGATGGAAGTTGTTATTGATATTGGGCGGAGCAGCCGGTATCATCTTTACCTGCTGCGTCCTGATACAATGTGGCCCGGTCTGCTGCTCCTATTGTGCCTCCCGAGTTACAACACTGTGCGTGCCTACCCCAGTCCCCGCTATAATTCAAATGCTGCAAAAGGAGATTCATGAATTGATGGCCATTAATGAGGAGATTTTTAGGGACTATGCCTGCCTTAGTATTTAGCTACACCACGCTAAAAGGAGGGTTTGAGAAACCGGAATCGATTTTCGGTTATGCAACACCTATAACCAATGTTTTAAGATTAGCATGATGTATCTAAATGATTGAGCATACGCATGCAAACATTAGCATAAATTCGCATTGTAGTATTTTAGATTTCTAGCTTGCACTGCTTTCTGCATTTTACACTCACTTGACTTGACCGACGCCATTTTGTGGCCTCGCTCGAAGTCTTACATTAGCAGACACCATTCATTCCTAGCACCAAAGTCGTTCTCCTGAGAAATAGCCCAACTGTTGCAGAACTGCTGTTTCAGCTCGTTAGGCCCATCAAGGTTGTAGGTAGCAGGAAAAGGCCTGATTAGCACATTCCGGGAGGGGTGCGGGCGGACTGTCTCTGAGCTGGCAGAAGGGAGTCACCCGTCCGACCTTGCTAATCTAGGATGAGCTGAACCAAGAACGCTTTGTCTGCCATATATGGCCTTTTCTTTCTGCACCAACCTGTACCAACTTGTATTTTTCCATCTTGGGCAATGATTCTGCAAATGCAACTGTATATATGTGATGTTCTGACAGTGTGCCAGCAGTCTTTCTGGAGGACCTCTTGGGGTTAGGTCGCAAGGAGCTCCTCTGGCAGAGTTTGTTTGTTATAATAAATGCTTGGACCTTCTACACTGCCAACTGACTGATTATTGGTAATGGGAATGGGATTGGTTGTGAATGTAAATATAATTGGGAGGTGGGAAATAATTTCCGGTACTTCAAGCCCACCCCTCTCTGTGACCATATTTGTTCATTTGGAAAAGATTCAGGGACACATGCATCATTTGAAATTGCTCCCAAAATGCAATGCAACAAAAAATTAATTGTGATTTAGTGTTAGACCTGACATCATTGGCTTGAGTCTCTCCTCCATTTTTTCTGTTTGCCTCCACTGTTTTACGATGTTTTGCTGGTATATGCTTTGGGCGCCGTGCCACTGCTGATCAGTGCCATAGCGCAAGTGCTCCCTAGGTTAAATTGATGTATCTATGGTATCCATGTTTGGCTTATTTGGTTTACTGTCAGACCCTAGTCTAGTGCACCAGGAGTGCCGGGGCTTGTAAATACAAATGCCGCTCGTGGGCTTGCAGCACGTGTTGTGCCACCCACAGGAGCGGCCTCGTAAAAGAATGTCTACGGGTCGGTCATTGCGAGACCCACGTGCAGCCTAGTGCTGTCACGCAGGCTGAGCAAGTATACCTACTTGCCAGCCCCTCAAACCTTCCCTTGACTTCATGTTAGTCACCCCTATGGTAGGCCCACGGGCAGGGTGCATTGTAAGTTTAAGGTAGGACACGCCTGACCAAGTTGGCATGTCCTAATAGTGAATTACCGCCATCTTCGTTCTTCACTATTGCGAGGTAGCCTGCTCTCCGTTGGGTACAATGGGCTGCCGGGATTATTAATGCTATGATCCTAGCTGGCTTGGGGAGCATGGTGCAATGTCGAGTCTGGTATCCCTGAACTCGGGGTTTAATTACGCATCCATTGGTGTGGATGTTTTTTGGACTCTGGGTTCGAAAATGGCACTTTTAGAAAGTGTCTATTTTCTTGTCTAACCATATCTGGTTTCTGCTGGTCTTGCGTGTGTGTGACAGGAGCTGGGTCGCTCCAGAGGTCTGGATGAGTCAGTGTGGGATGAGTGGGACATTTGCGTTGAGAGTAGGGGGAGAGTAGTTGCTGATAGCCGGCCCTGCCTGATACAATACTGGCTCCACCTCCTGCCAAGCGGCTGATGGCTCTGTGCCTGCCATGGACGATCCTAGCCCCACCTCCTGCCAGGAGGCCGATAGCTCTGCTCCTGCCGGTGTCAATGCTGGCTCCACCTCCTGCTGGGCGTCTGAGGACCCAGCCCTGCTCAGTGAATAGGCCAGGTGCTTCTGCCTGGCTCCACCCACAACAGACCCAGGATGTTGGGAAATTCCCCTGCATGGACAAAGGGATCAAAGCCGAAAAGGGGTATAAGAGAAGGACCCCTGAACCAGGAATTTAGATCACTTCTGACAAGGAACCCTGTAACCAAGGACAAGAGACCTGCTGATCTGAGGACTTGCCTACCCCTTCTGCCAGTGTGCTGTTTGTTGGGAGAATCCTGCAGTGCTTCTTTATTTTTGCCAAGGAACCAGGAGAGAGGAACTGTGTGTGCACTCTCACGCTTGCTAAGAAAATCTCCAAGGACTGGAAGAGTGCCAGTCTCCTGCTGAAGTCACAGGGCTAAAGGACTTCATCTGCTTAAAGTGCTATTAGCTGGAACCGTGAGTCCAGCACCTCTGAAAGAACCAGCAATCTCGACGCCGACGGACGTCGCCGAATCCAGCTCGACATAGTGAGTAACGGCCCCAGTGTCCCGCTTCCTCGACGACCGTCCGCCGGGCCCGACCGACGCCAGCAGCAACGCCAGTGAGTGGGAGTACGGCTCCGGCTCCAAGGGACCTCGTGTCTGCACCGCTGCTGATCGCATCGCCCTCGTGCCCTCTCGACGCCGTGAGCGCTGCTCACTCTGTGCAACCGCATCATCGACGACGACGCCTGCTGAGGCCTGATCGACACCGAAGACGCGACGCCGGATTGCTCGACGCCGCTGATCATCGTGTGCTTCATTTTCCTAAAGGTACTATGTTGTTGGGGGTCCGTGTGACTCCGGGCTCGACGTAGCGCTCCTCGCGGTCGACGCCGAACCTTTGGATTAACTTTGCCTCGACGTCGTGTAGCCCCCGTGTGGGTTACCCTGTTGCTAAGAACTGTATTGCCGAGAAGAAGATTTGCTTTGATACTAAAGACTTTTGTGCTAAAGAAGAAACTACCTTTGAACTATCCCTTTTCCCTTCCCAGAGTATTTATTAAGATTGTGTACATTTTTGTCGTTATCTGGTCTTGTGCTAAGCCTCATATAAAAATACTTATTTTTATAATACTACTGTGTCGTGTCCATTTGTAGTGTATTCACTTTATTACTGTATGTGGTCATAAATGCTTAACACACAGCCTCTGAGATAAGCCTGTCTGCTCTGCCAAGCTACCAAGGGGGTGAGCAGGGGTTATCAAAGGGTGTGATCCCCTTGCCCTGACTAGAAAAGGTGTGTCCCTATTTGTCAGAAGTGCATACCTCTGCCAACTAGAGACAGCCGGTTCTAACATTGGATGCAGCGGTGAGGATTTGGACCTTGCATTTATGACCCATGTGCAGTGATTAGTGTGCGCTACATAGTGAAAGCAGACCATAACGCAGTCACAATCTAATTGGGAAGGATCCTATTTTTGGTTCTCCGCTTTTCTGAAACTTGATTTTTTTTTAACACTGCCAGTTTTGACCATGAGTGACACCGGAGTCACTACCCCTGTTGTTGTTGTGGAGGAATTCGACAGAGCGGAGATAAACGACTACGGCTTGAAGGAGCTGAAGTCCTTTTGCAAGCAGTTAAATGTGCCTACCAAAGGCATCTCACGAAAAGAGGAATATCTCAAAGCATTGCAGGCCTGGTTAGAGGCCAGAGATCCCACTGATCCGGTGGTGGTACCGCCAGTGGAAGGGGATGAGGAGGCGCCAGCGAATGGGCCCGAGTCCTCTCCCGGAAGCAGTGTTTCCTCCAAAGGTCTTTCCCCTGAAGAACGAGAAGAAAGGGCGAAGGAGCGTGCATACAACATGGAAATGGCAAGGCTAAAGATAAATGGGCAGTTGGAGTTAGAAAATGCAAGAGGTCGAAGAGAAGCTGATTTGGAGACCAAAAGGTTAGATTTTGAAAGAGAGAAGTTAGCTTTGGAGCGTGATACCAAGTTGAGGGAGTTGGACATCCAAGCTAAAAAGTTAGAATTGAATCCCTCTGGTGGCAGCATCCCATCTGGGCCTGCAGAAAGTAAGTTTTACTTTCCCAAAGATGTGATAAAAGATTATCATAGGAACGAAGATATCGGTCAGTGGTTTAAAGCATATGAGTTAGCATTGTTGGCCCACCAGGTCCCTGAGAAGAATTGGGGAGAGGGGTTGTGGGGTCGCTTTGTGAATGAGGGGAGAGATACCCTGTTAGACATGCCTGTTGCAGATAGGATGTCGTATGCTCATATGAAAGATGCTTTAATGTTGCGGTATGGCCTAACCCCCGAGAAGTACAGACAAGCTTTTAGAGAATGTAAGAAGTTGCCTGGTACGACGTGGGTTGAATATGTGTCTTATTTTTGCAGAGCCATGGATGGTTGGGTAAAGGGCAGCAAAGTGGAAAGTTATGAAGCTCTTTATGATTTGTTTGCTTGGGAGCATTTGACTAATAACTGTTTTCCAGAGCTGCGCCAGCACCTGATTGATAGCAAGATATCTAACCCTAGAAAACTTGCTGAGGAGGCGGACCGCTGGGTCAGTACCAGGGTCCACAAGGGTCCAGTGGGAGACTCAGCCAAAGGTGGGCAGGGTCCCCAGCAGAAGAGTGGGGGGGACAAGGGTAAACAGAAGGAGTCCCAGAAAGGGCCCCAAAGTAATCCCCAAGGGAACCAAGGGAAAGGTTCCCAGCCTCCCACTGAGAAGAAGCCAGGGGCCCCGACGGGTAAACCTGTTCATAGGGGCCCCCTGACCTGCTACGGTTGTGGGCAGGTGGGACACCGGTTTTATGACCCCCAGTGTCCCAAGAAGGATTCGAATGCACTGCCGCGTGCACCCCCGTCAGTTGGCAAGTGTAGCCTTGGGAGGGGAGGAGATGGTTGTCCATGGTGGGAGGGATACCGCATAGATGTCCCTGGTCTCGCTAGGAGACATGCAAATGGTCCCTCCACCCCCTCTGCCTAGTAACACTAGTAAATATAGGCAGTGGGTGACCATTAATGGCCATAGAGTGGAAGCTCTCAGAGACACCGGAGCGAGTGTGACAGCTGTCAAGTGTCACTTAGTGTCCCGAGAGCAGGTGGTACCCCACGCATTCTACCCCGTGATAGCTGCCGACAACTCCCAGAAAGAGTGTGAGGTGGCTCAGGTTTCCTTTGAATGGGGGGGAGTTTCAGGTACTCTTCAGGTTGCTGTGAGGCCCGCCATGCCTGTCGATTGTCTCCTGGGCAATGATTTAGAAGACTCCCCTTGGGCGAAGGTGGAGAGAGAGGCGCATTTGAAAATGTTGGGTGTGCCAGAGTGGGTGTGTGCAACCACTCGATCGATGACAGCGAGTAAGGGTGTTGATGGGGTCCCGGAGCCTGAAAGTATGGCCCAGGACCCAGCTGGGAAGAGAAGAGGCAGGGGGCGCGGGAAACCGTCCCCCGTAGTTCCCGTGGTCCAGGAGGAGGTAGACCCTGAGGGGGATGCCTTGGAGCCCACAGGGGAACAAATTGCCGAACTGGGAGACTTGGCCGAGCTGACCCATTGGCAGCAGGATGGTGGTCCCTCCAGGGAGGAATTCTGTGCGGAACAGAAAGTGTGCCCTTCTCTTGTGGGCATGAGGCAGCAGGCCTCAGCCCAACCCTCAGGTGATCAGTCAGGGTCACATTTTGTGTACTGGGAGAACGACCTCCTGTATAGCAAGCCTAAGGCTGCTGAGCCTGGGTCAGCCCGTGTGCTGGTGGTACCCCAGCGCTTCAGGGCCTTCCTACTGGGTTTGGCTCATGACGTTCCGTTAGCTGGACATCTGGGGCAGGACAAGACCTATGACAGGCTTGTCACCCATTTTTATTGGCCTCAGATGCGAAGGGATGTAGACATCCATTGCAAGACTTGTCACACTTGCCAGGCAAGTGGGAAAAGCGGAAGGAAGCAGAAGGCTCCCCTCCAACCTTTTCCAGTGGTCAGTACCCCCTTTGACCGGGTGGGTATTGACATTGTTGGGCCCCTGGACCCCAAGACAGCCCTGGGCAACAGGTTCATCCTGGTCTTGGTGGACCATGCCACACGGTACCCGGAAGCCATCCCTCTCCGAACAGTGACGGCCCCCGTGGTGGGACGGGCACTGATGGGTGTTTTCTCCCGGATGGGGTTCCCCAGAAAGGTGGTATCAGACCGGGGCACCAACTTCATTTCGAACTATATGAAGTCTCTGTGGAAGGAGTGTGGGGTAACCTACAAGTTCACCACTCCTTACCACCCTCAAGGAATTGGGCTGGTTGAGAGATTCAACCAGACCCTGAAAGGCAGGATCATGGGTCTCGAAGAACCAATGAGGCGGAAATGGGACGTCCTCTTGCCATGCCTGTTGTTTGCTTACTGAGAGGTGCCGCAGAAGTCTCTAGGGTTCAGCCTCTTTGAGCTCTTATACGGTCACCCGGTAAGAGGGCCTTTGAGTCTGGTCAAGGAAGGCTGGGAGCAATCTCCCAGGAAACCTCCCCAGGATGTATACAGTTACATGCTGGCCTTTCGGAACCAGACTCGGCGCTTCAGAGAACTTGCTCAGGCAAATCTGGAGGCCAGCCAGGAGGAGATGAAGCGTTGGTATGACCGGAATGCCACTCTGGTAGAGCTTCAGCCTGGTCAGGAAGTGTGGGTCATGTCCCCTGTGGAACCTTGTGCGCTCAAGGACAGGTGGACTGGACCGTTTATGGTTGTGGAGAAGAAGAGCGATGTCACCTACTTGGTGGACTTGAAATCTCCCAGGAACCCCTTGCGGGTCCTGCATGTCAACCGTTTGAAGCCCCACTTAGAAAGGTCCGAAGTGGGCATGCTCCTAGCTACAGATGCTGGAATGGAGGAGGAGAGTGAGCCTCTTCCTGACCTCCTGTGTGCTAAAGAGCAAGACGGGTCAGTGGATGGTATGGTCCTCTCTGACACACTGACCCTTGAGCAGAAACAGGATTGTCGCCACCTGTCGGGACAATTCCCGGATCTGTTTTCCTTGGTTCCGGGTGTCACTCATTGGCGTGTCCATGACGTTGACACCGGAGACAGCCCTCCTGTGAAGCACAAAGCTTACAGGGTGACTGACAAGGTTAGAGCATACATTAAGGAGGAGGTCTCCAAAATGTTTGCGTTAGGGGTGGTTGAGTCCTCTAGCAGTCCTTGGGCCAGCCCAGTGGTCTTGGTCCCGAAGGCTGCAGCGCCTGGTGCTTCACCAGAACTCCGGTTCTGCGTGGATTACCGAGGACTCAATTCGGTCACGAAGACTGACGCGCACCCCATCCCAGGAGCTGATGAGCTCATCGATCGGTTGGGGGCTGCCCGGTACCTTAGTACGTTTGATCTAACGTCTGGGTACTGGCAGATCGCCTTGACTGATGGGGCAAAGGAGAGGTTCGCATTCTCCACACCAGATGGGCTATACCAGTTCCGGGTGATGCCCTTTGGGATGAAGAATGCCCCTGCCACCTTCCAGAGGTTGGTCAACCAGGTCTTGGCTGGACTGGAGAATTTCAGTGCCGCCTACCTGGACGACATCGCAGTGTTCAGCGCCAGCTGGGAGGAACACTTGCGCCACCTCCAGGAAGTGTTGTTGGCCCTGCGCGGAGCAGGCCTCACAATCAAAGCCAGTAAGTGCCAGATTGGGCAGGGTTCGGTGGTGTACTTGGGGCACCAAGTAGGGAGCGGCAAGGTTGCCCCCCTACAACCCAAGATTGATACCATCCTGGCTTGGGCACCGCCCAAAACCCAAACTCAGGTGAGAGCCTTCTTAGGACTCACGGGTTATTACAGGAGGTTTGTCAAGGATTACGGTAACATTGTGCACCCCTTGACTTCGCTGACTTCCAGGAAGCAGCCACGAAACGTGATCTGGACTGATGCCTGTCAAACGGCCTTCGACACCCTGAAAACTGCAATGTGCACAGCACCTATACTCCAGGCACCCGACTTCTCGAAAGAATTTATTGTCCAGACGGACGCTTCAGAGCATGGCGTGGGGGCTGTTCTAGCTCAGGTGAATGAAGAGGGCAGAGACTTGCCTGTAGCCTTCATCAGTAGGAGGTTACTTCCCATGGAAACGAGGTGGAGTGCGATAGAGAGAGAAGCATTTGCTGTGGTCTGGGCGCTGAAGAAGCTAAGACCCTACCTGTTTGGGACTCACTTCCGGGTTCAGACAGACCACAGGCCCCTCAGATGGTTGATGCAGATGAGGGGTGAGAATCCGAAACTGTTGAGGTGGTCCATTTCCCTACAGGCGATGGACTTTATGGTGGAACACCGCCCTGGTACAGATCACGCCAATGCTGATGGTCTGTCCAGATTTTTCGGCCTTAGTGATGAGGACTCCCTAGGTCAAGGGTAGTTCTCCCCACATTTCAGCTGGAGGGGACACGTATTAGACCTGACATCATTGGCTTGAGTCTCTCCTCCATTTTTTCTGTTTGCCTCCACTGTTTTACGATGTTTTGCTGGTATATGCTTTGGGCGCCGTGCCACTGCTGATCAGTGCCATAGCGCAAGTGCTCCCTAGGTTAAATTGATGTATCTATGGTATCCATGTTTGGCTTATTTGGTTTACTGTCAGACCCTAGTCTAGTGCACCAGGAGTGCCGGGGCTTGTAAATACAAATGCCGCTCGTGGGCTTGCAGCACGTGTTGTGCCACCCACAGGAGCGGCCTCGTAAAAGAATGTCTACAGGTCGGTCATTGCGAGACCCAAGTGCAGCCTAGTGCTGTCACGCAGGCTGCGCAAGTATACCTACTTGCCAGCCCCTCAAACCTTCCCTTGACTTCATGTTAGTCACCCCTATGGTAGGCCCACGGGCAGGGTGCATTGTAAGTGTAAGGTAGGACACGCCTGACCAAGTTAACATGTCCTAATAGTGAATTACCGCCATCTTCGTTCTTCACTATTCTTCACTATTATGAGGTAGCCTGCTCTCCGTTTGTGTCTATTTTCTTGTCTAACCATATCTGGTTTCTGCTGGTCTTGCGTGTGTGTGACAGGAGCTGGGTGGCTCCAGAGGTCTGGATGAGTCAGTGTGGGATGAGTGGGACATTTGCGTTGAGAGTAGGGGGAGAGTAGTTGCTGATAGCCGGCCCTGCCTGATACAATACTGGCTCCACCTCCTGCCAAGCGGCTGATGGCTCTGTGCCTGCCATGGACGATCCTAGCCCCACCTCCTGCCAGGAGGCCGATAGCTCTGCTCCTGCCGGTGTCAATGCTGGCTCCACCTCCTGCTGGGCGTCTGAGGACCCAGCCCTGCTCAGTGAATAGGCCAGGTGCTTCTGCCTGGCTCCACCCACAACAGACCCAGGATGTTGGGAAATTCCCCTGCATGGACAAAGGGATCAAAGCCGAAAAGGGGTATAAGAGAAGGACCCCTGAACCAGGAATTTAGATCACTTCTGACAAGGAACCCTGTAACCAAGGACAAGAGGCCTGCTGATCTGAGGACTTGCCTACCCCTTCCGCCAGTGTGCTGTTTGTTTGGAGAATCCTGCAGTGCTTCTTTATTTTTGCCAAGGAACAAGGAGAGAGGAACTGTGTGTGTACTCTCACGCTTGCTATGAAAATCTCCAAGGACTGGAAGAGTGCCAGTCTCCTGCTGAAGTCACAGGGCTAAAGGACTTCATCTGCTTAAAGTGCTATTAGCTGGAACCGTGAGTCCAGCACCTCTGAAAGAACCAGCAATCTCGACGCCGACAGACGTCGCCGAATCCAGCTCGACATAGTGGGTAACGGTCCCAGTGTCCCGCTTCCTCGACGACCGGCCGCCGGGCCCGACCGACGCCAGCAGCAACGCCAGTGAGTGGGAGTACGGCTCCGGCTCCAAGGGACCTCGTGTCTGCACCGCTGCTGATCGCATCGCCCTCGTGCCCTCTCGACGCCGTGAGCGCTGCTCACTCTGTGCAACCGCATCATCGACGACGACGCCTGCTGAGGCCTGATCGACACCGAAGACGCGACGCCGGATTGCTCGACGCCGCTGATCATCGTGTGCTTCATTTTCCTAAAGGTACTGTGTTGTTGGGGGTCCGTGTGACTCCGGGCTCGACGTAGCGCTCCTCGCGGTCGACGCCGAACCTTTGGATTAACTTTGCCTCGACGTCGTGTAGCCCCCGTGTGGGTTACCCTGTTGCTAAGAACTGTATTGCCGAGAAGAAGATTTGCTTTGATACTAAAGACTTTTGTGCTAAAGAAGAAACTACCTTTGAACTATCCCTTTTCCCTTCCCAGAGCATTTATTAAGATTGTGTACATTTTTGTCGTTATCTGGTCTTGTGCTAAGCCTCATATAAAAATACTTATTTTTATAATACTACTGTGTCGTGTCCATTTGTAGTGTATTCACTTTATTACTGTATATGGTCATAAATGCTTAACACACAGCCTCTGAGATAAGACTGTCTGCTCTGCCAAGCTACCAAGGGGGTGAGCAGGGGTTATCAAAGGGTGTGATCCCCTTGCCCTGACTAGAAAAGGTGTGTCCCTATTTGTCAGAAGTGCATACCTCTGCCAACTAGAGACAGCCGGTTCTAACATTTAGCATTTAAGAAATGCAAATTACTATCAACTTAAAATGTATGGCAATTTGTGGGAACTTTGAAAAATGCACACACACACACCCTTGGGGCATGTGTGTGTGTGCAACATGTTTTTAAATTGCAATTTCAGGGGTGCATCAGGGTGTCCTTTTGGCACCTTTGCACCCTTGAAATTGCAGGCACAATTTGCGAGCATCTATTTGGTACTCACAAATTGCGCAAGCAATTCCCATTGATTCCTATGGGCCTGTAGGCCAATAGAAATGAATGGGAAGCAATTCCGTATTTGCGATTCACAATTTGCGAGTCACAAATAAGGAATGTGTAGGAATCACACATTTCTTTGCGATTCCTACATGCATAAGGAATTGCGATTGCTAAATTGCGATTTCTTAAAAATAACAATTTAGGAATCCCAATTCCTAACTTTAATGCATGTGGTCCACAATTTCTAAAATTAATTAGCGCTTCTGGGCATTTTAGGAGTTGTACTTGTCAGCTCAATGCCCTCTTCTCCCTTTATCATCTTTCATGAGCAGAGTTCATGTTGTACACTAAGCAGAATCGCTGGTGGAGCACGGTCACATGCCTACGATAAATGAAAATCTATAATCCACTTTGCTAAACTGAGCTATGATATTCACTTTCCTGATTTTTTTTCTCACCAGATGTTAGACCTGGCACCATTGGCATGGGTCTCCCATCCATTTTGTTCACTGTTGCCTCCTATGTTCTGCTATGTTTTTGCTTATCTAGGTGCTTTGGACACTTTGCCACTGCTATTCCATGCCAAAGTGCAAGTGCCCCGTACTGTAAATTGTTGTAATGGATTAGTGACTCTATGATTGGCTATTTGATTTACTTGTCATATCCTAGTACAGTACACCATGTGTGCTCAGGGCATGTAAATCAAATGCTGCTGGTGGGCTTGCAGCACTGATTGTGCCACCCACAGAAGCAGCTAGTAAAGTGTGGCTCAGGCCTGCCATTGCGGAGCCTGCGTGCATCCTGGGGCTGCCATGTCGACTTGGCAAGTGCATCCACTTGGCAGTCCCTTACCCTTCCCTTTTCTACATGTTATCAAGCCCTAAGGTAGGTCCAAGGTACCCCCAAGGTCTGGGTGCATTGTAAGTAAAAGGTCGGACGTGCCCTGATGTGTGTGGCATGTCCTGATAGTGAATTACAGCCAATGTCTTTTTTCACTATTGTAAGGCTACCTGTTCCCATAGGTGAGAATGGGCAGTTTGATCATAACATCTTATAATCCTAACTGACTCAGTGAACTTGGTAGAAATTCGAGTTTAGCATGCCTGAACTCAGAATGTTAAAATATATATTTTAGTGAAGGTGGTTTCTACATTTTGTGTTTGAAAATACCACTTTTAGAAAGTAGGTATTTTCTTGCCTAACCATCCAGCATGCCTCTGCTAGGTTTGTGTATTCCATGTCTGGTTTGTGAGTGACAGGGGGCTGAAGAGGGCCTTGGCTCTAGCAGTCTGATGGGTCAGGGCTGGGGCTGAATAGGGCCTGCATTGAATAGAGAGTGGGGGGCAGAGATTTCCTTTCACTGACCTGAGCCCTCATTAAATAGAGATTAGGGGAAGGAGATTTCCTTTCAGCTACCTGGGCCAGGTCGGCTTTCAGCAATGCTGTCTCCAACTCTTGCCAGGAAACTGAACAGAACTGGTTTTTGCTGGGCACAGGCACCCTCTGCCTTCAGAGGACAAAGGATTTACTGGTATAAATATTGGGGCCCAGACCCCAGAATTTTAGATCACTTCTGGGAATAAAGACAAACCTTTGCCAAGGAGAAGAACCAAGGAAGCTGAAGGAGGAGACTACCATTGTGCTGTTTTGCTATTTCTGGGCTTGGTCTACAGTGGTTACTTTATTGCAAAGAAAAGTGGAAAATTACTTTTGTGAACTTTTCATAATCTTGAGGAAGAATCTCCAAGGGCTTGAAGTGTGCTTGCATCCTGCCTGAAGACTTCACCATCAGCTCCTCTGAATTCCCTTGCTGGGAATCCTACTTGCAGAGAGGTGCCTACTGTTGTTTGGTCCCTCTGAGAAGACTGTGTGTCGCTTGGAGCTGGAAGCAGGACGCAATGAGGAGAAGCATGTCGCCTCCGCAGCAGTTGTAATCGCATCGCCGAAGAAGTGTCCCGCCGCTGCAGCTGTTCATCGTCGCAGCACCGTCGAAGCGTGTCGCATCACCAGAAAAGCGTGTCGCCGCCGCAGAGGTCGCTGTTGCATCACAGGAGAAACGTGTTGCTGGGCCTGTCGCAGCTCAGAAGTTACTGAGTTTACCGCACGGCCGTCCTGCGTGCATGCATCACATCCAACATTGTCAGATTGCATCAAAGACGCCATTTTGTCGCACCGGATCATCACATCGCATCTAGGCGTCATCTTGTCGCATCATCACCGGGCCACAGTAAGAAGCGATGCATCAACTCCCCACACAGTAAGGAAGCGAGCCTCAACTCCCATGCGCAGCAGTAAGTAACCGCGCATCCACTCCCCTGAGTTTAAGGAACGGCACATCAACTTCCCTGCAACACTTTTTTTTGCTTTGCGTGACGCAAATAAGGTACTTTGAGATTAAAGTGTCGGATTTCCTATCCACATTGTACTGAGCTACTTTTCTACCGTTTTAAGGTCTATTTTTGAGCACAGTATTGTGGATTTTTGTTGTTTGGTCTTGTATTAAGACTAGTAAAGATTTCTTATTTTTCTATACTGGTGTGGTGTCCATTTGTAGTTTTTTCACTGTATTACTGTATGTGTTCACAAATGCTTTACACACTGCCTCTGAGATAAGCCTGTCTGCTCGTACCAAGCTACCAAGGGGGTAAGCAGGTATTTTTTTAGAAGTGTAGCCCCTTACCCTGTAGTATCGGGTTCCCAAGGCCTACATGTTCCGAAGATAACCCACATACATTGGAAGAACTGTTGGCACGGAAACTGTAAAAAGTCAAAGAACAAGTTTATTAAGACCCCATGGGGTGGTGGTACACTCATACAGCACCCTTCGGTAATGCAAGAGGTATCACACCGAACATCGGTGTGACCCCCTCTTTTATACAATTCTACAGGTAATAAAACGAACAAGCGGCACAAAGTTACAGAACATTATGTACATATAAGGGCATGTTTTGGAACACTGCCAGCTCATTGGAGGGTTTCAAACCCACTGGTCAGTTTGCGGCACATTCCTAAGGAGTGACTGGTCAGTGTGAACTGCGCATGTGTGAGCTTGACCAATACTAAAAATAGCCTGTTGCTGGGCAGACTCGAGTGGTCAGTGGAACGGACAAAGGACTAGAGGGCACGCTGGCCACGAGGCCGCTCATGATCTAAAATGGCCGCCGCTACATATAAAATGGCGTTTCTATGTATAGCCAATTTAAGCGAGAAACGTGTAGCAAAGCTAAGCGCTAACCCAGCCATCGTCAAAATACGACAGACGACCCTTTTAGCGTTTAGCTGAAGCTACCTCATAGTGGACATAGTCAGGGTGTTCATCTTCTATATCAATTAACATTATTTGTGTTACTTCTTTATGAAGCATCATTTTGTCATGAGCAAGAGCTCGTCTCGATGGTACACAGACTGATAAGCACATAGAACAAAAAGCTGGGCCACATTGGATACATAGGCATACAAAGAACAGAATCCCCACAATGATACATAGAATTGTTAACAGTTTCCATCCCCAGGTGGTGAGTATTGACCAGAACCATCCTGACAGAGTCCAAGTACCATTATCCGGATGTATTTCAGCGGCTATCTTATGTAGCTTTGTGATAGCATCGTATACAGACGGTGAATTGTCAGGTATATAGACACAGCAGCTACTTCCGATAATTCTACATGCTCCCCCACGGTCAGCTAACACTACATCTAGAACCATCCGGTTCTGGAGCGCAACAATTCTAGAAATCTGTACTTCTTCAGTGATATTTCCAAGTGCTATTGCAGTATCATTAGCCACAGCCTCAACAACACGGGTCAGTCGTCGGATCTTTCGACTGTTCAAAGCTGCCCCAACGAAGGAAAACAGGCCCAAATTAAAGTCCACATACTGTTGCAAAGTAGTGTCCGTTTGATCAATATCATCCAAAACAACAGCGCGTTTAGCACGGTTTAAAACAAAGTCATGATATAAAATATAGTCATTGTGATACATTGGTGGGGCAATGAATACAGGAGGTAATACAAAAGACACGTAGCAAGTGCCTGACCATCCCAATGGAAGCTGATGATAACCCTTCGTTCCACAAATGAAATAAGTATTGCGGAATGTTACAAACGATATACCATTAGGACTGTCAAATGTGAGTGTGGTGTTGCATTCACTTTTCCCAACAGAAATTACACCTTTATTGCGTATACATAGATCCGCTTTAGTAGCAATAACATTAATAACATGTGCATTCGATACATTGATATTTCGCTGATTGCTATAAATTCGTGAAGCAGACACATTATCAGGGCGGTATTCCTCCCATTCGAATCGAGTACCCTCAGCTTGTGGATACCCATCCCGGTCATGGTGACACAGTTTATTCAAACGGAAAAGCACTCCCCCTTTTGTTGGCCATCTCAGAGTAAAGAGGAGAGTGTACAAAGCATTGCAAGATCCATTATGCGAAAACGGGAGAGGAATGAGTGGAGTACCCCCTTTCTTCTGGTGCCCAGGCAACATCCCACACACCCAGCAATTTGAGGTATTTGTCATATTGTGCGTATGATGTAGGATCTGAATAAAACTATTGTTCAGATAAGTCTGTCGGTGCCGTTCTTCATGATAGGGCAGGGTGAAATGAAAATGTTCAGATGGAGCCGGGGTAGTCGGCAGCAAATGTTCGCGTGCAGGTACCACAAGTTCAACTACCCAGGCTATTACAGCGATCACCACAATAGTCAAAACAAAGAGAATGGCACCCAAGAGTCGCTTATCTCGTGATGCTGATGATGCCATAGTTCAGAAAAGTTCTTGCAGAGTCTCAAATAGTTCAAATTGGTCACAAAGTCTCAAATACACATGCGTGTATACCTAAAAAAAGAAAAAATATGGTGCTGAACTCCGAGGTAGCCGTTGTTTTCTTCTCCGGGCCAAGACGGGTGTCACTACACTGGCAGAACTGATCCCCCCCCCCTTGGAATTCCCGGTTTCCGTTTCACAAACCTGGAGCGGTAACCAACCAGTCATAAAGACACAAAAAGAAACTCTTCTTTATCGTGGCCGTAGATTGTAGCGCTCTCGTCCTGAAGCAGTGTGGTCCGGGAAGGCTCCCTCAACTTCGGCCGACGTCACAGCTGGGCTCTTTTCCTTTTCCAAAATCTCTTTATAATCGGTCAACACAACAGGATTTGCCAGATCAGAAGAGACACGACGGCAGTGGGTTAAGTGTATCCACCGCTTCCTGTTGGTCACTCGTACAGCTGTCCGAGTAGCGAGGAGGACTTGCTCGGGGCCACGCCACCTCGGTTCCAAGCTATTCGTCCTCTCAAACGACCGAATCGTCACAAAATCCCCAGGACGAAGATCATGGCCCTCTCCAGTGGAGTTGTCAGGGAGCGCTTCTCGAACCTGTTGATGAATAGAAAGCAAATCATTTGTTAATCGTGCCAAATAGTCATTCATCATTACACAAGGCACATCATGTATCAATCGCGGCTTAGGCACCCCCCAGATATTCATCGGCCTTCCGAACACCACTTCATATGGTGTGAGGCCCGTTCGTGAATAGGGTATTGATCTGAGGGAGAGTAATGCTAGCGGTAAGGCATCCGGCCATTTTAATGACGTGGACGCCACGATCTTGGCCAGTTTTAATTTCAACGTGGCATTGTACAGCTCGACAAGACCTGCAGATTGAGGGTGGAACACAGCATGAAACTTCTGCTGAATCCCTAACCCCTTAAACACATATTCCACAATTTTCCCGACAAAATGAGGCCCATTGTCGCTCCACAGATATTTGCAAATTCCAAATCGAGGGAAGTACTCTTTGAGCAAAACCTTAGCTGTTGTCAAAGCAGTATTGTCTTTCGTGGGGAAAGCCTCAACCCATTTGCTAAAAGCACATACCACCACTAAGACATACTTCAGGTTATTACAGCGCTCAAGCTGGATATAATCCATTTGGAGTACCTCGAATGGTGCAGAAGGTGGAACGAACCCTCCTTTCGGAGTATCGGTCCCCTTTCCAGGGTTGTGCTGGAAGCATATCAGACAGGTCTGCACTACTCTCTTAGCAGTATTAGCAATCTCGGGATGCTCCCAAACTCGTGTCAACAATCGAGTAATTGCAAGAGCCCCCACGTGTGCCAACCCATGTGCCATTTGGACCATCACATGCAAGTAAGCTGCAGGCAATTTCCATTTCTCCATGTCCTTGCTTCTCCAACACCCTTCATCGTCTAGCACCCCATCTACTGCCCATGCCGCAAGTTCAGCTTCAGTAGCTGATTTCTGAATATCTAATATCTCAGCTCTAGCATCATTCCATCGTTCAGCTTGAGACTTTGTCACGTACATGGGGGAGTCAGTTCGAGACATAGCCGTTTGTCTCGCTATGCTATCCGCAAAGGCATTTCCCTGACCCACTTTATCAGTGATCTTCTTGTGGGCGCTACATTTTATGATCGCTAACTTCTTTGGACAAAGCAACGCGTTTAGGAGATCACGCACCAGTTCTCCGTGCATAATGTGTTCTCCATGAGAAGTCAGAAACCCACGTTCTCTCCAGAGTAGCCCAAAGTCATGCGCTACTCCGAAGGCATACCGGCTGTCTGTGTATATGTTCACACATAAACCAGCGCTCAATTCGCAGGCTCTTGTTAAGGCTATCAGCTCTGCTGCCTGAGCCGATTTCTGTGGTATTCTAGCTGTTTCCACCACTGTCTTAAGTGTCGTGATCGCATAAGCTGCGGAAGTCGTGCCATCTGGCAGCCTCAAACACGATCCATCGACCCACAGTTCCCCATCCACATCTGGAAGTGGCATATCCTGTAAGTCGATACGACCCTTTGTCTGTTCCTCGGTCAGGAAAACACAGTTGTGATGTTTTTCTTCCTGACCCTCCTCGACCGGATAGGGCAATAAAGTGGCAGGGTTCAGAGTAGCACATCTTTTCAGTGTAATATGTGGCGCCAACAGTGTAAGCTCATATCCTGTTAAACGTGCACTCGTGAGATATTGGGTTTTCGTTTGGTTTAGCAGGGCATCTACTGCGTGAGGAACTAACACCAGCAGTTTATGTGATAACACTATTCCCTCACTCTGCCGTATGGCTACTGCTGTTGCTGCTACCGCTCGGAAACACCCAGGCAATCCCCGTGCTACAGGATCAAGAATGGCAGAGAAATACGCACATGGTCTCTGCTTGTCCCCGTGTACTTGCACTAATACTGACAACGCACACCCATTATTCTCGTGCACGTACAATGTAAAAAGTTTCGTGTAGTCTGGTGTGCCTAACACGGGTGCAGAACAAAGGGCCTGTCTCAATTGTTCAAAAGCATTCTGACATTCATCTGTCCATTCAAGGGGCATTGGTGTAGCTTTGGACAGTAACGCTAGCAAGGGCTTTATAATGTGTGAAAAACCCATGATCCATTGTCTACAAAAGGACGTCAACCCTATGAAGGCACGTACATCTCTCTGCGTGCGGGGGACTGGTGTGTCTAAAATTGCTTGAATTCGATCTGATGTCAATGCACGCCCCTCCTTAGACAAAAGATGACCGAGGTAGGTCACCTTGGGTCTACAATATTGAAGCTTTTTCTTGGAAACTTTATGATTATTCTGTGCCAGAAAAGAAAGCAGCGCAATCGTACTATCTTCACATTGTGCATAAGAATCAGCTGCAAGCAGGAGGTCATCCACATATTGGATAAGGACAACCCCCGACTGCAACTCAAAAGAGTCAAGCTGTCTTTTCAAAGCCTGGCTATAGATACTCGGGCTCTCAGTGTACCCTTGAGGAACACGACAAAATCTATACGATTTATTATTTAACGTAAAGCCAAACAGGTATCTGCTATTGGGATGGACAGGAATAGAAAAGAAAGCATTCTTCAAATCAATTACACTAAAGGTCGTAGCCGTTGGTGGTACCATCGTAAGCAAGGTCGTAATATCGGACACCACCGGGTATTGGGGAACGACAATTTTGTTGATCTCTCTCAAGTCAATAATAAACCGATAAATTTTGTCGTCAGTATCTCTCTTCAGAATCGGCAGAATAGGACTATTACAAACATTGTAAGAAACCTCTTCTACCACCCCAGCCGCAATCAGATCTTGGACAATATGTGTCAGGGCAATTTCTCCTTCCTTCGAAATCTTATACTGTGGCACACGTGGCAGAGAAGCCCCTTCCTTAACAGTAATGTGAATAGGTGGAATACGCATCTCCCCCACATCCGTGTCTGAGGTTGCCCATAACGTGTGCAGGAGAGAGGCCAAAGCTGAAATGTCTTGTATAGTATAAAACCTATTTGGGTCAGGATAATTGTCATTGAGAATGACACGCACTCCCTCCGGAGCGCACCGTATCGTTGCTCGAAAATATTTAAGCAAATCAATGCCCAGGATATTATCTGGTGTGTAGGGCGATAACAAAAATTGGCCAAAACTAAAAAATTTGTCGAGACAAAGCGCTAGGGGTTTTGACAATGGGCTAGGGGAGGGTGTGCCATCAAACCCTACACATGTAATCATTTCGCCAGACAGGGGAGCCCTCGGAACCAACCTTTTAGACAAAGCGCTACGGGTAGCTCCGGTGTCAACTAGGAATTGATCAGTAGAACCCAAAATACCCGCTGTTACATATGGACCCTCCTGATCTACAGGCACTTCAATTGGTTCCGCACCCCATCCTACGCAGTCCTATGCATGTACATAATCCTGGTGTTCCACATTCTCGCCTTCCGATATCTGATATTGGTTTCGTCTATCAAAAGTATTTCGTTCATCCTGGCCACGGCCCCCTTGCTCAACCCTTCCACGACCACCTCCACCACCTCTCACTCCCGAGTAACTTCCCCTGAACCTTCCACCTCCTCGACCACGCTGGCTACGTTGTTCACGAAGTACCGGACAATCTTCAGCCCAATGCCCAAACTTTTTACAATAAGCACATTGATCCTCCGCTATGTCCGTACGACCATACGACGTAGTACCTCCACCTCGTCTTCCTCTATCACTCCCTCTATTCTGAGTACCACGAACCTGTGCCAACATCACCTTCGTCTTCAATTCTTTCGCTTTCTTATCAACACTTTCTTTAGCCTCTATCTCCTGCCGTTCATAATACTGAGCCATCGTTAACAAAGACGCAGGGGTCGCCGTGGCCCAGGAACTTTCACTCGTTTTCAATCGTTTTGCAATCTCCGGTAGGAGATTAGTCACATACTTATCTACAAACAAATGCCGACCTGTATCGTCTGTTAACGATTGACCACTATAATCATGGAATGCCTCCTCGAAGCGTGTAAAGAAATCTGAAACCGTTTCATCAGGCTTTTGTTTGCACGAAGCTAACATAGTCCAATCGATCTTTTTAGAAGGAACGAGCGTTTTTAATTTAATCAAAATAGCCGCTGGAAGGTCTAAAATCAACTGACAAGGCTTGCATGCTGGTTTCCTTTCTAAATCAGCTTCATTAATCTCTTTCCATGTACCCCCTAGCACTGTTTCATCATTATTCTTACAAATTTGTCTCCACATATCAGGCGGAAGTATTAACCCAAAGAACAAATCTATATCAACCAGAGTCATCACACAAGATGAAATAGCCCCTTCCACCCCCTCGTAGAATGCTGCCTGATTCTTACGAAGATCAGGTAAATAATTTTTCAGTGCCATAACATCCGCTCTATTCCAAGGCGTATACACCCAATTATATACAAAATACCCCTTCGCATCTTTTGACCTTCTATCATCATCTGTACCTTCCCCTTTCGGTGGAACATACAAAGGTGCAGCTTCACGCATAGGCATAACATGCATTGCAGAATTCTTATCTGAACCCCGGAGAGAACACTCCTTAATCTGCTCGCTATTCTCCGACTCGGACTCCTTTTGCTTCCTTTTTCGCTCCTCCCGCAATCCGGTTGTTTCATCTCGCAGCTGGATCAGTTGCTTGAAAAGGCCATCAACATCTGCAAGATCAAATACACCTTTATCCAAATTCTCACGACATACTGACACAGCTTTAGGTTCAAACGTATCTGAAAGTTGACGATACGCGACAACAACTTCATCCGCCAAATTAGACAGAAAATACAGTAATTCATGATCCGTCCACCTACTCCTCTCCGCAACCACCTCAGCCTGAGAAACACAATTCTTATTCACTTTACGAGCCCAACTACGTAAATGCGCGGACCTCTCCGTGGTAAACCTGAGAGCAGTTATACCCTTCTTTTCCGACTTATCCTGCCCATCATCACCCGAATCTTCAGCTGGAGCCGTTGGCGAAACATACGGAGGCGGTGACCGATCTAGCAATGAAAAATCATCAATTTCATTATTAAGGACAGGATAAAGCGGTCGACGAATAGGGAATTGACCCGTCGTTTGCAATTTACGTTCCCGTTCCTCCCTCTCTCTTTTCTCCTGAGCCTCTTTTTCCTCAAGCTGTAAAGCCTTATCCCGAGCAGCCTTGCGCTGCTCTTTGTCCGCCAAGGCAACTTCACGTTTCATTCGCTCACGCACCGCTTTCTCCCACATTCGCACACAATCAAACATGTTTTGTCTAGACCTGCGTTGAAACAGACATTGCTCCACAAACTGTACTTTTTGCAAATCGAACGACCCATGTAGTGGCCATTGCAATTCAGGATCCGACTTTGTATACTTATGCCAGAGTTTACTGTACATTATAGGGGGAAGGCCATGTTTAATGTACATTTCGCGATTTGGTGTTCCCTCTGGGGGAGCCGGCTGTGATTCCGCTAACCTAATTGTGGTACCATTTCCAAGACAGCACATCCCTCAAAGCGTGCTGAAAACAGGCATGTTCAAAGAGTATCACGAAAGCGTGACACCGTATAAAATGGCACTTACAGTACTTCACACAAATGTGCCGCTCAGAGGAAAAAACAAAGGGGCATATTATCAAGCCTGTGCGCTAAAATTATCGCCGCTTTATCGGCCGAAAACGGCCGATAAAGCGGCGATAATGGGCTTGATAATATGCTCTGTGGAATTCCAATCGAAGCCCATGTTAGATGTGAAGACATCTAACATGGGCTTCGATTGGAATTCCACAGAGCATATTATCAAGCCCATTATCGCCGCTTTATCGGCCGTTTTCGGCCGATAAAGCGGCGATAATTTTAGCGCACAGGCTTGATAATATGCCCCAATGTTAGAGAAACATCTCTACATGCCTGCCTATGTGAAGTGCACTACACATATAGATTCAAAGTTCACAAATTCACAAATTCACAAGTTCACAAATGTTAGCTAACTCAAATCAAAGTCATAGGTCACAGAATTTCAGCAAGCGTCCGAGGACTACCTTACCGATCACAAATCATAGAACTTCAGTAAGCGTCCGTAGACTACCTTACCGATCGCAAATCTTACCCAAACTTTCAAAGGTCCAGATTCCAACTGCCAAGGTCTTTTAATCGAATCAGCCAAACGGCACTTTATCCAGCAACACAGACAATCGAAACTCAGTCGGAGACCGGCGCCACCTGGAAGGTCAGATCGGAAGGAAAGGAAAAAACACCGTGGGTGCCAAGACTCGGGTCACTTAGTGGCAGCGCGCGTCCATGGCGAGTGTCCAAACCTTCGTCACGACCTCTCCTTCGGGCATCCGAGTCGCCGATGAGTCCCTTCGTGGTCGCCAATTTGTAGTATCGGGTTCCCAAGGCCTACATGTTCCGAAGATAACCCACATACATTGGAAGAACTGTTGGCACGGAAACTGTAAAAAGTCAAAGAACAAGTTTATTAAGACCCCATGGGGTGGTGGTACACTCATACAGCACCCTTCGGTAATGCAAGAGGTATCACACCGAACATCGGTGTGACCCCCTCTTTTATACAATTCTACAGGTAATAAAACGAACAAGCGGCACAAAGTTACAGAACATTATGTACATATAAGGGCATGTTTTGGAACACTGCCAGCTCATTGGAGGGTTTCAAACCCACTGGTCAGTTTGCGGCACATTCCTAAGGAGTGACTGGTCAGTGTGAACTGCGCATGTGTGAGCTTGACCAATACTAAAAATAGCCTGTTGCTGGGCAGACTCGAGTGGTCAGTGGAACGGACAAAGGACTAGAGGGCACGCTGGCCACGAGGCCGCTCATGATCTAAAATGGCCACCGCTACATATAAAATGGCGTTTCTATGTATAGCCAATTTAAGCGAGAAACGTGTAGCAAAGCTAAGCGCTAACCCAGCCATCGTCAAAATACGACAACCCTGACTGGAAGCAAGGGTCCCTATTTGGACAAAGGTACCTACCTCTGCCAACTAGAGTCCCCCAAATCTAACACCAGACTACTGAGTATTGCTTTAAATACTATATTATATGCATATTTATATTGCCTTTTTGTCAGTGGTCTTCATGCATTGGTCTGTTCATTTTCTATTCACACTTTGCTTCCATCCACAATGACAATAGGCCAGCCCCTATCAGTCATTGACTGCCCTCATTGTGAAGGGCCACGTTTTGCTTGTGCACAATGTGGATGTCGGTCCTAACAATAACCCCGTCAGAGCCAGGGCTGATAGAATATTGAGTGTGTTTTTATGTCTGACTTTAGCAAAGTCATGGTAGTTCCTCGGACTCGGCTTCCAAGCTCACTATGCCACCTGAAGCAGTAATATCCCGAGCTGTACACTGCTATTTTTCACAGTAGCAGCCTTGCAGCATTTCTTTTCTCTTGCAGTAGCATGACATGGTAATATGAGGGTCTTAGAGAACCAAAAGGCGATTATTTATTTAGGCCTTTTTTGCACAGTGTACAGGCTTGCAACATAGCTCAATGGATATGAGTGCTTCCGAATTGTAACATCATTGGTTCCATCTCGAGGCATGTTTTGTTCCAACATTATTTGCTGTGCTGTTAGTACAATGTGTATCTTTATTTTTGGTTTTCTAAAAAGTAATTTGTTTTTTATTACTCCTTCCAAGGGCAGCCAGCTGCCCAGACACTGTTACAAAACCCTCGTTGCCGACAGAAATGCGCAATGCTCAGCGATGGACAGACACTGCTAGTTTTCACTGCAGCGGCCTTTGTGACTATTTTTTCGTTACAGCAGAACCGAAAGACAACAAAACAACATACAGGAATCTCAGGGCATTCCATTATCTTTAGGTTTATTTTGCTCACATCCAACAAACATGTCATAGTTTAGTTGCAGAGTAAATGTATACAGAAACCGGTTCAATCCCCACCGCCTATACATTTCTGGCGAACTATTTCTCAATTGTTTAGTCTGAAAATGGACCCGTAATCATACTTTTTCAAACGTATATGTCTAATCATCACAATGGTGTTTCCAAATCAGAACTGTAAAGACGCCTTTCCGTGTAGTCCTACCATTCTTAGGGGCTGACGTTTTGTACTACTGTAAATGATGCATGCGAGATCCTGTTATTGTTGTAAGTTTGACTATGAACACACATTGAAAACAGACACATTACCTAATCCATGCATAGGTACCATATCTATGTATTGTATTAGTGTAAGGTATTGTTTTGTTCTTTTTTTCAGTAAGCCACAAATGCTTAATGTTTTCTTTGTGTACAGCGTTTCCATTGCACAGAAATTCAGAACAAGTAGAGTTAAGCCAATCTAATGAACTGTGTGCAATGAAATGTCAAATTGTACATTTTATGCAGAGTATGAGTGAAGAACATGGGGGCTGATTTAGAATTTGGTGGGTGGAGAGTAATCTGTCAGAATGATGGAGGACATTGCCTGAGCCATCCAGAGGAGCCTGAACCCACCAAATCTAGAGTTGTCCACCAGCCCCAAGACCTACTCTGAACTTTGACTGGAAGCCATGTTATGGTGGTTCCTGTCAATGTTGCAAATGTTTGATGGACACCTCCATTAAACATGACATCCTCCTGTCAAACGAATGAGCCCACACCATGAGAGCTTTAGTCCATGGTGTGAGAATTATTTATTTTACACTGTCCCTCACCACCAGGCTATACTTTGCGGTGACGTACATGAAAAAAATACATAAAGCCATAGGACAGACGGTGTTGCATTCTAGCCTCTGACGGTCCATACTCTGTCGGAGGAGTATGTCGGGATGGAGCCGGTATATGCTCTGTTGTCAACATACTTTAGTCCTCCCTGCCTCTAAATCAAGTGGGTGGACCTTGAGCTTGGCAAAGAGGGTACTCTGTCATGATTGCGATGGAGTCCCATCTCGACAAACCATAAAGCAGCCACTTATTTACTTCATGTGCCCAATAAGTTACCTATTGGTTGCATTGCTGGAGAAGCAGTATGTTTACAGTGATTCCACGTGAAGTATGTAGCAAGCAAGTTATCGCATCAAAAAAAAAATCATAGTTGCCAAGCCCAGACCTATCGGCCTAGACAATGTTTGTTTCCTATTGTTTGCATCTAAACCCCATCTCTCCTGCTCACCCGCCCGACTAATGATGCTGTTCTGCAGTTATATCTGGCACAGGGAGACTCAGTACTCCAGTGCTTGGTGTCTTCTCACTTTGTTTGAAACGCGTCCAAACTGGGATTGAATGCCAGACAATAGCAGAAAGAGTAGCAGTTCCAAGTTCCCAACCCTTTTAGTTTTTGGTCGGGTCGGGGGAGATAAATGTGGCATTTCAAAGAAGCTTTCTAAGGTATATGTGTATTTTAGGTCAATAATTACGTATTCTTAACCTTTCAAAGCACATATTTTGCTTCCATCAGTTACTTTGTGGGCCTTTACATTACATGCTTGTAGAACTGGCACGAATACGAATTAAATTAAACATTTTTCAAATGTGAGCAGATATTGATTCAAGGAGTAAAACTGCATGCGTGATTTGGTAAAAGCACATCGCTGATGCACTAAATCCACATCAGCTCACTGAAATTTCATGTGCGGTTACCACCACATTGCAAATAATACACAGAAACATAGGACAGTGTTGATGACACGTAATTTCCCACCTATTAGCATCAAATGCAAAACCTGGAGTCACTACCGCTTGATGTTAATACTGCTACCGAGTGATCATTCCAGATTTTGAAGCACGTTCTAATTGTTTAATTGATGTCCATAATCTTGCTTTGTAAAGAGCTGTATGAATCTACCATTTTCCCTTATATTTTCTACAGTTCCTTAACTTTAGTGCATCAAGCTAAATATATTTTAGGGGTGGACCCAAGAATGTCCCCAAGAATGTACATCATCTTTAGGGCTCCTGAAAGCGGTCTGATCCTCAAACTCTGACATGCCTAGGAAGGGTCATACGTTTATCAAAGTAGGGCCTTATGTTAGGAATACAGGCCCTGGGAGCACTGGAATGCTGAGGCCTGCTTCTATGCAAGTATCACAGGTGGCCTTCTCTCTTTTCATCCCCCTTGACCATAGTGCAAAAATGCAGGTGCACACCACGGGCCATATTGCAGAAAGTGCCTTGGAGGTGTAACAGGCATGTCCGCTCCCTTTGTGCGCCCCGGAGCAATTTGGTATTACTGAAGGTGCTGCAGATTCTTGTGCAGCCCCTTCTGTAATAGTGATAGCACTGGTGCATATATTTGCGCCAGCGCTTTTCAAGAGGGCATTCCCGCATTTGCATGGGGGTGTTGCCCCTAGCAAAAGAGGGAATCACTTTACTTCTGCACTCACACAGTATTATGGATGTGGGCAAACACCTTTAGAAGGTGCACTAAAATCGCACCACAAAAAGGTGTTGTAGTTTCACTGTGCCTCCTAAAGCCAACTCTTTGGAAGGGAGAAAGGGGGTTCCATGGACCCGCCACACATCCCAGCAAGGGTATCTCTAACTAACCCCTCTTCATAGTACAGGCGGGTGCCACCTGCACTGTAAAACATGAAGGGGCTTTGAAGAAGCCTGTCCGTATTCCACTTCTAAGAGTTTGTGGCTGCCACAGGGACAGAGCATTCTAAATAATGTAGTGTACTTTTTTTTGGCACCAATTCTTTATTATGGATTTTTATGTTTTTCCAAAACACAAAAAGATTACACATCAATCAGATATCATGCATAGAATCCAAACGTTCAGTCATCAAAGAGGAGGGGAGCAGCTTGGGACAGCAAAGCCTGGGAGCGGCGAAAATAACCCACAAAAGACACTTAAGGGGCCAAAAGAGCAGGCTGCAGCCCAGTATCGGGGTGGAGAGAACTGTCCCCCACCGGATGTTAAGGGCCATCATAGCCCTAAAGCTGGTGGCGAAGGGGGTAGGTGGCAGTGGACTGCAGAACCGGGGAGGGGTTAGGGGAAGGTGAAAGGATACCAAAGTCCAGAGGGGTGGTAGAAACGGGGAATAAAATCCATGTGGGTATCTGAGGGGGCATTCGGGAGAGGAAACGTCCACAGGAGGACAGGATAAGGGACAAAGAACAAGGGCGATGTCCCCCAAGTGCTGCAGAAACAAGGCAGGAAACAACCAAGGTGTGGGGACGCCATGGAAAGGAGGTCTCTAACCAGCTCAGGGTGGTTCCGAGTCAACAACAGCGAGAAAATTACCTCAGACAAGTTTCAAAGGTGTCTAGGTTGTCATTGAACTTGTACGTCACCAGTTCATGGGCAGCAATGCAGTAAAGTTCGATGTGCCATTCACTAACAGGGAGGACCAGCGGCTGCCACCAGTACTGATCGTGTGAGGTGAGGTCCTGGAGGTTCGAAATTAATCTCTGACAGAATATCGAGAGACAGGATATCGACAGACAAAATATCGACGCTGGAATATCGAAGGCAAGTACATCGACACCCTATCAACAACATGGTAAGTACAAAAATATCGAAAATAAAATATCGATGTTAAAAATATCGTAATTAAATATATCGGGTTTTTTTTGTTATTAAAAAAAGAAATATAACGTAAATAATACTTTTATATAGTTTAAACTTATGTAAAAATATTTTAGAATGTTTAAAATGAATCAATACAACATATTTAATGTTAAACATTTAATTAAAACTAAACATACAATATGTAATATATATTTAATTAATTATAATATATTTTTTTATTATTAATTTAAAAATATTAACAAATACTATAAATTACTAATACATCAACATTCATAAAATAATAACATAAATAATAATAAATATTTATATTTAATACATAAAAACAATGAAATATACTTTCAATATTAAAAAAATTAATTAAACACAACATTATGTAACATAATAAAAATATTATAACATACATAAATAAATATAATTTATATTGGATAGCGTAAGGCTAAAAATTACTATTCAAACTCCATACGGTGCAAAAGTAGGGAAAGTGTTGGATAGCGGATAGGTAAAAAATACTATTTCTACTCCAATGAGTGCAACATTAGGGAAAGCATTGGATAGCGTGAGGGTAAAAATTACTATTCCAACTCCAAAGGGTGAAACAGTAGGGAAAGCGTTGGATAGTGTAGGGGGTAAAATTACTATTCCCACTCCAGAGAGTGCAACAGTAGGGAAAGCGTTGGATAGTGGGTGGGTAAAAATTACTATTCCAACTCCAGTGAGTGCAACAGTAGGGAAAGCGTTGGATAGCGTATGGGTAAAAATTACTATTCCCACTCCAGTGGGTGCCACAGTAGGGAAAGTGTTGGATAGCGGGTAGGTAAAAATGACTATTCCCACTCCAATGAGTGCAACATTAGGGAAAGCGTTGGATAGCGTAAGGGTAACAATTACTATTCAGACTCCAAAGGGTGCAACAGTAGAGAAAGCATCGGATAGTGTAGGGAGAATAATTACTATTCCCACTCCAGAGACTGCAACAGTAGAGAAAACTTTGGATAGCGGGTGGGTTAAAATTACTATTCCCACTCCAGAGAGTGCAACAGTAGGGAAAGCGTTGGATAGCGTACGGGTACAAATTACTATTCCCACTCCAGTTGGTGCAACAGTAGAGAAAGCGTTGGATAGCGGGTGGGTAAAAATAACTATTCCCACTCCAGAGAGTGCAACAGTAGGAAAAGCGTTGGATAGTGGGTGGGTAAAAATTACTATTCCCACTCCAGTGGGTGCAACAGTAGGAAAAGCGTTGGATAGTGTGGAGGTTAAAATTACTATCCCCACTCCAGAGAGTGCAACAGTAGGGAAAGCGTTGGATAGCGGATGGGTAAAAATTACTGTTCCCACTCCAGTGAGTGTAACAGTAGGGAAAGCGTTGGATAGCGTACGGGTAAAAATTACTAATCCCACTCCAGTGGGTGCAACAGTAGGGAAAGCGTTGGATAGCGGGTAGGGAATGCGTTGAATAGTGTAGGGGGTAAAATTACTATTCCCACTCCAGAGAGTGAAACAGTATAGAAAGCTTTGGATAGCATGGAGGGAAAAATTACTATTCCAACTCCAAAGGGTGCAACAGTAAGAAAAGCTTTGGATAGCGTAGGGGGAAAAATTACTATTCCAACTCCAAAGGGTGCAACACTAGGGAAAGCGTTTAATAACATAGATTTTTATTTTAACATACTTCTAAATAATGTTTATGTCTGAAATAATGTATAATGAATTTTTCAAATACATCAACATCAGTAAAATCAATTATTAATTAATAAAACCAATTACATTTGATTAATTAATTGACAATAAATTAACAATAAATAATAAGTATTAAATATTACTCACCAAATGATAAATATTAAATAATAAATTATTTATCATAACAATAAAATATTATGTACATGTAAATCAATAATAAATATTAAAATACATTACACAAATTATTATTCGTTTTTTTAAAATGTTTAACAAATAATTAAATAATTTTTCTAGTTATTAAAAAATATTTACAAATTACAAATTAATTAACAATTTAAAAAATAAATATCTATTAAAATAATTAATTACCAATTAATAATTATTTAATACTGTAATTATCCATAACTAAAAATGTATAAATAATTAAATATTTATAATAAAATTATTTTCCACCCAATACCCCTATAAACCCACAACACGCTCAGGTACTAAAACATAACATTTAATTAAAATTAACATTAATTACCAATTAAATAATTAATTTATCAATTAAAATAATTATTTGCCAATTAATAATAAATAACAAAATAAATTATACATAAAAAATTGTTTTCATATTTACAATTAAATTACTTCCCACCCTATTCCCCTATAAACCCACAACCGCTCCGGTACTAAAACATTACATTTAATTAAAATTAACATTAATTACCAATTAAATAATTAATTTATCAATTAAAATAATTATTGCCAATTAATAATTAATTACAAAATAAATTATACATAAATAAATATTTTAATATTTACTATTATATTACTTCCCACCCTATTCCCCTATAAACACACAACCCGCTCCGGTACTAAAACATAACATTTAATTAAAATTAACATTAATTACCAATTATATAATTAATTTATCAATTAAAATAATTAATTGCCAATTAATAATTAATTACTAATTTAATTATACATAAATACATATTTTATTAATTACAAGTAAATTACTTCCCACCCTATTCCCCTATAAACCCACAACCCGCTCAGGTACTAAAACATATAATTTACTTATAAATAAATGTATTAATATATAAAATTAATACACATATAATATAATTTATTTTAAATACTTAACTAAAACATATAACACATACATATTAAAAAAGAAAAAAATAATACAAATATTGATATTAGTGTCATCGAATTTAGTTGCATCGATATATATGCTATCGATATTACTAACTTCGATATTACTTACATCTATGTGAAAAATTTCGATATTACTTACCTTAGGGTCGATATTTGTCCAACGATATTCTTGACATCGATATTCTGCACCTTCGAAATTTCAAACACGATATTTTGGTAGGTCGAAATTTAAAACTCGATATTTTGACTGTGTACCGTTCGAAATATCACGAAGGAGGGTGATCTGATGCAAGGGGGTAACTGGAAAGGAATAGTAAGGTTGGAGCAGGAGACAGACTCGTCCCGAGGATATGAAACAAGTCGCAGTGATCCGCATCACATCTTCAGCAGCAGTCACGAGAAAGCAGCTTTACCAGCTTAAGTTTCCATGGCGGCCAATAGCAATCATGCAACACCTTGAAGTACAGGGATTTAATCTGGGATTTCTGAAGGGCCCGGCCATGCCACACCACGAGGGAAGTGGATGTGGTGACAGGAGTGGGGACAGAACAACAAGCAATTGAAATTCCAGTCGAGTCCATAGAGGAGGGTATAGAGACGGGACCAAATGCGCTGCCACCTGGGAAAGCCTGAATGCCAGAAAGTAAGATTTTAAATGCAGAATTCGTAGTCTACCTGCCTCTGTGTCCACCCAGATGTGTGTGGCTCAGAGCCTAGGATTGTGGCATTCGGGTTCACTCTCCTTATTTGCACCTAGTGCACCTGTTTTAAGGTGTGCTGTGGTGCAAACAGGGAGTATACACCCTCATCGCATTATGGGCACAGGAAAGGCAGGGTAGGTGGTGTCCGCTCCTGAGAGTACCCCCCATGCCTTATTAGGAACCACAAGTTGCATGGGAAACTCCTGCAACTCTAAGTAGCTGAAGTCTATCAAGATAGGGCAATCATAAGACAAGAGATTGTGTGACCAATGAGTGCACAAAAATGCCACAACATGACCAGAATCACAGCTGTAATGCACAGCACCCAGGACATATTAGTGAGCTGAGAGAACAGATGGAGGAGCAAAAGTCTAATCTCTAGTGGGTGAGGATTCCTTCATCACCCCATGCAGTCTGAACCTATTTGGTCATTACTTTACACCGGACCTTGCTATTTTGTCTTAAGCTTCTTGGATATAGCACACTGGGAGATCTACAGTTCCCTATGGAATCCAATTTCTGCTACATTTGTCTGTGACTACATAGGTCTCATCTATCTTACTTCCCAACTATTGCCGTATGCAGCCATATTTTAGAAGAAATAGAAGAAGGATTACTTTAGACCATGAGTAGGGCCTAACATGATGAATCAGTGAGAGGTTCATTGATACCCATCAGCAGAAGCAGAGATATCTAGTGGGGAGCACTTCCAACGTTTGCACTATCTGCAGATTTTATAGACAATATTAAGAGGATTGAAAACAAGTGGATGGCTGTGAAATTGAAAGTTATGTGCCTGGATGGGATTGTGAAAGGTGTAGAGCAGGGAAAATGAATGCCCAGAATTCAGTGTCAGGAACAATGGATGAATAAATCTAGCAGGGGAGTACAAGACCTGTTGCCTTTAAACCTTGTGCAATAGTGCTTATCCTCATGCTGAATGTGAAGATTGTGGACCTCGATTAGGGTATGGCTGTGCATGAGCACCACAATTAATTTATAACCTGGAAATGATGATTGAACTGTTCTGTTGAGGGCATGGTGATTGCCACCAATTTACTCTACAATTTTCTCTGCAGGGAAAATGTAGACTGGCTCGGCTACGCAGAAAGCAAAATCACTATGCTTCCGGGCTGTCTATTATTAGTATTAAGAAGGAAACTGCCTGGTTAAACATAGCCTCTGTGTTGTGAATTGTATTCTCATTATGCATCATTTCATTATGCATCCTTTCCCTTAGTGGCCTGTTCCCTGCAGCTCAGCCAGTATGGATGTGGTGTGTGTGTGGAATGTTGGAATGCTTGATGAGGTAGTGGAATGCTGGAGTGCCTTGGTGTGGGTGAAAGAGAGACCGTTCGAGTGTGTGGGCTGAGCAGCAAGGATGCTGCTTCTGGTGTGGCTGAACTTCGTATCTTCTACTTACCATCTAAACCTGTAACTAAGTTTAATAAACCCTCTACTTATATCCTACGTCATGGCTACCTCTGGGCTTCCTTTGGGTTGTAACACTCTGCTACGCAACCCCTCAGTGTTGTTAAATTATCTGTGGTGGTACTGACTTCCTTCACAACGAAGATATCATGTTCAAGCATGTGGGGATCGCGAAATAGCAGGGGCAGTTCTCCATCAGCAGTGCCAAAGGTCAAGGCTTCAGCTCCCCTTGTGAACTATTTGACCATCTGCAACCATCTATATGATGCCCTGTGTGTTTAGATACAATTTAAAGGGGATCCTATCTCAGAATGCTTGAAACCCCCAACCAGATGTCAGGGGAGCCTCCGATGGAAGTGATGAGTAAGGTAATCAGAGTGCCATTAGAACTTCCCATTTGGCTTGAGGAGGGAGTGCAGCAATGGATGGCTAGGTGATGATTACTGTGAAACATGTAAAAAGAAAGGAGTAGCATATTAGAACAGCTATCCAGAAGAAATCTTCAGCAGTAGTATGTTCGTGCCTGACGTATACCCTGAAACTTTATAAAAGAAGAGGGCTCTCTGGAGATAAGGGAAATGAGACCACAATGTCTGATGACTTGGTGAGTGCCCCAGTGAGCCTCCGGGTGGAGCACAAATGGAGAAGATTCTAGTTTGTGGGGACCATTCTGCACAACCTAAAGAGCTGAGTGTATCAGGTGACAGGGATTTCATTGGCTTGATTAAGTTCTTCTTCGAGGGAGGAGAGAGTGGGAAGTCGGGCATCGGTAGTATTTGTATTTATTTCTTACACTTTCTCTCCGCTTCGAATCCCTCCTCCCAGATGGGATCATTCTGAACCCTGTGGAGACAGTACCATATTTAAAAGGTTATTTTCTCTAGTCTATTCTTGGGAGGTGTATGGCTAAAACATCAATATGCTGTTTTTTCAATAAAACAGATGTAAACAATAAAATGCATTTGCAACATGAAAACTGCTGATCATAATAATAAACTGATGCTTTAAAGTGCAATTAATGTTTTAAAGTGAGTCCATGGCCCCTTCTACTAGAAGTATAATGGATAATAAACATGCGATTATATTGTTAAAGGGAAACGGATACACACACTATGTGCCACAATTCTTATTTGCAGATCTTGTCCAGCATTCATCAGGTGAGCTCAGTAATTAATATTCATCACTTTAATTTTGTGTTTAAGAGGCACTGTGAATGCTGACTCGTGACAACTTTTAACACTGCATGAACTGTGATATTTTGGCGTGCTGACGTAAAAATAACGTTTTTACTGTTTTTCTTTCTTTAGCAGAATGGTAAACGTAGCCTTGGCCACGTTTTAGCTAATGGGCTTTATTAAACAAAAACATATGGTCGTTTTATATAGTGTTCACAAGCGTGGATTAAAATGAAATCAAAATTATCTGTCCCATTGGTGGACATGTAAATGCAATATCGTATGACTCATCCTTCCACATTTGACCTCACCCTTAAACCATGTGAGAAAATCTAATATCCTTGCAAGGGTTTTGGCATTTTTTCTTTTACACATTTGTCTGTGAGATTCATAAATTTGGTTTTGCAGACACGAGAAGGGCTTTTTAGTAATATGCATTAAACTCAGGAAGGGGTTACTGGCGCTAGGGTAGCATCTCATCAATTTTAAGATGACAGACTTTTTCCCAGCTGGTGTATATAATCTCCTCACCTTTTCTATTTTTATCTGTCATATAAAACATGTATGACTGCTGGGTTTACACGAAATATTCCCAGACAGATCATCCTTTGTAATTTTCTGTCAAATATGGTTTTCATATCGTGTAGCTAAAAATAATAATGGCATCTTTGTCACTTTATCATATATGTATACAATGAAATGTGCAAGGATATCCAGAAGGTGGATACTAATTATTGCTTGAAAATCCTATAAACATTTTAGTTGTGCAGAATGGCTATATAATACCGACTAAAGCAATATATAGTCTGACTGAAGCATATGTGTTTACGTGCAATCGATGCAAATATGGCTCTCGTTAAATGAGAACATGCCGAAGATTACTGCAATTTTTTATTAATAGAATCGTTTCTTCATGCCCCCTGATGAATATCACTACACTGGCCTTTCTAAATTCTCTGGTGTTTTCTTCGATTCACCATCCTTCATGCTGCTGATCCCTACAGAGTATCGTCACGCACAATGACAGTCGTACAACCAATGGAACGTCTAGAGCTTCAACTCTACACAAATGTGCAAAAAACGGTATTGATCTGCTCAATGCACGCACAGTTAGAACAGTCACCAGAGACTCTGTAAACACTGTGGGGCAGATTTATGAGGCCCTTGCACCACGTTTACGCCGCTGTTGCGTCACGCAAGGCGGCGTAAATGTGGCGCATCCCTACGAACGATTTACAACGTGACGCATCTAGGCAGATGCGTCACGTTGTAAAGCCCTGCGCCGCTTGTGGGCGTTCCAGCGCAGGGTGGGCGTTCCGGGGCAGGTGCGCCTCGCAAAAGTGACTAAGTGAAATCTATGAGATTTGACTCAGTCACTTTTAAGCCAATGCTGCGTCAAAAGCCTGCGCCTGCTTGAAGCAGGCGTAGGTCTTGACGCAGCATTGTTAAAATGGGGCACCCCCGAGCCTTGCTGGAGCTGCGTTGCGCTTGCGACGCAACTCCAGCAATGCGCCACATTTCCGGCACAGATGCGTCACGCATCTGTGCCGTTTTTGCACCATGGTGCGCCGCATTATAAATGCGGTGCACCATGGCTGGCGGAGCTGTGGCGCACTGTGGCGCATGTTAACTGGCGCATCCCTGGGGATGCGCCAGTTAACATAAATCTGCCCCTAGGAGTTTCACTTGCTAAAAATAGATTTGAGTGTATCAGTGAGAAAAGGGAACAGGGCCACCCACTCTGAGAAATGTGGTTGTTTGCATCACGCACAGTGTAGTGAGCCACCCAGACTCTACCCGACAATGTTGCCTGCATGCATTCCGAAGGCCAGATGCGGTCCGGGGGTTCAAATAAAGGTGCTCTGGCCGTTCGAGGGCAGAGCACGTCACCACTAGAAGTTGTGTGCAGTGTATTTTTACACATGCAGTCCAGCAGGCCTCATCAGGGCCTAAAACATACAAATCCCCCGCCCATATGCTGGAGACGGGTGGGTCATATCCAAGCGTGTGACGTACCTGCCTGTGTGCATCTGCTGCCTGGCTGTTCTGGGGCTGCGGTGCCTTAGTGCGGGCATGCTGCTGAGGTGGCGCACCGTAGGCTATGATGCGTGGTCACAATGTGAGCAGAACCCCCACGTGACGGTGTTGAGGGCTGAGTGAGCGACGTTCGACCTGCTGGCATGCAGGTGTACAACAGCCGGTCCGGCTGCTTGCCCCCTTGCAGCACCCGTGACCAGGGGCGCCTGGTGACATTTGAAAGTGGTGGGCGTAAACTAATTCGCATATTGCACCACAGCGAGCGAGCCCGAACCACCTTGCATCCATCCATACATCATTCATGCATCCACCCATCCATCCACCCACCCACCCATCCTGCATCCATCCATCATTCATTCATGCATCCACCCATCCATCCATCATGCATCCACCCATCATGCATGCATCCATGCATCCATCCATACATCATTCATGCATCCACCCATCCATCCACCCACCCACCCATCCTGCATCCATACATCATTCATTCATCAGTTATGTGACCTGCAGGTTACAGAAAGATCACTGCTGTAGGTACATTACTCCCTGATCTATCTAGCTGGAATTCAAACCTGAGTCCTCCAATCCCGAATACAAATTAGTACAGCTCAGACCTTATATTCTAGAGTGTCACAGTCATTTGTGTATTGTTCTAGATACTTTTAAATTTGTGAGTATGTACAGGAACAACTATTGCCAGGGTGACTTTAAATACGCGGCAAGGGAGGACTAAATTATGTAGCAAGAAATGGCAAATTATGTGCCATAATGGATGTCATTTTGTGAAAGTATTAATGCATTATGTTGTCATTTTAACACTTGTTAACACAGTCGGCATAGATTTCAACATTATTAGTACCAGTGTTACACAGAATGATGACAACAAGTCCGGGTCCGCACCTCCTCTTTTCCTCAACCCCTTGGCACCTTCACGTCGTCGAATGGCACTGGCAGCCCCTTGCAGCCAATCCTGGCGCTGCAGGGGCACAGGTTACTCTAAGCCCACAGCACGCCCATTAGGAGACCGAAGGGCTCCTAATGGGCATGTGCAAAAAAGCACGAACACAAGTGCGCATGCGTGGGCACGGGTAAAAAATTCACCCTCCGTCCCCACGCATGTGCACTAGTGTTGCTGCCTGCCTGGTGACAATCATGTCAATCAACATGACGCCTCCTGACGTCATGCTGACTGGCATGCATTGTCAGTTCTCCCTCGGTGTCTCCTGCGGGCGGCTGCGGGCGGAGGGGCTAAGCCCCCACGCCCCTATGAACGCACCGCGCCTGCCGGTGACCCAGTTTGATGTCCGATAGTGGGCAGCAGCATCGAGCTCCGGTCAGGAGTTGGCAGCAGCATCCAAACCCAAAGGTGTTGTGATGCAGAGTGCTTGAGATCAGTACGGGAGCTGGCACATGGTTATGCCCCAGGGAGGAATATCTCTGCAGTGCCCTCGTCGTGTGTTGGTGGCTGGCACAATCGATGACTTTGAGGACAGCATTTGACCCCCCTCCCTACCCCTCCTAATACTCTGGTAAGCAGGGAGTGGTGCAAAGCCTAGGGCTGTCCCAAGGCCCCGACCTAGGGGAGGACTACCTGAATTGTGGACCGAAGGGGAGAGGCCATGTACAGTAGGTGCCTGGGGAGAGCAAACTGGCCAATGCACAGAAAGAAGGTCCCAAGACCTTGTGACATGGCAAAAGGGGCACCCAAGCAGTATGTTGATGTCATCTCCAGCATCTGCCCCAGTAGTGCAACAGAAATGATCTCATCCCCCATCAACCCATTGCCCCATTCAGTCTACTGGCAGACCCACAATGACCGTGCTGAGATGGCACCACTAGATCGGCCATTTGCAACATTATTTTCATGCCACCCTAGAGACTGACGGTGCACTTAAGAGATCGATCATGTTACACATGCAAGGTGATGAGCTATACGATTTCTTTGAGAACTTACCTAACACAGGTGCTGACCACTATTTTGATGCTTCCGTCACAGAGCACAAAAGACATTTCGATCTCCAGTTGAATCTGTATTATGAAAGGTTTAAACTCTGGCAGGCGAGACAAGCTGAGGAGGAATCCGTGGACACTTACTTTGCATGGCTGCGCAAGCTAGAAAGCACATGCTCTGGCATTGACAGCGTATACAAAATCAGGCCCAAGTTGATTCAAGGGTGCCTCTCATCAAATCTTTGCAAGCTCATTTTGCAGCAGTCAGGTATCTCACTCGATAATATCCTGATGCTCTCCCGCTCCCACAAATTGGCTGACTGAAGAGCGATGGACATGGAGTCGGCTCTGGCACACCAGTCTTTAGGCTCACCACCTACGAGCGCTATAATAATCAATGAGGAGCAGGTGGAGGCCATACAGTGGCAGCTGGCAAGAACAGGCGAAGCTTCTATGTCAAGACCTCGTAAAAAGAGTTGTAGGAACTGTGGGTCTGCACACTATCCACCAAGAGGGTGCCCGGCACAGGGCACATTGTGCCTGAAGTGTGGCGACCTGAATCACTTTGAGAAGGTGTGCCTCAGCTCTGGAGCATCGAAAGGGGTGAATGCATGAGGGAGGAGAGGTGTGAATATCCGGCATCTGTCATTAGGGGAAAATACTGTCCGAACGTGGCAGAGAAGTGCAGACACCACCCCAATGGAAGGAGATGAGGAGGAAGAAGAAGTGTTCACCATATATTTCATGGAATGGAACAATCAAAATTTGAGTCCTCTGCACATATTCCATGTGGACATTAATAGGGCCCAGATCACTGCCCTTATCCACACTGGGGTATCGCGAATGTCTTCGATGCAGAACAACTAAAGAAAATTTACCCTCAGCCCCCCTAACACCCAGGAAAGCCAAAACATATACCTATGGGAGTACCAACCCCATTCCTTGGCAAGGAGTCATTAAGGTGGAGGTACCTTCTTGAGGAACAATACACTCACCAGATTCCACATTACCACAGGTGAAACAGGAATGCTATTGGGTTGACACATGGCAGAGGACCTCAGTCTGGTCTTCTTTGAAAAACAAATTCACCAATCCATGTGGACAACATCTTTGCAGACTTTCCAGAGCTCTTCCTGATACTGGGGTGCCTGAAAGTTGTGCTAGTCAATCTCTACATAGATGAGACTGTCTGCTCCGTGGTGTTGCTGCACAGAAGAGTTCTGTTTCATCTCAGATTACTAGTCAAAAAGGAGTTAGAATCACTGGAACATGCTGGAGTAATTGAAAAGGTTTTGCCTATGGTGATTTCCCCAAAACTCAAGCAGCAGGGGCAATAAGATTGTGTCGAAATACAACTACTGAATTAGGCGATTTGAAGAGAGAGGCACATAACACCCATGATTGATGAAATTGTGGCTGACTTGAACGAAGCCCATGGTTTTCGAAAATTGACCTGAACTCCAGGTATGATCAGTTGCTGTTAGCAGAATACTCCCCCATATCACAACCTTCTCCACTCATGTAAGATTCATTTCGAGGTGTCCTCGGTAGCCGAGGTATTTCAAGGGGCAATACAGGCGGAACTGTCAGGACTAATAGGTGTCATCAACGTGAGTAATGAAATACTCATATTCTCCAACACTCTTGAGGAACATCATGCCCAATTACGAGCCTCCCTAAGAAGGTTGGCAGAGCGACGACTGACCTTGCACCGGCAGAAATGCGCATTCTACCCCTACGAGGTGGAGTTCTTTGGATATATGTTCTCTCCAAAAGGTCTAAAGGGGACCCCCAGAAAGTGGAGATCATCAGGTCAGTGATGGTGCCGAGAAACCAGTCAAAAGTATGCAGCTTTTTGGGGATGGCCAGCTCTGCGGCTGGTTTATTCCCAACCTGGCCACTCTGTCTGACCCGTTCTGAGCACAGACACGAAAGGACTGTCTCTGGGAATGGAACAGTAAGACAGAGGAAGATTTTCAGGAAATCAAGAATGCTCTACTTCATGATGCCACCATGGAGTACTTTAGTCCCACTAGATCCACGAGCTGATTGTGAAAGTTAGCCCTGTAAGGCTAGGAGCAGTACTCCTGGAGGAAACAGAAAGACATGAATGGGCACCAATAGCATACACCAGTAGGGCGCTCACAACAGTTGAGATAATATATGCTCAAATTGGTAGAAAGGCCTAGACAATCTTGTGGGCCTGCGAGCATTTTCATCTCTATCTCTGTTGCCAGACATTTAAGGTGATCACCAATCACAAACTCCTGGTGCCACTGTTCGGGGGTCCCACTTGCAATGGACCACCAAGGATAGAGAGATAGGCAGTCCAGCTTCAGCAGTGCTCGTTCGCCATTGCATACCGGCCGGGGTCAACAACACAGCTAATTACTTGTCCCGCCTTCCTGTGGACATGGGTAACAGTGCCCAGCGAGAAGACGATCCAAATTCATATGGTAGATTACTATGGTGTTGTGCCCCCAGGCATTTTTGCTAGAGGAAATCACGTAGCATCACCAGTAGGGTTAATTTTGGATCAGTTTATCTAACTATGAAATCCTATTTACTTTGTTAATTTGCCTCACACCCTGCAGCTGGGCATACCTTGTTTCCACTCTGGAAGTATGGTGTTTTGTTGGGCAGAATTCTGACTGTTGCAGTTTGTGCAGCTTTCTTACAATTGGGCCATTCATAAGGATCCCTATCCATTTAGATTTTGCGAGATTAACACCTAAGTTCCGGTGCTGTTTGCACAAATTAACCGATTATTTGAGTGCCTTCACTTACTTGCTTTGGGACACATTCAGCTGCTGTGGGTGGCCATGTTTAGCTGAGAGACTTCCTCTTCTTATTTAAGGTTGGGGTGTGAGGCTGGTGGTTATCTTGGAGGGACAGGGCTACATTGTGTATTAACAGTCTGGCAATGAGCTGCCATTGGGAATACCTCCAATATTACTATGTATGTATGTATGTAGGCACTTTTATAAAGTGCGCTGTAACCCTACGGGCATCCTGGCGCTGCAATATATGTGTGTTACCAACGGGGGATGCCATAGAACATTATCAGAACAGATTATACTCTGGGAAGGAGCCAGGTCTTAAGTTTTTTACAGAACATCATCAAATCCTGTATCTGTCTCAGTTCCATGGGGAGACTGTTCCAAAGACGAGCAGCTACCACATCAAATGCTCTCCCCCCCATTGTTGCTCTTTTTATTTTAGGAATAACTACAATATTGGCTGATGAGAAATGAAGGCTGGGTATAGGAACATAGCATCCAAACCTATTCTGTATTGGTTTGGGCTCAAGTCCATGTAAAGCTTTAAATACAATGCAGAGAGACTTAAACTTTTCCCTTCGAGCCACCGGGAGCCAATGCAACTCTGCCAAGGCCGTAGATCAGGATGACTGACATGGTCTCATGAGGGCACGTTTTGCTGCTGCCGCCTGAATTCTCTGGAGCCTCTCGAGCAAATATCTTGGAGACTCCAATAGCAAAGCACTGCAGTAGTCCAAGCGACTCATGATGACACTCTTGACCACAAGAGCTCTGGCATGAGTTGGTAGCACTGGCAGCACCTTATGTAATCCTCTAATAAGAGTAAAGCAGCTCCCTACAATTTGGTTGACATGAGATTCTAAGTTCAGCTTATTTTTAAAACTAACCCACAGGTTTCGCACCGTCCTCACAGGTACCAAGGGGACCTCCATGGGGATAGGCCAAAAATTGGTTGGAAGAACCGGCGACACTCTGCCTACTCCACAGTGCAGAGTCTCAGTTTTATCATTGTTAAATTGCAGGGAGTTGTCTCTCAACCAGTAGACCATTTCCCACATGCATACGTGGACATTTTCCAGAGATCCATTATGATCGCCTTCCAATGACAAAATGTGCTGGGCATTGTCAGCTTAATTCACCAGCCTAGTGTTAAAAGACTTAATGATGTATATCAGTGGCCTCATATAGGCATTGAATATGATAGGACTGATTGAGGACCCCTGGGTACACCATGCTCTATGTCAACAAAGTCCAATAACAATTTAGCTTCTGGTTTCAATGGACAAAAAGCAGCATTCTCTTGGGGTTGTGTGATAATATTACATTACTTCACCAGCTTAGCTTTGCAGGCCCCCACCACCTAATTTCTGTTCCCCTTAAGTGTTGCCAGATTTGGTAATTTGCCACGCAAATAGGCAAGCTGTACAAAGGTATGCATTATTTGCTCCTTCGTGTGCAAAATTTATTAAATTGACAGCTCCCACAGACACTTGGCAAAAACAATGCAGGCTCTGAGGATGTGCTTACCTCAACCATTTTTGGGAGGGCTGTCAATCATTCGTAGCATGAAAGCGCTAACTGTGATAGCCCTGGTTCATTCTGGCCTGCCCTCTAAGTGCGTTGACCAGTGTGGTCTGGGAGGGAAGGGCTGTTATGTTTTTTATTGATTGACTCATGGTATGGGTGGGTCTTGGAGTTCAGAGTTAGGCTTGTCCGGTTCCTCGTGACCCCGTCCACCAGCTTGCTGCTGAGCTGAGCCTGCGTGTTCAGTAATTGTCAAGGGACATAAACAGCAGTGAGATAACTGGTGATTAATATACTTGCTGGAGAGCACTATGTTTTGTCTAGTCACAGTTTTGCCTTGCTGTAAAGTAGTTCACAGTATTGATGTGGCTGCTGAAGTGCACCATTTGTAAGGGTTTGTGCCTTCCCTAAGGGAAATACTGCGGCCATATTTTCATGTTTCATTATTCTTGAAAGACTTGGTTATGACACTTAAATACAGCTTTACATAAAATGTTATGCAAAAGCCATGTACGTTTTCAACATGGCTTTTCTCTCTTTGTTCCAATTATGGGTATGGCATGATTAAAGCTTCTCTTGAATACATTTTAGAATGCTTTCCTGTTATATTTACTGGTAAAAGTATGTACTGATGAGAGGAAAATTAAAGTCTTTTTGTGATTTTGCTAATTTTCCTACCGGCTGGGACCCCAAAATACTTCTCATGCTGGTAAAAATCCTACTAGGTGGCAACCCTACTTGTAACATGCAGATCTCAGATTTCTAATGTGTGTGCATCGCTCATTGGTGGATTACTTTATTTGTCACAGAGATCCATTAGTTACTTGCAGTCAATAATTTAAAATCCTTGTTCTGTAACATATTGAGCTAAGAACTGGCATCATGGAGATGCACGCAAACTAAAATGCAGTGTTAGACCTTTTATTTTTTTGTCAAGCTTTCATTATTCCAAGGTTGCCAAAAAGGGTTCCTTTGAGGAGAAATAACATCTACTTAGCACGGACAGCCACTACATTATGTTTTAAATGCCCAATTTGTGTTTCTCCAGGGCAAGTACTCATAATTAGTGCTTAATTTGACCCCGTGGTTGCAGGTGTGGTCCACCAGCACACATTTCTGGGGACCGTTACTTATATATCCTCATCAGATAGATAAAAACACACAAACTGGAAAGAAAGAGAAAGATTACTGAAAAACTCGCAAAGGGAGAGAGCAGGGGCTGCCAAGAGTGAAATAAAGGGGCACAACCTCTGTATTTGTGGTCATGATTTTTTAACAGCACCTCTGGAGCAGAGCTTTGAGCACCATCCCTTATTGTTTCACAAATTAAGCACTGTTCCTAACAGATCATTTTGTGCATTGCATTATGTGAAACCCATGGTACATTGATTTATACACTTGAATGATTCTTTGTATCTGTATTATATGTATGTGTGATGTAAATGACTCTGACACCTTATATTAGAATAAATAGCCCTATATAATAAATTGAAGAAAAACATATTTTTGCAAGTGGTATTTATATAATTTGTGTATTTACTCATTCTGACCTACATTTGCCATTCCTACAGTACATGCATATCTCTTACAGTATATGCATATCTGTGATGAACAAAGTAAAAAATCTCCCTCCAAATCATAGTGTTGCTTAAGCACCTAATAAGTGATAACAAACTGAGTGTCTGTCTCCCTCCATTGCATACATATTTAACTGTCAAGCTCTGGAAAAAACTGAGTCAGGACAGAACTCCAACAAAATAAGGGCTGATTGCCCATTAGTTGAAGACATTGTTTTGGGCCCAGATGGAAGTGAGAATAAGAAATCCTCTCCAGGTTGCTGCTCTCAAAGTACAACAGATTATGTGTGGCTGCTGCTGAACGTGCCCTAGAGTCTGCAAATTACAGCGTGACAAATGCAGTGTATTTCACTGATGCTGGCAGGGATCTTAGAGTCACCTCAATAATAGCTACAATGTCCTGCTCATTTCCTGCACTGATTCAAAGAAAAGGCGTACATAAAGAGAGAGTGAAACTAGTGTTGAATAGGAAATATGTCAAACGTGCTTATCAAATGGAAGGTCAGAAAATAGTGGGAATAAAAGGGACTGTGACAAAAGAAGAGGAGGGGGATTGGGAGTTGAAAAAATGTTTAGTGCTCGTGCTCCTTAGTAAAGTATAAATCAAAACGAGGGGTCACTGTTCCTAAAGGAAAAGAGTCGGTCTATGGTGCTGATAGAAGAGTCAGCAAGACTCTTACTTGTTGCCCTCATATACTCCAATGGATGTCATGCTTCATCATAGGATGGTTGCTCCTCGTCAGGCTGGCACTGCAATGCCCTACGGGTCCCCCCAAAGGTCTATTTTGCAGAGATCTTTTTTTTGCTAGTCATATTTATTGGTTTTTAACCCTTTCCATATGTCTAACGTCCCCCGGTTGTCCGACATCAAGGTGAGCGCGTATGTTGGATGGCCAGGTGCCATCAGAATCGCGCATGCATGGAATCTACCTGCAACAAAAGGGAATTCCACGTGCATTAAATGGGTTAAAACTGGGAAAAAGTCAGCATTAATAAAATACAGCATTTCAAAGCAATTGTAGGGCGTCACCATGTTACCCATACAGAGAAGGCCCCTGAAGTAAATAATTTAAAGAAGATGACAAAACAAATTCTCACGCATAGCTCACAATCTCGCGAATGAGGTGTTATTATTCTAGTGGCCACAACAATTTGCAATATTTTGCCAGACACCCTCTTGCCTCATACAAAGGTCTCTCCTGTGCTGCTTACCAGCCCACTCCTCTATGACATTTCATTATGGTAGGTGAGGAAGGATTCAACCAGTTGGCCGTAATGTCCCTTTTTGCCACCATCATGGCTGTGTTTAAAAATAATTTGTTGGCTATAGACCTGTCCAACCCGTCAGTGATTCCCAGAAGCACATATAACGGCTCATGAGGGACCTCCAAGCTCAGAACCTCTGTGAGCTCCTTCTCTGTGGAGTCCCAGTATCGTGTGATGATGGGGCAGTTTCATACCATGTGAAGGAAATCTGACTGATCCTGATTGCATCGTGAGCATGATGCATTGGGTCATAGCCTTGCGCTGTGGAGGCATTTTGGTGTTAAGGAAGCGGTTTGTAAGTAGTATAGCTTGACCAAAGGGAGCCTAATGGAACTGGTGACTGTTTTGGGTGCCATCAGTGCGTCTCTCTAGTCTTCCTCCTCCAGAGGCCTGATCCATTTCTCTCACTGATCCCTTAGTGGGTCCAACCTGTTGGGGGTGTTGTTTGTTAAGGATTGGTAGATACAGTAGATCCCTCCCTTCCCTAAGTTACCCATCATGTTTGTGCCTCAGGTGGACTATATTCTGGCATTGAGGTGCCATTTGATATGTGGCTGTGTAGGGCATGGTGTAGCTACAGATGCCTGTAAAACTGAGTGGAGTGTAGGGAGGATCGGGTTTGTATGTCTTGAAAAGTGCGCATTTGGTCACTTTTCCCCATATGTCTCCGAATTGTGAGATGCTAATGAGGTCCCAAACCCTGAATACTTCTAGGCTGCTGACCTCTTGAAGCCAGGAGCCTTGCCAGAAGAACGTGTATTGGGTTAGCTTGTTCGACCATTGGGTATGGCACAAGGAGGCACGCCTGGCCAGGAGAAACCCCGGCGTCACCATGGGCAAAGATCTAGGGACAGGCCCCCAAGTACATCATCTCCTGGATCCTGGGTAGGCCCAAGATACTCAGCTCCACCCTGTATGCTGGATCTGACCAGCCTCCATTGAACCAATCATGTACCGTAAGTAAGCGGGTCGACAAGTAATATAGGTATAGGTTAGTCATGCCCATTCCTACATCGAAGGATGGGATCTGGCATTGAGACAAGTTCAAGGAGGTCTCTGACCGTTCCAAAGGAATTTGGTGGCCAGCCTATCTAGTTCCTTTAACCACGTTTGTGGGAAACAAAAGGGTGTATCCTGAATTATGTACAGAAACCTATGCAGTGTCATCATTTTGAAGAGAGCGACTCTTCACAAAGGGTTCAGCTGTAACGTTTGCCATCTCGAGAGGTCAGCTCCAGTTCTCCTCACCAATGTAATGTAAAAATGTAATGTACATTGCCACTTATTTTTTTTTTAAAGAATTTTTATTGTTTTCTCCATCCCGCATGATGCCACTTCAATATTATAGTCAAGACCATTTCGCAGATGGTCCCAAAACCAATTTATAAAACAGGATAAGTCAACTTTCATCATTCTTCCCCTAAGTACCCTACCCGCCTCCCTCTCTACCCCCACCCCCCTGGTCAGTGTGCCCTCACCTACTTCCCCTCATCTCGACACATAAACATGGATTCAATATATCTAATACTGGTTAATGGAGAATAACATCACCCATGGTCGCAGTAGACAAGAGGTCCCTTTTAGTTAATCATGTGTGCTCTGATCTCTGTCTTGGCTCCACAATATTTCTTAACCTAGAGGGCAAGCTGACTCCTCTTGTTGTGCGTCAAGGCATCCCCTTCCCCGTCACACTCCCCAGTATTCCCCGCTCCGCTCTCCGTGGTCTGTGGTATTCCTGCGTCCTCATCATCCTCCCCATCCCCTTCCATAGGTGACTGAAGCCCTGCTACCAATGCACCCCATGCTCGCGCTGCCTCCAGCGCCTTATCACTTGAGGTACGTCTAGCCATTTGTAAACGAAGAGTCCCTTCACTACTCGCCCAGTTCAAAACACTCGCCCTCCATCTTTGAAAGCTAGGGCCCGTTCTCACTTTCCAGTGCATGGTAAGTTCCCTTTTTGCCATTATCAACCCCAAATCGTGGAACTTACTAGTGATTTTAGTGCTATGGGTGAGCGGTAACCAAAGCAAAAGGCACGTTCCCATCTCTACCTCCAGTGTACACTCCGTTACTCGGTTCAAACATGCTACTACGTCTGTCCAGTAGGATCCCAATCCTGTGCAAGCCCAAAACATGTGGCCAAAGTCAGCACCTTCTGTGTTGCATCTAGGGCACTGCAATTGGGTGCCCCCAAAATACTGTTGAATTTTGACCGGTGTTAAATAGGCCCTATGTAATGTAAATTGCCACTTCTATAGCGCATAAATCACCCAAAGGTCTCAGAGCGCTGGCAGGTCCACAGAGCAGAGAAGGCAGCTAGGCAGTTAGTAGAACAAATGGAACTGGTCTGGTGGCTCAGTGGACTAATGCGTCCTTTGCAGGGGCCTGGGTTCAACCTCATGGTCACAGCTTCAAATCCCAGTGGGTCCACTCAGCCTTTCATCAATCTGAGGTCAATAAAATTACTACCATTGAGTTAAGTAACAATAAACATCTGTTATTCAGAGCTAAGATACCTCTGGGAGAACATGCGCTTTACAAATACACATGTTATGTTTATGTTATGTTAATTTGGTCACGTTAAGTGACCAGGCAAGGTCAGGAAGCAGGGCCACCCAGATTCCGAGGTATTTAGAGGATTGCCTCATAAGAGGTATTGTGGAATGCCAATCGAAGCAGTCTCTCGAGACATGGAGAGGAACCAGGACAGATTCGGTGGGGTTTAATTGGAGGCCAAAGAGATGCAATGCCCAAAGACAATGGGGTCCAGACCGGGCCAGTTCAGCCAGAAAGAGCAGGACATCATCCGCATAAAGGGCGATTTTGTCCTCGTCTAAACCTGTCCGTTTCCATCCCCTAATTTGGTTGTCAGATCGTATAAGGCATGCAAAGGTTTCCACCGCTAATGCGAATAGGAGCGGTGAGAGGGGACATCCCAGCCTTGTCCCTCTTCTAATAGGAAATGGCCCTGACAAAGTCCTGTTATAAAGGATTTGTGCCTGCGGTCTGGTGTTTAGTATCTTAATTAAATTACCTAACTGTTGCCCCAGGCCCATCTCGAGCAATACCTCTTCCAGGTAATGCCAGTCTACATAGTCAGAAGCCTTCTCATAGTCAATGAAGAGAATCCAAATGGCCTATTGAACCAGCTCGCCACGAGGAGTGAGAGTCGTCAAAGCTTCCAGCATTTTGGGTTGCAGTCCAGGACCCAAGGGAGATTCTGATTTAGCCTGGCGCATTCCTCGTCCCTTGCGTGAGCGTGTATGTCTGTTGCTTGCCTTAGGCGACCTCGCCTGGGCGTCCTCGGTTCGAGCCTTGGGGGATCGATCCAGGGCGTTCAGTCTCATGGGGCGCTCCACCTTCAGCCACGTCCAAGCTGCCTCGGCGGGCTCAAAGAAGAAGGTTTTTTTCTGGAACACCAATCAGAGGCGGATGGAAAAAGAAGCCTATATTTGGAGGTCCAAAGCACAGAGTTCTTGTTTAACCTCCACAAATGATCGTCTGTGAGTTTGGACCTCCGGTGTGTAGTTGGGGAAGATTATTATAAGATGGCCCTGGTAAGTTAGGGATTTCGGCTTGCTTGCTTTGGGGAGGATGGAGTCTCCATCTTTCAAATTGAGGATCCAAGCAATTATCGATCTATGTGGTGCTCCCGGTGGAGGTTTTAGAGCCAGGGAGCGTTGGACCTGCTTGATTGCTCACCATGGGAAGTGGGAGTCTTTGGGCACCCATGAGTGTACCCAGTGTTCAATGAAGCTGCTCATGTGCCCCGGTTCTGAGCACTCCGGAAATCCTGCCAGTAGGAGATTATTGCATCTCAACCTCTTTCCGCATCCTCTGCTTGCTTATGCATTTCTTTATTGTGTGTCTGCAGACGGGCAACTTGGTGTTTTAACTGGTGGACATCGTCTTCTACTGTTGAGATATGGAACTCAGTTTCTTTGATCTGGGCCGTCGCATTGGGGAGATCCTGCGGGAGTAGGGCCACGTCGACTTGGACCTCATCAATTTTGTTCTTTATTGAGGCTTGCGAGGCATTGATTGCTTGAAGGATTGTGCTGTGGTCGGTGACTGTGGGGCATTCTTTTATATGGATCCGCCCATCGGTCCAGAGGAGAAGAAAGTGCCTCAGGTCGTGAAATGTGGGTGATGACAGGGGAGACCAACTGGGTCGAGTAGTCAGGGGTTGGCCTCTCTGTGACCATGAGCAGCAGGTGGATGCAAGACAGGCTGCTCACCCATGGCCCACATGGTTTATACCACCACTGAGTGATTCCACAATTGATCTCTCCGCTGCCAGATAGCCAAGTGTTGCTACACCTGGTTGTTAAGAGGGATCAGTTGCCCGATCATTCCCGCATGTTGTCGCCCCCCTCACCCATCAGGCCGCGGGAGGTCCAGGGACCGGGGGCTTCTTGTAGGATGGTGGGTCGACAGGTCTCACTGGGCTCCCTACGGCCACAGGATCCTGCAGAGGGGGGCACTGCCCTTGAACACCTCACTGCCTGAAACAGCAGCCAAACCCTCAGCCCAGTCGCGCTTGCCCGTCAGGTGCATTCCCCGCAAGCCCAGACCATTCCAGGAATGCAGGTCGGCATGTCACTCCCCATCAGGGATATGAGGCCTAGGGACTAGGTCCTGTCCGTGCCAGCGACCTCCCCAGTGACAGTGGAGACTTCCAGGGGGCTTGTGCAAGCAGGCCGGGGTCCCAGGCTCAGGGTCGCAGTGACCAGAGGTAGGGTTGTTCTCTGGTTGCTGGCTATCTAGGCTGCTGGACACAGGAGCAAATTAAGGTGTGCTGGGCTTCCATACACAGGGTATGGGGAACCTCCGCAGAGATCCCCCCTGCCCGATAGAGACAGCCGATCCGCCCCAAATTAGACCCCAGCTGTCTGCCTGACCGGTTGCAGGTCATTGGGGCCGCAGATGCGGTTATTCTCAGCCCAAGGGAATGTGCCCCCGGCAGGCCTCATCCTCCCCACACATCACAGTTCCCTCACCCACTAGACCGCAAGAGGCTTGGGCAGTGGATGCCCCTCTGTATGCCAGCGGGATATTAAAATCGCAGGACGTCTACGGTCCAGCACCCCACGCAGGCACCAGCGGCTCAGGCCGTAGCTCTAGAACGCCTTGCGCCTCAGGATCTCAGCGTATGGGGGAACCCAGGGGCAGATTTACAAGGCCCTTGCAACACTTTTGTGCTGCTATTACTTCACTTTTGTGATGCAATGGCAGCGTAAAAAATTAAGCAAAAATACCTTGAGCCAGGTATAATGAATGCTGGGTAGGCGTTCCTATGCAGGAAAGCCTCGTAAAAGTGACGCAGTAAAATCTACAAGATTTTGCTGCATGGATTTTTGGACGCCACTGTAGTAAAACCTTACATCGAAGCAGGAGTAAAGAGTGACACAGTGTATTGGGAATAGGCCACAACATGCATTGCTGGAGTTGCGTCCTGCTTGCGACACGACTCCAGCAATGTATGACTTTCCACCAACAGATGCGTCAGTATTTCTAACACATCTGTCAATCCTTACGCCATAGTGTGCCGTATTGTAAGTACGATTTAGAAAAGGGGGTGGTGATGAACAGAGAGTCTGAGTTAAGCAGACCACTCTTACCCAGTCCAAAGATCAGGGCTTCATCCATCACCGTTATTTATCTCACTGCCCCATCCCAGCTCAGAACCTGGCTATATGCAAATCAGTCTGTCCCTGGCCCAGTGCATCATGGGAACAGGGCAGACTAAACTACCAAGCCAATTCTTCACCAGAAAGGAGACAAGCTACCGGGGACCGGTTTCTGGCATTTCAGCCTTCTTCGGCCCGGCTTGCTTGAATCCTGATGGAGCAGTGAGAAAGGGACTCATGTCTGAGTATACCCTGCCACACCTATAGTGGCCAAAAACGATTTAGAAAAGGGGGTGGTGATGAACAGAGTGTCTGAGTTAAGCAGACCACTCTTACCCAGTCCAAAGATCAGGGCTTGATCCATCACCTTTATTTATCTCACTGCCCCATCCCAGCTCAGAACCTGGCTATATGCAAATCAGTCTGTCCCTGGCCCAGTGCATCATGGGAACAGGGCAGACTAAACAACCCAGCCAATTCTTCACCAGAAAGGAGACAAGCTACCGGGGACCGGTTTCTGTCATTTCAGCCTTCTTCGGCCCGGCTTGCTTGAATCCTGATGGAGCAGTGAGCAAGGGAGTCATGTCTGTGTATACCCTGCCACACCTATAGTGGCCAAAAACGATTTAGAAAAGGGGGTGGTGATGGTTTGTCCACCCTAATCGTGGAAGGGTATTCTCAGATGTGAGACCCTTGCTCATTGCACCATCAGGATTCAAGCAAACCGGGCCGAAGACGGCTGTAATTCCAGAAACCGGTCCCCGGGAGCTTGTTTCCTTCCCAGTGTAAGAATTGGCTTTTGTAGTTTGGTTTGCCCTGTTCCCATCATGCACTGGGACAGGAACAGACTAATTTGCATACAGCCAGGTTCTGAAACTGGGATGGTGCAGTGAGCTAAAAAACGGTGTTGGATCTAGCCCTGATCTCTTGACTGGGTGAGAGCTTTCTGCTTAATTCAGAGACTCTGTCCCTCACCACCCCTTGTTGTAAATATTTTTGTCCACCCTAAGCGTGAAAGGGTATTCTCAGATGTGAGACCCTTGCTCATTGCACCATCAGGATTCAAGCAAACCGGGCCGAAGACGGCTGTAATGCCAGAAACCGGTCCCCGGGAGCTTGTTTCTTTCCCAGTGTAAGAATTGGCTTTTGTAGTTTGGTTTGCCCTGTTCCCATCATGCACTGGGACAGGAACAGACTAATTTGCATACAGCCAGGTTCTGAAACTGGGATGGTGCAGTGAGCTAAAAAACGGTGTTGGATCTAGCCCTGATCTCTTGACTGGGTGAGAGCTTTCTGCTTAATTCAGAGACTCTGTCCTTCACCACCCCTTGTTGTAAATATTTTTGTCCACCCTAAGCGTGGAAGGGTATTCTCAGATGTGAGACCCTTGCTCATTGCACCATCAGGATTCAAGCAAACCGGGCCGAAGACGGCTGTAATGCCAGAAACCGGTCCCCGGGAGCTTGTTTCCTTCCCAGTGTAAGAATTGGCTTTTGTAGTTTGGTTTGCCCTGTTCCCATCATGCACTGGGACAGGAACAGACTAATTTGCATACAGCCAGGTTCTGAAACTGGGATGGTGCAGTGAGCTAAAAAACGGTGTTGGATCTAGCCCTGATCTCTTGACTGGGTGAGAGCTTTCTGCTTAATTCAGAGACTCTGTCCCTCACCACCCCTTGTTGTAAGTATTGTAAGTACGGCGTATCTATAGTGGTGCAAGGGTTTTTCATGCAGGCGCAGGGAAACTGACGCATCTATACAGATGTGTCAGTTTCTTGTAAATCTACCCCCCAGTCTGCAGCTCTCTAACCTCTCACTGCCCAAAATAGCAGCCGATCCCTCACTCATATCCTGCCCGGCAGCCGGGCGCAGCTGCCGTAGGCCTGGCTCGCGCCCCAGCTTAGGAGGTGTAGACGGGGGGGAGAGAAGGCCCCAGCGGAGGCTGGAGCTCTTCTTACTTGGTCGCACGGAGTCAGGTTGTGCCGCGTCTCCACACCTCACCCACATTATATAAGTCACTCGGTGTTCAGTACGTCAGCTGGCCATGACTGAGGGAGCCCAGACTGCCGCAGGGGTACCTCCCTCAGCAGTCCCAGCATCCAGGCATAGGCTACAGCAGCAAAGCATAGGGATTTGGTGCCACCATCTTAAGTGTTCAAAAAGCAGGGGTGGCTGGGCCCAGTGGGAAGGAGGGTAGGCAGGGCCACAAAATTGTATAAACCAAGGGATTTTTGCCTATGCCTCCAAATTTCGAATTAAACACTGAATGGTAGAGGGTAAACAAAACTTTATTGGTTTACCCTGACATTGATTTATGTCTTTTGATTATAACTTGGTTATCAAAAAATATTTTTTCTTACACAAACACACCAAAGATCGCCTTCAACTTCATGTCTGGCCATATACAGTTTGAAAAACAGTTTGTACATATATACAGTGCAAAAAATCAACAGTAAACATGTGAAAAAATATACATCAACAACGGATGCGTGGTTGTGACATGGACAAATTAGTCATGGACATTGTGAACAAAATGAATTATAAACAATGAAAAAATCACAATCAACAATACACAACTTGGGAGAAAGAGAAGAATTTTTCAAAATCAAATCCCAAGACCTGAGATAGAATGAATCATTACAGTTCAGGAAAAATTGCCCATTTTTGCACCAGTAACGTTAGCATAAATGTCTGAGAAGGAAAAATGCCGACGCGTTTCAAATCCCGTTACATGGTTTACAGGATTCTCATCAGGGCGGTGTGATTCGACTCCATGGGAACTTGTGTTGTTCTTGCCCAAGGTTGCTCTTGTTTTTGGGGTTCGTCTATGCCGTGGAATTTGAACTTTGCTTTTCTTGGTCCAGCGGCTAGTGTGCCGTTGCCAGAAAAACCAGCTGCATTGAATCCACATGCGCCATCTTTCAATTGTCACTGGCTGTTTGCACGATAATAGGTGTTTACTACACAGTGCAATGGCTGGATTTTTCAATTCTGTAGGTATTGTAGTATTGCTTCTACATTTCAAGGTGTTCCCTAAATCGCTCATTACAGTTGCCCAATATGTTACACTGTTGGTATTGTAGTACTGCTACATTTTATGTCGTTCACTAAACTGCACAGTTCGGGGACATGATCAACTCAAAATTGCTATATCTCAATTTCATAAATTTGATTGTCAATTGTTACTATCAGTCAATGATAGAAGTAGAACGCGTTGCTACACTTGGCCATATATGCCTGATGTAGGTGCGGTAATATTAAACCATCCTATATCATTTTAGCCCATCAAAGGGCCCAATTCTCATCTGAATTCTCCACGCCAGAGTCAGGCTGTCTTTGCCTTCACGCTTTTCAAGCATTTGTATAGAAGGTGTGTGTATGTACATGTACGACCAGTTATTCCAAACATGGCACCATTGCCCACATGTCCCGATATATGTCACATTCTCTGGCGTAACAGTAAGGCATGACCTTACTTGCCCATGTGTGGTATTCTTTATTAAGCTGAGCCACATTCACCTGTTCTATGCTGTGGCTCTTGCATGTGCATTGTGTTCTAATGTGGAATGTATTTAGTTTGGAATGTTTGGCCTCAAGCTGAAGTCAGTTGTATGCTGGACTTTGGAGGATGAGGTCTCTAGCTTAGAGTTTACAATAAAACTCTTGTTAACTTCACCTCTGCCTTCCTGCTTGTCTTTTCATCGACTACACTGCATTTTAGCGATGAGGAAGAGTCAAGACAAATACTTGTGTGTGTACACATGTTTTCCAGATGGCCTTTTTTAAGATTGTTAATCGAGTGGATTCTGGTGCTGTTATTTCTTTTCTAGATGAGTTGTTTGCCAGTGAAGGTTTGCCAAACTCATTACTTACTGACAATGGGGTGCAATTCACCTCTGGTGTTGTTGAGAGTTTTCTGAGTGAGAGAAGTGTTGTTCACAAGCGTGCTTCTGTTTATCTCCCAGAAAGCAATGGAGTTGTCGAGAGATTTATCAAAGTTCTTAAGGAAAGCATGCAGTTGGCTCTTGTCTCCAGATGTGATTGGAAGGAAGCTATCAAGAAAAAGGTTTGTGAGTATAGGTTCACTGCGCATTTGTCTACTGGTGTTACACCTTTTGCTTTGTTTAAGGGAAGATCGGTTTGCACTCCTCTCAAACCCTCTTGGATTTCTACTAAACTTGGTGATGCGGGGGGTCCTAGTGGAAATTTTCCTGGGCAGAAAGACAGAGAGTTGGAAAAAATGGATAGAAGAAAGTGTGAGTATGATGTGAGGAAAGCTGAGAAAAGAACTGTTGTATGTGTTGGAGATTTAGTCAGGATAAAACTGCCAGAGAGGACATTTGGTGTCTCAAAGTTTAGTCAGCCTTTAAAAGTTATCAAACTGTTGGGTAATGTGGTTAGGACACAGGACCATGAGGTTTGGAACCTCAACAGGATTGCTGTTTGTCGTTCCAATAGTGTTGAAGAAGATTCTTCTTCTTCTCCTTCTAATTCCTCTCCTGAAGGTTGTGTGAGTAGATCCACAAGCGAGAAATCGACACCATTTCTTTTAAAAGATTTTGCTCATTCTTGTTTTTCTTCTCTTTTAGTTTTATTTATTTTATTGTTGATAAGAGGGAGGTGTTGTGGTATTCTTTATTAAGCTGAGCCACCTTCACCTGTTCTATGCTGTGGCTCTTGCATGTGCATTGTGTTCTAATGTGGAATGTATTTAGTTTTGAATGTTTGGCCTCAAGTTGGAATCAGTTGTATGCTGGACTTTGGAGGATGAGGTCTCTAGCTTAGAGTTTACAATAAAACTCTTGTTAACTTCACCTCTGCCTTCCTGCTCGTCTTTTCATCAACTACACTACACCATGCTATTCCATTCAATAGTTTCATTCATGCCAATTTTATCTACTTTCTCTGAAAACATCCAGCGGGCCTCTTTCCTGACCAGCACATCCTCAATTGCATATGCAAGCCCATTACTCTCTCCAACACTGTCCACTTTAAGTCCCTGCAATTGTGTTTTGCTTCCTCGAAATGCCAGACCAGTTGTGTTATCACCTTCCCTGCCTTAAGGGTGCTGACATGTTCTTGGGCTCTCACTATAACTTTCCGTGAGGTGAGCCCGATATAATGTAATCCACAGGCACATGTCAGTCTGTAGATCACATTAGTGGTGTTACAATTTCTGAATTTATTTTGACACCAGATTTTCCCATCTGCCAAATTAATATTTTTTATAGCTTGGGTCAAGTCACAGACTGTACAATTCCCACATTGGAATTGCCCTGATGGTATTCCTGTGTCCTTTTTCTGTAGGGGTTGGTGAGTGTAGATCAAAGGCCTAAAACAAAATCTTGAGCGCTTCTCACATGAGTCGGAGTTTTCCTATGTATAGGACAAATATTACCAACCAAGTACAGAGCAGTTCCAACAGCAGTCATAACAGAGGGGAGGTCGTCGACAAGGAGGAGGGCTCCATATAACTGGACCTTTGACAATACAGGCAGTAATGAGGAAGAAATGGTTGAGCAACCATCCACTTCAATTCATAAACATCAATTTATGAAATTACGCTTTGGTATGTGGAAAAGAAAGGATCTCATTCCTTCCTGGAAAGACCAAATGCATAACTGGGACTGCAGACTGTGTGAATATAAGTATGAATCTCTCCAACATATTTTCTGTGTATGCCCATAAGTTATTAAAAGAAAGAAAGAAAGTTATTAATAAAACAAATATTTAGTAACAGAACATTGGAACAAGCAGAGAAGCAGTAATCTCCTGGCTAGGTGGGACCTCAATCCCCCTAGTTTGCAGGGGGGTAATCATTTTTGATCTGCATTAAAAGGTAGTAAGTCAAATTCCAGTGGAAATCCAAACAAAGTCTTAACATTGCATGAAACTACAAAAACTTGTAAAGAAAACGAGCTGTCACAGAATCATAGTCTTATACAATGCTTTTCGGATAGATAATTGAACTTTTACTCAATTTACATTAGATGTACAGCAAGGATCAATTGTTTTAACTTTTTATACATGATATTTACTATGATTTTTTTACGCTGTAAAATGTGTTGCCTTGGTGTAATGGTTTTTAAAAGACCGAACACTTGAAAAAATGAAAATGTATTTATTTATGTCTTTTGCTCATTATGAATTAAAGACGTTTCAAAGTTAAAAAAGGTGGTCAGATACTGTGAGTTGAAGGTGAGACGGTCTCGCCACCTCAGAGGGATACAATTAGGGTGAGGAGGTTGAGATATCATTATGATTAGCATTTTTAGGTCATAATAATGCGAAGTGACTATCTAGTTAGCACGGGTATGTCATAATCATTCAGTATTCTGTGCAACATGTGTGCCAAAAATATCAAATAGAAGAATTACATAACAGCATACAAAAAGGATAAAAAAGGGAGGGATGTCAGCGTTTACTCATGTCCCATAAATGGCAAACCCTGGTGCTCAGGATATGATTATCAATGAGTATCATGATGATGTGCCCTCTTACCTCCTCTGTGTCTGGGGCAATCCCCCTGGGTCATGGCGAGAGGGTGAAGTACCGTCACTCACTTCGCTAGACACTATTACAAAACCAGAAAAAGATATAATGAGGTGTGTAACCACTTTCACCCCTCATTCCATCAAAATCAAGAACATTGTTTTGAAACACTGCAAGATTGTTAACAAGGCAACCTGAATCTGGTGCGACCATGGTTCGCCTTCAAATGAACCCAGAACATAAGAGATATTTTGGTCCATACCAGACCACAACAACGGAAAACTGCCCTACATTATGGAATCTACCAGCAGTGAGAGGACATTATCCATGTGGTGAATGCAACACATGTGCTTCCGCTCGCCTTACAAAAACCTAGTTTTGGGGTAAAAGGGATCCCACAGCCCTACCCTCACTTCACCCAGGTGGGCATGCAAAACTGGTCATGACCCAGCATCCTGTTACACATGCATATTGCTACCTGAAATTGCAATTTAAATATATGTGGACCTCGACCTGTGCACTCTACAGAGAGGCCAAGAATTGCATGAGCATTTAGTCTAAACTCTTTAATGGCCGACTTACAGGCACAGTGAGAAACCCATACTGCTTCAGGCTCACGCTGTCATTTGTGCCCATCATGAAGACCCACCCAAAATCTGAACATACCAGACACTGACTCATGGAATTCAGTTGTGAATATGTACTAAATAATAGTCCAGTGTTGCATCAAAATAAATCTACGGAAGCACAACATCTAGAAACATCAAAATGTCTCTATGGATAAACATATGAAATCTAAACAGGGACTGCTTTGCTGCCATGGAATACCTTAGGGTTTTTACAGTTATTATTGGGACATTGATCTGTGCTTTTGCCTCTAAAGTGAAAGGTATGCATTCATTTCAAAGTCAGTGTTAGCACCCACACCAAGTATCTTACATTGTTAGTGGCAGATATAAAGAAGCTGCTCAGGCTCTTGAAATTGCTTAAGTCAGTCGCTGTGTGATAGCAGTGCATCCCACATGATGGAGTGGAATGGATGGGGATGGGACAAGAGGAATGAAGATAGGGTCAGCAGTGTTGAGGGAGCGTTCATTTTCAGATGTTGGGGAGACGGTTTTGTTCAGAGAAAAGGGGCTTTTTGGACTCCAATCAAACCCATCTGCTACATGCCAAGACTGCGAGCGTTAGCTTAGTTTTTGCTGCAGCATGAAGGCAACAACACAAGCCCTGAATAACGTTTAGTCCCAGAGTGTGTGATCATGATGAAGGACTTTGAACTGGAGAGCAGGAAAGGGGATTGGTTAGAGTAACTTTAATGTGTATTTTCTGGCCTTTTCAGAACATTTTAACTGAAGGGGGTTGGGCCTCTGATTTTACTGCTGTGACACTTGCAAACTCTCAAATAGGACATTTCTTCTTCTAGTCTTTTAAAGTTTTCACATGGTCGCTTCATATTTAGCACACTTGCTACTTGTCTGCTTCAATTTGTGTGTTTGTTGTCCTATGCTGCCATGAATGCTTTGTAACAGATGTTTTTTAAATATCTTCAGACAAATAGATATAACGCAAATCTTGCCAGAGCAGTCAGTCATACTGGAATTATTTTCACCCAACTGTCATTTCATTTTACATGTATCATTATGTGGTGTTAATGTGTTCAATGTTCATTTTTGGAGGCACACTGCTGTCATTCATGGGCTGCATTTGGGCTTGTACTTGGACAGCTTTGGGCTTTGGACAGGTCTCAAAATCTGACAACACTGGCCCCCTTTAGCGTTGGGCATTTTCACTATGCCTCACGGTCTAGAATGTTTCTTTTCATTGTCAGTGATCCACGCCTTTAAATGTGTGTGCAGACTTATTCCCAGCTTAGAGACTCTGTGTCGCCTGCCACGAGGGCCAAATGCTGAGAACAGTACCGCTTTATTTTATTGCTTAGATTGGATACTACTCTGATTGGGCAAGAAGGTTCTTGCTGCTACCACTGGTGATCACACTCTGTTTTTCACTTAATAGAATGAATTCTGCTACTGTTGACAGATGAGGCAAACGTTTGTCTGTTCTTGCCAGGGATAAGCGTGTATGGTTTAATCTTTCTTACTATTGAAATTGTTATGACATGTTACGCTTATTTTTATTGCAAGCAACATCACATTGTCGAGTCACATTAAAGAGTCAAGAAAATGTATGTATTTGTACCTCCAAGGCGTCGTTATAAGGATTGATGTTTCTTTCTGGTAATTATGGCCGCATGACGCCATCTTAATTTCTTGCATATCGCTTGTGTCTTGTGTTCTCCAGCTGCCTTCAACTCAGAGGCATTTAAAGACATATCCGTGAATATTTGTGGTGCTTACCAACATTTTCATGATTCATGATCTGCAGGCACACATATGTTGTTCTCTTTGCTATAGCCACTCTCAAAGACAATTTCACAGCACGGATATTGTGGTTTTTCCTTGGTATGTGCGCTGGCCGGTCCTGTGGCCTCCAGAAAGACCTAGCTTGGCAGTCCTCTTCAGCTATTGTCATCTTTTGAGTGGTCCTCAATTTTAAACAGGTATGTGGGTGCCATCAAACAGTCTCTTAGTGCATTAGGCCCCCGCCCTCCACCTTTTCCAACAAAAGCAGTAGATATCATCCTTAGACTGCGATGGGGGATATTGTTAGGCGCCAGGTGCAAGGCACCTCTGGACTGTCAGTCCCATCCTGAGTTTACTGGGTCCCTTCCTGATTTCAGAATTCTTGTCATGCAGATTTTTAGTTTTACAGTCGTATCTAGAGGTTAGTTTCCAGGTTTAACATTTCTTTGAACTTTTCTTAAGAGGAGGGTGAATTCACAGTGATCCGCACCTTGGTTTATGCATGTTCGGCAGACAAACTGTTCATGTGAATGATCAAGACAAGTTTGGGGACTTTCAACAATTGTGATTGACTTACAAACAAGGGCACCGACTCTGCCATTGATTTCAGCGTACACCCCCATCCCTCTTCTTATGGATACACATTTAGGTCACCAGTGACTCAAGGTCATCAGTGGTTCAGTATATGTTCCATTTCAATTGGGCGACCATGCTATTGACTTTTGAAGACATTAGTACTTTCATACAGCACATTTCGCAGGGCTACAGGAGCCCATTCTCTTCCACTCTGGGGCCAGGTTCCACAACAGCAATAGCAAATAGCTATTCCTTAGTCATCATTAGAAGTACTGCACCATACTACCTTAGAGTAGCTGCCATCCTATTCTATAATACTGTAATTAAGAAATATTTAATCAAGCATAATTTATAGTTTTGCAGTAACAACTCTGGTCTCTGGACCCCTCTATTTTGGAGTTCCACTGGGAGTTATAATTCACATGGAGTAGGACAATCCCTTACATCACTCCTGGATTTACAACCCTTCCATTTGGTCCCACAGAATCTATTCAGCCTGACTCTGCCTTTTATCACCAGGTTGTTTGGCACCTGGTAGAAGTTTTAGCATGCATCAGGCTCAATAGGGATAGTGTGATACATTCACTTGGGTACCAGCTAGTCACAACCCTTCTCAGCCTTGGCATGGAGAGCCATATTGAAGGTATCAAGGTTCTTGGTGTGCTAACGTGTCACAGAGAACATATCTAACCTGCCAAAGTGTGGGTGGACCTCTGGGCTGGTATCTAAAAGCTGCAAATAGGCATCTCCTACCATCAGTTTTATCATTGTTGAGCTTTAGGCCACATTAAAGCTCCCACATAAATCTGGTATAGCTGTTCCTGAAAAGTAACCGAGCAATAAAGTTTCATGTTATTCTTTGTATTTTGACAAGACCAGGCCACGTAGGGTGCTGTGTAGTGAATCTAAAACCCGCAGAGTTTTTAATATTAATAGTTTCCCCCAAGCAGTTCAAGTAAAATCTGTACAGAGGACAACTGGCCTGCAGAAAAATATATCTTAATAAAATAACAAACATACATAAAGAAACAAACAAAAGGAAAACATATATTAACAAAATAACAAGTGAACATCAATAAACAAAACAAAAGACATAACAATTAGGAGACCAGGCTTGAATGTAGAAAACCTTTAGTGCTGTCGCAATCATGTCACCAAACCTGAGCCTAAAGAAAATATGTTATTTTCTTACTTGTAAGGGTATAACCCATATTTCACCTCCAGTGATGGCAAAAGACATACGTTCACAGAGCAGGAACTTGGAAGTACCACTATACACAGCAGTGATGCACAAGTATGGCAGGACAATGTTATAGTAATTATAAGTAAGAAGGGAAAGGTGGACATTGATTGCATGCCTGTCTAAGGCATAGGTAGCTCAGGGGTACGTTCTTCCATTGCGCAGTATATTAGCATTTGAATTAGGGGCATAGGTGCTCAGGGGTACGTCCTTCCATTGCCACAGTATATTTTTTGCATTTGCATTTGAGTTTTGGACTTCACAAGAAAGGGCAATAATGTTGTGTATAAGCAATATGCTGATTTTCAGGCAGGTCTTAGCCACCACGTTTTCCAATGAAGCATTGGCAAGGCCAGTGGGTCTGGCTTTAGAATCCACTTTCAAGCCAGACCTAAAAATCCATGCATGTTAATGACTGCCCTCATTCCATCTGTGCTGCAGCCAAAGAGAAACACCATATAGTATCTAGTTGTTAAAGACATTTTAAGAGCAATGCAATGGCATGTGTGTACCCCTAAAAAGTTGAAGCTCAGGCAGCTAGAGAAATAAACAAAATAATATTGGGGATAAGTACTTTTTTGTGGAAGCGCACAGCTTTGCTCAATCTAAACATGTTTCTTTGGCTCACAACATGCAGACAGAGCCAAAGCCCCTCTCACCTGGTGATACTCACAGGTCTGGCAATAGCAACTCTGTCAAGCCTTGTTAGATCTGGGGGTCTCTAGTTGGCAATGGTATGCACCTTTGACCAAATAGGGACCCTTGCTTCTAAGTCAGGGAAAAAGGATTACACTCCTGAATAACCCCTGCTCACCCCCGTTGTAGCTTGGCAAAAGCAGCCAGGCTTATCTCAGAGGTAGCGTGTTCAGCATTTTTGAACACATACAGTAATACAGTGAAAACACTACAGATGGGCACCACACATGTTTTATAAAAATAAATATTCTTTATATAGAATTAATACAAGACCACAAATGAGGAAAATCCACAATACTTTATTTTTTGAATTTTTGAATTGAATTGACTTAAAGATGGTAGAAGTAACTTAGTTCAAGTTGATGATAAATGCAACACGTTTCTTACAAAAGTACCTGGATGCGTAATGCAAAACAAACAAGAGGTTCACAGGGAAGGTGATGCGTCGGTTCCTTGCTTCAGGCGAGGTGATGCGTTGCTCCTCAACACTTGCATAGAGTAGGTCATGCATCTTGTTCCTTACCGGAGAGGAGGTGATGCGTTGATTCTCGTACTGCATTCCGGTTACGATGCAGCAAGATGGCTCCTCAGTGCGATGCGATGAGATGGCGCCCTTGATGTGATGCGATGACATGAAGATGATGCGTGCACACCTGGGGGACGTGTGACAAACTCTGTAACTTTAGAGCCGTGACAGGCCCCGCGACACGCTTCTCCGGTGATGCGATGGCGACCCTCGGGTGGCGACACATTTCTCTGGTGATGCGTCGGTAAACAGCTGCGACAAAGGCACTCTTGTCTGGTGATGCGGTGGCGACCTCTGTGGTGGCAACACTCTTCTCCGGCGATGCGACGGCAACAGCTGCGACTGCGACACACTTCTCATTGAGTCACGCTTCCAGCTCCCAGCGATACACAGGCTTTTGCAGACAGAATTCCCAGCCAGTGTTAGAAATGGCGATTTTTGGTTGGCTGAGGCTTGTGCCAAAGCCAGGCAGAGACCACCACTCTAGTCAGGGCAAGGGAGTCACACGCCAAGATAACCCTTGCTCACCCCCTTGGTAGCTTGGCATGAGCAGTCAGGCTTATCTCAGAGGCAATGTGTAAAGCATTGCACACGCACACACCAGCAACAACATCCAAGGCCAACCACAAAGGAAACTCCACACCAGGTTATATATAAAAATAGCCTTTGTATCATACCAAACACATTCGATAATAAACACACACTTTACACTGTGCCACTGGCACGGTCAGAATTTACAGGGGATTATATACACAGGACAGGGCCACAATTGATGAGTACAGGCCTCAGCAAGGCCAGCGAGTGCAAAGGGTTCGCCCTTCTATGCACAAAGTCCTCAGACTACACAAAGAATTTGGCACGGAAACTGAAAATACAAAAACATAGTTAAATAAACCTTTAAAGGTGGTACTACAGCCCACACAACACTCTACAGAATTGTACAGGGTAGCACAAAGGACTCAAGTACACAGTCCCCTTTTATACACAAAGAAGGGGCGGGTACAACTCAGAACATGATTTACAACCATATATGGACATTTCTGAACATGATCAATACATGGGTGGAGTACACGGTTCTTGAAGCCAGTGGAAATACACATTCCTATCTACGCTAATCAAAGACAAATGTGACTTCTACTGAGCATGCGCTAGACGCACAAAGGGTTATTTATAGACTGTTGCTGGGCAGACTCCAAGGGTGACTAGAAAAGAGGTAGGACTCATCACATGGTGAGCACATGGCAATATGTAACAAACAAAATGGAGGACAGAAAACATAATGGAGTCTGCCTGTATAAAGAGATTGAGCGGGAAAACGCAACAAGTGAATTACGATATCATGTCTTTAGCTAATGCTTAACATTATCACTGTTTTATTTACAACAGACGACCCTTTCAGCATTAGCTGAAGACATTTGGTTTTCTGGGATAATCTAAATACTCATCGTTAATGTCGATGCTCATCATTTCAGCTACCTCTCTAGTTATACTTTTCTGGTAGGTAACCTCAGCAACAGCTCTTTTATTAGGTACACAAAATGAAACACATAGGGAACATATCATTGGACTACATTGAATGCATACACAACATGTAAAAATAATAGCAATAATTATACAGAGACCATTAAGAACTTTCCCACCCCATGTGGGGATCAGAGTCCAGAACCAACTCGAAAAGGTCCAGGTTCCATTTTCGACATGTATATCAGCTGCGATCTTCTGTAATTTATTGATTGCTTTGTATACAGAAGGAGTATGGTCAGGAATAAACACGCAACAGCTACTTCCAATAATTCTACAAGCACCACCTCTATCTGCTAACATCACATCCAGAACCATTTGGTTCTGTAATGCAACAATTCTGGTAATTTGTAGCTCTTTGGTGAGATTGGCAAGAGCTGCTGCAGTTTGATTTGTTACGGCTTCTACTACTCTCGTTAATCGCTGTATCTTACTACTATTCAGAGCAGCGCCAACAAAGAAAAATAATCCTAAATTGAAATCTGTATACTGTCGCAGACTGGAGTCAGTCTGGTCTACATCATCAATAGACAAAGTCCGTTTATATCTGTTTACAGTCACATTATTCAATAATTTCAAATCTTTATGATACGATGCAGGTGCCAGGAATACTGGTGGTAGTAAAAACGCTAGATAACATACTCCAGACCATCCAGCTGATAATCGGTAATAACCTCTATTACCACATACAAAGTAAGTGTTATGAGAAACAACAAATGAGCTATTATTCAGACCATCAATATTCAACACGATAATACAATCACTAACACTTACAGGGATATAACCTACACTCTGTCCACATAAATCTGCTTGTGCTTGGGCCACTGAAATCACAAATTTCTCACTGTCAACAATGTCTCTAGTGTTCGTAAAAATATAGGGCGTTGAATCATTGTCCGGTCGATATTCTTCCCACTCCCAAATAGTTCCTTTGGCTTGTGAATAGCCTTCTTTGTCCTGATGGCATTCTTTATTCAGTCTGAAAAGCAGTCTGCCCACAGTAGGCTTCCTCGTAGCAAAAAGCAAAGTGTACCACGCTCGACAAAAGCCATTATGAGAGAAAGGGAGAGGTATGAACGGTGTTCCCCCCTTCTTCTGATGTGTTGGCACCATCCCACATATCCAGCAGTTTGTGGCATTAGTAGCTACATGGGTATGATGGGGCATCTGAATGAAAGTGTTATTCAAATACGACTGTGGATGCTTCAACTCTTTATATGGAAGTGTATAAAAGAAATGCTCATCTGGGACTGGAGTGGAAACAACATACAGCTCACGGGCAGGAATTGCATCCTCGACAAACCATGTGATTGTAGCAACAACTGCTACAGCAGCAATGAACCCTACAGCACAGAAAATCTTCTTCTTATCCATCCGAACAAATGTACAAACAGTATCTTCCTGAAACTAAACTGTTGTCAGAACTCTACCCCCTAGGCAGCCGTGATGTAGTGATGTAGTGTGGCTCACTGGTTAGAGGCGGCAGACCCGAGAGCAGAGGACAGCCCGGGACCAGGGTTCAATTCCCGGCGCGGCAGGTTTCTGGACCAGGGTCAGCGGACTCGATAATTCTCTCGCCTCGGTGCCCACTCTGATCAGCGATCACACTCGGCAACTCTGGGCATTAGCTTGCCTCATCTTCACTAACGGCCCCACCAGACCGCCGGGGATGCCTGGTCTCACCCTGGAGATACCCATTAAGGGACCATCTCTCAGGGAAGCCAGGAAGGGTTTCGCAGCGGTCGAAGCGCCTTGGGACCCTACGGGTAAGTAGTGCGCTATATAAATGCCAATACATTTACATTTACATTTACACATTTACGTTGTTTTCTTCACCAGCGGGCCAAGACGGGTGTCGCTACACTAATGCAGGGCTGACCCCCACCTTGCCTCATCGGCTCTCCGTTTCACTGACCTAGGGACCGTTCTGACAAGTTATCACACAACTGCAGGCTCTTTCCTTGGTCGTAGATTGTATCTCTTCGCTCCAGGGACGGTCGGGTCCGGGAAGAACTCCTCAGATTCGTCAGGTACCACAGCACGGCCTCTCTCCGCAATCAGGATTTCTCGATGGTCGGTCAATACAGCAGGCTCCACCAGTCCGGGTTGCACCATTCGACAATGGACGGAATGAATCCAGTTTCTCCGATTGGTGACTCGGACAGCTGTTCTCGTGGCAAGGAGAACCTGCTGGGGACCACACCACCTTGGTTCCAGACTGCTCGACCTCTCAAACGACTTCAGATTATGACCCTCACCTGTGGACTGGTCAGGGAGTGCTTCTTGAACCTGTTGATGAATGGAAACCAAACTGTCAGTTAATTGTGCCAAATAGTCATTCATTAAAACACAAGGTACATCATACACTGAGCTTGGCTTGGGCACCCCCCCATATATTCATAGGACGCCCGAACACTATCTCATAGGGCATAAGGCCCATCGGAGAATGTGGTACTGATCTGATAGAAATAATGCCAAAGGCAGGGCATCTGGCCAAGTCAAAGAAGTGGAAGCCTGTATCTTTGCGATTTTAAGCTTCAGCGTACCATTGTACTTTTCCACCAATCCTGCTGACTGCGGGTGGAACACTGCATGAAATTTTTGTGTGATTCCCAATCCTTTCAGGACAAACTTAACGACGTCCGCTATAAAATGAGGCCCATTGTCACTCCACAACAATCTGCAAACACCGTATCGAGGAAATAATTCCTTCAATAACACCTTTGCCGTAGTAATTGCAGTCTTGTCTTTCGTAGGGTATGCCTCAATCCATTTACTGAATGCACTTACCACAACTAAGACTTATTTCAGATTATTACAGCGTTACAGCTGAATATAATCCATTTGCAATACTTCAAAAGGTGCAGTAGGTGTTGCAAATCCTCCTGCTGGAGTTTGTGTCCTTTTTCCTGGATTGTACTTAAGACAAATCATGCAGGTCTGTACTACTCTTTTAGCCGTGCTAGCAATCTCTGGATGCTCCCAAACTTGCATAAGAAATTTCACAATTGCCGAAGCTCCTACATGTGCTGGCCCGTGTGCCATCTGAACCATAGGTTGTACAAAGGCTGTGGGTTAATTCCACTTATCAATTTGTTTACTTCTCCAACAACCTTCATCATCCAACTCTCCATCCTTGGACCATTGCTCCCGCTCTTTATCAGAAGCGGTCCTCTGTATCTCTAGCACCTCCTTCCTAGCATTGTGCCACCGCTCAACTTGTGACTTCACAACATACGTTGGAGTGGAGCCAGGCTGCATCGCAGTTTCACGTGCTACTCGATCTACAAAAGCATTTCCTTCTCCCACTTTATCTATCACTTTCTTGTGTGGGCTGCATTTCACTATAGCTATCTTCTTTGGATAGGTCAATGCAGTCAAGAGGTTATGTACTAACTCTCCGTACATTATCTGTGCTCCATGTGATGTCAGAAAGCCCCTTTCCTTTGAGAGCAGGCCAAAATCGTGCGCTACTCCGAAAGCATAGCGGCTGTCCGTATAGACATTCACGCATAATCCTGCACTAAGCTCACATGCTCGTGTCAACGCTATCAATTCTGCTGCTTGAGCAGATTTCTGCGGTATGCGTGCTGTCTCCACTATTGTGTGTAGCGTAGTAATTGCATATGCCGCTGAGGTAGTACCATCTGGTAGCTTTAGGCAAGACCCGTCCACCCACAGATCTCCATCCACATCTGTAAAGGGCGTGTCCTGCAAATAAATACGACCCTTTGTCTGTTCCTCAGTCACAAAAACACAGTCATGTGTTTCTTGCGCCTCAGGCTGAGTCGCCGGTAATGGCAACAACGTGGCTGGGTTTAGTGTTGCACATCTCTTTAGTGTAATATGAGAAGCCAACAGTGTTAGCTCATATCCTGTTAGACGAGCACTAGTTAAGTGCTGCGTCTTTTTTCTGATTCAAAAGGGCATCAACAGCATGGGGGACCAACACCAACAACTTATGAGATAACACAATCCCCTCACTCTGGAGTATTGACACAGCTGTCTCTGCAACTGAGCGAAAACAACCAGGTAACGCTCGAGCAACAGGGTCAAGCACTGCCGAGAAGTATGCGCAAGGGCGTTGTTTATCACCGTGCATCTGCACTAACACTGATAATGCGCATCCATCTCTCTCATGTACGTACAATGTAAAAGGCTTCATGTAATCAGGGGTGCCTCACACTGGTGCTGAACAAAGGGCCTGTCGTAATTGCTGGAAAGCATTCTCACACTCATTTGTCCAGGGAAGGGGAACTGGAGTGTCCTTTGTCAAAAGCGCTAACAGTGGTTTAACTATGTGTGGAAAACCCAGTATCCACTGTCTGCAAAAAGAAGTAAGACCCAAGAATGATCGAACATCCGTCTGTGTAGAAGGTGCTGGTGTGTCCAAAATTGCTTGAATACGATCTGGTGTAAGTGCACGCCCCTCCTTAGACAAAAGGTGACCAAAGTAGGTTACCTTTGGTCTACTATATTGCAATTTCTTCTTCGATACTTTGTGATTATGCGATGCTAGAAAAGCAAGCAAAGACAGTGTACACTTTTCACATCGTTCAGGGGTATCGGCCGCCAACAAGATGTCATCGACATATTGTATAAGCGCCACACCTTCAGGTAAAACAAAAGAATCCAATTGTCGTTTCAACGCTTGGCTATAAATGCTAGGACTCTCAGTATAGCCTTGAGGAACTCTACAAAATCTATACAATCGATTATTCAAAGTGAAGCTGAAAAGATATCGGCCTTCAGGATGAATAGGGATCAAAAAGAAGGCGTTCTTCAAGTCTATACCAGAGGACGTGGTTGCAGTTGGTGGAACCAGAGTAAGAAGTGTCGTAATGTCAGAAACCACTGGGTATTGAGGTATCACTATCTTATTCACCTCCCGTAGATCGATAATACATCGATAGACCCTAGTATCAGTGTCTTTCTTCAAAATCGGTAGGATAGGACTGTTACACACATTGTATGGAACCTCTTCCACTACCCCCACTTTAATGAAATCCTGCACGATCTGTGTAAGCGCCTCCTCCCCCTCCTGTGAAATACGATATTGAGGTAGGCGTGGCAACAATGTTCCCTCCTTTACAATGATGTACACCGGGGGAATGACCATCTGTCCCACATCAGTATCTGAAGTAGCCCACAAGGTACGAGGTAAAGAGGCCAATGCAGTATCTTCTTTAATCGTACACACCCTCTCCATTGTCTAATAGTTGTCATTCAAAATAACACGCACTCCTTCAGGGGAGCAACGTATTGTAGCTCTAAAGTGCTTGAGCATATCCAAACCCACAATGTTATCAGGCCTGTTTGGGGAGAGCAAGAATGAACATGGTGCAACAAACTTATCTACGTGAAGTGCAAGAGGTTTTGATAGTGGGCTAAGAGAAGGCGTTCCATCAAACCTAATGGATGTAATTGTTAAGCCAGACAGGGGAGCCCTCGGAACCAATTGTTTAGACAAAGTGCTACGAGTAGCTCCTGTATCAACCAGAAACCGATCAGTAGAACCCAAAACATGTGCTGTAACATAAGGACCCTTCTGATCTACTGGCACTTCAAATGATTCCTTACCCCATCCTACGCAATCCTATGCATACTGTGAATCATGACATTCAGGGTGTTCGTACTCAGATATCTGGCATTGATTCCGACGATCAAAAACATTAGACCCAGCTTGCGGTCGCATATTGGAATCGAACCTAGCACGATCATTCGTATTTCCCTTGGGGCCTGAAAATCCCCCTCTATTTCTTATTGGTCCTTGACCACGCCCTTGCCGCTGCGCATGTAACAATGGACACTCCCTAGACCAATGGCCCATCAGCCTGCAATACGCACATTGATCCCTAGCCAAATCTGTACGAGCAAATGAAGAACCATAAGATCCTCGACCACCCCTATCGGTACCTCCATGGGGAGATTCGTACACGTGTGCTAACATAACCTTCGTTTTCAAATCTTTAGACTTCTTGTCTTCATTACCCTTCGCTTCTAATTCTTGATGCTCATAATACTGAGCCATCGTCAGGAGGGATGCGGGAGACAAAGTCGTCCAAGAGCTTTCACTAGCTTTTAACAGAGCTGCCACTCCTGGCAATAAATTCGATATATACTTATCAACAAAAAGATGTCGGCCCCTGTCGTCCGTAAGCGACTGACCGCTAAAATTATGAAAAGTTTCCTCAAATCGCGTAAAGAAATCTGAGACTGATTCATCTACTTTCTGCTTACACGATGCTAACATAGTCCAATCAATCTTTTTAGGAGAATAATCATTTTTAATTTAGCCAAAATAGCAGCAGGAAGATCTAAAATTGACTGGGGTGGTTTTTGCACAGGTTTCCTGTTTCTATCCTCATCCTCAAGATCCTCCCACTTTGCCTTAAAAGTGACAAGATCATCAACTGTCCGAACAGATCTCCACATATCAGGGGTAATATAAGCCCAAAAAATAAATCAATATCAGCTAATGTCATAGTGCAAGAGTTTAGAGCCCCCTCAACTTCCTCATTTAAGGCGGCAGTATTCTTTCGTGGATCAGGTAATGCAGCGTTTAATGCCATAACATCCGCTTTATTCCAAGGAGTATAAACCCAATTATAAATGAAATACCCTCTAGCATCAGGAGAAGATTTATCCGAACTAGTACCCGCTCCTTTAGGAGGAACATGCAAAGGCGCTACCTCTCGCATAGGCCTAACATGCACTGGCTCAATCTTATCTGAATGAAAGATAGATGACTGCTTCCCGTCGCCACTCGGATTCTCTTGCTCCTCCTCCGCTTTCTTTTTCCGCGCTTCGTCCCGTAGCTGAAACATCTCGTCCCGCAACGCAAAGAGCCGTTGAATCACATCGGGCACCTGAGAAAGAGGAAGAAGACCTATACGCAATTCTTTAGAATCATGTACCACATCATCAGGTTCAAGAACATCAGAATATTTCCGAAAAGATGCAATCACTTCATCAGAAAGAGTTTCAGTAAAATATAATTTCTCCCTATCCTGCCATCCTTCAAGAGACTGCATTAACTCAGGAAGAGAAACAGTAGCCTTGAGAATTCGATAAGCAATCTTCCGAAGGTCAGCCATACGATCGTTCGATAACATAGACCGCGTGTCTACCTTGTCTTGGGGCAATCCAGAATCCCCTCTCGGAGCGGATGGACCAGCGTACGGGAATGAGAGCGATCTAATAACGAAAAATCATCATCTGGTTTATTAAGGACTGGATAAAGAGGCTGCCGAACAGCATACTGGCCAGATATCTGCAATCTATGTTCCTTTTCCTGTTTCTCTTCTAATTCCTTTGATTCACGCCTTTTCAACTCTTGCACTCTGTCACGTTCACTCTTTAGTTTTTCCTTCTCAATCAGCGCTTTCTCACGTTTCTCGCGCTCACGCACTTCTTTCACCAACATACGCTCACATTCAAACATATCTTGCCTCGCTCGTCGCTTACACATACACTGCTCCATATACTCAATTTGTGCAAATCAAATGATCCATACAGAGGCCAGCGTAACTCAGGATCCTTTTTGGTGTATTTTCACCATAATGTGCTGTACATTATAGAGGAAAGACCAAACTTCACATACATATCCCTATTCGGTGTCCCCTCCGGGGGAGCCGGCTGTGATTCCTCAAGTCTTAACCGGTCACTTCCAAAACAGCAGCACAACTTATGGAGTGAGCAAAAAACAGGCATGTCAAAAATAGTGCAAAATATGCAATATTATAATTAAAAATGGCACTTAACACGTTGCGCCGCTCAAATCCAAAGATCAGGAGAAATATCTCCACATTGCCTGCCTATAGGTGTTGCTACGCATATATCCCAAATCCAAAACTAAATATGACTAGTCCCACAAAACCAAATAGCCACAGCAAGCGTATTCTAAAACTGCCTTGCCAACCCAGGCTTCCAAAAGCTCGCAGCAAGTACCGTAGAACGGCTCTTACCAACTCAGAGCGTCCAGATTCCAACTGCCAAGTTCCAAATTCACCCAAACGGCCACTGCACGGCAAACCGACAGAAGAGATCTCAGTCGAGGACCGGAGCCACCCAGATGGTCAGATCGGAAGGGAAGGAAGAATACCTCGGGATGCCAGGACTAAAGACGCTGCTGGCAGTGATCACGTCCCCGGCAAGGTTCCGATCCTTCATCACGACCAATCCTTCGAGCATCCGAGTCGCCGATGCGCCCCACATGGGGCGCCAATTGATGAGTACAGGCCTCAGCAAGGCCTGCGAGTGCAAAGGGTTTGCCCTTCTGTGCAAAAAGTCAAAGTCCTTAGACTACACAAAGAATTTGGCACGGAAACTGAAAATACAAAAACATAGTTTAATAAACCTTTAAAGGTGGTCCTACAGCTCACACAACACTCTACAGCATTGTACAGGGTAGCACAAAGGACTCGAGTACACAGTCCCCTTTTATACACAAAGAAGGGGCTCATAAGTAGGCGGGTACAACTCAGAACATGATTTACAACCTTATATGGACATTTCTGAACATGATCAATACATGGGTGGAGTTAACGGTTCTTGAAGCCTGTGGAAATACACATCCCTATCTACGCTAATCAAAGACAGATGTGACTTCTACTGAGCATTCGCTAGACGCACAAAGGGTTAATTATAGACTGTTGCTGGGCAGAGTCCAAGGGTGACTAGAAAAGAGGTAGGACTCATCACATGGCGAGCACATGGCAATATGTAGCAAACAAAATGGAGGACAGAAAACAAAATTGAGTCTGCCCATATAAAGAGATTGAGCGGGAAAACGCAACAAGTGAATTACGATATCATGACTTTAGCTAATGCTTAACATTATCGATGTTTTATTTACAACACATGGACCACCGTCAGGAATAAGCACTTGTTAGTACTAGCATTAAGTAGAAATAGTACTTTGTAGGAATAGCACTTAGAACATAGAATAATTGTAGTACCAAAGAACAAGTGTTGAACACAACCAGTAACTACTGGTAAAAGGTAGGTACACACTACGCAATCCTAACCACCTTAGGCATATATTACGCAGGGAAACATGAAATCGCTAGCATAACCTATACTAGGAAACACAACCTCCTAAGCATAAACACATTTAGAGGTATAAGCAAGAAGCATTGCATATTATGCATAAATCACATTAGGCAAGTAATCACATAACTGACCCCAGGCCAACTTGGCCTCCCAGGGGCTCACAGGCCCAATGTCCAGAATGTCTGGGCTGGCTGCGCAGGCAGCCAAAGAAGAATGCGCAAATTAACAGGCCTAAACGATGCAGCTGGCACTAAGTGCTGCGCAGATGTGGAAGGCCAAAGTAGGGGCGAAGGATTGCGACTCACTTCTGTGTCCAGAGACATGTCCCTACAAAGAAAACCTAAACGGTGCAGCTGCCCACTACTTGCTGGGCAGCTGAGAAGCAAACTGCGACAGGGGCCCTCAATGGCCCATAGAAACAAATATGCCAATGTTAGAGCCGCAAGGGACTCTTTAAAATAATGGGCAAAGCGTTGGAGGGTACACAGGTCCCTCTGGTCCATTAAGTCATCCTGGTCAAATGTTGAAGCCCTCTAGGCTCTGAAAATAATGGGGGACTTCGTTGGGGCCCTCAGGCTCTAGTCAATAAACCTGTGCCCCCTGTGAGCCATCTGGCCTTTAAAACTACTGGGGCCTGGGAGCCACGGGCCTCTGTAAGGGAAACTTGCCCCCAGGAGTCCACGGACTCTTCAAAATGATACATGCCCCCAAGCCACTCACAGGGACTTTTAAACAAATATGGGCTATCATTGAAGCCCCGCCTGGGCTTGGTAAATGGTGCGGCGGCCCCCTGCCATCTCGGGCTGCCCTAATGCACCCACTTTCAAGGCATAGTACCCTGGCGCCAACACATGCAAGGAGCTTCCCCCCCTCTCAGCCCTTCAACACTCACTGGACTGCTAGGGGAGCTCCTCTTCACTCCCGGCGGGGGCAGGCACCAGAAATGTGCCTCGCGCCCCCTTCGCCTTTTGCGGCCACAGGCTGGTGCCTGCGGGGCTCTACCACAGCAATGGCAGCCCTGCACCAGCAGGCGCCAGGGTCCATCTCCTCGGGCAGCTTCTCTTCCCTCTTCTTGGCAGCGGCGGCGGGCGGGACTTCCTGTTTTCCAGCGGAAGTCCCCTCCCGCTCCAGGCATCGGCTGCCTGGCTTCCATTTAGCCGCAGCCGCGGCGGTGAGACTGGGGGCACAGAGAGGGGTAGGCACCCTCGAGGTATAAAATAAAAGTAGAAATGGGGTGAGCACCCGTTAGGGACACTAATAAGCAGGGTGGGCACCCGCAGTAAAAATAATTAAATAAGCGACATAAACGGGGCAGGCACCCGTAATTAGCAATGTCACATGCGTGCATAATGCAGGGTGGGCATCTGTGATGAAGGGGCCACGGGGGGAATCCCTACGCTGGGGGTTCCTCTCACAGGGTCATGAGGAAAAGGAGCCCAGCACTCCCATCTTACAACAAGGTCCTGGAGGCTGGGAAGAAAGGCCAAAGGGTTCCAAGAATAGCAAATAATGAAGTCCTCCAGCAACAAAGTCCATTAGCAATCCAGGGGCTGGGCAGGGCCCAGGGAGGCAAGCCTTCCCCCGGGCCCCAGCAGTAGCACGCCCCTGGTAGTTTCAAGTAGGAACACAAGAACATTTAACATGAAATCAGAGCCTCTTTTTATACACCAAATCCCTTTGTCTCTAGGGTGCAGGGTGGGGGAAAACCAGACACAGCTGGTTCTGGAGCACTCTGTTGTGCTCAACCCCTCTCCCAATTCACAGGACAGGCTAGGGACATCAGCCGCACCACAGAGGGCGGAGCCAGCATTGTGGAGGGAAGGCTTAGCCCTATTCAGGTCCCAGGTGCGCTCCTCTCTCACATTAACATGCAGATCTCTCATTCACCACCGGGGCAGACCCATCCTGACTCCTGGAGCCATGCACACTAGCCAGCTCCATCCAATCACAAGCCAGACAGTCAATTCACATTAACTGCACAGGCATGCCAACTTCTAGAAGTAGCACTTCCACACTAGACACAATAAATCCGCACACATCATCGCGCAGCGTTTAATCACACGAGTCCACACATACCAAACTCGACCCTGCACACCCCATACATCAGGAACTACCATGGACACTCATATCCCCCATGCATTCCTATGGGAGGGCAGGCCAATCTCACACATGCACTCAGAGAGCGCACGCACTTTACACTGCGCCACAATGCTAAAGTGCGCAAAGACCAGAAATCACTATAATGATGTAACACTAAAAGGCAAAAGGTACAGAGGTGAACCTGCCAGAAGGGCTAAGTCCAACATCCAGGAAATTCAGAGTGGAGCTGATGGTGAAGTCTTTTGCCCCTGAGACTTCAGCAGGATGCAAGCACAAGTTCAAGCCCTTGGAGAAATATTATGAAAAATGATGAAAGTTCTTTGGAAGTTCCTTCTCCTTTTCTTGGCAATAAAGAAACCACTGCAGCCAACCCAGCACACTAGCAGGGGGGCAGTCCATACTCCTGCAGCTTCCTTGGTTCTTCTCCTTGGAAAAGGTTTTTCTTGTTCTTCCAGAAGTGATCTAAAATCTTGGGTCTGGGTCCCCATATTTATACTGCAAAATCCTTTTTCACCTGAAGGCAGAGAGTCCTGTACCTAGTTCAAACCAGTTCTGTGAGGTCCTGTAGCACTTTGTTTACATGACTCCTTCTTTCCTTTGGAAGGGGGGGGCAGGGTCATCGTGGAAGGCAAGCACAGGCCTATTCAGCCCCAGGTGCTACTGCTCCCAACAATTTCACTAAAAGATATGCTTTATCATTCTGAGTTCAGGCATACTAAATTCGAATTTCTACCATGTTCCCTGGGTCAGTTAGGATTATAATATGTTATAATCAAATTGTTCATTCTGATCAATAGTGAGAAACAAAATAGGCTGCAATTCACTATCTGGTCATGCCACACACATCAGGGCATGACCTACCTTTTACAAACAATGCACCCTGCCCTTGGGCCTACCTTAGGAGTGACTAAAATGTAGAAAAGGGAAGGCTTAGGGACTGTCAAGTGGGTGCACTTGCCAAGTCGACATGGCAGTACTAGACTGCACACACGCTCTGCAATAGTAGGCAACTTTATAAGCTGCTTTTGTGGGTGGCACAATCAGTGCTGCAAGTCCACTAGCATCATTTGATATACAAGCCCTGGGCACACATGGAGTTACAGGGTGATCCAAATACATTTTGGTGAATTAAGTAACCACAAGAAAAAGCCAGGGGGGCTTTAAGCCAATACCACCGGAGCCTGAAAACAGGGCTTCGGATGGGAAATGACAGTTACCCATTATTCCCATGCAGTTGTAAGCCTGAGCAACTGGGGTCTTGCCTAGCAATGCTCCGCCTCCAAGCTTGAGTCCATTTTCCTGAACTATGGGGTCCAGTTGTGGGTAACCCCAAAGGTTCTGCACCAGATGTTCTTATAACTGGTCTTTGCTGACCAATCAGTTGGGCGCGCAGGTTAGGTCATATCATCGCTGGCTACCCTTGGATCGCCCATACGTTAACCCATTACCTTACCAAATAAACCTGCAACATAAGATTCTCCATGTAAAACTGGTGTGATGTTATTTATCTGCATAAGAACATTTCCTTTGTAAGCATTTATCTACTATATTAAGCAGGGCTGTGGCTGGCTACAGGATATCTGTACTATGGTATCGAGATATTAGCACAGCAGGGGTTAAGAAGCTGAAGACCAAAAGGATCATGGGCAATGTAGAGATGAAAATGCTGCGTGTGTCTCACTACAAAAGCATTGTAATGGACACAATGTACCACATACATGTGCGCCATAAGAAGCTTATAACAAAGATGGAGAAAAAGTAAATATCACTACACCCTAAAGAGGGTATACCTGAAGTAAGAATGGCATCTGCACATAGTTATTAATGGAACTTTCATTATCTTCAAAAGTTCAAAGTTCATAAACTTTTATTCGATTATAAAAAATTTGCATAATCATAAAAAGTACAATTTAAAAAAAGAACCATCATTTTTGTACTGAAGTTTACATATTACAATTTATAACTTATAAAACAATGTTCTGTCGGATTCTTATTACTGTTTTTAAAAAGATCACTGTCATTTTGGCTTCATGCGGGTTTGCCGGTGACTGTAGATAAGCAAGCGCTGGATATGTGTTTCTATGGCCACTTAAGCGTAGAAGGGGAAGGATCCATTTTTTTCTGGCCACACTGTAGTATTTGCAGAACAGTGTGACGTGGACCGTTGACTGCTTGGAGGCCCCATCACAAGGACAACAAATCATGTTCCGTGACCAATTGTTCTGTTCTGGAAATGAGACCAGGCGAAAAAAGAGATCAAACCGGAGTCTAGTCTATAGGAACTTTTCATGATTCGAGAGAAAAAACGTGAGGTAAGGCTGTATCAGTTTCTCTGTTTGCAGTTTGGAGATTTTTTCGTTTTGTGTTTTCACTATCTCCGCTTGATTCCGAAGTTCTCTCAGGTGGCCTATACACAGTTCTTTCAGCTGTTTCTTAGATATATCTTCAATTGAAGGTGGGTCAAAAAAGTATTGCTCACGGTTGAGATCTTGGAAGAATTTAAAAACGTAGTTGAGCCAGGGGATTTTTCTCCAGTGAGCTAGGCTAAGACAGTCTGTGATGAGGGCGCGTGATACATGGCTTTCTGGATTACACCATATGCGATGCCATAGGATGAGGGGCTGGCAGCGTATGGTGTCTGTCACAAATTCCATCCCTAGCTCTCGATGAGATGCTAAAATCGGGGAGCTTTGGGGAAGGGCCAATACATATTTAATAAAGGCGTTCTCCGTTGCCTGTAGTTGCTTAATGCACCCATAACCCCAGATGCCTGCTCCGTAACTCGCCACACTGTGGCATTTTGCGTAGTATAGAGTTAAGAGTTCTGACGGAGCAGGTTTGCCTAGTTTTCTGGAGAAGGCACAGAGTGCAGATGTTGCTCGACGAAAATTAAGGTTTCTGGCTTCTATGGCTTTTCGCCAGGTCATTGAGTCGTCTACAAGTATACCCAAATATGGATATACTGACGTTTTTTCCAGCTTTGGGTTGTTTATGTATATGGATTTTGAGTTCCCAGGTTTGGATCCTATGGACATTGTAAATGTTTTCTTTGTATTTACTTTTAGTCCCAATGAGTCCATAAACATCACGTATTTGGCCAGCTGTCGTTGAAGTTGGTTGGCTGTTCGGGCCAGGATGACCGAGTCGTCGGCGTAGAGTAGGATGGGTATAGGGCGGCGAGCTATTTGCGGGAGGTCCTGGCTCCCTGCCAACATTGCTTTTTCAATCCCGTTGGTGTATAGATTGAATAGGAAGGGAGCCAATACGCACCCCTGCCTTACTCCTCGTGTGATTTTGAAAGGGCGTGATAGGTCGCCGCCGATGCCATAACGCACTCGGCCTTCTGCGTTGGTGTATAGACCCCTGAGAAAGGCCAGTATCTCTGGATCTACTCCGAGATTCGACATGATTTCCCACAGCTTTGAATGCTGAACGCAGTCAAAAGCCGCGCTCAGATCTACGTAGACTAGATAGATCTTCCCTTCTTTTGCGTGGGCGTATTTCCCAGCCAGAAGGGTCAGGTTTAGGGCTTGCTCCACCGTACCGAGCCCCTTCTGGAAGCCGTATTGCAGGTCAGTGAAGATGTTATTTACCTTGGCCCAAGTTTGTAAGCGGTCCAGGAGTAGTCGACCTGCAATTTTACCCGTAGAATCCAGAAGGGAGATCGGCCGGTAGCACGCAGGGTCGTTGCGGTCCCCTTTCTTAAATATTGGCAAGAGGGTGGATGAAGACCATGACGGAAGGAGACCGACTTGAGCGACTGCGGTCATTACCCGGGTTATTATTAACGACCAGTAGTCACTGTTGTGCAAGAACAAGTCCATGGGTACCCCATCTGGGCCGGGAGCCTTGCCAGTTTTTGACGCTTGGATTGCTTTTCTGACCTCGGTAACTGTGAAGCGTAAGTTAATTGGAAGAAAATGGGTTTCTGCTTCGGCCTCGCATTCTGTTCGGGGTGTGTCGGATGCCAAGCCGAAAATTTTTGTGAAGTGGAGGACCCATTCGTTCTCTGTCACTGCAACATCAAGGTGGTTTGGGTCAGTATCATTTTCCAAGAAGGGTGATCTAATGGTCTGCCAAAAAGTGGTGCTGTCCTTTTTTAGTGCGCTCTCGTGTAATTGGCACCAAAGGTCTCTCTTAATCTGACGCCTTCGATTTTTCCTTGTTTCATTATACACTTTCCTCCGGGATGAAATTAGTTGGGCGTCTCTTGGTTTCTGCCGAAGAGCTTCTTTTAAGGCCGAAAGGGCCTTTGTACAGTCCGAGTTAAACCATCTTTTAGTTTGAGGTGTTGGTTTGTTTGTCCTGTATTTGACTAACTCGTCTCTTATAGCCCCTTGTATGTTGTGAAAGGAGGCGATGATTAGTTCAGGAGAAGCTTCTGCGGACAGACAGTCCCTTAGCCAGGGGTGCGTTTTTTCGAGTATCCTTTGCGTAGTCGTCTCAGGGTCGACTTTGGCCCATTTAATTACAAACCCGTTCCTCTTCTTTAATGTTATTGTTTGCTGATCGAGAGAGCTAGTTCTCGTTGTGGAAGGACCTGCTTTCTCCATTGTGATCTCCACGCTTAGAGGATAGTGGTCGCTGATCGGACTGGACCCTACTTTGTAGTTAGTTAACATATTCTTACAAGTATTAGAAGCTAGGATGAAATCAATGGTGGATGTGCAACCTCTCCCATGGAAGGTGGGTCGAAATTCCTGGGCCGGGTCCACTAGCTCATTTACAAAGTCTAGGTCCAGGGTAAATATGATTTCATTCAGCTTGTTTCCACTTTGAGTGTGTGCAAAGTGAGGGATCGGATTGCCGGATACAGATTGTAGGCCACAGATCCCGGTTTTATGGTTTGGACATATTGGGTGGTTGAAGTCGCCTCCCCAGATGTATTTTATTGTTGCGCTTAGATTCGAGTTTTGCAGTGTGGATATATGAGCCACCATTTCATCCAGGTTTGTACAGCAGTCCTGGGTGCCTGTGTTATTATAGTAGTTAATGAGTATGTAGATATTCCTCGATGCAGTGGTGTGATGTGTAATTTGAATGACTTGGAAGGCGGATGTTTCTTTTGTTAGTTTTACCGTAGTTGCTAGAGTGTTGGAGAAGTAGATCGTAAGACCACCTTTGGGTCTTCCCATTATGCTTGGCGTTGCTTTGGTGAAAAATGTCTTGTATCCCGGTAGGTGGAGGGGGGATAAACGCCAGGTCTCTTGTAAGCACAAGATTTGATGACTTCGTGCTATTTCTAGCCATTGAGGGCATGTTATTTTGCTGGCTAAGCCTGCAACGTTCCAGAAAGCTATGCCTACGGCGGTGGCCTCATTGATCGTCGAGGTGGCAAGAGTGGTTTTGCTACTGGTTGTGACTTCAGTGGCTACGATTTGCTCAGTGAGTGGTCTTGCGCTCATGGCCGGGTTCTCTGAGGGACAAAGGGTCAAGAGATTGTTTTGTTGAGTCATAGGGGACTCTGCTAGTTCAGGCTGTTCGGATGAAATTATCTGGTGCTTATCAGGAGCTGGGAAGTGTGGGGCAGCAGCTAAGTATTGGAAGGCAGCTATAGGTTGGTTCGGATCGACCGTGGGTGGTCAATCGATCATATCGAGACACTCATAGCGGTTATGGGTCGGGAAGCCCTGCCAACCTTCGTATGCGGGGTAAGGTCTGTCCTGCCAGTATAGAACTTGGGTATCGACGTACCTTTCTCTTGGTCCTCCCCTATCTAGATACTCGCATGGGAAGTCCCGCCGATTCCATGGTGTTTGACGCCATGGGTCCTGATTTCGTCGGGCTTTGGGAAGATGGTGCCATTCCCAGGGAGGGGGGTTGAGTTGTTGTTTCATTGGGGGGTAAAACAGAGAAAGGTGGCAGGCGTCTATTCCCCCTTTTTTCTCGAGTCGTGGCCAGGCACATATATAGTCAACCGTTGCGGGATCTTTGCATGTTACAATAATACAATCACCGCGTATTGATTTCTTGGTTTTGCCTATCCAGGCTACCCTGCGTGCTGATGTGATTCCTCCTGATAGATGGGATTCAAGAGGTCTATTTATGCTAAGCCACTGCATGGCCTTGTTTTTAAGTGACCATGCAGTTTCTGGGGTGTCATCTACTAACTCGGGTACTCCTGTTAAAACTATTGTGTAGGGAGTAGCTTCAGGGGGCAAATGGGCAGGGCGTCTGACTGCAGGGTATTTTTTCGGGGTGGTTTCCGATGTGGTCTTAGGTGTTTTTTGGGGAGGTAGGGAATTCGTGGGCTGAGAATCAAGTTTCTCCTGAGGAATTCTACTGGAATCTAAATTTTGAGCTGGACATGGGGTTCGTGTCGCAGCCTTTCCTTTGGTGTCTATCTGTTGCACTTTGTTTTGTTGTGATGACTTCTGTTGTGTTGGTTTCTCCTGCTGGGGGTGGAGTGTATTTGTTATTGGTTTGGGTATGGTTGTCGGTGGATTGGGGTTCGTTTGTACTGTGTGTGTTGCATTTGTAGGATTGGCTACTTTCTGATTTTGTTTCTGGTTTTGCTTTTTTGATGGGTCTGTGGTATTTCGCTGTCCCTTTACGTCTATCCTGGTGTTTGTATCTAAAAGAGTAGCTGATATTATTGTTAATTGAGCCTCAAGGTTTCTTACGCTCAGCTGGATGGGTTTTAGATATTGGTAGAGTAAGTCTTTGGTGGTAGTTAGCACTTGAGTTGTAATTCTACAGGTCTTACATTGCTCAGTTGAGTTATTGATGCTGGATATTGGCTTGTGTGGGAGGGTACAGTCAGGAATGTGTAGTATGCTGTTAGAGCATGGGGAGTTTGAGTTGGTCACGGGTGAACTTTGTGTTTTTTCGCTGCGTGGTAGTCGGGTTTCTGATGTTGCCCTTTCCCTCACATCGTGCTGGGGTAGGTTGTCGTAAGTTTGGATGTCTCCTTGCGTTTGACAGCCAGCTAGGTCTGGGGTTGCTTCCAAATCTTCTGATGATAATAATGAGGAATCCAACTCGGAGTGGGTAACTGACAGATCAACTACTGAAGGAACAGTGTTGAGTTCTGTGGTTGGGAGGAGCACTGGGAGTGAGCTGTTTTGGGAGGTCAGATTGATTGGAGATGCAGCATTCGCTATAGCGCCGAGTGATGAGCGCTTGGCATTTGCGCTCATGAGATCCAATGAGACCCTCTTTTCCATTAGGGCTATGCTTTGGTTTATTGTTTCATTTACCCGCGATATAAACAGGTCAATGGGGCCTGTTACCTGTGCTACCTCCTGCGCATGTTTAGATTTAGGTTTGGGTTTAGAAGTGCTTCTGGTTTTTGCTGGCATGTTGTTTGTTGCCAGGTCGTTGTTGAAAGAGGGATGGCCCGGTCCGGTCTCTATCGGGCACTAACGGGCAACAACGGGCCCGCCCTTGGCCCGGGCTTCGCCCCGGGCTGCGTCCCGCGCAGCGGGTGCCGCGAGAAGTTATTGCGCTTCGCTGGGGGCGGGGCACTGGAAGGGGGCGCGGCTCTCACAGGAAGAGGACCAGCTGGAGATGGTGAATGCTGGTCCTCGCAGTCCTGGGGCCGGCGCCTCGTCCTCCTCTGCGGCCTCCCTCTCCCAGTCGCGCTGCGGGGCTTCAGGTGATGAGAAATGCTACTCCAGTAGCGGAAAACGGCAGCTGGTGCAAACAGTGAGTCCTGTGGCGATTAGGCTGTCTCTACGAGTGGCACCCGCGCAGCGGGTGCCGCGAGAAGTTATTGCGCTTCGCTGGGGGCGGGGCACTGGAAGGGGGCGCGGCTCTCACAGGAAGAGGACCAGCTGGAGATGGTGAATGCTGGTCCTCGCAGTCCTGGGGCCGGCGCCTCGTCCTCCTCTGCGGCCTCCCTCTCCCAGTCGCGCTGCGGGGCTTCAGGTGATGAGAAATGCTACTCCAGTAGCGGAAAACGGCAGCTGGTGCAAACAGTGAGTCCTGTGGCGATTAGGCTGTCTCTACGAGTGGCACCCGCGCAGCGGGTGCCGCGAGAAGTTATTGCGCTTCGCTGGGGGCGGGGCACTGGAAGGGGGCGCGGCTCTCACAGGAAGAGGACCAGCTGGAGATGGTGAATGCTGGTCCTCGCAGTCCTGGGGCCGGCGCGTCGTCCTCCTCTGCGGCCTCCCTCTCCCAGTCGCGCTGCGGGGCTTCAGGTGATGAGAAATGCTACTCCAGTAGCGGAAAACGGCAGCTGGTGCAAACAGTGAGTCCTGTGGCGATTAGGCTGTCTCTACGAGTGGCACCCGCGCAGCGGGTGCCGCGAGAAGTTATTGCGCTTCGCTGGGGGCGGGGCACTGGAAGGGGGCGCGGCTCTCACAGGAAGAGGACCAGCTGGAGATGGTGAATGCTGGTCCTCGCAGTCCTGGGGCCGGCGCCTCGTCCTCCTCTGCGGCCTCCCTCTCCCAGTCGCGCTGCGGGGCTTCAGGTGATGAGAAATGCTACTCCAGTAGCGGAAAACGGCAGCTGGTGCAAACAGTGAGTCCTGTGGCGATTAGGCTGTCTCTACGAGTGGCACCCGCGCAGCCGGTGCCGCGAGAAGTTATTGCGCTTCGCTGGGGGCGGGGCACTGGAAGGGGGCGCGGCTCTCACAGGAAGAGGACCAGCTGGAGATGGTGAATGCTGGTCCTCGCAGTCCTGGGGCCGGCGCCTCGTCCTCCTCTGCGGCCTCCCTCTCCCAGTCGCGCTGCGGGGCTTCAGGTGATGAGAAATGCTACTCCAGTAGCGGAAAACGGCAGCTGGTGCAAACAGTGAGTCCTGTGGCGATTAGGCTGTCTCTACGAGTGGCACCCGCGCAGCGGGTGCCGCGAGAAGTTATTGCCCTTCGCTGGGGGCGGGGCACTGGAAGGGGGCGCGGCTCTCACAGGAAGAGGACCAGCTGGAGATGGTGAATGCTGGTCCTCGCAGTCCTGGGGCCGGCGCCTCGTCCTCCTCTGCGGCCTCCCTCTCCCAGTCGCGCTGCGGGGCTTCAGGTGATGAGAAATGCTACTCCAGTAGCGGAAAACGGCAGCTGGTGCAAACAGTGAGTCCTGTGGCGATTAGGCTGTCTCTACGAGTGGCACCCGCGCAGCGGGTGCCGCGAGAAGTTATTGCGCTTCGCTGGGGGCGGGGCACTGGAAGGGGGCGCGGCTCTCACAGGAAGAGGACCAGCTGGAGATGGTGAATGCTGGTCCTCGCAGTCCTGGGGCCGGCGCCTCGTCCTCCTCTGCGGCCTCCCTCTCCCAGTCGCGCTGCGGGGCTTCAGGTGATGAGAAATGCTACTCCAGTAGCGGAAAACGGCAGCTGGTGCAAACAGTGAGTCCTGTGGCGATTAGGCTGTCTCTACGAGTGGCACCCGCGCAGCGGGTGCCGCGAGAAGTTATTGCGCTTCGCTGGGGGCGGGGCACTGGAAGGGGGCGCGGCTCTCACAGGAAGAGGACCAGCTGGAGATGGTGAATGCTGGTCCTCGCAGTCCTGGGGCCGGCGCCTCGTCCTCCTCTGCGGCCTCCCTCTCCCAGTCGCGCTGCGGGGCTTCAGGTGATGAGAAATGCTACTCCAGTAGCGGAAAACGGCAGCTGGTGCAAACAGTGAGTCCTGTGGCGATTAGGCTGTCTCTACGAGTGGCACCCGCGCAGCGGGTGCCGCGAGAAGTTATTGCGCTTCGCTGGGGGCGGGGCACTGGAAGGGGGCGCGGCTCTCACAGGAAGAGGACCAGCTGGAGATGGTGAATGCTGGTCCTCGCAGTCCTGGGGCCGGCGCCTCGTCCTCCTCTGCGGCCTCCCTCTCCCAGTCGCGCTGCGGGGCTTCAGGTGATGAGAAATGCTACTCCAGTAGCGGAAAACGGCAGCTGGTGCAAACAGTGAGTCCTGTGGCGATTAGGCTGTCTCTACGAGTGGCACCCGCGCAGCGGGTGCCGCGAGAAGTTATTGCGCTTCGCTGGGGGCGGGGCACTGGAAGGGGGCGCGGCTCTCACAGGAAGAGGACCAGCTGGAGATGGTGAATGCTGGTCCTCGCAGTCCTGGGGCCGGCGCCTCGTCCTCCTCTGCGGCCTCCCTCTCCCAGTCGCGCTGCGGGGCTTCAGGTGATGAGAAATGCTACTCCAGTAGCGGAAAACGGCAGCTGGTGCAAACAGTGAGTCCTGTGGCGATTAGGCTGTCTCTACGAGTGGCACCCGCGCAGCGGGTGCCGCGAGAAGTTATTGCGCTTCGCTGGGGGCGGGGCACTGGAAGGGGGCGCGGCTCTCACAGGAAGAGGACCAGCTGGAGATGGTGAATGCTGGTCCTCGCAGTCCTGGGGCCGGCGCCTCGTCCTCCTCTGCGGCCTCCCTCTCCCAGTCGCGCTGCGGGGCTTCAGGTGATGAGAAATGCTACTCCAGTAGCGGAAAACGGCAGCTGGTGCAAACAGTGAGTCCTGTGGCGATTAGGCTGTCTCTACGAGTGGCTTTCATTATCTTATCTTCTTTGTGTCTTGTTGTCATTTAAACACTGTGACCTTCGTGTTCAATACACACTTTATATGTTTGGTGACAGGGAACACTCATTTTACTAGTTAAAAACTGTAAAGTGTCTATAACATCTGCTTTTTCTTATAATTGATATCTCTCTTTCCAGCTAAACAGTTCCCCCACAAGGATTCTTCTACTCGCCAGTTCTCAATCTCAAGCGAAACGAGGGCGCTGAAGAAATCCAGAAACAATGCCCTGCGGTCTCTTACAAAATCCCCAGGAAACAACGAGCTTCTGAATGTGTACAAAACTGCTCAAAAATCATTTAGGCAGGCTACACAAAAAGATAAACAATCTTACCAATGTCAATTATGGTGCAAATTAATATGGGAGAGCAAAAACCACAATGCAAGAACATTCTGGACTTTAATCAATCGCCACAATTCCAGCTCACTCAGCTCCGGGTCAGCTAACATTCAGGAAGCCAGCTGGTTTGCTTTTTTGACAGACCAATTTAGGTCCCCTGAGGGAAAAGTGCCTAGAGAAATATGCGTCCCCAACATGATGGAAATAAGCCAGAGTAAGAGTTGGAGTAGGCCCACTGGTTGTTCAGACCCCTGCAGTCATGATTTGCAGACCACTCAGGAAATGGTCACTAAGGTATTGTCAAAAGCAAGATCGGACAGAGCCCCGGGTCTAAATGGCCTACTACAGAATGTATTCAAATCAAACATAGCATTTTGGTCGGGTCATTTAACAAACCTTTTCAACTTTGCTCTAAGAACTTCAATCATAACGGACTCTTAGTGTGGCGCAATAAACCATCCAATCTATAAATCAAGCTCCCACACCTATCCAAATAACTATAGACTAATTTCTCTCTTAGACATTGAGGCTAAGCACTACGCAGGTATTCTCTTGAAGGAGCTGAGAACATGGGCGGAACAGAACAACCTGATTCCAATGAATCAAACCGATCTTACCGCCAAATCTGGCACTTTGACTAACTTATTGACATTGTCCATAATTGTCCATAATTGTTGACAAAAAATGTCCTAGATCCAGGGCTGTTTTTTGTTGTTTTGTTGATTTTAAAGCCGCCTTCGAAGGGGCTCCAATGGCTGTCCTATGGGAAAAGCTAAAGAAATGGGGGATCCCAGTAAAACTCCTGGAAGCAATTATTCAGTTACACTCGGACACTTGGGTTCAAGTAAAGTTGGGGTCCGGCACACACCTCTCTCGGAAAATCATGACCACCAGTGGCGTCAAACAGGGATGTGTGCTGGCCCCTCTTCTTTTTAATCTGTTCATAGCAGATCTTCCGGTAGCCCTAGAAGAAACTAACAGTCACCCACCAAAGATAGGAGGCTTGCCTATAAGCAACCTTCTCTACGCTGACGACCTAGTTCTTTTTAGTCTTACACGTGTGGGATTGCAAAGGCTTCTGGACAAACTATACAATTACACCACCGCGAACAAATTAGAGGTCAACCTAAAGAAAACCCAAGTGGTTATCTTTGGAAGATACTGCAACGTCGGGGGTGGCTGGTTGAATAACAACATGAGTATTGCAATAGGAAGCACATACAAGTACTTAGGGGTCAATTTTGACTCTAGGGGTAACTTTGTTAAACAGCGCAATGAGATATCAGCAAAAGCCATGACCCTACAGGTCACCCATTTCCAAGCTCTCAAAAAATCTGTCTGGTCCAAGTCTATCACCTTTACTGGAAGTTATGAGAGCAAATATTGGACCGACCCTGTCATATGGCATTGAGATTTTCAGGGGTAATTTAAACATAAATCTAAACCAACATGTGACCAAAATGTATAAAAAAAGTTCTTAATTTGCCTAAAAATGCTTTTTCTGCCCAGATTAGATTAGAACAGGGCTTATTAAGTTACGAAGTCTCCAACATCGGCTCGTACTTAAATCTTTGTCACAAATTTAGACAAGCAGACTCTGGCTCACTAGAGTCACTAGCTTGGTTAGACATTACCGAGGGCTCGTACGGTCGCCTTTTTAAGGATTCCATCCGTGAAATGTCTGTGGGTGAGCTCTGGGCCCTCAACCCCAGTACGACAGCATTCAAAACTAGCATCAAGAAATGTGTCAGAATGAGCTCTCTTATCATTGATAAAGCCCATTTTGCCAAACGCAGACACGCATGGGCAATTATGAATTCTTATGGGTGGCTATCTCCTGCCACCTACCTGTCCTGCACTTACTCCCTTTAGTTAAAACTTAGCTTTATGGCTATTAGACTGGGTGACTGGCAATTTTTAAAAGATTTGCCCTGCTGGCGTCGTACGTCAGAAGTTCTATGGTGCAGAGGGTGCGGCAAGACAGCTGAAACTTTGGAACATGTGGTCTGTCTCTGCCCTGCCCTCACGCCACAGCACAGATGCAAATTGAAAAAGGAGTGGAATAGGTTAGGTATCCGGACCAGGCAATTATCACAGCTCCAAGCCCCGAAAGCACAGCTTTAAATATAGGCCTTACAACCTATATACGCTTTGAATACCACAACTTCACGTATGCTTCGACTTTGCAAGGAATAGTTTAAATTAAATTGCACTACATTCCTAAGCTGCTAAAAGTGTCTTTTTATTTTTATCTGATTGCACTTTATCATATCCTGCTGCTACTGAACTGTTGCTGCTACTTTTTATCTGATCTCATTTTATCAAAACTTGTTATTCGCTGACTACTAGACTGTTTTTAAGCCCAATATTGCTAGTTGATAGAACTATAATCTTCCTATATTTTAAAGTTCTGTTAAAGCTATCGTGTTTTTTTTTTTTAACCACCAATATGTAATAAGATATTGCATAACGTCATTTGGAAGATTTGGATGTATTCACTGTTGTTTAATTGCTTTTTGCTTTTCTCGTCTTACTAACGTGTACTGTCATTGGCGCTCTCTTTAAGGATATTTTTTTATGTCCAAATAAAGATTATTATTATTATTATTATTATTATTATTATTATTATTATTATTATCAGCTGATGTTTTGTTTCAGGAGTGAAATTGGAAATAGTGAACATTATTAAAATGTTGTCACAACACATTGGTACAATTTTCAATTGTATATCTCGTAATAGAAAATTATAAAAGTGCATTCACCATAAGCATAGAGCATTGTGAATTACAGACTTACATGATGAGAATTATGCATTTCACGGTCACACGTACAAAGGCTTTTTGTGCTCACAAATGGGCCAATTAGCAGAATTGGACTGGTGGTGAGCTCAAAAATGCTTTTTCACATTTAGAAAACCCAATTTACAATTCGGTAACCCTATGACCGAATTGCAAATTTTCTTAGGAAGGGACGTCTCTAGGGCATCCCTTTTTAATACTGAATCGCAGTGGTATGTGTGATTGTTTTGCGATAAAATTGCATACACAAAACTTTAGCATTTTACCACTTTCTTCAAGTAAGTGGTAACCCATTCACAAATGGCAAATTCTCAAAGGGGTCCCTTCCCCTTTGTGAATGTTTGTAACAACATTTTTTAATGACAGATACATTGTTTAGGAGCAGGCATTGGTCCCACGGAACACTGTCTGCTCTCAAAAAATGAATGGAAAATTTTCTTTTTTTTTTCAACCGCCCGTTTTCCTTTATGGAAAAAAGGCTGTATTTAAAAAATAGAAAGATTGCTTTATTTAAAACCAATTACAGACATGGTGCTCTCCTCTCCCCAGCAGGCCACCATCCAAGTGATTTTAGAGATTCCCAGTGGGTCGCACAATGAGACCTGTCTTACTAATATTATTGGGATAGATCTATATGTGACCCACTGGGAATCGCAAAAATGTGTTAGACACATTTGTTCATTGGTGTTTGAGGGTACTAAATACCAAATCAGCAAAAAAATCGTTATCTGATAATTGCAAAATATTACTTTGTATGTTCTGTGACCTGATGAAGCCACTTAGTCTGCTATTTGTTGTCTCAATATTGCCACAGTCTCTGAATAATTGCAAAACCAACATATCCATTATGAGTAGAGGTTGCAAGTATATGCTGATGACATTCAGTGACAATAAATCTGTGCTCTGAAGGTCCTCATACGGACAAATGTAAACTGAAAATACACAACAAAACTTTCATATGTTTTATGCTGATTTCTACTCCTATATTGACAGTGCCCACATGGAAGCATAGATGTGGCAATTATGTAATGCTATCAATTAATGGGGTGTGTTTATATAGTGTAAGGTTGGACATGATTGAGTACACCATGCTGAGTGGGTGATTGGTGAATGTAAAGAAAAAGCTCTGCACCAAAAATAAAATTAAGGACCTAAAGATGGCTTAATTGATAACCCAGGATCACAAGATAAGGGAGAACAGATGATGGACATAGGGTACCAGTGTCTTACTTTGCAAATGAAATAGGTGAGTACGAAAAGTGGAAATTTGGATCATTTTCAGTTCTGGAATGTTGTCACCGTTATTTTGGTGTACTAAGATGTACACATTAAAATCATCTCATTCCAATATTTTTTTTGTTTCACAACACGGACTATCAATTGAGATTGATAAATTCAGTTGTCACTTCTCAGCAAATGACGAAAGCTTACATTGGTAGTTGTAATCACACCAAGTGAGTGCGCTATGAATGCATCTCAGGGATTACCCTACCCTATATGAACTAACATATTCCACCCTGATTAAAAAACTGGTGCAGCAGGCAAACAGGTAGAGTGATGCACGCTGTTAATGTTTTAGTCATGACAAATGTGCACACACCATTAAAAATTCATTTTGTTTAGGTTGAGAAGACAGAATAAAAGGGAGGGTGTTCCTAACGACCTTGCACAATTTTATCTCTGGGTAAGAAACTTGGGCACAGAAGTAAATTTTTGTGACTCACAAATCAAGTCGCAAACAGGTTTGCGACTGGAAAAATAGATGTGCGCAATGTACGACAAATCTCAAACCAAAAATAGTGATGCAACTGATTTGCGAGTCGCAAATTTATGCATACTGAATTAGTGAGTCAGTATTAGGGAATCACTAATACCAACTCGCAAACGGAATACGTGAGTGGGTCACAAATAGTTGCTGTGTGGCGCGTTTGCATGTGCAATTGCCACCAAATTAAACCTTATTGTAAATAGGTGCAAACTATAAAAGCTGGCCCAGAATGCAGCTCAGCTGTCCTCAAGGACTGCACTGTACGTGATAGCAAGGAGGATGCACAAACTGGCTGCTTAGCAGAGGATGAGGTATAGACAAGAGAGGATATTCCAAGTCAGGCTAACCCTTTTTGACCAAACAGAGGAAGAGAAATATGACAGATACAGGCTAGGTAGCACTGTTATTTTGGAGTTAAGTGCCCTCCTAAAGCCACACCTAGAGAGCAGTAGTCTGGGCAGTAATTATATCCCACCCATGTCCAGATGTTCTACTGATTACACCTATGAGCCACTGGTATTACCATGATGTGGTCACTGTTGCAGGTGGGGTGTCGCAAAGTGCAGTTTCATCTTTCCTCTGCTGTTTCCTTGCTGCTATGCTTCTTAATATCCAACACCAAATATACATACCTATGGAATGATGAGTAAATGCAGATTCCCAAATTGCAATTTTACCGGATAGCAAAATTCCCCCATGTCATAGAGTGTATAGATGAACACAGGTGACCATATGTCCCCCATTCCAACTTGAATATCTTTTTAGATAATGGAAAACATGCATGCCCTTAATAAACAAGTGGTTTGCAATTCCCACAACATAATCACTGATATTGTATCACTATATTGAGGGAATACCTATGTCTCTTACATGTTCAGGCACAGCAGAATATACAGACAACTGGAAAGTGGGGACTTTGATGACAGATACTGATTAGGTACTGACAAATAATGTAAATGCTGATATGTAAGTGCCCGATCTGCACAAATGGTGTGTTGACTCTCATTTAAATATGTTTCAGGTGACAGTGCATATGTCCTACCTCCCTGGATCATCACACCCTCCCTTTCTCCCACCAACCAAAATAAAAGGTGATAAAACGTTGCTCATTGACACACCATGACAGTGATGGAGCGGATGTTTGGACTTCTGAAAGCTCGTTTTCACTGCCACCATAAGAGTAAGGAGCCATGCAATGCACACCTGAAACAGCTTGTAAGATTGTAGCAACATTTGCCCTCCTATACAATATTGCCTGCAGGAGAGACCTACGCAGTGCAGTGTCTGAATGGTCCACCTGTTCAGTAGGCAACAGGGGAGAACAGAAGCAGTGGAGGGGAGAAGATGCAGGAACCACATTGATACACATTACTTCACAAGGTAAGACATTCTCAAGTCCACAATATTGTTAAATAGTGCCACCACATTTGATTGAATGCTCAAAGTAAACCTACCTTTATTTGGAGGTGTTACAAAACAGTTGTCTGACAAGCTGTCAGTCTCAACAATTCTGACACCATGTAATCAATATGTAGGTTGCTTACAGCACCAACAACAAAAGAAAAACAAATACATTCACTTCCCGAGTGGTGCACCTCATTTATTTTTGGGGAGTGCGTCCAGTACTGCTTCGCAGACCACGTGCACCTGTGGTAGGATTGTTGCTGATGCTGGACAACACACTGCCAGGCGCCTCTGCACCCACAACTCCAGCAATGTGTTGTGTCTGGATTGACACCACTACACTACCACTGCCACTACTGTGATCTAGCCAAAGTCTTTCGAGACATCCCCATTGAACTGGCCCGTCTTCACCTGTAGCATCACAGTGCACTTGGATAGTGTGGTGGTGGCCTGTGCTAGTCTCACATTAGCCCTGGTCATGGCATTAAGTTGCACAGTCCTGCTCCACTCCCCCTGCACCTTTGAGTGATCCTGTGCTCCGGCAACTCTATGCAGAGTTTCTGTAGAGCACCTGTAAACTGGTCTGTTTTTGTGTCCATGCGGATGTCTGCCAACTGATTGGCCACTGAGAAGGTGACTTATGTCACCTATCTGATCAAGTTAGACCCGATTAGAAAAGCTTCCCAAATATATCATGCTAATCTACTTTACAAATGGGAAGGTGCTATGCCTGTATTGATGGGGCTGCCTGAACAGAACTCCCTCCTATACATACAAAGTATGGACCCAGATCTCCACACCCACCGCAAACGGAGGTTGACTCAACAGGTTTAAAACACCCTGTTGGAACATGCCATCCAAACAACACCATAGAAAAAGGTACCACATTCCCAAGGTGAGGAGAGACACAATTGAACAGGAACTATAAGAAATGATTCACATGATTGTCATCGAACCATCAAACAGCAAGTAGAACTTCCCAGTAGTGTTGGTCTGGTTTTACATTGATTTTAGAGTAATCAATAATATATCAAAATTCAACACCTATCCCCTACCGAGAGTAGATGAAAGGGTAGAAAGGTTGGGAGAGGTGAAACATATTAGCATGCTTTATCTCTGCAAGGGATACTGACAGGTTACCTTCAGGCCCAGAACAAGTAAACTAGAGCTTTTACTAACCATGGAGTTCTATATAATGTTACCATCTTACCTTTTGGACTTAGTGCTCCTGCATCCTTTCAGCATATGATGAAAACTAGGGGTGGGCGTAGTACGCGTAGTCGCGCAACGCAAAGACGTTCTCGCACTACGTGAGCTTCGTAAGCGTGCATAGTAGCTTGTCGGACCCGTTTGCGAGGCATTTTTCTAGCTCAGGAGCGCGTTGTGCGTTTTCGAGGCGCGTTGTGCGTGCTCGGGGATCGTAGCTCTCGAACTTACCCATGCGGTAGGCTATGGGTGCGGCCATCTTGTTTTTTCAATTGTCCCGCCCGCTCGCGTTGCCCTATTTCCTGTTCCGGGTCGCATATAATGTGTTCGAGGTGTGCATGTCATGTTTGGGAACGCTATATACTTGTTAGCAACGACAAGTGCGTGTTAGCGAGAAATATCGCGCAAACTTACCCATGTGGTCGTGACGGGCGTGGCCATCTTATTTTTCACTCTATGCTATGGTTCTGGGCCTACTTTTCCAGCTTTAATCTTTGCAATCTTTACTTATTTTCACTGTTTTTCTTACTTTTTTTATTTATCATCTCTGTCTCTCTGTCCCTAAGTTTATATTTCATGATTTATTTCTACTTTCACTGTGTTTTTGTTACTTTTCTACTGTTTTATTTTACTTCTTTATTCAAACTCCTACTTCTTCCCCTAACTTTCTTTTTTCCTTCTTTTCACTTCTGCCTCCATCCCAGAACCATGGCCAAGGGCAGCAGTACTGGCTCCAAGAGCAAGGCGCCTGCGCCTTGCAGCAGAATGCGCCCTGCAGGGGTGCAGGCCCAACAAATTTTCAGGGAGGCGGAGGTGGCTGCCTTGGTTTTCTTCATCCCATTGACCTTGGCAGCAGGCGGCAGGCCAGGCTCCGGGTACCTTACCTAGGAGCGTCACCACCGGGTGAAGGTGCGTCGGGCAGTGTTTTGCTGCTCGGGGATCCGGCGCACTCACCAGCAGCTAGCCCACCGGAGGTCCAACATCCTGGACCGGGAGCAGGACCTGTTGGACCTGCTAGGTGTCGAGGTCGTGGGGCTTGGTGAGTAGCTAGTAATATATAGTAGTATAAGTATTTTGTATAATTCTTGGACGAACAACACGATTACTGGTGCGCTTAGTTACATTGCAGATCAATTCCGTTCCAAAATCTTCTGTGATTGAATGACACAGGTGCTGCTAGGCACTTCTCTTACTTGTTTGTAACTTTGCGCTAGCTTGGGCTGATTATTGATGTTAGAGTTTACTTTAGAGAACTAAAGTTAGTTATTGCTAGAGTCTAGCTCTTCCATTGTCCTTCAGTGAAATAGTGGTGGATGGATTATAGGTTTACTTTGTATTAGTTCATATTTCTTTTACGCGCGACGCCTCCTCTGTCACTGAATGCTTCTTACCCCAGTCCAACCTTTTTGTAGTTTGTTTAGAAAGTGGTAGGCTTAGCAATAGCATTGTCACTGAGTCAGTAGCAGAACAACATATGACGCAACCAACTAACAATTTGGTATCTGCACAAATGTATGCATGTGTACTCTATCGCATCTATGCATTTTTGCTGGCAAAAATGAAATGGAAATGACGACTTACTGAACAAATGGCCCGTCTGGAATAGGTGGTGTAGGTCAGGTGGTACTGGCTTTGTTATTTAGTATTCTGAAGCAGAATGATCATGGAATATTTGATTAGTGTTCATATAAGTAGACGGTCCGAGAATCCTGCAAGCCAGTATTCGTTTAGATAGGTCAATTTAATTGCAATTGTTGTTTCCTAAAATGTTTGAGCCTTTTTTGTTGTTGATTTTTTTGTTTCACAGTACTCCATGTTTCTCTCTTTCTTCATTTTTTCTTACATGATAAGCACCCAGGGGCAAGCAGACGGGTCCGAGTCGGCGGGACAACAACTACCAGGGAAGCGCTCCTCTACTGAGGATCATGCTGCTGGCCACAGTAAGTCCTACAATGCTTATATTATTAATAATTATATTTCTCTAACTTTTAACACATCTTATTATTTCCAAACTATTAATTAAGCTTCCTCCTAATTCCCTTTTAAAAAAAAGGTTCTTTGATCTTCATTATCTGCTTACCAACTTTTGGGTATCCCTGCCTTTCAGATCTTTCCAACTGCCTCTGCTATGACTCTTTGTACTACTACTGATACACTGTCTGTAGCTAAGCTTGCCTTGTTGGCCACTCTTCAGTTAAGGTATTCTTTTGAATAAATCTGTGATAGAATTGCTGTAGCCACTGGGTCCAATCCTGTCCTTTGCGTTGTCCTCCTTTATCTCTAGGTTTTGACAATTCCCACCAACAAAATGCGCAACCAGATCTAGTATTTTTTCTTAGGGTAGTAGTGCATACTACTACTACTGTTGTGGGTATTCTGCATAGCCACATACAGAACTATGCACAAGAAAATAGGATGTTGGTGTTGGGAGGTTGGACCTTACTTACACCTCAGTCACATAACTCAGAACCCAGAATTCACTGACCGACTAGCTATAGTTTCTCAGTCATTAGTCATTTGTCCTGACCCCCCACACGAAGATACCCAATGATTTTATTACACAACCCAGAACATAACACCCTTTCGCTCACTCACTCATGTAAGTCCACAACACCACAGACACTCCAAATAAACCACAGAGTCTATGTGCAAGTACAAAAGCTTTATTTTTTTCAAACAATAACACGCTTTGTAAGTTGTTCCATGAAATACATCCAGCTCCACCATGCAAAATAAAGAAGATTAAAACTAAACATCTGTACAATAGTGCACAATAGAGAACTGTGGGAATTGTGGGAGACCCCTCACCGTTGAACGTATACTGGTTACACATGCATCGTTCCTAAGCTCTACAAACCTCTGGTTCGTCGAAGGCAATCTTCTCATCTGCCTATTATGAGAAAAATGGGGCACGTTAGACAGTATAAAATACAATTATGCAAGCTTTTTGCAGTCATGCCAATAAAGTGTAACATTATGGCTAAGCAATAGGGACTAACCAAACGTGCCTTGTTTTTCAACCTCTTCACTTGTTATCAACACTCATATGGCCTCAAAGGCGTCTTACTGCGCAACAAGCTGCGAGGTAACATGCGCAAGGCTAACTTTCCAAAGACTAGAGTAGGAGTAGAGATAAGATGACCCTAGGGACCATATAATATATACCACTAATGTCTGTCTACTGACTCTACTGTGGTACGCAATTTGGACTAGTGATGATTTATGATGTACTTTAACTGTTTTTTCAATCTTCCTTGCTGGTGAAAAAACAAGTAAAATAGGGGGAGGTGGGCAGGCATCTAAAAAGGTGAACTTGTTTTTATAGGTGCACAACCAGTACCAACCACCAGTGCCGACGGGGCCAGCGGCGATGCTAATGCTGCCATCCAGGAGGGGGCAGGAGATGCGGCACCTACAGGAGTACGAGTGGGGGAGGAAACAGCAGCGGTGTGCAGTGGTAAGTTATATTCATTATTTGTTGGCATTACTAGCTGGAAGGGGAACATTTCCCTCACTGTACTATGAGACTTATTAAGTAAGTATGAACTTAAAGTTATACTGGACAATATACAACGGTGGAAGAAGACACCCTTTCCTTAGCATTACCAATGCATTAGCAAAAGCATTAACCAGCGTGAGTTGAGTAAACAAAGGCCTCTTCTCCAACTCAGCTGTGAAAGTTATGGAGAAGACTAAAAGTCAGATCAGATGACCTTGATGGATGTGTTGAACAAATAGGAAAAGAAGTGAACTAGGGTGGAAGGAGGAAGGACGAAAGAAATGTCATACAACCTGCATAGAAGGATACTTTGGAAGCAGCATGCAGGTGGCTGATAGAAATTAGATGCATGGGTTGTTGAAGGATGGGTGGAAGATGAAAGACGATGCCTAGCTGGGTGGGCAACACAATATGAGTGGATAGTTGATAGAAAGAATCATCAGCTGTGTTTGTGTCAAGCCCAAAGCCAAGGCAAGGGAGGAAGGAGTGGACGCATGGGAGGTTGTTGGTGAAAGTGAAACCAGCTTAGGTTTGTTAAGCGAAACCTAATAAAGAATGATAGACATTTACTTTTAATGGATAGATGCCCCCTGGATGGACTGTATTCATCATAGGTGGAGACTGTCACTGGATGCAGAGTCTTACTTTGAAGATAATATAAAAGAAACTGCGCCAGAGTAGCAAAGCAGAGGCTCATCATATATTACATAAAAGTAGAATTTAATTTCAGAATACAGTTGATGACTCAGTAGTTTGCAAGCACATCATATATTTTATCAAGCGTCTTCCTCTGAATCCAAGGACCACTTCCTACCTATGTTATATACGTTTTTATATTTATATGTTTACTTACCAGTAATTGTCCACAATCCATAGTTTGCTCCCCCCACCCTGCCTCTCTACACATCACCAGCCACCAGCACTCCCACCTCTGACCGCTACTGGACAGATATGTAGTTCCATATAAGTAATGATCATTGGATCATAAGTATATGAATTCTGCCTTTTTGTAGTCGCCAGACGCCAGGGCACAGTGAAAGTGAAATTGAGCAATTGCCCTTCATGTAACACCCGTAATCGAAAAATATATGAGCTTCCCCACCTGCAGCTTAGTTAAAAAAGTAACAGGCGTCTGCGTATCCTGTATGTTGCTGTTGGATGCAAGCTTAGCTGACTTGCCGGCTACAGCCTACAACAAGGTTATTTAATTTATGTTAACTAGCGATACGAAAAAGACTGGTGCTCTTCTGTGTACTGGAGTTCATCCATAGTACTACTAGAGAAAGTATAATGCCGGAAAAAAACTCCAACAAATGTTAGAGGCCGGGGAAGCAGGAGGATAGATACTTAAAGTTACCACAAATGTTATGTACTGTGCTTGCTAGTGCTACTGTGCCACTATGTGTTGAATTAATTTTGTGTTACTGTTTTGCTAAGAGTTTCGGTTACAATTCTGTTTTTCTTTATAGATACTCCTTCCCAAAAACCATCCATGAAGGAGTTGGCAGCCAGGGCCTGGCAACAGAAACTACAGGCCTTCATGGAGGAATACCGCCGGCTGGTGGCTCAGTCCGAGGAGGAGGAGGAGGAGGCGGCGGCAGCAGCTGCTTCCTCTTTCAATGCCCCGGACCTCAGCTAGGCCTGCCTGCAGGAGTACGACGCTGCGGTCAGGCAGCCGTCCACCGCCGCCATTTGTCAACATCTGCCACCCCCCACATGGATGCAAATGTAGGGGCCATGCATTTTGGCAACAACTTCTCCTCCAGATGGCAAAGCTGGAGGACCAATTAGAGGAGCGTGTCAAAATCCTGGTGGACAAACACCTTAAAGCCCGCCGATTATAAATGGACCCGGTTGATTTTCCCCTTTGTTAATACTTTTGTTGGTGGGTGGGAATTGGGTTTTGGGGTTTCTCTTGGACATTGGTTGGACTTGGACATTGGTTGGGGTTAGGGAGAGGGGTGGGTGAGGTGTTGGATAGGCTATTTTCTTAATGAAAATAAATGTTATTTATTTAAACCTACACATATGGTGTTAATGTTTTGTGGTGGGGTTACTGATTTACGAATTAATGTACGTCACAAGGTTTACTTGCAGATGCAGGTCAGCAGCCAGTGTTTGATTTAAATAATTGGCCAATTTTGTAATATACAAACAGATAGATGCGGTACCCCTCACTGAGTTATATTTGTCCTACTAGTACTACCAGTCGCCCCTCCTGCTCCATTATACCTCTCAGCAAACTTATCTTACCTGTGATTGATGATTATTATGTTCTTCACAGCAATGGCTGCATGGTTTCCCAAGACAATGGAGAAGATGCCGTGGTTGTGGTGGTAGTAGTAGACACCAGCACTAGCATTTTCAAACAAAAACAAAGAGACAGTCATTTGCCTAAGAGAGACTGTGGGAGTAGTAGAAAAGTACAGTACATAAGAAGACTGACGAACAAACAATATTGCAACTGCTAAACTAAAAGAAAACAATGGTGTTGGGGACAGCCTAGTACAAGAAGATAAGAAGGTAAACTGTAGTTGTGTTGAAGGAGTCACTTAAACACAATCCTAATTCGTAAACTTTAATGCTGTAAAATTAAATCCAAACAATGCCAGCAATTAATAAGATGTATTCGGTGTATCCCTTTGGAAAATAATTGGCTTGTACATAAACTGAGCATGGGTAGGCAAGCAGAAGAAGATCCTCGCCCTGCCTCGTTGACATTTAATTAGTGTTGCTTTCACCACATCTGCCCCAGCAAGCGTGTGATCAATTGTTGGTGTAGATTTAATGTAGTCACATCACACCTCAATATAAAACCACACAGAAGAGGGTTAAGGTTTGATGAAAACGAGCAAAACAATGAAGACGATGATTGATGATCCACTACCCAATAAATCTATAAACTAAAGTTAGAAAAAGGAAATACATGCAGGATGAAGATAACTTGATGGTTAATAAAGAGTAGTACTACACAATTCGGCAGTACAGGGAAGTATTTATTATATATGACATTTGCCTTGGCTGCATGCCCTCAGAGAAACCCTAATTACCTGCTGTACCGGGTTGAAAGATAGCAAAGAAAATTAGAAAATAGTTTTAGGGAGCAATTACCAAACAAAGTCACACAGTCGTAAAATGAATGAAGAGAAAAAAGGAATCAAATTATTAAAAATACGAAAATGATACTAAAGTTACTGTATTGTCCAGGTTTAAATGTGCAGTTGTATCTCGTCATTTATCTTGGTCCTCCCTTCCATGGACACTCTGAACATCATTCTTGTGTGCCACTGGCTGGCTGATGAGGATTGGTAAGGTAAGTGTGAGTTTGCTCCAAGTATAATAGCATTTCCATCATACCTTACCGGCCTGTAAGGTATGATGGAAAAACAAAAGGGGTATTAAAAAATAAATGAACGAAAAAATTAAAATCAATTACGGTATAGTGGAAAAAGACAAGACTCGTGAGCGAGAAGACTTTCAGACTGAGGCGGTGTGGATACATTGTATATACTCTAGTAGTTACACAGCATTAATCTAGAAGAACAACAAGACCAGAGCCAGCACAGAACAGGCCCACAGCTCCGGGCCGCCTGTGAGTCTATGACCCAAACTCCATTTACCATAATTTTTGACAGAGCCAGACAAAAGGCATATACATACAGCTACCTAGCATTTTCCAAATCAAGTGACTAAATCAATGCGCCACTGTTAGTCATCATACCACTATTCGACTCCACCACTGCACAGACATGTAGCCTAGGTCTGCTATGGTTCTTGTTGATTGGTTGTGTTTACCATTTATTCCACTTCCTGAAGCGTATTCCAGCAATCATCTCAGATCCAACTGACTGACTGCGTGCAAAGATTGTATGGTCATCATCATCATCAGGTGTGGTACGTGTACGTGTTGTCCAACAGCCAACAGCAACTTAGTCTGTGAGTGACTCCGATTAAATAAGTCCAGACTGCACCTGCAGTAGTAGGAGTACAATTGGCTAATATTATTAAACAACATGGAAACATTGACTATCACTTGAGTCACAAGTACTTTGTTATTATTTAAACTAGTAATATAGTTCTACTTCATGTACATTTGCTCAGAATCAGCAAACATCCAATGCTATGCATGGCATCCTTCATTTCAAATACCTGTCTTGCTCTTCTCTTTGGCTGTCAGATCAGAGTTGCCGAGCCTTCCGAAAGAAATGACGAGTTTACTTTAGTTTTGGATGCCTGCTCAAGTTCTAAAGAGTTGTGTATGCCTGCATACAGAGGTGGTAGCCTTAAGACAGTAATGAGTTTTGGATTGGAAACAAAATGAAGATGGCTATTGTTACGTACGTTGCACCTGTTATGGAGGGGCTGTTAGAGGCTACATTATTGTACTATTCTCCATCTCCATCCAATGCCTGGCAAGATGGAAATGTGTTTAGGGTGAGTCAGGAAGATGGAGCAGGACTCTGAGGAGTGAAGTGGACAGTTAAATGCACAGACGTGCAACTCCAGTAGGTAAATAAAAAGGAGAGACGGTGGTGATGGATTAGTTGTGGTTTGATTTGAACCAGAAAGAATGATATACACACAAATAAAGTAAGGGAAAAAGTAACAATTTGAAAGCCTAGTTGTCAGGGAAGAGGAGCTTGTCCTCAAACACTGGTGGTTCGGACAGAAGTAGGTCATGTAACCCACTACTTATGCCTTCGGAGTCGCTCTCCTCTTCCTGCTGTGTTTCTGGTATTTTGTAGTCCGGTGGTATGAAGTGCTGATTCATTTTGATCATGGTTAACCTCTCCAAGCTTTTGGGTGAGAGACTGGTCTTTTTCACAGTTACAATGGCACCAGCAGCACTGAAAACATGCTCTGAAGAGACACTTGTGACTAGGCAAGCCAGATACTTTATAGCCAGCCTGTTGAGCACTGTCTATTGGCTTCTTTTCCCATACCAATACACCAATGGGCCTTGCTCCATGAACACCTTTGTTGTGTCATCCAGATAGGCCTGGACCATCCTCTTAATGTTCAGTGGTGGTCCAATTTGCTTGCCCTCTTTTGACTTTGCAACAGCAACGGACTTACCTATACCTTTCTGTAGAAACCAAGCAGCTATTTTTTTGTGTCTGATGAATAAGATCCTGTTGGTGCTGTTGTTGATGTTATTGGTAGTGTTAGTGACTGCTGGGAAGTAAACGCACTGCTCTCATGCTCTGAAGAAGAACTTGACTCTGGAGGATGCCCTGTAGTACTTGCACTGTCCTGGCACTGGCATGCCTATAACTAAGAGCCGTTAATTTTCAAAATCAGTGGCTTCCTCAGCTATTAAAGGTTTGTACTTGGCAACATCCCCTTCTGAAAAAGGAATTACTGCATTACTGTTCAGAAATATTTTGTACTGTGGATCCAAAATTGTGGCAGTAATGTAATGTCGATGTGACACAATCTTATTTTGAATTCTTGTATTGACAGATAAGCGGGCGGCTAAGGCGTTCGCCAAACAACATGCGTCTACTTTCTCTTCCACACCTTCGTATGTTTCAGACACCTCCTTCAGCTCTTTCTCTAGCATGTACAACAGTGGGATAGCCTGGCCCATAGTACAATCCTCCCTGCTGACTGCACGTGTGAAGACCTCAAAAGGAAGTAGCATCTCTGTCAGGCATTTAATGAGGTCCCATTGCCACATCTTAACAGTCATGGCTTTCACAGTAGGATCCCCTAACCTTCTTGTCATGACATAAGCATTAAGTGGTATGTACTGCTCAAACAGACAATTAAGCATGTAATAAGTTGAGTTCCAACGTGTTAGGACCTCCTGGATGAGTGCTTGGACTGGCATTTTATGCTCATGTTGACTGACCCTTAGCTGTTTCGGGGCTTTAAAAGAAAGGTTGAAATGTGTGCATATTTTTCTGCAGGTGGTCAGTAAGTTGCTCACTTTGCTTTCATTTTTCAGAAAGTCTTGAACAACAATGTTAATGCAGTGTGCCAAACACAGGACCCTGAAATAGCCACCATCTTTTATGGCCTTAACTACATTACTGCCTTTGTCCGTGGCAACAAAACCTCTTTCTCGCAGGCATCAAAAGACCTTGCTGTTAAACTCAGCCAAAATGTTTGCAGCAAAATGAGATTTCTCCATAGCAAACATGGCTACAGTTGCATGTCTACGAGTCTCATTAATAATCTCAACAGTGTCAACACCTGCAGATAGCTTGTCTCTAACACCTGAAAAAGAGATCCAGTGTGCAGTGATGCACATGTAATCAGTGGCTTGGCAACTGGTCCACATGTCTGTTGTCAGGTGGATACTATGAACGGCACTCTGATGTAAGGCTTTTCCAAGCAGTTCCAGCACGTTGTGATGTAGTGCTGGAACAGCAACTCTGGCAAAATAGTAGCGTCTGGGAACGTTCCATTTTGGGCAAATTCCAGAAAACCCAACACTTCAACAAAAGAAAAAGGGAGAAGGTCCAGTGCTAACATTTTAGCAAGCTTAGCATCGTAAAAAAGTGCTATTGGTTGGTTGCGTTCGTTCGTACTTTCCCTTCTTCCTAAACATGCTAAGAATGGTACGCTGCTTGGTATTTCTTTCGGTTATGCTCGACGCAGCACTTTGCATCGCAGACATCGCAGCAGTTCTCCTTGGTGTCTCCGGCTGACTCTTACTCTTGTGTCACTGAGATGTTGCTGATTCAGAGGATGTGGGCTGTACCACTGCATTGCTGGGGACAGGGGTACTTTGTGTACCACTACCAGATAGAATGTCTCCCTCTTCTTCCTGTTCGACCGTGAATGGACCTTGTACTAGTTTATCCCCACAAACATCAATGGTTCCAGTTTATATGCTACAAAGATGGTCCTCCCACTTGTTTTTTCAAATGGGTCATTTGGCCTCTGGTACCATAGTTTGTACCAAGCTTACCACGATTAACAGAGGAATGACAAATGGAGCATATAACAATGTTGTCCTCCTTTGCGCTAACCGTAAAGAAGTCCCACACTGGGGAGCTTAACTTTTGTCTCCTGCTAGAGGGGCCACTTCCAATGCCGGATGGACTGGAGGGTGTGTGTTGAATTTGACTATGTGGCTGCGCAGTAGTACCACAACACACTTCTGCTGAGGTGGCGCTTGTGCTGGATGTAGGACGCTGCCGGCCCTTTGCTAATGTAAAAATTGAAGCTGGAGGTCGTGTTGGTGCTGCCTGTGTTGGAAGTATGCGTGCTAAATCCCTACTAGTCGCAGCCATTCGGAATAGGGTGAAAATGTTGGTCTCCATGTCCTCGGGGACAGGAGTGATGCTTGTGATGACTGGGTCAGACTCATCATCTTCATTATCCTGCTGTTCTACATCGACCTCCATAAGTATAAGGCTTTCTGGAACCTTCCTTTTCCCTAGCCTGGTCTTGGGATGTCTCTCCCTCTCATGCTCAGATTGTTGTGGCACCCAAGTGAGATCTAGATCATCAGAAGGGATGCTTGGCGAAGAACTTGATGGCCTAACCCTCCTTTTCCTTGGTGGGGATTTGGAAGACAATAGATCTCTTCTTCTTGCTCTGCATAAGGCTCAAATTCCTGAACTGCCCCAACTTCGGGAGGAACAACAACTACTATTGCGGGAGGTGGTTGTGGTTGTTATAGTTGAACAACTACTATTGCGGGCGGTGGTTGTTGTTCACCACTTATCTGCTATCTTCCCTCCTGCGTTGATTGTGTACTACTTTGAGATAGCGATAAGTTTAGTCAGGCTCAGCATCACTGCTTTCCACCATTAGGTTGGCTACCTCTTCCACACTCATCTGCTTGGGCCTGGGTTGGTGGGTTGGGCCCACTGATGCGGAGGTGCTGGCCCTGGTTTTGGGGTCCCTGGTTTTGGGGTCAACACCAGACTTAAGTGTCACTTCCTTCTTCTGTTCTTCCTTCTTCTTCTCAGCAACTTTCTTGGTCTTGGAGGACCTGGTACCTGCTTTCTTTTGGCCCATCTTCTTCAGATGTCAGCAGCAGCACTCAGTTGCATAAGTTGCAGAGATGTCTGGTCAGGTCACACCACACGTCACGTACAACAGAAGGACGTCCGTCTTGCAGTACAACGGGCCATGAATTATGACAGACACCTCCTCCTCAGTCTTTTGTGTACCTACAAGCAAAGAAGGCAGAAGAACATCAGTCAAATGTGGATTTTGTTGAGCTTTAATTTACTAGTAGTGTTAGTACACTCAGTAAGAGTAAGAATAGCAAAGACAACATAGAAACAGCTACATCAAGCACTCCCGCTGACTACCTCTGGGACTCTAGGCCTACTGGCAGAATAGGCCCCAAGTTTGGAGGCCTATGACAAAAGCACAGTGGAAGGTCACACAAAATGGCCACCACCACATGGTCAGCCCACCCTCAAACAATAAAGTACATACAAAGGACAGGAACAGGAAGTTGAGGTCTCTCGGGAACTTCCATCCTCATTTTTTTTAAAACAAATGAACAGAAAATGACTCCATGCTCCAAAAACTAAAACCACATGACAACCTGAGGAGTTTTTTTAGCAAAATGAACAAAATCATCATTTTCGAGAAGGTTTGTTGCAACTCGAGACATATTGCTTGTGAGATTGCAAATTCGGCTTGTTCGGCAGTGCGAATTGAACAAAACGTTGGTATCGCGTGCCCGAGCACACAGATAGAGCACGCGAAGAAGACAAAAATTGTAAGGTCGCGTTGTCGCCCTGTGCAAAGTTTCCAAAAGTACGCGACCTGAATTCCTAGGGTTACCTACTGGCAGAAAATGCCATATTATTTGCACACATGCAAAACCTACAATTCCACACCAAAAGCCACATTTTGCAAATCAATCCAAAGCCCTCCATGCCATATATGATGTTACAACTTAAACAAACACCACAAAAACAGTTGATAAACTTTCATGCACCCTTGATGACTTAAGTAGTACCCTTGGGCCTACCGGCAGAGTAGGCCACAAGCCTGAAGGTCTTTGGCAAAAACACAGTGGCTGGTCCCACAAAATGGCCGCCACCACATGGCCAGGCGCTCACAAAAAATTAGAAAAGGAATAAAAATAGGAAAGGAATAAAAAACAGACAAAGCAGGCCTATTTGAAAAGCACAATGCTTGGTTTCACCAAATGGCCACCAACCACATGGTCAACCCACCACCAAGAAAGTACATACAATAAACTCAAGCAGGCCTATATCCCTATATGGCCAGACAAAGGACGATTGTATTTTATTGTATTATATTTATTTCTTATACCATGCAACTGCCACCCTGCTGGTATCCTGGCACCTGATAAGGATGCTAGGATACCCGTAGGGTGGCAGTTGTGCGGTATAAGAAATAAATACAATACATGTGGTTGGTGGCCAGGATGCCTGTTATTTTATTTACACATCACTGCTGAATACAAAAAATAAAATCCACATGGCTAAAAAGGTCGGAAAGTTACACAAAAACTACACATACAAACAAGGCATTTATTAACACACACCCAAAAAGTTAACTACACCCCAAACACCACATTTGGGAATTCAATTCAATGCCATCCAATGTCCTAAATGATGTTAAATTCAACAGACAACATAGAAACAGCTACATCAAGCACCCCCGCTGACTACCGCTGGAACTCTAGTCCTATTGGCAGAATAGACCACAAGTTTGGAGGCCTATGGCAAAAGCACGATGAAGGTCACACAAAATGGCCAGCCACAACAAAATAAAAAGAAAGAGAAGACAGACAATACATGCCTATGGCAAAAGGACAATGCTTGGGCTTCACAAAATGGCCACTACCCACATGGTCAGTCCACCCTTAAACAACAAAGTACATACAAAGGACAGGAACAGGAAGTTGAGGTCTCTGGGGAACTTCCTTTCTCTTTAAAATAAAAAAAGTAAACCGAAAAATGACTCCATGCTCCAAAAAATACAACCTGAAATTCCACACCAAAAACCACATTTTGAAAAAATCAATCCAAAGCCATCCATGCCATAAATGATGTTACAAATTGAACAAACACCACAAAAACAGTTGATTAATTTTCATGCACCCATGATGACGGCAAATTTGCTGAAAATAAATCCAGAGAAAACGGAGGTTTTGGCGGTCTCAACTGCTGCCTCGCCCTGGAGTGATTTGTTTTGGCCCCAAGAGCTCAGTCCCACTCCGAAATCATGCCCCAATGTAAAAAGCCTTGGTATTAAGATCGACCATGAGCTGACAATGGCTAGCCAGATATCCTCTGTTGTTGGGACCTGTACCAACCTAATCAGGCGGTTACGCAAGCTAGTTCCCCTACTTCCTCTAAATATGCTCCGGACCATTGTCTCGGCGACAATAATCTCAAGGATTGATTATGGGAACGCGCTCTAGCTAGGTCTGCCAAAAAGTTTGATTAACCGACTGCAGGTTATTTTGAATGATGCAGCGCGACTAATCTTTAGATTACCCAGACTGACGCACGCCTCCCCATTACTGCGCAGGCTACATTGGCTCCCCATAAAGCAAAGGGTGGAATTCAAGGGAGGGAGATCTTTTTCTGTCCAAGTCCCACAGATGTGGAACAAACTACCGGAGCCCCTACGCAAAGAAATAAATCTCCTCCATTTCAGGAAGTCACTGAAAACACTTTTGTTTAGGGAAGCTTTCTGTTCCTTTTGAGTAATGTTGCTATATCTGTACCTTCTGTTCACTCACTCAGCTGTTGTTACTGCTTCTGTCATGAGCGCCTAGAGACCTGACGGTAATTTGGCGCTATACATATCTCAGATAACAATAACAATAACAATGACTCGAGAAACCTTGCCTTTTTGAACGACCAGAGCACCGTGTGGAGGCTCTACCCTTCTGGACTTCGTCGCTGGATTTCATCGCGGAAAATTCTACACCTTGCAGGACCCGCTGCGCGGGTCCCGCTGCGTCTCCAGCTACCGAGAGGCTCTTGTGGGGAGCTGGTAACTTCCTGGACCATCTGCACCCCGGCAGGGCTGCGAGCAGCCTAGCAGGCACTCCATTGCCCAGGAGTCTCTGCGTGTCACACCTGTGGCCGCTCTCCCTGCCGGCCACGCCCCCTGGCTGAATAAAAGAGCACAAGTCCCATTTGCCTGTGGGAAACCTTGCCTTTTTGAACGACCAGAGCACCGTGTGGAGGCTCTACCCTTCTGGACTTCGTCGCTGGATTTCATCACGGAAAATTCTACACCTTGCAGGACCCGCTGCGCGGGTCCCGCTGCGCCTCCAGCTACCGAGAGGCTCGTGTGGGGAGCTGGTAACTTCCTGGACCATCTGCACCCCGGCAGGGCTGCGAGCAGCCTAGCAGGGACTCCATTGCCCAGGAGTCCCTGCGTGTCACACCTGTGGCCGCTCTCCCTGGCGGCCACGCCCACTGCCCTTCCCTAGCTGTATATCACAGGTAGGAGTTACCGCTGCGCGGTAGCGAGCGGGAGCGACCGGGGCGAAGACCGGGCAAAGAGCGGGCCGTTTGAGGCCGTTCGAGGACTGAGAGGACTGGACTGGGCCATCCCTCTTGATCCTAACCCTCGGACTCTCTCGTGACTATTCACGATGTCATCACGTGAGTACAAAGAAAGGGCTGCTAAATCCAAACTGAAAAATGGCACCTTAGATGATTTTATTACCAGGACTCACTCAGCCATAGATACAGAGATTGCTAAAATGCAACGTCGAGTTTCCATTGAACTGGATGCTGCAAGGAGACTCTCACAGGAGTTAGCAGCGGCTAAAAAATCCTCACTAGGGTCCATAGCTCTTGCTAAAACCCCTGACCGTTTAATTGGCCCACCACTTACCCTGATTGAAACAATGGCAGATATTCACCAGCCATCAGCACCCACTATATCCATACCGAAGGAGGATTCACCATCAGTATCCTCTAACTTTTTAAAAACGACTATGGTTGGGTCAATAGGGGAAATGAAGGAGTGTAACTGAGGCTCCCCGGAAATGGCGCTAAAATCAACATCTATAGAGCAGATTGGAGGAATCTCTGACATTAAACAGCAAGGGCCACATACGAAAAGGAAGCGTAATAACCAAACAGCATACGCTAGGAAAAAAGCCAAGATTGCGAAGGCTCAGTTATCTACTAAGCCACCATCTCCGCCCCCAATGATTAATACGCAGCCTTCTGATTTACCACCAGAAGTTGATGTAGACTCGCTGATGATAACTCACGATAATAATAACCTCGTCATAGAGAATGAAACTAGTGGGGTACCACTCTGCGTTATAAATGGGAAAGATGTTGAATTTCTGACCGTGGTATGGGAAACACTTAAAAAACTTTTAAATCCCTTTGAAGATAGATTATCTCAGATAGGATCCCAGCTTTCGAACATGGAAAAAAGCTTCTCAAATTTGGGGGAAAAACCATCCCATAAGGAAGATAAGGATCTCATTGCCAGTCTTGAGAAGCTTACAAAAAGTCTGCTGAACCCCCTGATGGAAAAAACCCAAATCATAAATCTAAAATTAGATCAATTGGAGTTTTTAACATCCAAGAACACCGCCTTACTGGAGAGTCTGGTAGGTAATAACAAACAATCCGTTATTACTGGTAGTCACACTAATACTAATAGTAATAACAGCAGTTTAGGGAAAAAGGGCCCCCAAAACAACCAGATACATTCACAGCAACCTAAACCGGCAAAATCTACAGATCCTAACGGTATCACCCCTTGTATAGGACCAGCTCCTTTAATTAAAATTAAGCAGGTGACTACAGCAGGCCCTAAGTCTAGCAACTCTTTGGCGGTGACTACACCGGTTAACACAGCTGCCCCGACCTTGCCTAACACTGAAGGGAAAGAAACCCCAGCTAGTAAACCTCTGGTCCCTAGTAAAACCCCCTTACAAGGTAAACAGATTTATGTAAACATACCCCCGGAGTCTGCCCCATATATGGCAATCCTGACAGGTGTTCCATTAATCCCAGAGAATAAATATGAGAAAAGGGAGGACCTCTTAAACAAAACAAAATTCTGGCTAAATACCAATAGGCCTTTAACCGAGGACACTGCTACGAAAATCTTAAGTGTACGGAGGGTTCCCTGGGTTGGGCCAAGTAAAAAAGACCTGGAGGGTGATTGCATCCTGATTAATATCAGAGACAACTGGGTTAAGGATATCATTTGCAGTAAGGCGAGGTTTGGTAGGGTGGGGGATATTCAGTGTGTGGGTCTTGAATATTTTTATCCCAACCTCTACCAGACTACCCCAAACCGAAATCATGGTGGTTATAGTACAAATGGCAAACAGCACATGGGCTGGGCACACAACATGAATATGAATCAAGGCCCGCAAAATTATTATACCCCTTGGCATGAGACAGCTCGCTTTATGGGGCCACCAAGTATGGGCCCCTTCACACAAGTCCCTTATAACCCACGAAGACCAAGGTTTCAGGGCACTGATTATCCTGGTTGGTTCCCAAATAATAACAATAATATCCCACTGAGGAATCGCTTTGACCCTTTAATGGGTATGGATGGGGTAGATTGACTACCATCCGGGGCTGAAGGCATTGCACCAAGTATCTTGAATGGGGGAAAGAATGAAGACTTAGGGACACGCATCAATGATGATTCAGTGTTGGTGGCTCTTGAATGTGACAATGCGAATACTGGACCTCCTCAGCCAGGGACTCCTGTCACGCCTGTGGGAAACATCTCCATCTCCATGGGCTATGAGAGGAATAGGTCATTATTGCTTGAACAAAGCACCTCCGTCACAAGAGAGGCTTTGGGAAGCATCCATGGAATACAAGGGCCATCATCACCATCATTATTATTATCCTTACTATCCTGGAACATTTCCGGATTAGCGAGTAGACTGGAAGATGTGGCATGGCTGGTCTTTGTGGAAGCTCATGGAATCCTGTGTTTACAGGAGACATGGTCTAGGACCACTTGTGACATCGAGGGTTTTCAGTCTTTTACTGTTCCGGCTGTTCCATCCACATCGGGGAGGGCAAAAGGTGGAATAATGACAGCATTGTCTACAAAACTACAGGAATTGAAAACCTCGAAATTGGTGGAGACAAACTGGTACCAAGTGCTGTTATTAGAACATCTCTACCCAGATCCCGTTCTATTAATTAATTGGTATTATAACATTTTCAACGACCATGACATCACAATAATCCAAAGTTTGGGGGATGCATTGGGTAAAGCACGCAACAGGCACCCTACATCGTCTCTCATCTGGGTCGGCGACTTCAACTGTACTTTGTGCAATTTTGGAGGCTCAAATGTTTGTGGACTAGAGGACTTGAATGCCCAGCCTCTGACCCACTTTAGACATACACCTCAGGGGGATGCTTTGAATAATATTATTATCTCAAATGATTTGCGTGTAGTAGACCCCTGGTCTGCCCCAGATACCCAGCATATACCAACCTTTCAGGGTACGAGGGGGGAGATGAGCACAATTGATTTTGTTTTGGTATCTAGTACCTTTTTCAAGTATGTTGATAAGTTGGAGGTGGTGGCAAATCCTGCAAGTGATCATAACCCCTTAATGCTGTCATTGTGTGTGCCAACAAAAGAATCACCAAGGATTTGGGAACAGCCAATTAAGTATAATAAGAATCAGGGTGTCACATTGAAATGGGGGAAGGTAAATGTGACAAAACTGGAGGAAGACATTGTTGTTAATTGTGAAACGGAAATAGAATTATGTCTAGCCCCAGGATCTGACCCCCATCAGGTTATTGAAAGCTTCGAGAAGTTGTGTGGTCATGCAGCAAAGCACCGTAGAAAACCCAAGGAGAAGGGAGGCCAAAAGGCCTTTAGATGGTTTGACTCTGTGTGTTCTGCTACACACCGATCGTTAAAACTAGCCCTGAGCCAAAAGCCAAGAAACAAAGAGCTTGTAAGGACTAGCAGAAAGGCTTACAGGGATGCTATTGCAAAATGAAAGCAAGACTTAAAAGTCAGTGCTTGGGATGATCTCGAAAAGGCTGCTGAACTAAAAGATAGTAGGCTCTTTTGGGAGGTCATAAATCGTCCTCTCTTCAAGAGCGACAATAAAGAATCTATAGTTGTGCAGGTTACCGCTGATCAATGGGTTCAACATTTTACTAAGATTTTTAACCCCAATTCTATCTCAATAATGGCAAGCACCGAAGGGACAGGGGATCGGGTGGCACCTCCCTCGGCTTTGACCCTCAGCTCTTCACTTACACTGATTGAGATTGAGGAAGCCTTAGGGAAAGGAGCATCACTAAAAGCCCCAGGCCCAGATGCTGTCCTCCTGGTCCTTTTTAAGTCCAATGTCAGTCTGTGGGCACCCATCTTACTGAATGTGTTCAAGGCTGTTGTGGTTGGGCGCATTCCTGGTACATGGAAGGAGGCAACTGTAGTGCCGATTTTTAAGAAGGGCAGTAGGTCTGACCCACGCTGCTACCGCCCGATTTCCTTAATAGATGCCTCATGTAAGATTCTGGGTAGGGTAATCATGGCGAGATTAGAAAGTTGGGCAGATTCCACAGGTTTCATAGTTAACTCTCAGTATGGTTTTAGACGTGGAAAGGGGACAAACGAGCAGTGCCTTAATTTGGCACTAATTTTAGGCAAGTACATGAAGGCAAAAAAATCATCTGTCCATCTTGCCTTCATGGACTTGACGAGTGCTTTTGACACTGTTTGCAGACATAAGTTGTGGCGGATGATGGATGATATGGGCTTTGAGGAACCTTTAGTCACATTGCTTCGCAGGTTACATGAAGTAACAACTGTATCTATTAGATTTGGTTCTGGAGGGGAAATAACAAAACCAATACCTTCAACTGAAGGTGTGCGTCAAGGGTGCATCTTGGCGCCTTTTCTTTTTCTGGTTTACACAAATGGATTAGAACAGTACCTATTAAACCAGGGTTGTGACTTCCCAAAAATCAATGGTAAAAGTATTCCCATGCTTTCTTATGCAGATGATACTGTCCTCATGACATTGACAGGAAATAGCATGCAAGTGTGTCTAGATGCTTTCAATACATTCATGCTTGATCTTGACCTAAAGGTGAATTTTGAGAAATCTTTTGTGATATCTTGTGGCCCTAAAGGGTCAAATATTAGGAAATGTGTGGTCAACAATCGCATAATTGGAAAAGTGGGAAACTTTAACTACCTTGGTAATCTGTTTGACAGCAAACTAAGTTGGACACCGGTTATGAAGGTTCGAGCCCAGAACATGACAAGGGCGATAGAGGGTATTTTTCGTTTCTGTAGTAAACTAGGGCAAAAACATATTATGCACCTCAGAACCCTTTACACCTCAAAATGTTTATCAGTAGCCACTTATGGGGCAGGGGTGTGGGGGACCGAAATACCATCCGTAATCCAGGTGGTGGAAAATAACTTTATAAAAAGGGTCCTATCAATTCCTAAAGGTTCCTCAAATATTTTCTGTCACAAAGAAATCGGTATGGCCTGTGTTTCTGATATAATTCGCTTGTCCCCTCTACTGTTATGGGGTAAAATTTGGAAATCTGAAGACCTGCAACTTACCAAAGACATTATTACCGATTCCATGGCTTTAGAAAACTCAAAACAGATTCCCTGGTTGTCTTATGTCTATAATATGTTGAAAAAGATTGGACTGGGGTCATATGATGACAATCCGGAAAGAATTGAGGGAAACTATAAGGCGGAAATAAAAGCAAGGTATTGGAAAACACTGAACCCACCGCCCATAGTCAATGTTACTGACAATGCTATTGCCTATGCCTGTAAATCCCAACCTCAGTTTTATTTAACTTTTACTGGTAATGTGCAATGGCGATTCCTTCTAACAAGGTTTAGGCTGGAGATTCTGCACTTTTTGCTTGCATTCCCGAAATAAGGGGGTTGGTGTGAGAGGCTGCCCCCTTGCCCTTGTAATAATAGGGATAGACAAAGCACTTTACATCTGGTTCTTTTTTGCTCCCTATATAAGGAGCCAAGACTCCGGTTTATCAAACCAATCCTGAAGGGGAGGGAACCTTGCACTTATGAGGAAGGGTACGAATATCTGTCATCATTATCCTCCATAGAAATCTGCTGTTCCATGTTAAATTTTATCAGAATTTCACTAAAGATTAGGAAGACTTATGGGTAGTATTACATGTATAGAATTTTTTCTGTTGAAATTCATGTTTTGTAAATTCTTTTATGGTTATTATTATGTCTTTCTAATGGCTTTTTTAAAAAATTTGGAAAAATCGTGCTTTTTAAATCAGAACCTTTTAATCCTATGAGGCATGATGAATTGTATGTTCAATACTTTTATGATTCATTTTATGTATCGAATAAAGTTTTTGAAACGAAACGAAAAACGACTCGAGTAGTACTTCTTGGCCTTCTGGCAGAGTAGGCCACAAGCTTGGAAGCCTATGGCAAAACACAGTGGCTGGTAACACAAAATTGCTGCCACCACATGGCCAGGCCACCCACAGAAAGTAAATACAATGAACTCAAGCAGGCCTACACTAACTATATGAACTACTAGGGTTACCTATTGGCTGAAAAGCCAATATTTAATTACACACAAAAAATGAAATTCCACTCCAAAAAACACAGTTTGCAATTGAATCCAATGCCATCCAGGATGTTTAAAAACTTGAAATTCAACAGACACCACAGAAACATGGTTGAACCCATGGGTATCCTACTAGATGAGATTTCAAAGAAATACAACTTGGCCCCTCATAAAAGTAAAGGCCTCCCTCAACAATAATCTTTAACAAGGATTGAAAAGCCCAGAAAACTGTAGTTTAAAAAAAGCCCAAATCAAACAAACATGTACACCAATTCTCCAACTTACTTGTGAAAGAAAATTTCAAATCCAAAAGTCCTCAATAAATCGAATCAAATGATATGATGCAGCAGACATACACAAAAAGTGATCCTTCCAGCTCCAAATCCAAATGAAAGTGAACAACACATGGACAAAGCACTGGGAGGAGTCTGGTGGACAGGAACAGGAAGTTGGAGACTCAGGGGCACTTCCTTTTTCTTGAAAAAAAGAGTAGAAACAAAAGAGGACTCCTTGCACAAAAAACTACAGCCAAATCAAAATCTGAGGGGTTTTCCTGAGCAAAATGATCATTTTTGGGAAGGTTTTATCATGCTCGAGAGATATTCTGTGCCAGATTGTAGTTTCTGCGTGTTCGTGAATGCTATCTTACTAAGATTGCATCAGAAGGAAGATCGTGCATTCTAATGACGTGATTGCGCGTCCAAATGACGTGATCGCGTTCGCACAGTCTCGCGGGATTGTGCGGCTAACTTCCAAACGTCGTGGCGCACGCGACCGGGAGAGAAAATCGAGAAGGCGAATGCAGAACCACGGTAAGTCGTTACCGCGCATGCGAGAATGCTATTGAGCACACAAGGAAGAAAAACAACTACGCTATGCTGTAGATTGCAAAGTATTCAACAACTTCACGTACACAGCGAAGTGCAAAGTTGCCACTACTTCGCAGACGCCGCGAGCGGAGCATAGTTCACTGCCCAGGGTTAATGAAAACCATACTTTAACACCATGAGCAATACTCATCTGCCTACATAGATGACATCATTTACATCCCCATCTAGGAACAGCACTTGATTAATCTACAATCCATTATACATGCACTAGATATACACTGTGATGAATCAATCCTGCATAGAGCCGCCTTGCAGCCCAGAAAGTCAATCACTTAGGGTTCCTGTAATGGGAAGGAAATGTACAACACCAACAAGAGAAAATAACTGCCATATTCAACATTCCCCTACCCAAAAGTGAGAGAGATCTTAAGGCCTTGTCAGGTATTATTGCTTATTATAACAGATTTGTCCCCTGTTTTTCTTAGATAGCGGCTCCACTGAAAGATTTACAAAAAAATCCACAAAACCAGAAGCAGAGTTGCTGCAACCATCTTAGAAAGTCTTGTAAACATTTCAGACTTTTAAAGAATTCCTCATCTCTAAGCCAGTCCTAATCAGCCCTGATTATGCAAATCCTTCTAAAGCGCAGGCGGATGCCACAGAAAGGGGTTTAGGAGCCGTTTTGTCCCAAAAAAAAGACAAAGGAGAGGACCGCCCCATGGTGAATATCAGCTGCAAATGATTCCCAAAAGAAAAGCATTAAGCAGTGGTAGAAAAAGAGGCATTGGCCATCAAATGGACCATTGAGACTCAGCGTTATTTCTTGGAAGGATGAGAATTTACCCTTTACACAGATCATGCCTCATTAGAATGATGGCCCAAAATAAAGGAAACAACGAACAAGTGTTTCATTGGTTCCTTGCACTACAGCCATTCCATTTCCAGACACTGCATGGAAAAGACAATGAATAGACTAGTGCAGATTTCTTCTCTAGGTATTCCCAATGTCTGTTTCTTACAGGAAAGAAAGTAAGAGAAGAGGGAATTGAGAAATTCTACCCTAAAACCCTGACTTACCGAATATACAGCTGAGACCCTTCTCACTAAAGAAAATTCTAATCTCTTTAAGCAGGTAGGTAGTGTTACTGCTGGAATGACCCACTCACAAAAGGAAAGAGGAGGAGAAAAAGATACCGAACCCAGAAGTAGGAAGAGTGAGGAAAAGGTCAAAATGAAGACAGAAAGCAAAGAAGAAGCAGAAACATAAAACAGAATGCCATCCAGTGTGGAAGCCAAATCAGAGGACGCCACTGATGTGGATGAGGCAGCCAAAGCCTGGAGCCAGGAGTGGTGGACGCCACACCGCAGGAAGCTGAAGAGCGGTCATAACTCTAGAGAGTTGCAGCAGAGCAGGGGAGTGACAGAGGGACGAGATGTTTCCAGGTTGGGGTGGGAAAAAAGAGGAAGGGTCAAGGTGCAGGGTAAAACCACTGGGCGAGCACTTTAACCAAACCTTGTTGGGCCGACCTTAAGTCAGACCAATAGACCCTAATCTACCAATAGCCTCTACTACAGTTTTTCTACCAATTGGCGACAGCCTGTATGTTTGTTTGGGAGGGAGCCACAGGAAGAAGAGAAGACCGCAGAATGAGGGTGAGGTCAGCCTACGTGCGAAAACCCTGAATTTAAGGGAAGACGTAAATACTGCATGCGCAGAGAGTAATCCTTGTATACTATTTAGTGCTTGCTGTGAGTTCCCCAAGTACTAGAAATCCCCCAATCCCACAAATTAACAAATGTACTCCAAAACGGTGTGGTGACAGGTAAGGGGAAAATCATTTTCTGAACCTTGACTTACCACTGCTATTCTCCCTTTCTGTGAGCCTCCAGGTAGAGCTATCTCAAATCAAGAATCATCTGGAAAGACAGTAGGAACCATAAGGATTCATTACAAACTGGCTCATCCCGACATTGTGCTATTCATTTGCTTTCTTCTACTACATAAGGAGTTAATATGTTTCAACATAAGGAAATTGTCTCAGTGTTAATGGACTAACCCGGCCCATGGTTTTATTCAGGGTTTTTTATATTTGTTTAAACATTGCCAGTTAAGCATAAAGCAGGCTTCTGTAGGCTTTAGATGACATGAGTAGTAGAAAGGTTTCTCAGGTCTTTCTTCTCGGTGTAGGGCCAGCTGGTTTCCGTCTTCAGAGTCCCTTTGTCTACAGACTAGACCCTCAGGGGAAACACACATATGGAGAGACAATTAGGGAGGGAACACAAATCCAGTCTTGTGTGCATCTCCTCAATACTCAGTTTGTGTCAGATAGAAAATGAGTCAAAGAGGGATGCATTCTAAGTTGCAAGTTTTATCAAAAGGGAGGAAAACCAAGAATAAAAGTCAAAGTCAGGTCTTTCACCGTAGATAGCGGTTCACAGTGCTACCATTCCTTCTTCGTGCAATTCAGCTGCTCAATTAGGGTGAGTCGCATCAGGCATACCATGCCTCCTTAGCCACACCCTAGAATCAAAGTCCTAATAAATAACCCTGTGCACGAGCCCACTAGACCAACCACCACAAAGCCCACTGCGGTGCCCGCATGAGGCTGTGACTCTGTCCTTGAGCCATTGGAGTCTGATCCGTGTAGCCTTTCCCTGGGGTCCTCTGAATGTCATCGGTCTCTCATCTTGCTGGCTTTACTCCTGTCCACAACCTTTCTGCACATTATTCTTTTTTTAAAAGAAAGTTTTATTTTTGCAATTAGTAAAAACAAACATAAATAAACAATTCATCAAAATAAAAGTTTCATCATTAATATGCATAATACATGATACATAACCGTCAATTTATATGAAGAAAAGCCTATTTAAACATAACCTTGCTAGCAATTAAATATATCATGCTCCCTTTCCGGAGATATAAAATAGCCTGAGCCTACATCCTACCCCAGATTTTACAAAAAAAAATCCTAAAGCTCCTACTCTTTGTGAATATAGTTTTTCCTTCACCTCAATTTGGGACATCTTGAGTAACTATTGGTAAAACGTGGGGGCTCAGCCTCCGTCCATTTTTGCAGGAACAGAGATTTATCAACAAGTGATGCAATAAAAATATACTGTTGTTGTCGGATGGATAAGTTTTTTTAAAAAGTTTTATATAGCATGAACATGACGTTAGTGAGTATCAGATCGCTTTGCATGCAAGCTGTGTAAAATATAGGTAGAAAATGTGGGAGATATGTAATTATATATAGAAATAACATCAAGTACAAAATGACATAATAGAGGCCGGCATTGGGGCGTACAAGTGCGAGTAGCAAATTATTCAGCTGTACACAGCTGTACACAGTAGGAGACACAAAGAGAAAATCTTGTAGCTCAGCGCCGTGCTCATCAGTAACGCTTTCACTTGACTTTTGAAGGCAAGTGTTGAAGAAATCAGTTTAGTTTCCGCAGGAAGGGAGTTTCAGATTCTCGGGGCAATACCTGAGAAAGTATGATTGTAGGTTTTCATTTTTTTTTATTTCTTCGGCTTGAGCAGCAAGGTACTGGAGCCCCTTGAGGAACGGGAGTCACCTGACAGTTCAAGATTATTTGCCAGGTACAAAGGAGTGTTGAAATGCACTGCTCGATGGGTCATACATATAAGTTTTAATTGAATCCTTGCCTCAAATAGAAGTCAGTTAAGAGATTTCAGGTCCGGAGAAATGTGGTTGGTTTTCTTGGAGCCAGTGATGAGCCTAGCGCCCGCATTCAGAGACGCTCCTAGGGGGGCTAATCTGTGTCTCGGTAGCCCAAAGAGAGTAGCACTGCTGTGTTCTAACCATGAGATGACTAACGCTTGCACCGCAGATTGGAATTCATCTTAGGGAATGTAGGGTTTGAGTTTCCTTAGGATGCCCGGTTGGAAGTTCGCTCCTTTTGGTGGATGCGCTGATGTGATCCTGCGTGCTTAGGTTCTTATCCAGCACTGTTCCCAGCGATTTTGTAGAGTCTATGATGTGTGGTGTGCAGTTGAGAGCGGAGAAGTTTTTTAAATATTTCTCCACAATGGGGGTTTGCTTAGTCAGTGAGATGAGGAGGAATTCAGTTTTAAAGGCGTTTAGTTTGAGGTGGTTAGAGGTAAACCAATGTTGGGTTTTGTGCAGGTTTCTTTGAGTATCTTGATATCTTCAGGGGAAGAGATTTTCGTTTACAATTGGGTGTCATCCGTATACATGCGCTATTGGATGTTAGATGCTATGAGGATTGAACTAAGAGGTTCAATAAATAGGTTGAAAAGCGTGGCGGAGAGCAAGGATCCTTGGGGCACCCCCAGAGTACAAGGACTGAAATTTGATAGAGTTTGATTGGATTTAACTCTTTGCGTTGTGTTATTGAGAAAACTATTTTAGTACAGTGCCTGAGAGCCCCATTCTACATTCCAGAAGGCTCAGTTGATTGTCATGTTTGACGGTGTCAAACGCAGAAGAGAGGTCGAGTAGTATTAGTAGGCAAGATTTGTTCTGGTCAAGCATTGTGAGAGCGTTGTCAACTATATGAGTGATGGCAGTTTCAGTGCTGTGGCTGGGATGGAAGCCCGATTGAAATTGATCGAGAAGTTGGAATTCCTCTATATGGTATGAGTTGAGTGTATTAATAATTCTGAAAATAACAATATTCGATTCAGGGGCTAAGTTTATTTGGAGTTTGTTGCTAAGCCAATGAAATATTTGCTTCCAACATTTAAATAAAGCTGGACATGAAAAGCAAATATGAAACCAGTCCCCATTGTAGCAACTACATCTAATGCTCCAAAAACAGAGGGATACATTTTTTCTTCAAATTATTCATTTGTAAATCTTGCTAGCTGATAACAACCCACATCCATTAGATGTGGGGAGAGCAAAAGCAAGTTGAGATGTCGAAAAGTATTTGGAAAAAAAGTAAACAATTATGCTAGACTCCCTCCAGAGCTATATTTGCGAACCACAGGTCTGCTTTTTACTAATAGATAGATTTCATCACCTGTCAGATTTCTATATATACTATGTGCATCTTATTCTCAAGACTTGCTGTAGTCTATCTCGAACAGTAGAAGTGCTCATATAAGACATTGACCTCTGAGGCTGAGAGGGGGAGAGTCGCCAAAGAAGTGTACACAAGCGATAGCAAAGCTCCCAAAACACCCTGGTCTGACAGGTCTCACAAAGACACATCAAACATGAATTTTGTCTCCCGTTGGCAGCGTGGACAGAGCTCAAGACTTCCTCTGAGGGAGGTGCTTATGAAAGCAAGATGAACAGTTTAAATAAAGAATACTGTTGAGAATGTAGGAAAAGCCCAATTAACGCCTAACAAATTAAAATATTTTAACTAAGTAGAATGAAAATGCAAATCAAAGATGTAAATCATAATTGAGATTGACGTGTATCAAAACATGTGTTATCCTGTGAGTGAGCATTTTTAAATGTAAAAAAAAATTGCCAAGGAACACATGCCACAGTTAGGCTAAATCATGAGTGCACACTGTCTGATTTTGCTTGGCGATCTGAACCCGTCTATAAAGTTATTTACAGGTTAGGGAACTCAATAAGAGTGAACCCCTAAAGGTAAATCAGTCAAAAACAATCTCTAGTTTTACTGCCCCCAAAACTCTCAATTTCCCTGCCTTGATTAAAGTTGGTGGCCCTTAGGTTCTGATTATGGAGCCTCAGCCACAGCACAGCACAGCAAGAGTGCCCTGTTAGATCGAAACATACGGGGATGATGACATTAAAGGAACTGAAATGAGACAAAACAAGATTCCATATGAAGTTCATGTGGTGCAATGTAAGTCTATGAATTTGTTAATTCCCGCAACCCTCATTGCCAAACATCTCGGCTGAATTATCAGATCAGGAATGCAATAATCTCATTTCTCAGCATCAACATCTGGGAAACAATGACCAATCCCTCTTTTTAATTGTATGAAGTTGGCTTTAGCAGAGTGGTTTTAATCAAAGGCAACCCCCAAGAATGGGTTCATTGGATCAGGGGATGACCAGTCAAATAAATAGGAATTAACCAACAATGGAGTGTCGAAATGAACCTAATTGAGAAAGGAAAAGAAGGAAGGAACTGGAGCAGTCAGTTTAAGGTCTATCTTCCTTCACAGTCAAGCTAAGGAAGGCAGGGGCAGATGTGGGCAATAGAAATGTCTAGCAGGGTTTGCTATGTACTAAGAACTTTGCTGTGACCCTATCCTACAACAGCTGTGCTTTTTTATATCCCTTCCATGGTTACTAATTGGTTTCATGTGAACTGGCTCTGGGTGTGTGTAAGAATGCTGGGGCCACACCAGAAAGTTTTAAACTCCAAACACATACCATGCATGCAAGTGTTTTCGAGTTACCTGCTGTCAGGAAATATCATACTGAGTTCCCACATGCACCCTTGCTGGCATGGCACAGATTGAAGATCGATACATTGTGGTGGGGGCAACACGGTATTCAGAGGGCCAGAGCAGTATGTCCAGCCATTAGAGGGTGGGCTTGATCAGACTATCACTTGCCATTAGTGGCTGGGACACAATAAAAAGTGTAATGGCCCACCATGCCTGGAAAACAATGAGTGCATGGTTGTGCTATGGATTTCCAGCTTTAAGTGACTGAGGTACTGAGAGTGGGAAAATGCACTTGAAAGTTCTAGATTTGTTGCGCTATGAAAGGATTTAAGTGAGGAGACACAGGTACCACTATTAAACCTGCTGTAGGGCTACCCAGTAGCTGGATTTCCTCACTTATTATGCTCCATGAACATTTGTTGCGTTTCTTCTTGTTTCAGTGGGGTTCCGCTGCTTCTAGAGATATTTTATAAACTGTTTGCTACAGTTATTCACTCGCTCCCAGTTATTTATTGCGTCATAATATTTTGGTCAAAGGATTTCTGCCGCTCATATGTGTGACAACTGTGGTATGTTTCATTGTCCAGTAGTTCCCAAGAATCATAAAACGCCATATGAAGGCAGCAGCTACAGGCTTTGAGTGTTACTCACATGGGGCTACCTTCCCTTGTTCTCCTGGGATCCTAGCTGCTGCTCCTTGCTTCTCCAGCTTCAAAGTGGCCATCCTCTCCCTGAGTGTATGCCTTTTCAAGTGATTTCTCAGCTGGTCCACCCAGGTTTTCATTCTATTTTCCATCATGGCTGTTTCTTCCTTAATTCCTTTATGGTTTTCTGAATCCTTGGTGTTTCCTGACATGTGATGTTTGATGGTGTTTCCTTTTCATATTCTTTCACTATAAAAATGTTTCAGCCCAGTTGGAGGGTGCATTGCAACAAAGCTGTTTTTCTTTGCTTGTTTCCTTACTTTCCCTACTTATTGATCCTAACTACTAGCTCCTGAAAAAATCCACTTTTTGATTCCAGACTACTGTTTTTCTTTAAATCTTTGAAGTCTTCATCCAGCAAAGAGGAGTTTTCCGTCTTCGGCTTTTTCATCCTCAAACGTTGTTAACTTCTGGTGGGCACTCATATACCACATATTCTAGTAGGTGATGATATTCTGGCTTTTGGAAACATTCAGCTGATATCAGACTACCTAAGACCCACATCTAGTTATGAATAAGATTCCAGACCAGAACACATTTCAATACCATGGAACTCATCCCTTTTCCTGGATGGATGGACTGATTTGTTGTGGCCACGAGGCTCATAAACTCATTATTATACAAAAAAGAAACTATGAACTTGGTGGTTGTAGTGCTTAATTATTATACATATGACTTGTTTTTTTCCTGTGATTACTTAAATATGGCATCTTCGCCACCTCCATACAGTAATATTTTTATTTTGGGAACCTATTAAGATGGACTCTCTGTTAGAGTATCCTGACCAATATGAGGGACACCATTACCTCTTTCTCCTTACCCACTATTACCTTTGCCCTTTTTTCTTCTTATAAAAATCCAGGTTAGCATTTTTTTTACTAATATTTTTTTTTCTAACAAAGTATCCATTGGTGGAGAATTTGGGATTAATATCTAGGGTCCATTATGAATATCCTTTTTTGGTTACAGATACCTGCATGGAATTGATGTATCCTGGATCCCTCTGTGATTGGACTACAACCAGCCTAAATTTCCACAGTCTTAATTATGATTTTCCCCTTAGGCGCAATGTTGCTGCCATTTCTTCTTCTATCAACAAGCCATGTAGCAGAGTGTATTTACACTGCCTGCAAACAGTGCTAGAGTGACTAAGACTGTGCTCGCTTTAACCAACACAGCTTTATTTAGGTTGCGACTTCCAATTCGGATTTTCTGCCAGCAAGGCATGTCTTGGCAGTCACAAATGGAAAAAAGGAACCGTGTCTCTAACAAACTGCTCTTCTTTTATTGAAAGAGACCTCATTGTGGTTTGTTTTCGGACAGTAAAAAGGTTATCAAACTAGGCAAAAATCATATTTGCAGACTTTTTTGTAACATTCATACAAAATACAGCCTGAGATTAGATTTTCTTGACCCACTAGTGAATGTTTAGGCTCAATGCCAATTTACAATCTCGAAACAACAAACCTGGTGGACCGTTACTATTGAGCCGTCCACACATTACCTGAGGTATCTTCTGGACAACAATCAGTATTCTGAGAGTCATAGGACTATTTGTCTTTAATGGGTTCCAAATATCTTTTCATTTATTTATTTTTATTACTAGAGAGGCTCAAAAAATGGTCACTAGATATATATTTTACAAATTTATTAAAATCAATCTTCTATCTTAGTGTAAATAATGTGAATAGGCGTAACTATTTAGGGTGGGCGTAAAATCCGTTTCGCGGGCGAATTTGCGGATATTTCCACGATTTCGCGATCCACAAATCTCGCGAAATCGCGGTAAAATCCGCGAATCAGCGGGGACCAATTTTCAGCCAAGCAAAGGTTATAGCAGCAGGTGCAAAAGTTGAACCTAATTTCTTTGTAACCTTTTACAAAAGGGTTACAAACAAATTAACTTCAACTTGGACACCTGCTGCTAATTGCTTCCTGCTCTGACCCTTGTAGCAGGGTCAGAGAATAGTTACAAGTAGGCAACGAGGCACCTGTCCAAGGAATTAAACCTCATCAGGAAGCACTTACAGATATAAAAAACAGGAAGAAGGGAGAGGATGCCAAATACACCCATTTTGAGTTGTCAGGAGGGATTAAACTAAAAGAGACCTTTACAGCACAATTTTCATATGCATTTTGCTAAAAATAAAAAGCTGTATGTTCTGTAGGGGCAACTCAGGAATCTTGCCCTTCAGAGATCCGGCCTCTCTTTCTTTCTCTCGTTCTCTCTCTCCCTCTCTCTTTCCCTCTCTTTCTCTCTCTTTCTATCTATCTATCTATCTATCTATCTATCTATCTATCTATCTATCTATCTATCTATCTATCTATCTATCTATCTATCTCTCCCTCCCTCTCCCATAAACGACTGCATGGGTAACTTCGCTATGCAAGCGGCTCGCGAAGACGCAAAAAGCCCCGCGAACATGCAAAAAACCCCGCGAACACGCAAAAAATCCCGTGAACACGCAAAAAACCAAAAATCCACAAATTCGCACAAATTCACGAATTTTGCGGATCGCGAAATCGCAAATCCGCAAATTTGCGGATCGCGTATTCGCAAAATTCACCCATGCTTAGTAACTATGAAAATGAACAAATAGTGGAAATAAATGTGATTAATAAACAAAATATTAAAAAGAATAGTAACATTGTAACAGTGTTATTGATGTTCACTGCAAGAAATGGTGGAGTCAGTTTCCATTCTCCAATCCCTCCCTTCTTGTCTCTAGTTAAGCTGTCTAAGCACCAAATAGGGCCTGTTTACATTTCTAAGTTGGGCTCTCACCCACATACCGTAGCAGAACAGCAGAATTGTTGTTTTATATGAAAAGGTAATTGTCTACCTCTGTGCTGAGTAGTCATCCTATCCCCAGCAAGATGACAAATTTAGGTTGCCTCTGAGGTGCCAACATGTGACCTTCACAAAGGATGTTTACATCTTCTACTTTCTTGATCCATGCCTTCCAGCAAGTTGAAGATTTATTTCTGCCTTTTACTTGTCAGTACCAAGCTTTAATGCATTATTCTAATTACTTTGAAAAGGGCAGACCTCACACTGGATGATGCCAAATGCAAGAATCAACATATTTATCCATACGAAGCAAATGTTTTATTATTCACATGTGCAAACAAAATTAAACACAATATGAGTTTATAAAAGGAAAATGTGTACTCAATTTAAACAACGAAATGCATTTGAAGTACAAAAGCGAATATGTGAAGATAACATCATCCCTGGAATCATAGTGAAGCAATAGTAATAAATACTGTTAGAACTGGGGTCTCTAGTTGGCAGAGGTAGGTACCACTGTCCAAACTGGGCCCTTGCTTTTAGTCAGTGTTAAAAGGATACACTTTTTAGATAACCCCTGCTCACCCCTTGGCAGCTTGGCACGAGCAGTCAGGCTTATCAAAGGGAATGTGCTAAGTATTTTTACCAACATTCACAGTGAAAACACCACAAACTGACTCCACAACAATTTAAAAAAATAAAGGTATTTTAATCTTAACTACACAAGACCAAAACGACAAAAATCCAACATACACAGTTCAAGAATATGGTTTCAAAAGAGTTTCTTATGGTTGCGTTAAAATAATCCACAGTTGCGTCACGTTTTAGCCAACAGTACCTTTAGATGCAACAAAAGTTCCAAGTGAAAGCTGTAGCGGTGAAAAGCAAGCGATGCGTCACTCCAGAGACCCTTGAGAGGCGATGCGACAACCCCGCTGGACGCAGCGGGCGTGTTGCGATGACTCAGGTCTGTATGGGGAGGGATGCGATTCCTTGTGTGAGTTCTGGTGCACAGATTTTAGTGGAAGTGGCTCGCAAAAGGTACGATGCGATGATCTCTGGTGCGGCGACGATGCGCGGCTCAGCGGCGATCTTCTCCTCTTGCGGCCCTTAAATGCGATGGCTCTGCGATGACTCTCGCTGCGATGTGATGCAGTCCGCAAGCAAGCGGTGCAATGAGCTAACCCATTGATGACAGGCTCTGCAACGATATTCGCACCAATGGTAATCTCCCGCAATGGACTGGTGCATCCCGCAAGCGAATTTCCTCGCACTGACAAGAATGCGCACTGCAAACAAGCGATGCGTTAAAACTTGCAGAAAGTCTTTAAAATCATGGTTTCCAGCTTCCCAACACAGGTACAAATTCCAGAGGCAACACAACTGGCCCAAGCACTCTAGGAAGGACAGAACTCTCTCAGCAGAGTTCAGAGAAGCTGGGGGTGAAGTCCTTTTTTTCCTGGGACTTCCCAACAGGGAGCCATTTCTTCTTCAGGCCATTGGGGATTCCTTCAAGAAAGGGGACACAGCACAAAGCAACGTCCTTCCCCTCTCCTTGGCAGCAAAACAACTGCAGGTCAGTCCAGCAAAGCAACACATGACAGTCTTCCTTCTTCATTCTTCCAGCTTCCTCCTTTGCAGAGGTTCCTTCTTGATTCCAGGATGATCTAAATTTCAGTGGTCTGGGGTCCTGTACTCATACCCCAAATAGTCTTTGGGCCCCATAAGGATGGCGGGCGGGCTTTGCCCGCCCGCCATCCTATCGGAAATCGGGACCGCCCGCCCTAAGGTCGGGGTCCCGCACGCACCATTAGGATGTGCCCGCCACAGTGGCGGGCACATCCTGTATTTATAGTATTGGGGCGGGCGGAGCTCTCTGCTCCGCCCGCCATTATACTAAAAATGCTTAGCAGAATTTACATAATCAAAGCGACAGGAACCGCACGGTGCCTGCCGCTTTGATTATGCAAATGCAGGGGGGTACCACAGGTACCCGCCCGTGTGCCACCCTCCTTTGGCCTTCACTCCGGGGGCCCACAGGGGCCCCCCAGAGTGAACACAGCCTGCCTTTCCATGGTGGCATTGCCGCCGCGGAAAGGCATTGCACACTTGCCATTGTAATATGGCTGGCGGTGTCTCATAGACACCGCCCCAATATTAATCATTTTCCGCCCCGGCCGCAATGCGACCGGGGCGGAAAAGTGGCGGGCAGTGTTTCCCTCCGTTGTGGTCCCCCCCGCCATTTTAATGTGGCGGTGGGAAAAGGGTGGCTGGCGGTCATTTCTGTCGGGCGGATCGCCACCGCCACCATGGCGGTGGCGATCCGCCTGACATCCTAATGGAGCCCATAGTTCCCTTTGTGCAGGAGGGCTCCTTCTTTCCTTTCACAGTGCAGAGCAGAAACATCAGACGCCCCACAGGCGGTGGAGCCAGCATTGTGGAGGGAAAGCACAGCCCTGGAGCACATGATTCCTTCTCCCCTTTCACAGTGCAGGGCAGAGACATCAGACGCACCACAGAGGTGGAGCCAGGACTGTGGGGGCAGGCACAGTCCTATTCAGGTCCCAGGTGCAACTCCTCTCTCCCATCTACATGCAGATCTCTCTATTCATCACTGGGCGGACTCATTTTGTCTCCTGGAATCTCTAGCCCTGTCACTCACAAACCAGACAATCAATTCACCTACAGTCAAAGCACACAGAAAGGTCAGACAAGAGAACAGCCACTTTCTAAAAGTACTGTTCTCAAACACAGAATTTAAAGATCCACCTTTTCTAAAAGATGTGTTATTAAATTCTGAGTTCAGGGATACCTGACTTTTATGTCCTATCTCGCTCCTGTGGGAAGATATGCAGATAACTATTGAAGCTGGCATTCCCTATGATAGCCTTACAATAGTGAAAAATGACAATGGCTGTAATTCACTACCAGAGCGTGTCATCTGCACTAGTACATGCTCTACCTTTCACATACACTGCACCCTGCCAAGGGATACCTTACACATGGGGTGACCAATGTGTAAAGAAAGGGAAGGGTTAGGCCTGGTCAGTGGGGGCACTGACCAGGTTGACACGGCAGTTCACAGACTACACACGGGCACTGCGTTGGCAGACCAGAGACACTATTTTAGGGCTACTCATGTGGGTGGCACAATCAGTTCTGCAGGCCCACTAGTAGCATTTGAATAACCAGCCCTGGTACATTTTACTAGGGACTTCCTGGTAACACAAATAAGCCAATCATGGATAACCAATCACAATACCAATTTATACAGAGAGCATATGCACTTTAGCACTGATTAGCAGTGGTAAAGTGCCCAGAATCCTATTGCCAACAACCACAGGTCAAGAAAAAATAAGGGAGGAAGAAGCAAACAGTTTGAGGATAACCCTGCAAAAAGGGCCATTTCCAACAAATACATGTGAGTATGTGTCTATATGTATTAATGATTGAAAACGCTAGGCAAAATACCATGTGCCTAATTTGATAATGTGCCTCAGTGCAAAAACCACAAATGAAGTTCAAAATGCAAACAAATCAGAAAGCTGGCTTAAGACAAATAGCAGCTATTTCTGGTTGTCTTTTTTCAAATTTTACTGCATTTGTTTCATTATGGAAAAAGATGGAAACATTCACAGATGGAGCATTGAAAAGTTCATTTGCAAATATGAAAAGTCAGAAAAAAAACCTCAGTTCAGAGTTACTGGTACTCGCCAAATGTTGAGGCTGATGTGATTGAAGATGGAGGATGTTTGCATCACAAATGAATACTGTATCAGAGGTAAGGAAGCTATAGCTCTTGAAGCACTTCTTGAAGCAATACTGAAGGTGTCAGGGAAATGGGAAATTGATGGTCCCATGCATGTCAACACATGTCAACACCGGTGAAGACACATGCAGCCTTGATAGTAGGTAACTGCATTCATTTGCAGCAATTGACAGGATGAACAGACGGTTATTCCAACTGAATATTCAAGGTGACACTTTAAAACAGCTCAAGCTTTGCACCACAGGTTGTTGTAAATGAATCTCAGACCCTAGTATAAATTTCCCGATTCATGCACTTATATAGGCATAGAAATCATTACCTTATTTGGCCTAAACCATACAGCCCAAATACGGCATGGATACTTCCACTAAGCTCCAAGAATTAACAACGTTTTCTTGGAAAAACCCGCCTTCAGCAACTCAGGACTTCCCCCTGCTTGAACATTAAGTTCTCTTAGAACTCCTGGCATTTTCCAAGAAATGAGCCTTTGAGTGACGTTATTAAGTCCAAACATGCGTTAAACTCAGCACCTTCAAAGTATAAATATGCCTTGATTTGCCTAAACAAACACAGAGTGGTTTGGAGCAGATCGATTATCTACTTGCCCGACGCCCTGCAGCAGCAAGTGCCGAAGGAAGCCGACCCTCCAGCAGACGCACTGCTCCAGTGTTTCCAGGCTACCCTTGCGGGTATCTGGGAAATCGAGTCCCGAGAACGAGATACAAGACCTCCTTCATTCTAGAACAAAGGTACGGAGCTGATTAGACCAGACTTAGGTTAGGTACACCGGGGTAGGCATATTCTAGAAGCACCAGTTGAGTATTTTAGTTATCCTTTTATCACTGTATGTATTTTATGTATTTTATACATTTTAGGCACTTTATGGCTTAGAAACCATATCTTGCTTTTACAGTACTACTTTATAATATAGCCTTATAGACTGCCATAGAGGGCTATACCAGCTATTAAAGGCCCTCTCCAGCGTTAAAGGCCCCGAGCCGAAGGGAGAGGGACTTTAATAGCGGTATAGCCCATCTACGAAGGGCTATAAGGCTATTAGAACATTCTGTCACTAGAGGACAGAATGTTCTAACAACAAAAAAACCTTTTGGGAGTGTGAGGGGAGTGGAATCCCCTCAGGTTCCCTGAAGTCTTTGTTCTCAGCCAGAGCTGTGAACAAAGAAACATTGGAATGTTGGAGCTCCAGGCTTATACCAGCCATTATAAGCCCAGAGCACTCCATTGTTTTCAATGGAGCTCCCAACATTCCAATTTTCTAATACTGTTTGTATCATATGCATTGTACTTCATAGTAATCTTTACTATTGTAGCAGTTCATTTTCAATGCTTGAGAAAGACGACCGTTCAATAAATACCTTTTTATTGAAAACGCCCATCTCTCTATTTCTCTTGCATCTCTGGTGAAACTAAGCATGCACGATTGACTGAGTGAAATAGTTATCAATTGTTTCCGCGACTCTAGAGATTTGATTTCCTATTCTTGGGAAACAAAGTTATCATGTTTTATGCGGTTGTCATTTTATGCGGTTGTCAGAAACTAATCCCTTCTTGTTTATTCTAGAAAGTTTCTAGTGACCTCTGAGCTAGCTGGCACTCATAATTAAGTCTAATATAGCTGGTAGAGACCTAGTAGACCTCAGTCCTACGTCTAAACTACAGGATATATTATTCCAATGCGCAGAGCCTATTGGAAAGGGGCGACCACTCGGTCCCCCCGAACTTATGGCAGAGTGCCTCGATCCCCCCGGGAAGCCATTTTGGGCGGGAGGCGCGTCTCGGCTGGTATGCCCGAAGCGGCGTAGCCGGGGCGCGCTCTTTCCCGCCCTGGAGTGGGCTGGCCTAGACACTGACGCAGCGGGCCACGCCCTCGGGGCAGGCAGGGGCGGGTTTACGCCCGCCCTGAAGACGGATAAAAAGGGACGCAAGACCGGAAGACATCCTCTTGTTCCTGTGCTCCTCGCTGCACCTCCTCGCTGCACGTGAGCTCGAGACGGAACGAAGAGCCAATTTTGAGCGTTTTGATCTTTCTTTTTGTCTTCTAGATACTTGGTCGGAAAGATGTCCAAAAAAGGCGCGAAGAGAATGACGACGGATCAGATGGTGCGGGTCCTCATGAGAGAGATGTCCGAACTGAGAAAGCAGGTGGCGGAGCGAGATGGGGAGGGGGGATCGGGGCGTCCATCGGCTGGAGCAGCCCCTGGAGGGAGAGCCAAGAGGCCTAGAAGGGGACCAGCCGGGGGAGACGTCCCGGTTCCCTGTACCCCGCTCGAGGCGCCAACCCCGGTACCGGTGGAGGGGAATCCGATTCCCGTCGTGGTCACCCCGACATCCACTGAGGATATGCCTCCCGAGTTGGCGGCACAGCTAGCAGCGTGGTTGGGCGACAGTAGCGAGGGCGCCACGGCTGCCGAGGCACAAGTACTGATGAAACAGTTGCGCGAGAAGCGAGATGCAGCCAAGGTGCCCGCGCCGGCTGCAGTGATAGACAAGCCGCAGGCCCCGGTTGCGACCACAGAAGCAGCGTCCGGTGCAGGTAAGCGACCATTGCCGATCGCGAGGGATGAGTCAGCACCCTCGCGTAGAGAAAAGTTGGGGCAACATGTTCCTTTGGCAATAAAGGAAAAGATTTGGGCGGGGGAATATGTGAACATTTTCTCCTTGCTTGTCGATCATTATGAGGTGGAGCATGTTAAAGGTCAGAAGGATCTGATGCATCCGAGTGTTTGGCGCGCAAAAATGGCCGCCTTTAAAGTGAATGAGAATATTGGCAATTGGGGCAATGCATGGGGAATTTTTACGTCGATCTTAGGGGAACGTAGGCCCGAATTGCTTTCTGAGTTACCGATCTATCAGTCACGAATCATGGGGTACTCGACGTCTCACCAGGGTAACCATTGGTTCTGTTATGATAATCTCTTTAGGAAAGCGAAGGAGCATAACAAAAGTTTAACCTGGGACTGTTATGATTCTTTGACATGGGATAAAATGAAAGAGTCAGGAATGTTGAAAATGCCGTTGGTGGGGAGCAACTTTGGCGAGTCCTCCCGCCAATATGCGGGGACGCCCTTTCGGTCAGGTACGAGTACCGACGATTACTCGAGATCTGCCAGTAATACAGGGAAAAAGGGTTTCTGCTTCAATTTCAACAAAGGTAAATGTACTAGGCCACAGGGATCTTGTAAATTCAAGCACGAATGTAGTGGTTGCGGTTCCCCCCATCCTGAGTCCTCGTGCAGAGCCAGAACGGGTGAGAATGGGGGTAGGGGAGGCGCCAAACAGGTCTAATATAGTCCGAGGGGCGCCTTTACCAACCCCGAGTGATACCTTGGCGATGATTCCCTGGCTCAGTGAATACCCAGATCGTACTTCTGCTGGATTGCTGCGAAACGGTTTTTCTTATGGTTTCCGCATTCCGGTGGGGGACTTTCAGGGTGTCGGGATATGCAAAAATCAACTTTCCGTCCTGCAGCATACGACTGTAGTGCAGGATAAGATCCGGAAAGAGGTCATCCAAGGTCGTGTCGCCGGCCCGTTCACTGCACCTCCGGTACAGAATTTGGTTTGTTCTCCTTTAGGGGTGGTCCCCAAGAAGGACCCGGGTGAGTTTCGATTGATTCATAATTTGTCAGCTCCACGTGGTCTTTCTGTAAACGATGCAATAGACCCAGAATTGTGTTCGGTGTGGTACGCATCCTTCGATGAGGCCGTAGCCATTTTGAATCGCCTGGGGCCCGGGGCGCTGATGGCGAAGTCAGATATCGAGTCAGCGTTCCGGTTGCTCCCGGTACACCCGGACGATCAGCGTCTCCTAGGATTTAATTTTCAGGGTTGTTATTACATGGATAAGTGTATGCCGATGGGGTGCTCTATATCTTGTGCCTATTTCGAGAAATTCAGTAGTTTTCTGCAATGGGTCTTCACAAAGAAGACGGGTTTCCAACATGTAATGCATTACCTTGATGATTTTTTGTTCCTTGGGGCAGCCGGGGATCTTGAATGTGGCCGGGCCTTGGCCGAATTTTGTGTATTAATGGAGCAGTTTGGTGTGCCATTGGCACCACGTAAGACAGTCGGTCCTGCGACTTGCCTCGAGTTTCTGGGGATCGAGTTAGACTCCAGAGAAGGTTGTTTTCGTTTGCCAGCTGACAAAGTGTTAAAGTTCAGGGCAACCCTGCAAGAGTGTCTAAATGGATCTAAAATTACGCTGCATCAATTACAGCAGTTGGTGGGACAGTTGAATTTTGCCCTTAGAGTTATACCGATGGCCCGCCCCTTTTCTCGTTCAATTGCCCAAGCTATGGTCGGCATGAAGGAGGGCCATCACCGCACGAGATTATCGGCTGAGGTCCGCCAGGACGTGCGTATTTGGTTAGCATTTCTGGCGGACTTTAATGGTCGAGTCATATGGAACAAACCAGCTGTATCCTCTGAAGAGCTGGGGCTATGGACAGATTCTGCAGGTAGCGTAGGTTTTGGTGCCATCTTCGGCACAAAATGGTCGGCACAAAGGTGGCCGACATGGTGGCACGACAATGGTCTGACAAGTAATATTGCCTTCTTGGAACTTTTTCCCATTTTGGTGGCCTTGAGAACCTGGCCAGAAGGGTTCAGGGATCACTCTGTGATATTTTGGTCCGACAATATGACTGTGGTCGAGTGCATCAATAGTCAGGCAGCACGATGTAAACTGATTTTACGACTGCTCAAAGAGATTGTGTTGTTGTGTATGCAACTGAATGTGCTGTTCAGAGCTAAACATGTCCCAGGGGTACAGAATCAGGCGGCTGATGCACTGTCTCGTTTTCATATGCAGGCTTTCTCGGGCTTCCTTCCCTCAGCGGACCCGGGGCCGGCACCCTTCCCCGAGGCTCTCTGGTCTCTCGGTGCCCCGAACTTCGTCACCTCGTGGGAGAGAGTCTAGCAACACGGACGAGGAAGGCATACGAAGGGGCGTTTAGGTCCTATTTAGCCTTTTTGGGGTCTGATAGAGAGAGACTTTGGGGCCGGGAGGAATGGGTGGTGGATTTCCTGATGTCCTTACGTAGGGCTGGGAAATCTGTGGCTACGGCTCAGAGGCATCGAGCTGCTATTTCCTTTGTTGCCAGGGCTCATAGTATCCAGGACCCAACGGCGTCTTTTGTTGTACAGAGAGCGCTACGGGGGTGGCAACGCCTTGAGGGTCGCAGAGTAGATGAGAGGCGCCCGATAGGTTTGGATAGGTTGGCCCAGTTGTTGGCTACACTCCCTGCCACATGTTCATCGCCGTTTGAGGCGGTGTTGTTCCGAGCCGCTTTTACGCTAGCATTTCACGGGGCGATGCGAGTAAGCGAACTGGTGGCAAGGAACAAACAGGATGTGGCGGGGGGTTTGTGCCAAGAACACGTTCAGATCAGAGGGGAGGCAATGACGGTCTCCTTTGTCAAGTCCAAGACCGACCAAGATGGGATGGGTGACTGCATAATCATACGCAGGATTCCCGGGTCCTCCATATGCCCGGTAAAGTGTTTAGAAGATTACCTAGCACGAAGGATGGCAGTATGGGGGGGGACCTTGTTGAGACACGCGGACGCCACCCCACTGACGAGGTTTCAGTTTCAGCGGGTGCTTGCGATGTCAATTGCCGCTGCGGGCTTGAATCCGGGCGAGTTTGGGACCCATTCCTTTCGGATAGGGGCTGCTACAGAAGCTACAGCCAGGGGTCTTAATGTTGAACAAGTGAAACGAGTGGGGCGTTGGTCCTCCAATTGTTATAAGAGGTATGTGCGGTTACACATGTTGTAAAGCTGTGATAATGTACTCACGCCTCTTGTTTTTGTTTGGTTTTCAGTTGCGCAAGCCTACGAGGCGGGGCGGACTTTGCAGTCGACCCAACACCGGGCCAGCGGTCAGACATCACCGGCTGTGAAAAAGGAGGTGTGGGTCGTGGGCCACTCATACGTGAGGCGTGCCGCGGACGTATTCAAAGCAGGTGACATGATTCACGTAGCTGGGGAATACGGGTACAGGGTGTCCTTCTACGGAAGAGGCGGTCTCTGTATTGACCAGTTTCAAGCATATTTTGAGGATTTGTTAGGGCGGACGAGGTCACTGCCGTCTATAGTCATAGTGCATTTAGGGGGCAATGATTTGGTCACTACCGGTAGACGACTTCTCCTGGAGGCAATGCTTTCCACTGTAAGTTGGTTGGCGAGGAGAGTTCCGGGGTGCACAATTGCGTGGTCCCATATGATCCCACGAAAGGTGTGGCGGGGGGCTATTTCTATTCCTGCTTTGAATCACTCTGTGAGGAAGCTTAATAACAAAGTGAGTAGGTTGTTCCGTTCCGGGACATTGCATTCTATTTCGCATGGATGTATTAATGATGACAGTGTGTATTCGGGGGATGGTGTGCATTTGTCTCGGGTGGGGAATGAGCTACTCATAGGAGACTTCTTAGCGTGGTTAAAAACGTTGAAGCATGACCTTTAGGTAGGAGCTTGTGGGGGGTCCGGATAGCCGGTCAACTATCCGGACCTGTGGCGGTAAGGTCATGATCGGTGAGCAGTAATTGGAAGATCCTTATGAGTGGGCGTCACCCAACACGGATGGGAGCGCTCGGGAGAGGTGGCCATTGGCCCCTCAACGGGGAGGCGGTCCTGTCTAAGGAGAGGCCGCCGGAAGGAAAGGAAAGGCGGTCAAGGCCCCTTCCTGTGTAGGAGGGGTTACTGCCCCCTCCTGGGGAATTTCCCGGGGCCAGTGACGTCTGCGACGGCAGATGTGGTAAGTTGTGTGGGGTTTGGGGGGAGGTCTACGCTACCTTCTAGATACTCACACGAGTCCTCGAACGACCTTTAAGTGGCGTCGAGTTTAGTGGGGCCCCCGACAAGTCAAAGGGAAATTGGTAGTTGCACGTGGGGTACGCCTCAGTGCGGTCGCCCCTCCCAAGTGGGGGGGGTATTTCTGGTTAGGGATCTTGACACCGGTTACGACCTTGCCGTTGGCCCTTAAACGTTAGGATGTACAATTTCATTATTTCAAGAAAATGTTTTGCAGGTTGGTAGTTCGGCTAGGAGAACCTCTGTATTAGAGAATCTGTTAAGGTTAGCCAAACATCGCAATGTGGTTATGAAATTGTACATTAATATGAACTGTTTAACGTTTAATTTTGTTTTAATAAATACGGCCGGGGAGGGTCACTCCCTCCCTCTTCCAAAAACTTCAAGAACTGTTTCCGGTTCCCTCCTTTTGGGGATTGTGTTGAGAGGGGGTGGCGGGTATCTCAGCCATATGGAAAGGGGCGACCACTCGGTCCCCCCGAACTTATGGCAGAGTGCCTCGATCCCCCCGGGAAGCCATTTTGGGCGGGAGGCGCGTCTCGGCTGGTATGCCCGAAGCGGCGTAGCCGGGGCGCGCTCTTTCCCGCCCTGGAGTGGGCTGGCCTAGACACTGACGCAGCGGGCCACGCCCTCGGGGCAGGCAGGGGCGGGTTTACGCCCGCCCTGAAGACGGATAAAAAGGGACGCAAGACCGGAAGACATCCTCTTGTTCCTGTGCTCTGAAGCTGCACCTCCTCGCTGCACGTGAGCTCGAGACGGAACGAAGAGCCAATTTTGACCCACCCACCAGCCCCTGAGGACAGCTAGTTGTTGTAAAATGGTTCGATAATTCTAATTTTTCGTTTACAGGCTGGGGTATTATCATGTTGATATTGAGTGTGTAATAAAGTTGGCTGATTTTACGTATGTTCTGTGATTAAAGATATTCTGTTTTTGTATCCGTTATAAGCATGCTTGTTCGGATCGTAGTAGCCAAGGGATTGTTGGTTTAGGTAGCATTGTCGTATTTATTTGGTAGGCGGTAAGGTCATGATCGGTGAGCAGTAATTGGAAGATCCTTATGAGTGGGCGTCACCCAACACGGATGGGAGCGCTCGGGAGAGGTGGCCATTGGCCCCTCAACGGGGAGGCGGTCCTGTCTAAGGAGAGGCCGCCGGAAGGAAAGGAAAGGCGGTCAAGGCCCCTTCCTGTGTAGGAGGGGTTACAGCCCCCTCCTGGGGAATTTCCCGGGGCCAGTGACGTCTGCGACGGCAGATGTGGTAAGTTGTGTGGGGTTTGGGGGGAGGTCTACGCTACCTTCTAGATACTCACACGAGTCCTCGAACGACCTTTAAGTGGCGTCGAGTTTAGTGGGGCCCCCGACAAGTCAAAGGGAAATTGGTAGTTGCACGTGGGGTACGCCTCAGTGCGGTCGCCCCTCCCAAGTGGGGGGGGTATTTCTGGTTAGGGATCTTGACACCGGTTACGACCTTGCCGTTGGCCCTTAAACGTTAGGATGTACAATTTCATTATTTCAAGAAAATGTTTTGCAGGTTGGTAGTTCGGCTAGGAGAACCTCTGTATTAGAGAATCTGTTAAGGTTAGCCAAACATCGCAATGTGGTTATGAAATTGTACATTAATATGAACTGTTTAACGTTTAATTTTGTTTTAATAAATACGGCCGGGGAGGGTCACTCCCTCCCTCTTCCAAAAACTTCAAGAACTGTTTCCGGTTCCCTCCTTTTGGGGATTGTGTTGAGAGGGGGTGGCGGGTATCTCAGCCATATGGGAATATAGGAACTACACTACAAGATGTCACCGAGGAAGTTGAAGTTTACGAAAACATAAAGTCAAGTGTGCACAACAAGCAGTTCTCCTCTGTGACACAATGCAGTAGCTCTCCAGCATTAATATTCAGTAAATAATGGTGCATTTAAAATTCATGTTTATCTTTCTTTACTCATGAGGCAAACATTTCAGTCTCAGAGGTTATATGAGTCTCTTTCTTTGATAAAACTGCAATAACCATGTTTTAATTTGTCAACATATGTATTTATCATAACTACATTTGACCTTGAAGCACTTTCAAAAACCTTCATTGGGGAGGATGAAACGTAATAATGCAATATTTTACTATTAATTGAACAGTTAACAAATAACCAAACGCCTAAGTCAAGCCACATTGGGATTCAATCAATAATGGAAACTTGGAGCAAAAACCACCAGAGTCAGAGAACCAAGAAAGGGGGCCCAGCCCAGCCTCCTCTGGTCTCTGACGGGCATGGACGGGCCCGCCCTTGCAATGGGCTTTGCCCGGGTGCAGAGATGAAGAGCGAATTTACAGAGCATGGGGCAGCTGGTGGCAAGCTCCTCCTCCTCCACTGCTTCCTGGTCCTGCTGAATACTGGGACTCCGAGTCCAGAGTCCCTCGCCACACGACCACACCACAAAGCAAAAGAAAGGGATTCATTTTATTATAGAGGATCCATTCTTAAAAGCATGTGATAACAAGCAATAGAAGAAGCAGATGCTGTAAGGTGTTTAGAAGCAAGGTCACCCTACAAAGAGTTACAAGCACCATGATTAGTAATAGAATCACAGAAGAGTTAATGTTCTGGAAGATTAGTGTATGAAGGTGTGCTAATGAAAGCATAATTGTCTTTTGTAAAGCAACAATACTCAAAAGGAAACTTCCATGTAATGTATAGCAATGTGCCATGGATACTTTTATACCATCCAAGAGATGTATGTTAATGACAGTCACAGAGTAATAGCATATGTGAATACCCAACAATGGACACAGGAGTGCACCCTGTCTGATCAATTGAAGCAAGATTGTTTGAAGCTTATTTTTTAGAAAGTTTTATCTGTCTTAATGTAAGATTGTAAAGGAGAAAGGTGACAGACTGGTTTATGAGTCACCATGGTACCTTATAGGATTGAACTGTTTTCAATACCCTGCTCAGTTGTCTCGCAGCACACATTTGAGCATGTCCAAGTGGCAAAAAATTCAAATCTTCCTGTAAAAGAAGTAAAACGGAGGAGGAGATAGTATATAGAGATTATGTATATTTGTTTAGAAATAGTATGAACGCCATTGTCAATAATGTCAAAGTGGTTTGAATTATTTCTCGATAATGCTCCCTAATTCTTTATGCAGCTTTTTTTTCAGGCTATGCCTGTTTTAGTTTTCTATTTTTACAGCATTAATCATGGTATCTACAAACCATCTATTCTTTACTGGGTGTGGTCCCAAAAGAAAAGTACTTCTTCATTGAGCTATGATATGCATTTCTTTATCTTTACAGCACTCAAACTAGATGGGGATTGCCATCTATAGCACTGCTTCCCTACACTATAAATAGTTATAGTCATATAAGGGAATATGTGTTATACCTAAGATCTGGTCTACTTGCTAATGGATCAGACTCTTTAGACAAAAGACTGTACATACATGTATCAGTATATTTTGGTCATAGGGCTGAACAAAACAATATTACATTTTATGTACCATTCTGCACCGTATACTTCAATTCATTGTCAGTGATGTTTTCTCTGCAGTCGGGCGCAGAACTCCGCACATAAAAATATGGGACAGGTCTATCTTTTTATGCACAAAGTGCCACATCTTACTTCAGAATCTCTGCAGTTGTAAACTCACTATTAACTTGTAGTTTTTGAATACCAAAAAATAACTATTTTAAATGAATATGTACGATTATTTTTGTGAATTAGGCCTACATCTGGTAGCAAAATGCCCCAAATCGTTGAGATGAGTAATACACTGAAGAGCATTGAGGAGAAGTTGGCAAACATGGAAGACAGGTTGAGAAGAAACAATTTGTGTTCTGTGAGACTTCTGTAGGGCACCCCATTGATCAGTATGTTGAGCAGTTGCACCCGAGCTGCTGAAAAATATAGGTGGCTCAGAGACTAAAGAAATAGGCAGAGCACACAGAACTCTGCGGAGACCTTCTCCTGGTATGATAAGTGGGTGCCGCAACAATATCAAGACAAAATCTAAATTTTAATGACGACAGGTCAGCCTGGGACAATTGATATAATGGTAGCTGAGTATGCTTTTAACTAGGCTATGGAGCTGAGACTCAATAGGGGAGGAAACCATTTGAATAAGTAAAAAGCAGACTGAGACAAATGAAGATTTCATATGCATTGCTCCCATTAGCCCATCTACAGATCAGTGTGAAAGGGAAGACATATTTTTGAGAATCCTGAAGATGCCTTGTGTTATGTGGAGAAAATGGGTCCAATGGATAGACATAGAATATACGTCTTGATCGTGGTTTTACTTTCTGAAATCAACAACATGTGTGTGGACACATTAACGTTTTAATGTTCGAAAATACACTCAGAAGTGTCATTTTGGTAGGTTTAAATTGTGTTACTTAGTATAGTTAATGTAGGATATGAATAGAATAATTGGTAGTGACAAATGCAGGTGACCCTCTTCAAGGTAGCCTCTGAGAGCCACCCAACAGTGGAAATATTACGTGTTATATCGAAGTTGAGGAGAAGACAAGTATACATTGTTCCATAAAGGTGTGTGTGGCCAGATGGAGGATGGTTATTTGGAAGGTTGTATGTAGTAAGGAGCAGACTTTCTCCAGTACTAATATTATAGTTCATTTTGGATGCTTGACAGTGAGTGGGGAAGTGTGGCTCAGGGGTTAGAGGCGGCAGACCTGGAGCTTGAGTTCGGCCCTGGACCAGGGTTCAATTCCCCGCCTCGGCGGGTGTTGGGCTCAAAATTCCACGGACTCGTTAATTCTCGCTCCGGTGCCTTCTCGACTCACGGGTTCACACTCTGCGACTCTGGGCAATAGCTTGCTTAATCTCCACAACGGCCCCTTGTGGCGGGATGCCTGGCTTTCACCTTGTGGATACCCTGCCAGGGTTATCTCACAGGGGAATACCAGGACGGGTTCCCTAAGCAAGTGCTGAGATGCCCCAGGGTAAGTCGTGCGCTATATAAGTTTCATTCATTTCATTTCACAGTGTGTGAGAATTGGAATCAAAGGGAACAGCAGTGACAGTGTTCTTGTAAAATATAGAGGGGGTTCATAATGCCAGAAATAGCCAGAGAATATTATCTTACTTGAAACAAAAATATGCTCAAATGATAATGCTACAGGAAACTCATTTAACAGTGGAATCGTTACCAGTAGCACCCATGGTAGTGCTGCCTAAATAGGGTAAAGTCCAACTGGTATGTGAATCTTATCGAACATTGTCAATCATTAACATAGACACTAAAATACTAAAATTCTGTCCTGATAATTTGCAAACTTGGCTGGGACACTGCTACATATGGGGCAGGCAGGTTTCCTAGGGGGTAAGCAATACGCCTACTAATATCAGGAAAGATTTTAAAGTAATGGAAATGTCAAATAAACATCGGAGTGATATGTATTAGCCAGGTTTGATGCTGATAAGGCTTTTCGTAAGGTGACCAGGATATTTATGCATGGGACACTCAACAGAAATGAATTGGAGGTGCCATTCAAATGATGGGCTTCTCTCTTATACAATAAAAAATATTACTTTCACACTGTAAAACAGATTTGAGGTGGATAGGAAATTCAGAGGAAAGCCAGACAGGGGTGCCACCTTTCCTCTCTAATATTTGATTTGGTAATTGAACCATGAGCGCACGTTATCTAATTTAGACCGATGGAAGGATACAGAAGTCCCAAAGAATATAAATATCATAATATGCAAACAGTATATTGCTAACATTCAGCGACCCAGTAGGGAAATGGTAAAATTAGAAACATGTTGAATGAAATGTGAGGATTATAACGAATAAAAAAAATGTACATAAATCTATAACACACAAATAAATGGTACAGAAGTGGGGAGAGAGGCGGGAATTGCCCTGCAATTACAGCTGATACTTTACTTATATCTAGGAATCATGAGGAATGCAGATTGGGAGACTCCACATAACGTAGATTCTCTGATTACAGCGTCAGAAGTGAGTATTAATGAGTGGTTGAGTTCCCAATGTCAATGAAGGGATTTATTGCCTTGAGTAAAATGAATATCACCTCCAGAGTACTTTATGCATTGTAACACATGACAATGAATATTTCTGAGTCAAGTTTCCAGAGATTTGGTGCAAGATTGATTAAAATGTCACACAACGTAACACAGCTGGACACTGTGTGACATGGAGAGAGCAGAATGTGCCATATCAGCTAAGATATGATGCATTCCTGCTCCTTCTCTCTGCACTGGTGCAAAGAGTGCTGCCTAGCCCCAACGCAGGCCCCCTTGCGCCATGGTGGAAGGGTGGTTGCATTACAGGCTGGATTGTTTTTGTGCAGAAAGGGACACCTGCCTCCACAAAATCAATCCATGGAGACATTTTCCTCTTTTTGTATGTGCTGCAGAATGCAGCATACATAGAAAGAGGAAATATCGAAGAGAAATAAAGATATTCATGTTGGGAAGGCATACCATTTTGATGCAATCCCAGGTTTACAATGTAAGGACATAGAAAATCTGGTCCTAGATCAATTGTTCCGTTTTTAATACTCAGGGAGGGGAAAAGCAAGAATGGCAATGGATGTGCTTAAATTGCCTTGGGAAGAAGGTGGTATGATGATTCCTAATTTTAGGGCATATTATAGGGCTACACAATTGTAAAATGTAGAGTGTCATGGTGGAATAGGCAAAAGAGGACTCAATAAATACGATGCTGAGACTACTGATCCATCGAGTAGCTATAATGTAAGCATGGGCGAATTTTGTGAATCTGGCGTTCGTGAATTTTGCGAATTTGCGAACTCGCAATCCGCAAAATCCGCGAATTCTCGCGAATTTGCGGATTTTTTTTTGTGTTCGCAAGGATTTCTGCCAGTTCGCAAGGTTTTCTGACAGTTCGCGAGGGTTTTGTACCAGTTCGCAATTGCAGACTTACATGTCGGCTTGCAACGGTCACGATTATGTTGTTTCTACGTCTGGTTCATCATCACAGGTTCCCAGCACCCTCTGTTTCACCCCTGCCACCCTCTGTTTCACCCATGCCACCCTCTGGTACATCAATGCCACCCTCTGGTTCATCATCACTGTAGATTATGGGGGGAAAAAGCAAGCACACCTGCCTGCTTCAACTGACATGAATTAATTTGGGGTTGATTTATTAATGTGTCACTGTTTTAAAATTCCAGTCTGGCACCTGCTTCCTTATCTGTAATTTGCTTTCTGTTGCAGTGCAATTTTTTTTTCCAGGACCTTTGTGGCCTACTTGTAGCTATTCTATGAACCTGCTGTGAGGGTCAGAGCAGGGTCATACAATTGTTGCAACTAGCAACTGAACTCTGGAGGGGCCCTTGTCAGGAAGCACTACAGGGAACGGTTACTAATGATGAGTTTGAACTTTTGAACCTGCTTTCACTTTTGCAAAACTCGTTTTTCTGCAGAACAGCATTACAGCAACTGTAATGCCCCACCAAGCTCATATGAGAAAGTTGATTTCTAATCCAAAAGTTATCCAAAGAAAATCAAAAGGCCTCAAATCCAAAAAAGTGCAGGCAAATGTCAACCTGAGGAGTTATTCTGATAAAAATCATCATTTTCAGAAGGTCTATGCTGCTTGCTAGTAGATTTCTTGTGCAGAATTGCAATTTCTGTAATTTCGCGAGTGCGAGATTGTTGCTGCCCGCCGCACCTACATGTTCGCAATTGCGAACTTACACCGCACGCCGCAAAATTGTATCACCAAGAAAAAAAAATCCGCTGCGTGCGAATTTGCGGATTTTCGGTAAATTCGCGAGCGTTTGCGGATTGCGAATTTACCGAAAATCCGCAAAATCCGCGAGCGTAACGGATTTTCCGCCCATGCTTACTATAATGTCACTGTCACTGATAGCTATGAAAGTTATAAAAAATATGCCTACACATTAACAAAACATAGTACCAGCTTAGAATTATGTGACAAAAGAAGAGGGTTACAAATACATGTATATGCCACAGTTAATGCAATGGCATAATAAATTATGCCAGAGTCATCTGGTTTTTTTAAAGGTAGGAGCGATCGAAAGGAAGCCTCGATCTATTGATGACATTTATGATGATGGCTGACTTTTAGGATTCAATGCTTTCATTGATAAGTGGAGATTAAAACACATTTTCTGACATATGCTGGACTGGCTGCAGAAATATGAAAGATCTGTCTGTACTGCCACAAGAGCCAAACGTTCTCAGGGTAAACCAAATGATATGGGGATTATTGGATTGTCTGAAGTTGATTTTGAGACTATTTTCAGCTATGAAACCATAGAAGAATAAATTACTGGATAGTTTAGAAACCAAATGGGATGGGTATTGGATGAGCAAAATTTATACTCCACCCTCAGCATCACAGGAAAGCAATTATATACATGCATTTGACATTATATTCAAGATGTGCCTTAATTTTATTACCATCTGTGAAGCATTTAAACACATCACTGAAATGTATGTACCGTGGAGAGTAGAAATTTATATATGTGTGCACTAAGGTTAATTTTTAAATGAAAGGAGGTATTCTTTATTCATGGTTTACACTTACACTTCTGTCACAGTTATGTCGCATATGTAGACATGTATTCTTTTGCTCATGTTTTGCATTCATTCCTAAGCTTACCCATATGCATGGAAAACCATGTATTTGAAATACACATTAAATGCTTGAACTAAATTAGCCTGACTAAAGGCATCAGTTGAATTGATTTTTGTTTATCAGCATTCTTTCCTTTTCTTGATGTTTATTTTTTGTGTTAGTTAGATGAAGGTTTATTGTCTGTATTAGACTGCTGACAGAGAGGCCTGGAGGGAGATTTGGCAATAAATGTGGAAAAACAATGGTTGAAAGAAGCTTTCTGTTCATCATGTATCAGAATGGCATGATGTTCAAGGCTGAAAACCACAGTCTCAATTTGATGCATTGGGGATTCAGAGTAATCATACGTTCTTATATAGCGCCTTTCACCATAAGGTCTCAAGGCGCTTGCTTTGGGAACCCATCCTGGCCTTTCCCTGTGAGATTACCCCTACTGGGCATCCCCAAGGTGAAGACCAGGCATCCCATTGCGGTGGGGCCGTAGTGGAGATTAAGCAAGCTATTGCCCAGAGATGCAGAGTGTGAACCCACGATTCGAGTAGGCACCGAGGCGAGAATTATCGAGTCTGTGGACATTTTGAGCTCAAGGCCCTGCCGCGTCGGGGATTGAACCCTGGTCCCAGGTCTGATCTCTGCATCAGGGACTGCCTCCTCTAACCGGTGAGCCACACTTCTCCATAATGTTGCAGATGCACTCAAGTAATTTTCTGATTGTTCCCTGGTGGTGTGAAACGACATAAGGAGGTTTCTGCATCTCCTGTTACTTTTAAGTTGGTGTTCACACAGTTAGAGTTACAGCAGATTCACTTTGGATTTTCGGAGTTCTAGACCTTACTTCTTACCTTATTCTTGCAAGTATGAAGCCTTATGCTAAACACTTCATTTTTGTTTTAGACTTCCGCTGAAGTCTGATCATTCTGACACCTTCTTCTATCCTCCTGAATTATAGATCCTTAATAGATAACCCTATATTTGATATATGTTTAGAAGAGAGAAGGGAAGTGTCTTTATGGAAAATCTGTCAATTTGTATTTGTTTCTATATTTTTGTGGCTATCCCAATTCTGTATCTCATTCTATTGCATCTCAATCAACTTAGATATTTCACCAGGCCTACTGTTTTTAGGTACTTATCGACTCTGCACTTGGCTTGCATATTTACTGGAGTGATTAATAATACACATAAAAACTTTTAATAATATTTTGTGACCCTATGGTCCTTACTGTGGATTCACATTGCTTCACAAGTTAGCAATATATTGTGGATATTTTCTCCTTTCAATGCTTCACCTCAGCTATCAAACATCTATAGAACCAATGAAGAGCTGGACTCCAGGTCCCAAAATCATTTATCAGCCATATATGAAGGCCCCCTGATGATTAGAATAGCCCAAGTGGCACATCATAGTGCCCGGAATTTAGAGACGCATGGCAGTACTGCCCTCAGCACTCTCTCCAGCCTGTAACCCTACATGAAGTGGAAACAATTTAGTGTACTGAAGGGAAGACCCTAGGCCCAGATGGGACCCCTTTTAATATGGATAGGGAGCAGCTACAACTCTGGGCCTGCTGCTTACAAATGTTCATAATGCCATTAAAGCGGTCGGTCCTCCCCCTCAATGGAAAGCTGCAATCATAATTCCAATCCATAAAAAAAGTGACATATCCATAATCAGATTGGGCAATAGCAAATCACAATTTGGTGGATACCCAAGTTGGCTTCAAAAAAGTTTTGAGCACTGTTCATCAATGCCTGAACCTAAGTACCATCATAGGAAAGTAAGTACACAGTGGCAAAAAAGGAGACACTATATCTTTCCTTCATGGATTTGTACGCAGGCTTTGACTGTGTATCGAACTTAAGGCTGTGGAAAAACATGGAAAACATGGGGATTGAGCAGAACAAAAGAGAGGGGTCCTACACTGCCAAAGGGACAGGACACCAAATATACTGCAGTCTTAAGAATGTACTCTCTTTGGGTCATAATCATACCACATACATCAATACTCAAACCATTGCCACTTACCACACAATCATATACTGTCCAATTAATCCAAAAGTATAAATGTTCATTTTTCAATATTTCATAAAGCTGTTAAAATCAGGTTCGAGCTTATAGCTCTTAACCCCTTGCATGCTTGTGACAGAACCGTTTTGTCAAAAGCCTCGGGTGAGCTGTGCTTGTGACGGAACGGTTCCGTCACGGCCCGCTCGGCGCACCTGCGCGGCGCTGATTTCGCGCCTGCGCGGTGCGTTCCATTGAGCTGGCGCGTTCGTGACGGAACCGTTCCGTCACATGCAGAGCTCACCCGCGAGCCGTGACGGAGCGGTTCCGTCACAAGCACGTGACCGCCGCACGGCCGCCCCACCCCCTTAGCGCTGCGGCAGAATAAACGCCGCAGCGAAGGGGTTAATAAAAACACAAGATATCAATGCACTGTTTCACAATCTTCTCCTCCAAGTTATTACAAATGCTAACTATTTAAAACAATTCATAACATAAAACCATGCCAAAGGGACAGATCATCATAAGCAAACATTTTATAAAGAATCATATGTATACAAAAGCATACATATAAAACATCAAATGTATTGTTCAACGTAAAAATTACCAAGAAGCGACGCGTTTCGGTGGGATTAAAGTTAAAGATCCAACCACCTTCTTCCCGCATAATGATAACAATTAAAAAAGGTCCCAGCACTTGGAATCTATTATAAAAAGAGAAGGAAGGAGAGATCTATTTGTGCACTTACATTTCATTTTATAAGACAATCGTCATATCAATATTTACTTTTAACAGTACCTATACATAATAATAAACAAATTCATTTCAGATTGTTGGCCGTACACTCTCTCCATCAAAGACACGCCCAAAGCCACAAATCAATATTTCACAGAAACATACACAACATGTATGTATACATCTATGTGAAACCACTGGCAAATCAGGTTCTATACATATCACAGGGTTCATTTCTTTTCACATTGATGCAAATATCATTGCTTCTCACATTTCTATTCTATAATTCGACTCAGATTGGGCCAACCACCTCCGCTGTCTTGTAAAAATCTTGTGGTACACCATCCTTTAATATCACTCTAGATAGAAGCTGACTTTATTAGTCATGCATTTATTGCGTGGGTGGATAGCTCTTACGCACTTCCCAGTAACCATCAATAAGGTTATCTCTCCCATATGGCTGAGATACCCGCCACCCCCTCTCAACACAATCCCCAAAAGGAGGGAAACCGGAAACAGTTCTTGAAGTTTTTGGATGTGGGGAGGGAGTGACCCTCCCCCGGCCGTATTTATTAAAACAAAAAATTAAAACATTAAACGTTTCATTTTATGTACAATTTCATTATCACATTGCGATGTTTGGCTCACCTTAACATATTCTCTAATACAGAGTTTCTCCTAGCCGAACTAGCATCCAACAAAAACATTCTCTAGAAACACTGAAATTGTACATCCTAACGTTTAAGGGCCAACGGCAAGGTCATAACCGGTGTCAAGATCCCTAACCAGACTTACCCCTCCCACTTGTGAGGGGCGACAGCACAGAGGCTTACCTCAAGTGCAACTACTAACAATTTCCCTTGACTTGACGGGGGCACTTAAGACTCGACGCCATTTAAAGGTCGTTCGAAGACTTGTGTGTGGTATCTAGAAGGTATCGTGGACCTCCCCCCATCCCACACAACTTACCGCATCTGCCGTCGCAGATGACCCTGGCCCCGGGAAATTCCCCAGGAGGGGGCTGTAACCCCTCCTACAAAGGAAGGGGCCTTGACCGCCTTTCCTTTACTTCCGGCGACCCGCCCTTAGACGGGACCGCCTCCCCACTGAGGGGCCAATGGCCACCTCTCCCGAGCGCTCCCATCCGTGTTGGGTGACGCCCACTCATAGGGATCTACCAATTAGTGCTCACCGATCATGACCTTACCGCCTACCAAAAAATAAATACGACAATTTTTATTCAAACCTACAAAAAACATTGGTCGCTACGACCGAAGGAACATGCTAAAAATACTATATCAAATCATTTTAATCGAAACAACCTACACAATATTCACCATACTTTATTATGATCAACAACAAACTGATACTTTCACAGCCTGTAAACGGAATGGAAAAACAAACTTATAAATTCACTTTATTGCACAACAACTTGCTGTCCTCAGGGGCTGGTGGGTGGGTCAAAATTGGCTCTTCGTTCTGTCCCGAGCTCACGTGTAGCGAGGAGGTGCAGCTTCGGAGCACAAGAACAAGAGGACGTCTTCTGGTCTTGCGTCTCTTTTTATCCGTCTTCAGGGCGGGCGAGAACCCGCCCCTGCCCGCCCCTAGGGCGAGGCTGGCTACGTCGGTGTCTAGGCCAGCCCACTCTAGGGCGGGAAAAAGCGCGCCCCGGCTACGCCGCTTCGGGCATACCAGCCGAGACACGCCTCCCGCCCAAAAATGGCTTCCCGGGGGGATCGAGGCACTCCACCATACGTTCGGGGGGACCGAGTGGTCGCCCCTTTCCATATGGCTGAGATACCCGCCACCCCCTCTCAACACAATCCCCAAAAGGAGGGAAACCGGAAACAGTTCTTGAAGTTTTTGGATGTGGGGAGGGAGTGACCCTCCCCCGGCCGTATTTATTAAAACAAAAAATTAAAACATTAAACGTTTCATTTTATGTACAATTTCATTATCACATTGCGATGTTTGGCTCACCTTAACATATTCTCTAATACAGAGTTTCTCCTAGCCGAACTAGCATCCAACAAAAACATTCTCTAGAAACACTGAAATTGTACATCCTAACGTTTAAGGGCCAACGGCAAGGTCATAACCGGTGTCAAGATCCCTAACCAGACTTACCCCTCCCACTTGTGAGGGGCGACAGCACAGAGGCTTACCTCAAGTGCAACTACTAACAATTTCCCTTGACTTGACGGGGGCACTTAAGACTCGACGCCATTTAAAGGTCGTTCGAAGACTTGTGTGTGGTATCTAGAAGGTATCGTGGACCTCCCCCCATCCCACACAACTTACCGCATCTGCCGTCGCAGATGACCCTGGCCCCGGGAAATTCCCCAGGAGGGGGCTGTAACCCCTCCTACAAAGGAAGGGGCCTTGACCGCCTTTCCTTTACTTCCGGCGACCCGCCCTTAGACGGGACCGCCTCCCCACTGAGGGGCCAATGGCCACCTCTCCCGAGCGCTCCCATCCGTGTTGGGTGACGCCCACTCATAGGGATCTACCAATTAGTGCTCACCGATCATGACCTTACCGCCACAGGTCCGGATAGTTGACCGGCTATCCGGACCCCCCACAAAACTCCTACCTAAAGGTCATGTTTTAATGATTTTAACCAGGCTAAGAAGTCTCCTATGAGTAACTCATTCCCCACCCTCGACAAATGCACACCATCCCCCAGATACATACTGTCATCATTAATACAACTATGCGAGATCGAATGCAATGTCTTGGAACGGAACAACCTACTCACTTTGTTATTCAGTTTTCTAACAGAATGATTTAAAGCAGGGATCGAGATAGCCCCCCGCCATACTTTTCGCGGGATCATATGAGACCACGCAATTATGCACCCCGGAACTCTCCTTGCTAACCAACTTACCGTGGAAAGCATAGTCTCCAGGAGAAGTCGTCTACCGGTAGTGACCAAATCATTACCCCCTAAATGCACTATGACTATGGACGGCGGTGACCTCATCCGCTCTAACAAACCCTCAAAAAATGCCTGAAACTGGTCAATACAGAGACCGCCCCTTCCGTAGAAGGACACTCTGTACCCGTATTCCCCAGGTACGTGAATCATGTCACCTGCTTTGAATACGTCCGCGGCCCGTCTCACGTATGAGTGGCCCACGACCCACACCTCCTTCCTTACAGCCGGTGATGTGCAACCGCTGGCCTGGTGTTGGGTCGACTGCACAGTCCGCCCTGCCTCGTAGGCTTGCGCAACTGAAAACAAACAAAGACAAGAGGCGTGAGTACACGATTACAGCTTCACAACATGTGCAATCGCACGTACCTCTTATAACAATTGGAGGACCAACGCCCCACACGTTTTACTTGTTCTACATTAAGACCCCTGGCTGTAGCTTCAGTGGCAGCCCCTATCCGAAAGGAATGGGTCCCAAATTCGCCCGGGTCCAAGCCCGTTGCGGCAATGGCCATTGCAAGCACCCGCTGAAACTGAAACCTCGTCAGTGGGGTGGCGTCTGCATGCCTCAACAATGTCCCCCCCCATGATGCCACCCTTCGTGCTAGGTAGTCTTCTAAGCACTGTACCGGACACATGGAGGATCCGGGGGTCCGGCGAATGATCGTGCAGTCCCCCCTCCCGTCTTGGTCGGACTTGGACCTGAGAAAGGAGACAATCATCGCATCGCCCCTGATCCGGACATGTTCCCTGCACAAGCCCCCCGACACATCCTGTTTGTTCCTTGCAACCAGCTCACTAACTCTCATAGCCCCGTGAAATGCCAGCGTAAATGCAGTCCGGAACAAACAGGTCTCGAAAGGGGACGAGCACGTGTTAGGGAGTGAGGCCAGTAACTGGGCCAACCTATCCAGACCTATCGGTCGTCTTACGTCTACTCTGCGACCCTCCAGGCGTTGCCACCCACGCAGCGCTTTTTGTACTGTAAAAGACGCTGTCGGGTCCTGGATGCCATGGGCCTTGGCAACAAAGGAAATGGCGGCACGATGCCTTTGGGCCGTAGCCACCGATTTCCCAGCCCTACGTAAAGACATCAGAAAAAGTACTACACACTCTTCCTGCCCCCACAGTCCCCCTCTCTCTTCCCCCAAAAAGGCTAAATAGGCCTGAAACGCCCCTTCATATGCCTTCCTTGTCCTGGGTGCTAGACTCTCTCCCACGAGGTGACGAAGTTCGGGGCACCGAGAGACCAGAGAGCTTCGGGGAAGGGTGCCGGCTCTGGGTCCGCTGAAGGAAGGAAACCCGAGAAAGCCTGCATGTGAAAACGAGACAGTGCATCAGCAGCCTGATTCATCACCCCTGGGACATGTTTTGCTCTGAATATCACGTTCAGTTGCATACACAGTAAGACAATTTCTTTGAGCAGCCTCAAAATCAATTTACAACGGGCTGCCTGACTATTGATGCATTCTACCACGGTCATATTGTCGGACCAGAACACGACAGAATGATCTCTGAACCCGTCTGGCCATGTTCTCAGGGCCACCAGAATGGGAAATAGTTCAAGGAAAGCTATATTACCCGTCAGCCCCTTCTCGTGCCACCATAGGGGCCACTTTTGTGCAGACCATTTTGTGCCGAAGATGGCGCCAAAACCTATACTTCCTGCTGAATCTGTCCATAGCCCAAGCTCTTCGGAGGACACGGCTGGCTTGTTCCAGACGACTCGGCCATTGAAGTCCGCCAAAAATGCTAACCAAATCCGCATGTCCTGGCGGACTTCGGTCGATAATCTCGTGCGATGATGCCCCTCTCTTAAGCCAACCATTGATTGGGCAATCGAGCGGGAAAACGGGCGAGCCATTGGGATCACCCTCAAGGCAAAGTTCAACTTTCCCACTAATTGTTGCAACTGGTGCAGTGTAACCTTAGGTGCATTTAAACATACTTGGAGGGCTGTCCTGAATTTCAACACTTTGCTAGCTGGTAAACGGAAACACCCCTCCCTTGAGTCCAACTCGATCCCCAAAAACTCGAGGCAAGTCGTGGGACCCATAGTCTTACCCGGTGCCAATGGCACGCCAAAATGACCCATCAACACACAGAATTCATCTAAGGCCTGGGCACATTCGGGACTTCCGGCGGAGCCCAGGAACAAAAAGTCGTCAAGGTAGTGCATTACATTTCGAAAACCCGTTTTCTTAGTAAACACCCATTGCAGGAAAGTACTGAATTGCTCAAAATAAGCACATGATATAGAGCAACCCATTGGCATACACCTATCCATGTAAAATGACCCCTGGAACCCGAATCCCAAAAGACGCTGATCGTCTGGGTGTACCGGGAGCAACCGGAACGCTGACTCGATATCAGATTTCGCCATCAACGTCCCGGGCCCCAGGCGATTCAAGATGGCTACTGCCTCATCAAACGATGCGTATCGCACCGAACAAACTTCCGGATCAATTGCGTCGTTCACCGAAAGACCATGTGGAGCAGACAGATTATGGATCAAACGGAACTCACCTGGGTCCCTCTTGGGGACCACCCCTAACGGAGAACAAACAAAATTCGGTACCGGGGGTACACTAAACGGGCCGGCAACCCGTCCCCGGCTAACCTCTTTCAGAATTTTCTCATGGACTACAGATGTATGTTGTAACACGGAAAGTTGATTTTTGCACATCCCTACCCCCTGAAAGTCCCCCACCGGGATGCGGAAACCATGTAAAAAACCGTTCCGCAGCACCCCGGCAGAAGTACGATCCGGGTATTCGCTGAGCCAGGGAATCATTGCCAAGGTATCAATCGGGGTTGGTAACGGCGCCCCTCGGCCAAGCTTAGACCTGTTTGGCGCCCCCCTTACCCCCATTCTCACCCGTTCTGGCTCTGCACGATGACTCAGGATGGGACGACCCACACGTACTACATTCGTGTTTGAATTTACACAATCCCGGAGGCCTGGTACATTTCCCTTTGTTAAAATTAAAACAGAAACCCTTTCTCCCTGTATTGCCTGCGGGCCTCGACTGGTCGTCGGTGCTCGTACTTGGTCGAAAGGGCGTCCCCACATTTTGGCGGGAGTAATCAATAACATTGCTCCCAACCAATGGCATTCTTAACATTCCCGATTCTTTCATTTTATCCCATGTTACAGAATCGTAACAATCCCAAGTCAAACTCTTGTTATGTTCCTTCTCTTTCCTGAACAGGTTGTCATAACAAAACCAATGGTTACCTTGATACGATGTCGAGTACCCCATAATTCGTGATTGATAAACGGGAAACTCAGGAAGCAACTCGGGCCTACGTCCCCCCACAATCGATGTGAAAATACCCCACGCATTGCCCCAGTTGCCAATAGTCTCATTCACCTTAAAGGCGGCCATTTTTGCGCGCCAAACACTCGGATGCATTAAGTCCTTCTGACTTTTAACATGCTCCATATCATAATGGTCAACAAGCAAGGAGAAAATATTCACATACTCCCCAGACCAGATCTTTTCCTTTATAGCCAAAGGCACATGTTGTCCCAGTCTCTCTCTACGAGAGGGTGCTGACTCGTCCCTTGCAATCGGCAATGGCCGCTTACCTGAACCGGACGCGACTTCTGCCGCTTGCGGCTTGTCTTTAGCCGCCTCCCTTTTCTCACGAAGTCCTTTTATCAGCGCCTGTGCCTCGGCAGCCGCGGCGCCATCACTACTATCCCCCAACCATGCTGCTAGCTGTGCTGCCAGCTCGGGGGGCATGTCTCCCTTGGGTGTCGGGGTGACGACAACAGGGATTGGATTCCCCTCGATCGGTACGTCTCCACCGGCTGGAACCCTTCTCGGCCTCTTAGGTCTCCCTCCAGCCGGCGCAGGGCCCGTACCCTCCTCCCCGTCTCGTTCTGCCAACCGTTTCTTTATGTCGGACACTTCTTTGCAAAGGGCCCGCACCATCTGGTCGGTCGTCATTCTCTTCGCGCCTTTCTTGGGCATCACCCCGAGGAAGTATCTAGAAGACAAAGAAAAGGATCAAAACGCTCAAAATTGGCTCTTCGTTCTGTCCCGAGCTCACGTGTAGCGAGGAGGTGCAGCTTCGGAGCACAAGAACAAGAGGACGTCTTCTGGTCTTGCGTCTCTTTTTATCCGTCTTCAGGGCGGGCGAGAACCCGCCCCTGCCCGCCCCTAGGGCGAGGCTGGCTACGTCGGTGTCTAGGCCAGCCCACTCTAGGGCGGGAAAAAGCGCGCCCCGGCTACGCCGCTTCGGGCATACCAGCCGAGACACGCCTCCCGCCCAAAAATGGCTTCCCGGGGGGATCGAGGCACTCCACCATACGTTCGGGGGGACCGAGTGGTCGCCCCTTTCCATTATTGCGGCCCGTAATATGGAATATAGATGCTTCCACCTTCTTATCGATTGAAGTTATCGGTGCTTAGGGCAGTACTGGGGTAACATTCAAAACCTCAACCTCCTGAGATTATATGTCTCTAAAGGGAGAGAAACGCAATGTCATGGCTTTTCTGCTTGTCCAGTCCATAACACTCCTTAAATCATATTAATGCGAACACCTACCTAGACCAATCAGCAGGTACTTCTGATATGTAATCGCACCATCCAATAAATGTGTGCAGATATCACCAGGCAAATGCTGTTATCTGAATCCACGGAACTCTATAATAAAACAATACAGATTCTATCATTGGTCGAGTTCTCATTTGTCTAAACACACTATCTAGAATCCACTTTGCACTATGATTTACCCAATATATTAACTCAATACTGCCGGAAAATTGCAATACGATTCAGAATTTTTTTTAATGAATCACTGTGTGTCCTGATGACGATTCCTCACACACTATCCTCTCAAATAGGGGGATTATTTTGTGTCTTCACGTCTTATTAAAAAGCGCTGCAAGGGCCCTGAACAAATGAAAACAATAAGTTCAGCTAGAAATACCCGTGTTGTTGCAGCACATATAATAGCATATCTCGATGTACAACGATGTGCATGGGTCAAAAGACCCGTAATACGTTAAATAATATACTGCTACTTGATTGCCAAACACTTTTAAAAAAAAATGACACGACAGATAATGCATAAATCGAATTCTCTGCCTTAGAAATAAGTCGGCGTCTTCATTTAACTCCTTTACTGTGGCGGCTATTCCGCCGCAGTGCTAAGGGGGCGGGCGGCCGCGCGGCGGCTGCATGCTGGTGACGGAACTGCTCCGTCACCAGCGTCGGTTGCGCTGTGCTTATGACGGAGCGGTTCGTCATGGCCCGCCCTGCTCAATGGAACGCTCAGCGCAGACGCGGAATTCGCGCCGCGCTGGCGTGCCGAGCGGGCCATGACGGAACCGCTCCGTCATCAGCACAGCGCACCCGCAGCTGATGACGGAGCGGTTCCGTCATCAGCATCCAAAGGGTTAAAATAAACTATTACGACTCCTTAATCACAGCCCCATCACTCTAGCGAAGCTCGCAAACCCTTTCTTACCAGGATTAAATAATCTCCGTCTCTTCCCGTACAGAACAGGCATTCTCAGTCTTTATATATCCTACTCGCTCCTGCATCACACGCCTCTGCCGCCATTACGCAGCACGCCACTGCCTCGTGTAGAATCAAAAAATAATGGACAAGGGACTGACTCTTCCCACAATCAGTCCACCATCTTTAAATGGTGAATCCACCGCATTCTCGCATATGAATGCTAGGATGTATAGACATATTTACTTGTATCGAATTGCTCAATGTAATCTACAGGGCACCCAATCATAGGCGCTTCAATTTCTAATACTATTAACACTCGTATTTAATTTTCTGGCCTATAATCCTTACAGTTAACCTCTAATCTTCTTATAATTTCTGATAATGTCTCAGCAGATCAAACTAATACAGGCAGTTATTTAATCAGATGGTCCCATTCTTCTCTTGTATTGAGTCCTTGTCTGATGGTGTTAAAGGTTCCCTTGCCTTACGTTTGTCATTTATACTGCTGCCCCGTTTATTAATCCAGACTTTCTCTAAAATAAACCAGACAAAATCTTTTTCTTTGTGGTTCAGCTCGCTAAAATGTGATACCAAGGGTGCATTCCATTTTTTAGTCTTGATAGCTGACTTGTGTTCAGCCAGCCACACCCTCAATTCGTGGCTTGTCTCTCCTATGTATGCTAAGCCACATGGGCAGCGCACCATATAGATGACATTCTTACTGCAACAATTATTCAGGATACGTACAGTTATGGTTACACCATTATGTGTGATTTCCTTTCCCGCCACACAATGCTCACACATCTGGTAATTGCCACAATGCACATTGCAACTTGCTCTTGTATTGTCCAAGGTGGTTTGTCTGTTTTTCTGATACTCCCTATATGTATGGACCAACTGGCTGCGTAAATTGTTATTCTTTTTATACGCACATAAAGGTTTCTCCAATTTAGTCTCTACTTGGTCATTCAGGATGTGCCAATGTCTATTCACCATATTTTTAATCCAATTACTACATGAACTAAATTGACTAAAAAAACACCTTTTTCATCTCCTTTGATTTTTCAGATTTAGTAAGCATAGACTCTCGGTCAAAAAATCTGGCTCGTTTGAATGAGTGGGATATCAATTTTTTGGGGGTATCCTCTATCTTTTAACTTCTCCTTCAGGACCTCTGAGTGCTCATAAAAATCTTCCAACTCAGTATAATTTCTCCTTAACCGGAGAAATTGGCTGAATGGGATGTTATCTTTCTGAGATTTTGGGAGGTAGCTGGAATAGTGAAGCAGAGTGTTCTTAGCCATTGGTTTTGTGTACAGCTCTACTGCCAGTCTACCACCCTCTGCCTTAATAGTAATGTCTTTCAAAAATGGGCTGTAAATTTTAAGTTCTCAGCACCCATATTTGGCCAGGCTAGAAATTCTGTTAACAGTTCCATTGGACCATCCCAAATAAAAAAGACATCATCGATAAAATTATGCCACTCCGTGAAATGTAAAAAAAATGGAGCCATCTCTTTATATATGTGGCGGTCTTCAAGTCGCCCACATATAAACACGCCAGGCTCAGCGCACAGGTGGTTCCCATGCTGGTCCCCTTGCGCTGGTGGAACAGTTGATCTTTAAAAAAACAAATGTTGTTAAATAAAACAAACTCAGTACATTGAACTATAAAATCTTTACTCACTCCATCCAGTGTCAGATCAACGAGAATGCGTCTGATCACCTCTAATGTGGACCTCTGGAGTATATTTGTGTAGAGAGACTCAATGTCCAGGGTGACTAGACACTGAGTCTCTCCCACAAATAACTTATTCTTAAGCTTGCCTATGATGCTTGATGAGTCCCTCACATATGATCTCAGATTAGATACTAAAGGTTTGAGGAAAAAGTATACGTATTTACTAAGAGGTTCAAGCAGTGAGCCTAGGCAACTAACAATTGGTCTCATTGGTGGATCAGCAGCATTTTTATGGATGTTTGGTAATCCATACAAGGCTGGGATCTTAGGACTTTGATTATCCCAAAATCTATATTATTCAAATTATATAATTTTACATTTGATGTTTTATATGTATGCTTTTGTATAAATATGATTCTTTACAAAATGTTTGCTTATGATGATCTGTCCCTTTTGCACGGTATTATGCTATGAATTGTTTAAATAGATACCATTTGTAATAACTTGGAGGAGAAGATTGTGAAACAGAGCATTGATATCTTGTGTTTTTATTAAGAGCTACTAGCTCAAACCTGATTTTAACAGTTTTATGAAATATTGAAAAATAAACATTTATACTTTTGGATTAATTGGCCAGTGTATGATTGTGTGGTAACTGGCAATGGTTTGAGCATTGATGTATGTGGTATGATTATGACCCAAAGGGAGTACATTTTTAAGACTGCAGACATGGGGATTGAAGCTGGAATTACCATATGTATAAGGCAATTGTGCATAGATGCAAATGCTTGCGTGTGCTTCCGAAAGGAGGGTGAATGTTCTGCCAGCTTCAACATCAAAAGAGGGGGCAAGCAGGGTTGTGATTTAGCCCCCTTTTTATTCCTGCTCTTCACTAACCGGGTAGGATCTGCTATACGTTTATCCACTAGGGACACAGCTATGCTGGGTTCTCGTCCCCTCTAGTGCTACTAATGCAGATGATGCTGTACTAATTGCCAGAACTGGGAGTGGTTACAAGCTCTTATAAATGATCATATCATTTTTAGGCGGACCTAGACCTAAAACTAAAAGGCTCCAAAGCTATATCATGACCTATGGGGCCACACACAAGATAAAACCCATTTTTCACTCAGAAGGACATCATTTGAGTGTATCACCCACCTTCTGCTACCTAGTGATACTTTTTGATAGCAAGAACACCTGGTCCCTTATGATAACCAGCAGATGTGTGCAAATGGATAAATCCCTCAATGGGATATCCATGTTTGCAAAGAAAGTGGGTTTAAGGCAATAACGGAACTCCTTATCATATATGCTAGTAAATCAGTGGTTCATATGGTTCAGGGGTCTGGGGAATGGCAAATATACAAAGTATATAAAGAGTTGAGGATTCATTTCTTAAATGCACCCTTTTCCTCCACTCCAGCTCCTCCAACTATGTAGTACACGCTGAACTGTGAATCCCATATATCTCCGATAGATTGAAGATAGCACCTATATTGCTTTGGCATTCAATTTGGTCGCTTGAAGAAACTGGATTGAACAAACTAATCCTTAATGAAGCGATGATCTTAGGCCATGCAATGGAAATACCTTGGCTCAGATATATAAATTCCATATGCAAGGAGATTAGTTTATCGAACCATTTTACCGATCCTGAGTCCAGCTATTATTATATAAAGAACAGCTCAAACAGCGTGTTCAGAACAATGCAATAGAAAGGAGAGGGATGGCCGAGGGAACAAAACCATTTGCAGTCGCCTATATTAGAATGACCCTACAAGCAGGCTTGAGACCAAATTTGACCCTGGTACGCAATGACCAGCAAAGGTTTATCTTGTCCCGATTTAGGGCAAATATGTTACCATTGATGGTAGTATTTCCAAATAACTGCCATTCCTTGTCCGAGTTAGCAATGTGCCCGTGTGACAGCGTGTGACTCATAACCAATTTGCATATCATATTGTTTTGTAAATTTTATGAAATACCTAGAAACAGATATATTTTACCCGCATTTAAAACACTTGGGGCCCGATGTAGGTGGCCGTTTCAGGCCATTTACCGACCGGTTACGGCCGATTTCGGCCGTTTCCGACCGGTAAATGGCCAATAGGTATGTAGGGGCCTAAATCCAAGGCCACATGTAGGTAAATCTACATTTACAGAATCGGTAAAATTACCGAATCGGTAAAATACCGAATCGGTAATTTTACCGATTCTGTAAATTCCATATGTAGGTGGGAGTCTTCTGAGTCCCAAAGGCCTTAACGAATCGGTATTTTACCATGAAATCCAACTTCATGGTAAAATACCGATTCCGGTGTGCATGCACATGTGTGCATGCACACCTATGTCATGTGACAGGCAGACCTGCCCTTAGGGCAGGTATGCCTGCCACATGGCACCTGTGCCTGTTTTGGGGGTGCCAGAGGGTGTCAAAGTGACACCCCCTGCACCCTTGTGAATTCTTTAATTACCGATTCGGTAAATACCGAATCGGTAATGCCTAATCATTCCTATGGGCTTCAAAGCCCATAGGAATGAATGGGCATTACCGATTCGGTATTTACCGAATCGGTAATTAAAGAATTGTTAAGGATTCGGTAACGAATCCAGATGTTGGGACCTACATACCATTTACAGATTTTGAAATATTGAATCGGTACAATTCGGTATTTTAAAATCGGTAAATGTTTTTTACCTACATCTGGCCCTTGATTTTGGACAACGTAGACCAGCACTCCTATTTTTACATCAATTATATACCCTATTTGTATGCTGTGCAATGTCTTCTTACATATGGCATGTATTATAAATAAGGAAAAGCATGCGGGGGTAGCCCCATAGGATAATTGTTGCTTTTCTAAAGAGTTATCTGAGGGGATGAAATTGGTTTTTCTTCTTAATTGCTCATTTTCTTGAATGTTAATAATTGTACTGTATATATGAAGAGTCATTTTTAATTTGTAAGCTTTTTAATCTATTTTGTAGCATACTTTTATGTTACCGAAAAGTATCGAAATTATCATTGATTGATTCATTGACAAGTAGATTAGGTTGTAGGCCCAGCGCTGGAGTAGTATCTTGAGGAGGACCTTTGGGACCTATCGTGGTGTACGATTTTTCAGAACTACAGAATGGTCAGCCATATTGCTAGATTAGAATTGATTCTTTACAAATGTATACAAAGAGTTTATATAACTCTCTACAACTACACAGAATCAACCTGAAGTAGTATAAAGCTGGATGTTCTGAGAGTCAGATTGGATTGGATACCTATGTATATGAATGGTGGGGATGCCTACAGATACGGGGATTTTGAGTGGCAGTAATGGACTGGGTGAACACTTTGACAGGTTTAACAATGAAGTTATGATTATTGGGCTTAGTGTTCACACAAAAGACCATGAAAACAATGGGGAAAGTTGCCTAGTTTTGGCCAATTATAGCCAAAAATATATGACTTTAAAATGAATTAAAAGCGTGGTCCTGATAATTCAGCATTGGGAAAACGAAATGTTTAAATGGGAGACTGCAGAATGTGGAGTCAGGAAAATATACTATACAGAACTGGAAGGCAAGGGAGCAGAATGGAGTATGAGTCGATGCTGTTTGAACTGGAACAAAGACCCTCTAATGATGATTCCAAGGTTGACCATTGTAGTGAAGACGATGCCTGATACTTGTATTTTGACATGTGGATGGGAATCAATTTTTAAGAGTGGATAATATGGGTGTCTATGCAGTCACGTAACATAATTGTATAGAAGCATGTGTGTGCTGTGGGGGAAGTAAGCCCCACAAAGAGTGGGTGCGTTGGTCAAAAAGCGTTGAGGTTTTTATTTAGTTATCCTTTCCTAAAAAACAATAAAACTAGTATAGGAAGAGAGAAACAAAAATGGACTACTGTGCTTCCGTTTAAGAGACCTCTGAGCAAAATACCCAAAATGTCTGTGACAACCTGTACAGGCAGCCAATCAAAGAACAGGTTATGTTGACCATTGATATGGCTTCCATGCTGAACAGTGTTATGGTGACTGTCTACGCTACCCATTTATCAACAAGAAAATACTAGTTTATATATAGCCAAATTTGAAAAACAAATTAGTGGAAGTGATTTTCAATCTGTATAGCTCAGCATGTGTTAAATAGAAAACATTTGTGTTCCCCGTGGTCAAATATATGCGATCAACACCATTGACTAAATGTTTTTTCTTGGCGGCCCGCACTGTACAGAAGACAGAGGGGGATATTTACAATGAAATGGCGGAGTGAGGCATTAGCCGTCATGTCTTAACCCCTCATTCCCCCACTTCTGAAATGCAAGGCTGCACCATATTTACAGTATATGATGCAGCCTTGTGTTTACCCCTGAGATGGTGCTAAACTTAACAGTACAATGCCAACACAGGAACATTTACACCACAGTGCAAGGGTGTCTGTGCAGGGGAGGATTGTTTATGTGTAGGAAGGTGTCCCTTCCTGCCCATAAACAATCCCAAATTGCTGTTTTGTCACTTTCATGTGTGCCGCTTAATGCAGCAAACATGAAAGTCACAAAATGACATTCTTTTCAAACTCCCTGAATGTGTGACAATACAATCTGGAGCTTCCTCCTAGGTCACTAAAATCCTCCCAGCCTGGTCCTGGAGTATCCTCCTGATGTTTGTGATGCAGTGTCTGTAGTTGGGCGCTGCCAGGTGTCCTCTTGACTGGACACAGACCTGAATTTTTAGCTGTTTTCCTCTGCCCATCTACTATCACTGCTGGCCATCCCTGCATGAAAATTGCAAGTGAGCTCAAGGTGGCAAGAGATGCTGACACTGTACTTAGAAGATATTTCAAACACTCACCGGAGAGAAGAGGATTGTGTCCCAAGGCTTCTACTGCTCCAAAGTGCAAGTGAGCTGGGTGGTCTTTCAGTATGTTGAATACACTTCATACTGGAATGTGCTGGTATGAAACAGTCCTGTGTGAACGGAGAGGAGCCGGTTACCTCATGTGGGTGCCTCTAAAATGTTTCTGGTAAATACAGTGGTCTGACCTGAATGCTCACCGAGTTTGATCCCTTTATAGATGTATGGAGCCACTGCCCCTACAACTCTAGACCACCTTGGTAGCAAGGTAACTACAAGGAGACCAAAATCACTAAACCTAATCCTGAGAGCTTCAGACTCACCCTCCTGAAATCATTAAGCACACTTTCCAGAACTTTGAGAAACTGTCCCTTTCTTTTGCAGGTTTCCAGATAAAATCTAAATGTTTTGCTATATGTTTTGCTCTGGTTTAAGTGTTCACGAACATTACATTAGTGTCACTGAGAGTAGAACTTTCTAAAGACATAATTGAATATTTGTGTATGTGTGTGTGTGTTTGAAGTATATTATAAGCTCAGACTTGTGAAACAAGACAAAATAGCTTATCTCCCAAAAGGTACACTGCAGTTGCTGTGCCCACACACCAGTATGACTGGCCATCTCAGTAACATATTTCACACAATCTCATACATTTCCACATTTTATCTTTTCTCACTAATGAATGTGGAAGAGCCTGTGTGAGTGCATGCTTTCTGATAGTGTTTGCTATCTTTGGTCGGAATGCTTGAGAATTCAAACATTCACCCCCAGTCACAAGGATCTGGGTTTAATCCATCTTTCTTTTGCTCACCACACCACCCCAGTTTGGACCCAGCCATATGCAAATCATTCTTGACCCTGCTGCTGTGGGAACAGTCCAGCCCGAATGGCCAAGCCAGGCCATCCCTGGACTAAAAACAAGCTTCCTGGGACCGGTTCCTGGGCATCACCCTTCATCAGCCTAGCTTGAATCCAGCGGTGTAGTGAGCACGGGACCCACGTCTGGGTATACCCTTCCCACTTAGGGTAACATATGCAAATGAAACAATTGATGGATGGAATGCTTGGTAATGCAAACATTCACCCCCAGTCACAAGGATCTGGGTTTAATCCATCATTCTTTTGCTCACCACACCACCCCAGTTTGGACCCAGCCATATGCAAATCAGTCTTGACCCTGTTCCTTGTGGGAACAGTCCAGCCCAAACTGCCAAGCGAGGTACTCCCTGGACTGGAAACAAGCATCCTGGGACCGGTTTCTGGGCATCACCCTTCATCAGCCATGCTAGCTTGAATCCCGTGGTGTAGTGAGCATGGGACAAAGTCTGTGCATACCCTTCCCGCTTAGGGCGACATATGCAAAAGAAACAATTGATGGACGGTGTTTTGATTTGTTCTACATTCCGTCCATCAATTGTGTATCTTTTGCTTTCTCTCCCTAAGTGCACCAGGTATGCCCAGACTCACTGTGCCTCTGGAATCATGCTATCCTGACTGAAGAGGGGTGAAACCCTGAAACCAGTCCTAGGATGCTTGTTTTCAGTCCAGGGAGGACTTGGCTTAGCAGGTCAGGCTGGGCTGTTCCCATGAGGCACAGGCTCAAGACTGATTTGCATATGGCCAGGTCTAAACTGGGGTGGCATGGTGAGCAAAAGAAAGATGAATGTAGCCCTGATCTCTTGACTGGGGTTGAATGTTTTGATTTGTTCTTCATTCCTTCCATCAATTGTGTGGCTTTTGCTTTCTCGCCCTAAGTACGCCAGGTATGCCCAGACGTGGGTCCCTGGGCTCACTGTGCCACTGGAATCAAGCTATTTATATTTTACAAAGGTCCTAGGTTTTGGTGATATTTAAAGAAATAATTTTCACAGGCTCGAGATAAAGGCTGTGTTTTTTCTTCTTCAGTGTCCAGCCGGACCTAGAAGCGTTTATTTTGGAAAACAATTTTAAGTATAAACAGAATAGGGCGAAACAAGTCGCACATTAGTAACTGGGCACAAGCCTGTACCTAGTCAGAGGAAGACAATACAGGGGAAAAAGAGAAAGAATTAACAGGCAAACAAGGAGAGCAGGGTGGCTTATAATACAATGCAAACAATTTTTGAATAAGCACAAACTCACAGTAACTGCCGTGAAAATTGCAAATCATAAAACGAGCAGTACTGCAAAACAGTCGACGAACGTTTCGATCCCTATCTCCAAAAATATAGTGGGATCATCTTCAGGACTAAAGTGAGCTTTGCCTGATTGGTCGAGTGAGCCTGTAGGGTTTAAACAGGGAGGAAAAAAGGGGAATGAAAATTCTAACATTAATTCGTTACACAGCTAGTCAGTAGCCACTCTTTTCATGCAGAGTGCAACACGTGCACATGCAGTTGCTTGTTCCAAAGGGCACGGATGGATATGTGCTCGTATTTGGTGTGTGAAAATGACCGAGTAGGACATACCGCTTTTGCTCGTTAAAAGTAGTGCTCGGTGACGTGATATCTGGTGTTTGGTGCGAAAAAATGACAAAGTGGGGGAGTGTTGGCCAGAAGGTCGACAAGGTTGTGAGTTTAACCTTAAAGTAAGAATTTCTGATTACCACAAGCGAGGCACGGTGGGCTGGACGTGGCTGAAAACACTTCAGTAGGCATTCAGGTTCCGAAGTAGCCGATGCCTATAAGGAGGTAATTTTATCATACACTTTGTAGTGTAGTTCCTAGTTTCCCACTAGGCCCTGCGCATTGGAATAACATAAACAGTAGTATCGACGTGGAACTGCGGATATTCCAGGCCTCCACTTACTATGCTAAACTTAATTGGGTTGTGTTACCAACTAGCTCAGAGGTCACTGGAAACTTTCTTCTCTGCATAGGAAGTGATCAGCTTCCCTGGCACAGACAAGAAGGGATTCAGTTTTCCAACAACCGTGCAACATGACAACTTTGCTCCTCAGATCAAGAGTCAATCTCTAGGGTCGTGTGAAACAATAGACATGTATTTTACTCAGTCAGTCTAGTGCAGTTTACTTTCACGAGATGTAGAGAATAGAGAGACGGGCGTTTGTCAATAAAGGGTTAACATTTATTGAACAGTCTTTCTTCTCGTACAAGAGAAATGTATTGCCACAATTGCAATAATTGTTATTATAAAAAGTACGTACAGTAAGATAAGTATTGGGAAATAGAACTGTAAAAGCATTGATATGGTTTCTTAGCCATACAATGGTTTAAAAGTAATAAAACATATATACAGTCATATATACATTAGGCTAACATACTCAACTGGTGCTTCTAACTAAGCCTACCCCAGTGTGCCTGACCTAAGCCTAACACGTGAAAAGGGGAGTAAGTAAGTAGCTTAAGTTGAGTTGGTTTTGCCAAGGTTTGTTTCAAGAATTCTCGTCTAAGGGTTTAGTCAACACCATACCTCTGAATAGAATGATGGAGGATTGGTATCTCCTTCAGGGGTCTCTCTCTCGATATCCCAGTCACCCGCGAGGGTAAACCGGAAGCGCCGGGACTGGATTTCTCTGCACGAGAAAGGCAGCGGCTTCTCTTCAGCGCGTCGAGGAAGGAGGGGGGACAGCGTCCGCGGGCAGCTGGAATCTGCTGGATGTCTTCGCAGAGGGACGGCTGTTCAGCTCCTTAAGCGTACTGCACCATAGGTCGCGCTTTAGCGGCGATAATGGTATCAGCAGCTTCACCACCACAGGATAGCAGGCTGCAGCGACAGAGTGCTAGATTTACTAACACGGGGTCTTGCAGGCAGCTGGCATCAGCAACAGTAGCTCTCTACAACAGGCATTGCTTAAGGCAACGTTGGTAATATTTATACCTGACAGGTGCCGGGTTTGACGCAAGTTTGCTGGACATAAGACGTCAATTAAAGATGTCACTAGGAAGTGATAGTTATCAGTTGCTCATTAGAGTTCCATTACTAATCAAAACATAGCAAGCGGGGATTTCCAGGTTTGCTAAGTTTTTATCTTGTTGAAGAACTCGGAGTGTTATCTAGGAATATCAGATAGTGACTACTGCTCTGTCATTGCACTAATTGGTCGCAAAGGAAGTGGCAGAGGGAACTATGCTGGAATGTGGCTCTGTTCGTGTGAGGCCAGAGATGACTTTTCAGAAAATCGCACTTGAACGGTTATGCCAATATAGGGAATAAATGGATTTATAGCCGAATAGGGGCATAAGGTCACAGTATCGATCAGGAACCTAGATAAACACGCAACACCCACTCCACGGGTTAATGTCCATCAAAATTACTAAAACTAAAGCAATTAGATGCATGTGTAACATTGCCCACCCCAAAATACATAAATGCATTCGAAATAGGCGTACTTGTAATACATGGAATTTAGGTACTGTACGTTTTTTTTAAAAGCATAGAACTCATTCAAAAATTATTGCATATGAAATCATTGAACGATTACGCATAAAGAATTACACATGAAGTATCTCTGACAGAAGAAAAGCGAGATAAATCATCTAAGCATGGGCGGGAAATCCGTTTCGCTCGCGGATTTTGCGGATTTTCGGTAAATTCGCAATCCGCGAGATTTGCGAATCTCCCGCAAAATCCGCAAATCCGCGAGCAGCGGATTTTGCTCGCACTGTTCGCACTGTTCGCGTGAGTTCGCGCCCCGCGAATAAGTGCAAAATTGCAGAAATACGATCTTAGCAAAACTGAAACTACTTACCAGGTTCAAAAATTCAGGCTCATCATTAGTAGCCATTTCCTGTAGTGCTTCCTGAGGGGCCCCTCCAGAGTTCAGTTGCCAGTTGAAACTATTATGTGACCCTGCTCTGAACCTCAGAATAGTTACACATATGCCACAAAGGTCCTGAATTACAGCTAAGGGAGACAAGCAGGAGCCTGGCTGGAAGTTCAAATCCATTAATCAGCCCCTAATTCATTATTGTCAGTTGGGGCAGGGCAGGTGTTGTAACTAATTTTGCAACAATGAAAGCACTTAGCAAGTGCAAAAGATCACTAATCAGGAAGCACTAAGGAAGCAGGTGCCAGCTAAAAAAATATTCTGTGACACATTAATCAGCCCCAAATTAATTCAGGTCACTTGAGGCAGGGAAGGTGTGCTTGCGTTGCCACAATAATGTACACTGACTGGACAACCAGAGGGTGCTGTGATGAAACAGAGGGTGGCATGGGTGGGCCAGAGGGTGGCATGAGTAGTCAGAGAGTGGCAGTGGTGACAGAGAGTGGCAGTGATGAAGAAGAGTGTCCCAAACAGGCTGGACACGTAGAAACAACAAGTTCGCGAAACTTGCGACCCGACAGGTAAGTTCGCAATTTGCAACATTGTACAAAACCCACGCGAACTGGCAGAAACCCGCGCAAACACAAAAAAAAAAATCCGCAAATTCGCGAGAATTCGCGGATTTTGCGGATTGCGAGTTCGCAAATCCGCAAAATTCGCGAACGCGAGATTCGCAAAATTCGCCCATGCTTAAAATCATCACATAAAAATGCATTGTAATAACATGTGTGCTAAAGGCTGGTGTAATGTTGTTATGTCTCTAGATGTGTTTAGAAATAGAAGTGTGAAGCTTCTGTTCTCTAAGAATAGTTTTTACGTTAAGCAAAGAATTGTTCGTGCCAAAAAAGGGTCAATATTAGAAAAATTGTCCAATTCAAAGAAAATAGATTTCCAAAGCTCTTGGCAGTTTTTGTTGATCAAAACTGAAGGCCGAATTCAGAGTTCATGGGAACGCTGTGTGTCGGAAAGCTTCTTAAAGTTATTGTTTCTGTACGGGTGAGAACATCGTATCAGACAGGCTCTCAAAGAATTGGTCTACAAATTCAGGTGATAGTTCAACCAAATTAGATAGCGCTGTAACTTGGCAGGTGTGAGAATGATTGCTGTCATCATATTCGGGAGCAGCAATGCTCACAGCTCGCTGTACCTGGATGATGTTGCTTTTGTCACTCGCTCCACTGTTACCACTTGGCTGTAGTACAGGAGTCTCCACAAATGCCGTCATCAGGATTGGTAGCCGCTGGGGACAACACAATGCGTGAGCCGTTATTGGACTGAGCAAAGTATCGACGTCCATTGGTACTGCTGATGGAAGTGAAAGACAGATGTCCAACACGCATTCATCGCCGCAAAGCATACACCGTAGCACAGGTAAAATGCAATTTTGCCATATCGGTCTGAATGAAAGGAACCAGGTCATGTTTAGATCTCTCAGCCTGGCCAATCCAAGGACGTTAGTTATCCTGTCCCGGTAGCGCATTGCTAGGATTGTCTCTTCCATTCCCATGGGAGCTATGTCTGAGCCGAGGCTTGCCATAACGAAGCAGGCGGGTCAAAAATAAAATCCCTGCGACGAGTCCCAAAAATAACGGTATGCCGCCAAAAATGGAGTGCACAAAATTAGGAAAGATTCCCAAAATTGCCTAGAAGGGTGTTAGCAGTCCCGTAAAGACTGTCTTAAATATGCCTTGGATGCTTTTTGCACTAGACATGTTAAGGAGTTGGCTGAACATTTCTACGAAATGCACGGGGCAATTTGTTGATAAAAGGTCATGAACTTCAGTAGCTGTCCTTGCAACTAGAAGATCATACGTCTCTTTAGATGACGTTATAGGCACTGTTGTCTGTAAAAGTACAGATTTAACTTTGCTTAATGTATCAATTCGTATAGAATAGAGATTCAGACGAGGCCAGATGGGAGTCACTATGTCTGGAGGCCCACTCGGGAACAATGCTTGCATACAACATTTGACCATGGACGTTACTTCTATTAGATAACTTTTCCCTGGCGTGAGGCCACAACATCTGTGATCCGTTCTAAGAATGTAACTCCCGTTTGCGAGTTGCATAAAGAAGGGCTCTATCTGAGTTGCAGGTGTGACTAGCTGGTGGCATGAAAGGTTGTTTGAATTTCCATCACATGCTCCGTGTAAATTAATACCCTGACACAAAAGTATACCGCTTAGTGAATGTTTACAGTTCTCACCACTAAGAAATACATTTTTGTCACTGTCACTATAGCAAGAATGAGTGTATGGTAATTTCCATTCGGATTTTACATATCCTTTACCCAATTGTTCATACTGGCCAGCAGGTATGTACTCAAGGCACTTTTTAAATCGGAAAGTTGTTATCGGAATTGTGATAATTCCGTGTATTATCCATTCAATGACAGGACTCTCTGACATTGTCAATGGTAATCTCTCGAGTTTTTCGATGCTCAGGATTGTATAGTCTGCTCCTTTCTGTGCCAAACTGATCTGTTTATCAGTAAGGTTAAAACTGGAAAATAATGACGTTGTGTTGATTAAACGCCAAGGCACATAGCCTGAACGAAGATTTTGCAGCGTCCAGCCTAATTCTATAATAGAACGCAATTGAGACTGGCCATGTTGTAACATTAGCAAATCTCTGTCTATCACATCAAAGGCAGAGGATACAATATTGTCCAACGAATATATTCTGGAAGACAGAGTCGTTAACCCATTGTCTACCACAGAAAGTGATTTCTCCAAATTAATACGATCAATTTCTCGTATTTTTTCAGCAGTTTCAATTTGCTTTACTTTCCAAGCCTCGTTGTAAGCAGCATAGATACTGGTCGCTATGAAACGCTTTTGACGCTGTTTGCGTGGTCCAAGAATGAAGTCGCGCAAATCAGCACCATCTTTTAATAAAGATAAGTGTTGCTTAATTTCAGCCAGTGTGGATGTAGTTAGCCATTCAAGGCAGAGCTTCCCTACACTGTATGTTGTTATAATCCCTGGATGTTGTCTCTGGGAATATCTCGAGTCTAATCTGGTCATTTTTAAACCCTGTGTTTTATTCAGGAATCTATCTTGACAGCTATTTGTGTCTGTAGGCCAGATTAACCACTTTTTCCAATCAGGATGTGTTCTGTTGAAATGTAAAATTTGTGACACGCCTAACTCAATATCTGTGGTTACATTTTCAGGTATTGGCTTTGGTATAGACGGTGTTTTAAGGTCTTTAATCTTAGCTAGGCCAAGACAAGATGGTCATCATTTTGTCATAAAATGCTTCTGAATATATCAATTTAGAATTTGTCAGCATTGTTTTCATTCCTGTTTTATCTAACAGTTTGTAATAAAACGTTTCTGCATCACTTGTGTTAAACCCTGAGAAGTATTTGAATTTCTCAAAAAATGCTTTAGAACTGCTTTTAGGTGGTGTAGAACAATGTTCCCATTGGTTATACATAGAAACATTTCTAGGCTGTGCAGATTTATGCAAGTAGTGATCCCCATAGTGGGTGTAACAGAATAACTGCTCATAACTAGATGAACCTTGTAAATAATCATGATCTGTGAATCTAGCTGACATTACTAAATCAGACATCATGTCATTAATACTGTTAAAGTCCCAATCATCAGAGAATGTACTTGGTGTCACAAAGTTACTTAAGGAAACCTTTAGTTGATGAGGATACTTCAGGATTTCGACCGGACCATAGATCTCATAGTCTGTTTTCTCCCATACTACCCCACCAGGTATTGGAATTGCTGTGACATTTACTGTTGACAGTTCTCTTTTCTTCACGTGGGATGATCTGTGTGGTTTCAGGACTAGGTTGATGTTCTGACTTGCTGTGTCCATTGTAATATATTTTCCTTCAATGAATTTTCCCAAACACAGTACCATGATGAGCCAAAGCAGGAGGAAAAATACACCTAGACCGAACCAGAACTCTAGCCAAGGGGAAACAAGGTAGATTTCCTTCAGTTGATGAAAGAGTTCTGTTGCTTTTACTTTAAAAGACTTTTTTGTTTCTGGCATCACTTCGGGGTCATTTAAATCTTCAGAGAAGTTGTCGAAGTTGATGAAATAACCAGAGGCAGTTCTGTCAATTGATGGGATTGTTCTTTCAATCTGTCTCTCGGTAGCACTTTCTGATGCCACATCATCGTAGACTGGTGTTGTTTCTTGACGAACTGTTTCAATCTGTGTTTCAAGAGGCACGAGTTCCATGGCATTATTGCATAGTCCTTCATTGTGCACTGCAGGCTGATCGAATGTGATTAGTCTTTCAGTTTGAACCTCTTGGATTGTTGCAAGTTTGGGTATTCTGTTGTTTCTTGGGAGTCCACTGGGCCTACTGTTGATTATAGGCCACATGCTTGTGGTTTTACCAGATCGATAGACACGATTCTGTTTTCCTTTTTACCAGCAAGGGGCGGTAGCACAACTGATCTTGTTCCGGTGACTGCCAAGACAGGTACTGCTTTTCTGTAAGAAGGCCCAAATTCCTTCTTAACCGCGATCTTTTCTCTGACTAGATCCCCAATCTTTGGAATCCAGACAGGCCTTGCTGGGGCTGTTGCGGGTGGTGCCTCGTCAGTGGTACTTGGCTGTTGCTTTAACTTTATGTTGCTTAATGATTTTCTTGTTTCATTCAGTTCCTGTAAAACAGCCAAACGATCCTTTACATCAAAGTGCTCTGTTTCTTCTTGTACCACTGACATCTGACTATCGAGGTCCTGAACTCGCATTCTAATTCCGAACAATAGTTCATATGGGCTGAAACCTTTTATAGAATTTCTTGGCATGTTGTTAAGACTAGTCTGGACACTTATTAAATGTTTGACCCACCCAGCGCCTGAACCTAATACCTTCGCTGTTATAGATTGCTTTATGTCCCGGTTTTTTCTTTCTACCACACTATTCCCTTCGGGGTGCGACGGACAAGAATACCGCAACCCAAATTCCCATGCTAGCCATGGCCTCCTTATAAGCTCGAGAGCTGAAAGCAGGACCCTGGTCAGAATGGAACGTGGTAATTGCGTATATGCCGATATGGACTCGCAAATCTTTTATAACCGTTCTAGCGTCAGCCGAGCGCTGGCGGCCTCATTTTTTAAGTGCTTTTAGCCTTAACTGATTAATAGGACGCAGGTTGGGGTACAGGCAGCGTTACGCTGTTTCTGATCGGTAGCCGGTAGCATGGTTCACTACTGCGATCCCTATTGCAGTTTTCACAGTTGTTTGCATATATTTGGTGTTCTACACTCATTCCCGGCCACCAGAATACTGATTGTAATTCAGTCAGTGATTCCTTGATCTCTCTGTGCCTAGGACCCAAACCCATATGTGCGTCTGCTATTAAAAATATTCTCCTGTTCTTGTTTGGAATTACTCTGTCCCCCACTCCAGGGATTCGAGCAGAAGGAACGGAGTTTGCATCGATTATGTATGCATAATTGAGTGGATAGTTTACGGGTAGCGCTGCACAGTCGCCTTTTACGGTCGTTTTTACTGCCAGCATGGTTTCCCCGTCTATGTATTTATCTGTACGCTTTTTTGTGGCTACGGAAGCCGGTTTAGTTGCTTCCGCTTTGGCTGTATTAGCCAATGAATTCCCTGCAACGTGAACGCCATCACGTTGAAGACTCTGTGCGTGAATCACGTGAGTCTTTTGTAGTTCTTTACTTAAAAGAGCTACCTCGTTCCAGAGCAATTTATGCTTTATTGTGGCACCTGTGTCATCTTTGTAGTCGTTTTTGATCCAACTCTGCAGTTTGTTATTGTAAGAGTTGACGCAAAAATGAGAATCGCACACGATAAGTGTCGGGAATTCACGTTCTGCATTTTCGAGCGCCATCTTTAAAGATCTGATTTCAGTTCTCTGAACCGAACAGTTTCTTACAGATTCAGTTTTTGTTACTTTCGGTCTGAATTTACCGCACAGGCAACGACCTTTAATGATCGCACATGCTGCATCGTAGGATTTTCTCTCTACGTTGAAATGCTGTACAAAACTATCTGTATAGATTATACATGCGTATTGTGGGAGAGGCAGAATTTCGATTGGCAGAGGATATTCTTCTTCATATTCTAAATCATTCAGTTCTTCAAATTGCGGGGCGAAATAGTATTTCACGTCTTCCGCTCCTAGAGAATCTATACACTGTATCCATTTCGGATCCAGTGACACTGTAGGCAGGTTTACTGGGCTGAATAGCGCTTCGAAGGCGGATTCCGCTGTGAGGATATTAATCCTTTTGCCGTGTGCTAGTTCTCGTTCATTTGCTAATGCGATTTGCACTGCTTTCACAGTTCTTTCTGTGTGACTGAATGTTTTTTCTACTTGTGTGTACAAGTGAGATTTAATTGAAATTGGTACCTTTTCTCCCTCATTAGAGGTTAGGTACGTGAATCCGCATCTTCCTGGGATGACTCGGATTACAAGATCGATCGTGTTGTCACGTGTATCTAATTTTGTTTTTGCTAACATGTCTGTTTGCAGTGATCTCAAAATTTCTGTGTGTTTTTGAGTCCAATTGATTTGTTTAAAATCAGGTTTAATTAGTTCGTAGAGAGGTCTAACCCTCTCTGCGTAATTTATAATGTAAGTTCTTCCGAAATTCAGAAAACCTAGAATGGATTGTAAATTCTTCAGCGTTTTTGGAGCTTGGAGTACAGCGCACTTCTCTAAGAAGTTGTCCGCTACACTTGATAATTCGTACCCTAAAAACAGTACTGTCAGATGGGCAATTCGGGACTTTTTAAAGTAGAATTTGTAACCCTCTGCTGCGAACCCAAGTATAATGGTGTTCACTCTTTTCAAGTGAGTATCCAAGTCGTCGTCTGTGAGATAAATATCATCTATGTAAGATAATGCTTCATCATCATAGATTTGTAGTAACTCTGTTACCCTAGCTGAGAATAGTCCTGGGCTGTTCTTGAACCCCTGTGGGAGTCGACAGAATTTTTTCTGCGACCCAAATGCGGAGAAAACGGTCAAATATCTGCTTTCTGGTGCAATGTTTTGACAAAAGAAGCCATTAGATATGTCTAAAGTCGTTTTATATTTTTTCCTAACTATATTATTCATTAGGGCTGCACTATGCGAGTTTTGTACTGCAAAAGTTTTGCAACATGTATTAAGATGTCTGTAGTCCAAAACTAGACGATATGAATTGTCTGGCTTGGAGACAGGAAACAAAGGATTGTTCATTTGAGAGGTGCATGTTTCAATCACCCCCTGGTATTCAAGTTGATCTAAGATCTCCCTGACCTGTTTTTTAGCTTCTTGCTTTATGGGATACTGCCGTTGGGCAGTTGGTTCACTTTTTAGTTGGATTTTGTGAGGAGGAGAATCCTCATCCCATCCTACATGATTTTTATACAATGCAGGTGCCTGTGCTACTGCCCATTTCCGTGCATATGTATATTTTTTATGAATCGGAATGTGATTCGAGAAGGCAGGCATAATCACTTCTTCGCCACGAGGGCACTCCCTGACAAACTCTGGGGGCCAATCTTTTTCAGCTAACAGAATATCATAGCCTTTTGAGAGCTTATCCCAAAATAGACCCTTAATTTTCCTAGTCTTATCACCCTCCATACGCAATGTTATTTCGTATATTTTATGGGGCTCGCTAAGTCTGGCGTCGGCAGTTTCAACCTGAATGTATTCATTCGTGTCCACTGTCTCCAGATGACTCATCAAGTTCTTGCGCGCTATACTGATTTCTGCTGCACTGTCCAACATTGTCAATGCCCACTCCCCGTTTTTCAACGGTGTCCTCAGTATTCTCGGCATGGTTGATTACTCTAATACTGGCTACCTTCTTTTTAGGAAATTGAGATTTTTTACTCTGAGCAGGTTCCTTGTCTTTGGACTTGGTGTGCTCTCCTGGGTCTGACCGTCCTCTTCTTTCCGAATTCTGTGGAAGAGATCGAGAGGGACGTGTATCAATACTTTGATATCTATCAGGTTTTTTCAGATTATCCCTATTTCTAAGGTTATATCTTTTCTCAGAGGGCTCCCTCTGGGGAGACTGGCGTTCTCGAGTCGGAGTTCTTTCCCTCCGTCGAGGAGACCTTCCTCTGGACTGGAAAACTTTTTCCTTGGGAGTGGATTGTTTATTTCCATCCCAGCTCTTTTTAGGAGTGTTTAAATTATTTTTAATAAATAATTTTTCAGGACTTTCGAGCAGTTGGGGTTTTACTGGTTTCCCACCCAAGCTGTCTCTACCTAATTCTTCATAGCACTTTTCTATGATTTTTGCAAGCTCAACAGGATCTTTTATATCTGTTTCCCTCACCTTCTGGCGAATCGCCACAGATGCTGCTTCTCCTTTAATGTTGGCTAATAATATAGCCGAGACCTGCTTGAAGTCTTTCAGTAATTTCATACCTAGATTTAAAGCGGGCTCTGGACCGAATTCATTTTGAATCTGTTTTAGCACTTCTGGTATTACCGCCATAGACGGAACACCGTGTGTTTTCGTGTAGATGGAAGCAAAGACTGTACCCCAAGTGTCACAGTCCTCCACGTGTGGTGCGATTCCCATAGGAAGGCAGATGGTCAAGATTCTGTGTTTCTCAATAGGGGTAGTATCAGGAAATACTGCCTCTATTTGAGTGATTTTCTGTGCTAACCAGAAAGGAATTTGTTCCCGTTTTACGGGTGTTTTACCAAGACATGACTGTATGTTCTGTGGTGTAATTGTATTTGTGTTCCCCTGATGAGGGGTCAGCTGTGGTGTATTAACAGCTGGCTGGACTGTTGCAGTCCGCATTACATATTGGACTAATTGCCTATGTATTTTTATTAATGTGTTTAGCTGTACTAACAGCTCTTCTCTTGACATTCTTACAATGTCAGGATGTGGTGTGTAGCTGGCTAGAACCGGCCACGTTGCTCCTGGTCTACCTAGAGGACCGAGCCTAGTTATGTGATTATTGTGTTTTAGGGCGCCATTAAACCAGAGCAGGTGCTCTTGAAATTTAAGTGGGATTTCAATCTCCTCAAAAGGAGCGTACTCTCCCGGAGGTTCCTCTATTTTGTAATAGTGAAACTCTTGTGTTGTAGCGTTTGCCGCTGGAAAGTTTATCCATGAATAGAATACCTCTGTCTGCCGATACTCGTGAGCCTCTATCACGAAAATTACTGTACCACCTTGAGGTGTCAGTCCGTTCTCTATAAGTTTTAACGTTATAGATCTTCTTAAGTGAACCGGGATGATTATAGCATCCAGGTCTGCTTGTTCGGGACCCTGCTGAGTCGCATCTACTGCGGCCCCAGAGGTTCCATTATTCTCTGGCATTGTAAAAATGCAAGGTTTGCAGAGTAGGTCTCCAAGGAGACAAAGATTAGGTGCACAATATTTTGGAACACTGTATCCTTCAACGTTGAATAAACCGGAGCTTTACATAGGAATCTCTTCCTACTAAGGTCGGGCGGATTTTAACCTTTCACCCACTCCAGACGTCTATTGGAGTATTTACGGGAGAAAGGGGTCTGTGTGAAATATGCACAACTGAGTTACTCTACTGTCTTGCGTTAGTTTATCGCCTTACCAAACGTTGGGCGCCATGTAGTGTAGTTCCTAGTTTCCCACTAGGCCCTGCGCATTGGAATAACATAAACAGTAGTATCGACGTGGAACTGCGGATATTCCAGGCCTCCACTGACTATGCTAAACTTAATTGGGTTGTGTTACCAACTAGCTCAGAGGTCACTGGAAACTTTCTTCTCTGCATAGGAAGTGATCAGCTTCCCTGGCACAGACAAGAAGGGATTCAGTTTTCCAACAACCGTGCAACTTTGCTCCTCAGATCAAGAGTCAATCTCTAGGGTCGTGTGAAACAATAGACATGTATTTTACTCAGTCAGTCTAGGGCAGTTTACTTTCACGAGATGTAGAGAATAGAGAGACGGGCGTTTGTCAATAAAGGGTTAACATTTATTGAACAGTCTTTCTTCTCGTACAAGAGAAATGTATTGCCACAATTGCAATAATTGTTATTATAAAAAGTACGTACAGTAAGATAAGTATTGCGAAATAGAACTGTAAAAGCATTGATATGGTTTCTTAGCCATACAATGGTTTAAAAGTAATAAAACATATATACAGTCATATATACATTAGGCTAACATACTCAACTGGTGCTTCTAACTAAGCCTACCCCAGTGTGCCTGACCTAAGCCTAACACGTGAAAAGGGGAGTAAGTAAGTAGCTTAAGTTGAGTTGGTTTTGCCAAGGTTTGTTTCAATAATTCTCGTCTAAGGGTTTAGTCAACACCATACCTCTGAATAGAATGATGGAGGTTTGGTATCTCCTTCAGGGGTCTCTCTCTCGATATCCCAGTCACCCGCGAGGGTAAACCGGAAGCGCCGGGACTGGATTTCTCTGCACGAGAAAGGCAGCGGCTTCTCTTCAGCGCGTCGAGGAAGGAGGGGGGACAGCGTCCGCGGGCAGCTGGAATCTGCTGGATGTCTTCGCAGAGGGACGGCTGTTCAGCTCCTTAAGCGTACTGCACCATAGGTCGCGCTTTAGCGGCGATAATGGTATCAGCAGCTTCACCACCACAGGATAGCAGGCTGCAGCGACAGAGTGCTAGATTTACTAACACGGGGTCTTGCAGGCAGCTGGCATCAGCAACAGTAGCTCTCTACAACAGGCATTGCTTAAGGCAACGTTGGTAATATTTATACCTGACAGGTGCCGGGTTTGACGCAAGTTTGCTGACATAAGACGTCAATTAAAGATGTCACTAGGAAGTGATAGTTATCAGTTGCTCATTAGAGTTCCATTACTAATCAAAACATAGCAAGCGGGGATTTCCAGGTTTGCTAAGTTTTTATCTTGTTGAAGAACTCGGAGTGTTATCTAGGAATATCAGATAGTGACTACTGCTCTGTCATTGCACTAATTGGTCGCAAAGGAAGTGGCAGAGGGAACTATGCTGGAATGTGGCTCTGTTCGTGTGAGGCCAGAGATGACTTTTCAGAAAATCGCACTTGAACGGTTATGCCAATATAGGGAATAAATGGATTTATAGCCGAATAGGGGCATAAGGTCACAGTATCGATCAGGAACCTAGATAAACACGCAACAACTTTGCGAATAACAGGTTTGTGTGAATAAAATTGGAATAGGGTTACCGGGTTTACCGTTTTCGCCTTGCAGTTTGGTGCGCGGCGTCAGGAAGGAAATTGGTATCTACCCAGTTAGGTCGGTTCAATTTAGACCTGAAAAAGAGTGGTTTGGTCAGAGATTAGGACCTGCTGGGTGAAGCCGAGGTGGCGAGTTAAGTGCAGTGAAGGAACAGAGTATTACCGTTACAGCCTAGCGTCTCTAGCGTGGGCTTGAGGGGAAACTTCGATTGAAGTTTAACCTGTGAAAAAAACATGAGCGATTGAAGGTAGGAAGTGAATAAGGGTGAAGGTGAAGGCGGCGAGTGCAGGCAGGTAATTACCGTGAAATGCGGCTTGTTATCTCCGCAGGGCGCTCAATAGCGTGGGCCTTTTCCGTGCGAGCCTGCAAGGAAGGAATATGGAGGGCACACATAAGGCATATTGGACTGAAACCGTCCCTCGTGGGAGTCAGGGTGGTGCATCAAGTCAAGGCTTACCGTAATGTGCTCGTAGTGAGGCCGAAATGGGGTCCCGTCTGGAGGCTCAATGGCCTAGTGCTGAGTGTCTGCATGCAGCGGCGCCTAATGTAGTCCGTGATTGTGGTGATAGAAAGTGAGAGAGGACTAGTCGGGAGTGACAGTGATTCCGAAAGTGGGCGCCATCTTGGATTGGTCAACCCAGAGAGTGAGTGAGAAAACCAACTGGTGATACTAAACACAGGTGTCCTCTCCATTGAAAAACCAGTTTTTGCCTTCAAAAAAAGTAAAAACCTCAGAGACCACCTTTTGAGGGCTGCTTTACCCAATTCTCTACCTCCGGCTACACTTGATAATGTATGGGGTCTGTCCCCCATTGTTGGGCATGCTAAATGTGGTGGGTGCAATAACTGTGACAGCACTAGAAGGAAAAAGTTTTACCTTTAACAATGTTACCATACAATGTCGTTCCTTCTCCAACTGCAACACCTGCAATGTCATCTATTTAATCTTATGCCCATGCCAAAAAGTGTACATTGGACAAACCAGCCAGAAGGTAAAAATTCGCATTGGGCAACACAGAAGTCGCATCCGGTGCGGCACTCTAAATGAACCTCTGGTGGAACATTTTGCAGCCCAAAAACATTCTGACAGCGATTTGAAATGGACTGTCCTGAAAGTACTGAGACTTCCACCGAGAGGTGGCAACATGGGACAGTTACTCAACAAAGAAGAGCTGAAGTCCATCATACAGTTCAACTCTATCCAGGATGGCCTCAACAGAACAGGATTGGACTAGCCTAATATAAGTTGGCTATCAATGGTTTTCTTCCTTCTACATGAGCTTATACAATTGTCTGTGTTCAATTTTAACTTTTCCAAATGTCAGTTGTTTTTAAATAGCTTGTGACCTTGTTATTCTGTGAACCGCACTTTGACATGAGCCCATATAATTGTATGTGCTCCTTTTATAACCCCTTTAAATCACCAGTTGGTTTTCTCACTCACTCTCTGGGTTGACCAATCCAAGATGGCGCCCACTTTCGGAATCACTGTCACTCCCGACTAGTCCTCTCTCACTATCCATCACCACAATCACGGACTACATTAGGCGCCGCTGCATGCAGACACTCAGCACTAGGCCATTGAGCCTCCAGACGGGACCCCATTTCGGCCCCACTACGAGCATATTACGGTAAGCCTTGGCTTGATGCACCACCCGACTCCCACGAGGGACGGTTTCAGTCCAATATGCCTTATGTGTGCCCTCCATATTCCTTCCTTGCAGGCTCGCACGGAAAAGGCCCACGCTATTGAGCGCCCTGCGGAGATAACAAGCCGCATTTCACAGTAATTACCTGCCTGCACTCGCTGCCTTCACCTTCACCCTTATTCACTTCCTACCTTCAATCGCTCATGTTTTTTTCACAGGTTAAACTTCAATCAAAGTTTCCCGTCAAGCCCACGCTAGAGACGCTAGGCTGTAACGGTAATACTCTGTTCCTTCACTGCACTTAACTTGTCACCTCGTCTTCACCCAGCACATCCTAATCTCTGACCAAACCACTCTTTTTCAGGTCTAAATTGAACCGACCTAACTGGGTAGATACCAATTTCCTTCCTGATGCCGCGCACCAAACTGCAAGGCGAAAACGGTAAACCCGGTAACCCTATTCCAATTTTATTCACACAAACCTGTTATTCGCAAAGTGTATGATAAAATTACCTCCTTATAGGCATCGGCTACTTCGGAACCTGAATGCCTACTGAAGTGTTTTCAGCCACGTCCAGCCCACCGTGCCTCGCTCGTGGTAATCAGAAATTCTTACTTTAAGGTTAAACTCACAACCTTGTCGACCTTCTGGCCAACACTCCCCCACTTTGTCATTTTTTCGCACCAAACACCAGATATCACGTCACCGAGCACTACTTTTAACGAGCAAAAGCGGTATGTTCTACTCGGTCATTTTCACACTCCAAATACGAGCACATATCCATCCGTGCCCTTTGGAACAAGCAACTGCATGTGCACGTGTTGCACTCTGCATGAAAAGAGTGGCTACTGACTAGCTGTGTAACGAATTAATGTTAGAATTTTCATTCCCCTTTTTTCCTCCCTGTTTAAACCCTACAGGCTCACTCGCCCAATCAGGCAAAGCTCACTTTAGTCCTGAAGCTGATCCCACTATATTTTTGGAGATAGGGATCGAAACGTTCGTCGACTGTTTTGCAGTACTGCTCGTTTTATGATTTGCAATTTTCACGGCAGTTACTGTGGGTTTGTGCTTATTCAAAAATTGTTTGCATTGTATTATAAGCCACCCTGCTCTCCTTGTTTGCCTGTTAATTCTTTCTCTTTTTCCCCTGTATTGTCTTCCTCTGACTAGGTACAGGCTTGTGCCCAGTTACTAATGTGCGACTTGTTTCGCCCTATTCTGTTTATACTTAAAATTGTTTTCCAAAATAAACGCTTCTAGGTCCGGCTGGACATTGAAGAAGGAAAAACACAGCCTTTATCTCGAGCCTGTGAAAATTATTTCTTTAAATATCACCAAAACCTAGGACCTTTGTAAAATATAAATACTTAGTTCTACCCGTGGTCCTTGGCCATTGTTTACGGGTTCCCTTATATACGAATACCTACTGGAATCAAGCTATCCTGGCTAAAGAGGGGTGAAACCCCAAAACCGGTCCTAGGAGGCTTGTTTCCGGTCCAGGGAGGACCTGGCTTGGCAATTGAGACAGGACTGTTCCCATGAGGCACAGGGTCAAGACTTATTTTCTTATGACCAGGTCTAAATTGGTGAGGCATGGTGTTCAAAAGAATTATGGATTTAGCCCAGATCTGTTGACTGAGGGTGATTGTTTTGATTTTTTCTTCATTCCGTCCATCAATTGTGTGTCTATTGCTTTCTCGCCCTAAGTGTTCCAGTTATGCCCAGACGTGGGTCCTGGGCTCACTGTACCACTGGAATCAAACAATCTTGGCTGAAGAGGGGTTAAACCTCGAAACCAGTCCTAGTATGCTGTTTCTGGTCCATGGAGGACCTGGCTTGGCAGGTCAGGCTGGCATGAGGCACAGGGTAAAGGATGATTTGCGTATGGCCAGGTCTAAACTGGGGTGGCATGGTGAGCAAAATAATGATGAATTTAGCCCAGATCTCTTGACTGCGGGTGAATGTTTTGATTTGTTCTGCATTCCGTCCATCAATTGTGTATCTATTGACCTGATTCAACAAACAAATAAATATCACACACCTCTCTCCTGACACACTCATTCCCATTGAGCACTCAACTCACACATCAATCCTTGATATACTCACTCACTCACTCTCTCACATATGAGTTGGGTGACTGTGATTCTGTATGCGAGAGGCTATGTGTTTAAGTGTGAAACGATTTTCAGTAGGTAATGTGAGTGTGAGTTTGCAGTCGTGCATACATGTTTGCTTGTTTTCAGGCATGCATGGAGTGTCTGGGAAATGTAGAGCATAGTTGTATCTATGGCTTGTTTCATTTCTCTGTGGTAGGGTGGATCTCGCAGTAAAGAAGGGGAACAAATGATGTAGAGGAACAAGTCGAACATTCACCAGTTGCTTAATTTCAGGGTCACACTGGGACAAGAGACCTAAGAGGAAAGGGCATTATGTACACCAGTTGTGGAAAGAGGCAGGGGTGTTGTGAACTGTGGTAAACAGAACTGGGTGAGATTTGGAGGATAGAGAAGCTGAAGTGCTGTCAGTCAATCAATCAAGCTTTGTAGAGCACTGGGGGGCTGCTAATCCATCATCATCTTTGGTGGCAGTGAGAAGTCAATTCACAGTAAGTAAATCAAAAGAGAAGGAATGCCCGAATATTGAAAAAGGTTTTTCCAGTCCAATACTGTAGTTCATGAATACTTTATTTTCGATATCCAATATTGTCCAACAAATCAAGATGTATCAGATCCAATGTAGAAAGTTCATAATCACAAATCCAATATTTCAAAAGTTCAAAATGACATAGCCAATGGCACAGCCTATGCGTTTTGTCCAACTTGGAAATCATCAGGGCTGCTAAATAATAAAACAAAAAAACAATTAACAATCAAACCGTATCCAGTACACTGTAAATTCATTCAAAACATTTCCACGAGCATTCTGCCTATATTCCATTCTAGTTTTTGTAATACGCTAACAAGTAATAACAGAAAAAGTATGTCGGATCCACCGTAATTCATTATTTTTTTAATTTTGTAAACATCCACTCTATCCCTACAGTGCCTACATTTCTTTCTCTCTAATAATAATCTCAATATTATGGAACTATACCTTCATTATTGTGCGATCCATAAAGCATGAATACATTAGTCATCAAATGTGCGTGAGTTTTAAACACTTCCACCTGTAGAAATCAGACAGGCGTAGGTTGAGTTTGAGATAAAATAATCCATAATTCACATGTCCATATCACCTATGTTCTTAATAAAAAACTCACCATAGAATATCGATGTCCCTTTCCAATGGCGTTAGTGTAATTCAAAAAATTTCCAATAAGCATCAATATCACCGCTTAACATAAAAACCTGTAAATATAACAACAACAAAAAAAAGTATTTGTAGACTATGTACTCTTGATCATCTCTGTACTACAGGTATGGTTATAATTATACCTAATTCCCCCAGTCAATACATCATTAAATCAATAAATCAAGCTGTTCCCAATGTCCTTCGTATGTTGTTCCTAACAGTGCCCTCTATTTCATCTCTCACGAATTCAAACAGTCCTGTTTCTACCATGTATATAAAAAAGGCTCACCATTGATTTTGTTAAGTTCAATTCCCCAAAACGATCTTGCTTCACTAAGGACCACTCTTTCTCATTAGAATAATAGGCTGCAGTAAGAAAGAAACCATATGTCACTAATCTGCACAGTAAAGTGCTCAATACCCTATCTAAAGGCCATTGAAGAGAATATACCCTTCCTATTTTCTCACCTTATTTAAATCAAGAGTTTTCAACTCCGCTTCCTTCTGGTCCCGCGACTTGCCCTATCTTGATTAATCAGAAGAGTGTCGGTACCATGCTTCACCTGTCTCTTAAATACTCTACTGACCAATCACAAAGACCCAATTTACCTGCCTTTTCTACCATCCTAGTTCCCTTTCTGGTCCTCTCTTCCGTTTCACCAATCAGATTCTATTCGCAGAGAATTTGTCTAACTCCAACGTTGCTAACCAATCCCATGACAGTTGCCCATCTCAGTCAATCAGCATATGGCATCCCTTTCACCTATGCGGTTCCCTCTCTGGTCTGCTATCCCATTTCCTGTCGTGGCCACATTTTTCACAATCCAACTCATAGACCAGAAATGCTGTTTCTGACCAATCGGATTGCCCCATGCGTTTCTTTATTTAAAGGTATATGTAACGTTTCAAATATACCTTTTCTTATTCGTTCTGACGAAAAATAGACTCCCGTTTCTGATGGTGATATTAAAAACGTCCCATTCACTCCATATATTTACTACTCAAATCTCGTTCTTGAAATACCCATTCCCATAATTGGCAAACAATCAGAAGAGTAAAACCCCATACACAATGCGCTTATCTTATTGTGGTAACCCATAATTTTTAAGGTTTCAAGGCTTACCCAGTATTATCCTCAGCCATATGTACAAATTATTCTTTTCAATTTCACTGTGTGTCCTGTTCTAGAAAGTAACGGACATTGAGAATAATGAATCTAATCATTATCATATGCAAAGCTAAAGGTTTCAATTTCCACCACCCCGGTATATGCTAACATAACCAGTTAAAATCCCTATTATTCACTTTTAACTTTATTCTCTCATCTCTTCCTTCCAGTATCACCCCAGATATTATCAGACACTAAGTCTACAAACAGTTACCCCCACTATTCTTTCAATCGTCACCCCAGGCTTGCAAAAGGAAGCAATGGGTGGACCTAAAATATATAGAGGACAAAGAAGAGGAGGAACAACAGTCATTGGATTGGAAAACCTATGTGTATTAAACGTGACTGAAGTAAGTGAAAGTGAGGAAACAGTGAAGGATAAAAAAGAGAAAACCCACGCGCATAGTGGCGATAGGAGGTGTGAACATTGAAATAGTACCAGACTCCGGTTCACCGTGCACCATAATCAACCGTGATGTGTGGAGAGAAAAGTTCAATAGAAAATTAGGAGGGCACATGGAGAAACCTGATATAACCCTAAAAACCTTCACAGGAGAACCAATCGATCTTATGGGTTTCAGGGAACTACATTTTACATTCAAGGAAAGAGTATCAAGCAGTAAATTATATGTGGCCGCCACGGTCCCTTCAGTGCTTGGGTGGAAGGACCAGGGCAAACTTGGTATCACCTTTAACCCCAATAGATCAGAACCTGTACTAGTGTTACAACTGGACAAGATCAAAACACAGGTAACTCCACCTCTACAACCGTTAGAATGCATAAACAAGCCATGGGAGAGTGTAGGAATAGATATAATGGGATCCGTACAATGTAATGAAGAACAAGTAAACATATTGATCCTGGTAGATAACTTCTCGAAGTGGCCAGAAATAAAGGTTTGCAGGAGGGTGGATGCAACTGATGTGGTCAGCTTCATGGACGGTGTATTCACCAGAAAAGGTATACCTAAAACTATAGTAAGTGATAACGCAAGGCAATTCAATTCAGACATTTTTAAGATGTTTATTGAGAGAAATGGAATTACCCACTAAGCTACAGGTGTTTATCAATCGGCTGGAAATGGAGCCGTGAAACAATTTAACAGGGTAATCAAAGGGACCATTCAATTAGCTGACAAAAATGGTCAATGTTGGAGGAAGGAAGTCAATAAAATGATATGGGAATACAGAATAACACCAGAGGAGAATACTCTGGTTAGCCCTTTCGAAAGGATGAGAGGAAGGACTCCTATTTCCAAGAACAATTTGGAACGGCTCAAGATGACAAGGAGAACAGAATGGTCGGCTGAAACATTCAGAAAAAGAACTCAGAAGGCACAAAGTCTGGGCAAGGAGAAATTCGACAGTAAATATAAGTTCAAAGAAATAAAAATAAAAGAAGGTGACAGAGTGAGAGTTAAAAAAAAGTGGACACATGGTAAGGGCACAGAATTGGTTCACTGATCCCCTAGTAGTAGAAAAAGCATTTTGCAACTCTGCACTCCTTAACAATGGTAAAATCTGGCATGCATCCTCCATTGCAGTTTGTAAAAGTACAGATGTGATCCCTGACACTAATGAGAGAAAACAAGAGAAGGAGAAGGAAAACGACAATGAATTAGACATCTATGGTGGGTTGTCTGAAGGAACGGAGGAATCTGACGGAGAAGAAGATATCACATCCAGACAAACTACTAAACATGGCGTCAAAACAAAGAATAGCAAGGAGGGAAAACACATGGAAAAGGAGGAAAAGAGTAATGGACTTGAAATGCATGGTTGTTTGTGCAAATAAAGTAAGGGTTCAGAAGGAGAAGAAGATATCTTTTCCAGACCTTCTAGTAGCAAGGTGTGTGGTGAGCGAATGGATATGAAACGTATAGAAGCTCTATCTATTTCTCTATCATAGATTCCACCACTGCCATCTCCTCCGGGATGTTGGCCTACGTTCCCCCTAACACTCTCCAACCTGCCATCCAAGAGTTACTGGCAGTTACAGCAGATCTCTCCATTAAACACCCTGACTTTATTGTACTGGGAGATTTCAACCATCTTGTGGATGTTAGCAACTGCAACTGCACTGCTCAACTCCTGGAATCTATGCAAAATCTAAATCTATCGCAAAGGGTAACAGGCCCCACTCATAACGCTGGGCATACTCTAGACCTCATATTCTCAAACCAAGAGAAACTTAAAATCCTCCCCCCTTTACCCCTGACATGGTCTGACCACTACTTAATACCTTTTGAGATTTCTCTATCCCAAATTATTAAACAAGAATCCGCCATAAGAACTCAAGGCAGAAAATGGCACAAGCTTTCTCTAACTGCCTTAGAGCAAACATATCTCACTAGTCTCAACCCGCTTCCAGACGACCTGGACGCAGCAGTACATACACTAAACAATGACCTTACTTCTGCAATAGAAAAAATCGCCCCACTGCATCCTCTCACCTCCCACAGACAAAAACCTTCTGCCCCATGGTTCACACAAGAACTCAGGGCACATAGAAGCAAGTGCAAAAAGCTGGAACGACTTTGGAGACAGAACTATGACCCAGCAGCCAAGGCGCTCTACAGACAAGGCCTTAAAGAGTTTCGTAAACTCAAACACCATTCCATGAGCACTTACTTCTCTGACACCATTGCCAAAGCAAAGAATTCCACCAAGACCCTTTTCAATATAGTCAAAGACTTCACTCAGCACAATGCACTTACTGCCCCAGTTCTCATGTCTCAAACACTGTGCGACAATCTATCAAATTTTTTTGAAGACGAAATTAGCTACATTGCAGCTACTATCCGTCAAAGCGGCGCCGCCAGTACTGAAGACCCCGATACGAACTATAATCCTGTCTTTACAGCATTCCAACCTCTCACTAAGGAACAAGCTACGAAATTATTTCTGGATTGCAAATCAGGCTCACCTTTAGACCCTGCCCCAGCCTTAATCCTGAATGATATTGCCCCCTTAATCATCAACTCCCTACTCGACATGTGGAACTCCTCCCTAGCTACCAGTTTTGTCCCTGCTGCCTGGAAACACGCATTACTTATCCCTATCCAAAAAAAAGTAGGCATAGACCCTCTTTGTCTAAGCAATTACCGTCCGATTTCACTGCTGCCCAAACCCGCCAAAGTACTAGAGAAGGTTGTTCAACTACAACTATGAGACTACCTGGAATCTAACTCCTTGTTTCATGACACCCAGTCTGGCTTCAGACCGGACTTTAGTACCGAGTCAGCACTACTTGAAGTTTCTGAGTCAATTAGGGAATGCATGGACAGGGGAGAGGAGGCCATGTTGGTCCTCCTCGACCTGTCCGCTGCATTCGACACCATCTCGCACGACAAACTAATGACTTGCTTAAAAGAGATAGGGATCTGCGGCCCTCTCCTCCTGTGGGTAAAATCATTTCTAAAAAACAGAACCCAACAAGTGATGCTGGGATCCTTTCTCTCTGCCAAAAAAACACTGACTTTGGGAGTCCCACAGGGCTCCGCCCTAAGCCCGCTCCTCTTCAACGTGTACCTTAAACCACTGGCAAGGATTGTCGAATCGTGTGGTGTCAAAGTGACCTTCTACGCCGACGACACCCAACTGGTGTTCTCCTTCAAAGACCACGCTGAAAAATCTTTTGACAACTTTCGCCACTGCATGCTAAAGATCGCCTCATGGATGTCGGAGAACAATTTAAAACTAAACACTGATAAGACTGAAGTCTTATTTTTAATCAAAAATCAGCTTTACCCCCTAACATCTGGTGGCCAACCGAACTATACCCTCCCCCAGTGCCTGTCCTAACTGCCCGAAACCTAGGATTTCAATTCGACACTTCCCTCTCCTGTAAAACCCAAATCAGCAAAGTTACCTCTGCCTGCTTCGGGAAGTTACGTATGTTAAAAAAAATCATTCCCTACTTACTGCTAGACTCTTGAAAAACAGTAGTCCATGCCCTGATAACCTCCCATCTAGACTACGCAAATAGCCTGTATGTAGGTGCTCCATCCTATCTCATTTACCAGCTACAGAGAGTTCAGAACGCAGCGGCAGGTTAATCAACAATATCCCTTTCCGTCACTCCATCTCACCCCACCTTATCAAACTCCACTGGCTCCCTATAAAAATGCGGATCCAATTTAAAGCCTTGACCTTGGCTTTCAGAGCCCTCAATGACCGAGGCCCTGCATACCTACGGCGCAGAATGAGGTTCTCACAGTCACAACGTAACCTCAGATCCAATCATCTACGCCTAATGATATCCCCCCGGTTTCGTCTTGCACGTACGGGAGGAAGGGCTCTTGCCGTTGTCACCTCCAAACTCTGGAACAAGCTGCCCACTGAGTTAAGATTCACCACTTCAGAACCCCTCTTCCGAAAAAAATTAAAGACCTGGTTCTTCTCCCAGATCTAAACCCCTCCTTCCTTCCCCCCGACCCTTCTGAGATAATGTCTTCAGCGCTGGGACACCTCCGTCGGAGGTAGCTGCGTGCTCTACAAAATACTAAATAAATAAATAATAAAGAAATAAATAGAGTCCATTGGTAAATACAGAGACCATAGCTCTTCTGACTCAGGAATGGAACGTGGCTCAAGAGACTCTACCACTACTGGAGAAAAACAGAATTGTGAAGATAGTAGGAGTGGAAATAGAGGTTTCATCACTACCGAGGCAGGCGGCCCCGCATTCTTGAAAGATAGTCAATTGACAGAAGAGGCCAAGGGCTTGGAGAGAGACATTACCGAAGAAGAAGCAGGCACCAGCAGATGCGAACGCAAGTTGGTCAAACCGTGCAAGTACAAAGACTTTGTGTGTGACTAGTAAATCTTTGTTACTGGTTCTGTGCTTCTTTTTGTTAAATTCAGTAAACAAAGACATATTAATATTTCCTTAAGAAAGGGGATGTGTTGTGTTTACTAGTTAACTCCTTCCTCCCCCCTCTCGCGCTCTCTCCCTCTCCCCTCCCTACCCCTCCTTCACATGATGTCACCAGCTAGAATGTTGACAGCTGGAAGTTCCACACTGACAGTTCATCTACTCCCAACTGTCACTGATCATTCCCTTCACTTTTCCACACTGCTCACTCCTGTATGTGTGTTGTCCATAGCAATGAAATAAATACGCATTTTACTTACCCTCCAATCGTGGTATCCTTCTTAACAGAAGGTTCCCTTGGTGTCCTTCGGTGATGCAAGGTGGGAGGTGGCATGGGGTCTGCTGTTGAGGGCACGCAGGGTGCTGCCTTCATCTCGGTGAAAGGTCCAACGACCAGGGTCTGTGGTGCTGGGCGCGGTCCAGGCAAAGACAGGCTTGCCTTTGGCGTGACCATGCAGCGGCACCATTAAGTAGTGTTCGTGGGGGGCTGGACTGCTGGGAAGCAGCAAACGTGAGGAGCAGGAAAGCAGCACTGGAGTGGGCGAGTCTCAGGGTGTCGCAGCAGCAGGGACAAAGCGTGGCAAAGGACACAAGGAGAGAGAGGAAAAGAAGAAAAAGTGCACAATGGGTGAAAGGGACAGAAAAAAAGGCAGAAAAGCCAAAAAAAAACGGAAAATAGAGAGACAGAGGGCAGTCCAGTAGCAGGGCAGTGATGCTCTAACCTCTAGACCACCAGACATGAAGGAAAAAAAGCCGTACAGACAGAAAAAAGTAGAAAGAAAGGCAACAAAAAGCAGAAAAAAAGAGAGGCAGAGATAGTCCGGCAGCAGAGCAGTGATGCTTTACCACTAAACCACCTGGGATGAGGTGCAGGCAGGTGCCGGCGAGTGGAGGAGGGCCTCAAACCACTGACCCGAGGTTCAGGAGGTCAGCAGCAGGGAGCTCAGGGCAGAAGCTACCAGGCGGAGCTGCAAATGGAAGGGAGTAGTCCACTGCAAGGGTTGCTATGAATCGGTAGAGATGTAGGGGCAGAGGATAGGAACAGAAGAGTGGTGTTTTAGTGTTTGTTCTCTCACACCGCCTCACAATTAAAAATATTGTTTCTCGCAAATGCCCACACCATAATAGCAATGAAAAGCAAATGACCGCTTTCAGATATATTTATTATTCATGTCTTCATTGGGTGATGCCAGCATTGTCACTTTTATATAGTAAAGTAAATATCAGGAATTGTAAGAGTATTTCCACTGTTAAATATTATTGGTGTACCATGCAGAAAGATATGGGATATATTAAGCTCCTATCACTGTTTGAACCTTACATTGATTAGTTTTGGTTTTCTTTGAAGCTTGTTAAAGATAAAAGGGTTCACTCACAGGCTAATTTGAGCTGGATAGTTCTTAGGTACAGCCCTCTGGCTTACTTGGTCCCAGCCTGCTCTGAATGGCCAGGCTCTGGCTATGTGAACCTATTACTTGATTTAATTGAATATACTTTGAGCGCCTAATGGGCTCAGATAGAGGCCCTAGCCTAATCACATTCGGCCTATCACATTTAACAGGTTACATAGGACATTGAAAGAACACTAAACTACAATGAGCTTCACCTCGAAAACTTCCCTTCGGTACACAGAAATGCTGGAAGCTAACCCATCTAGCCAGCTCAACGTAACCCGTTCCTGATAGCGCCTCAGGCGCTTCCACACAAGTGGCTTCTTTTATTTTCTCTAATAGAATATGTTTCTCACTGGCTGTCAAATTCAAATTGGAGTGGAAAGAGAGATTTTCTCCAACCTAGTATCCACGGTACCATGTGCCATTTTACTGCTGGAGTACAAATAACGTGTAAAAACCTAAAATATTTAGGCTGGGACCCTTTACTGCAGGGTATAAGATTGGCTGACAGATACATATTTTTGCAATTGCTATTCCAAGAAATTTAGTTCTGATTTTATTTAAGGAATAGCTTAATGGTTTATCATTTTCAGCAGCAAAGGGAGAGTGATACGTAAGTGTACTCACAAAAGAAACATTTTACAATTGTACCATGTGACGCCTAGTTACATGGCTCATAGATTTAGTCAAACAAAAATATTTTCTGAAATATCAAGGTGGATTAACAGGCATAAACAGAGTTATTTGCATTGGTTAGTCTGGCTAATGAGTGCCTGGAGGCAACAGCTGGAAGAAAGTCCAATAAAAAATTCTAATAATTCGTGTTGGAGCTGTGGTGGGGTAATAGTCAACTCTTCATCTCGGTGAAATTTCTTTGCAAACTATTAGCACACATTCCATAGGATTGCTAAATCCAGGGCTGCTAATAAAGTTAGTTTAAAGCATGTTTCCACAGAAACATGTAATGTGGGTTGAGGAAGGGCTCAGATTTATAACGCTTTGTACTGGGCGTGTGTCACTTTTGTGATTCAATCCTGACACAGGGTGCTTGGATGGGATTTACTATCCAACACAAACCAGGATTTGCTTGGAAAATATCCCAAAGTAACACATTTGGGCTACTTTGAGCCATTTAACATTACTTTGCATCAAAGGGGGCGTTACAAGGGTGGTATATTGGCATTCCCATGCAACCACCTATGGGTTTTGGCACAAATCCCTATGTACCAACATTCACAGACACCAAAACCTTATGCTTTCTCAAGCTGGCATAATAAGGAGAACTAGTTTATTTTTTCATAGCTTTTGTGTTGAAAGGATCCCAAACCAGTGCAGAACCAATGCTTTGGATTAGAGTACGCACACTCTATTGTACTATGGCAGTCAAAAGTGCAGGGAGAAATATGTGCCTATCTTGATAAAAAAGAGACACTTTTGCTCTTTTCTTTTTACTTTAGTTGCTGTGCTGCTTTGTGCCAAATATTGGCAAATGTGGGGCATTAATGTAACATTGTCCTTCCAGACAATTAGTTCTTGATGCAAAAGCTCTTCAGGAGGGCTGTGTACCAATTGCGAACCGATAGATGTTTCCTTGTTGCATCGCACAATTGGAACAAATGGTGCTGGATTTTATGAAAGTGATCAAAACATGGACAATATATATTTTTTTCTTACACATTCATGCCTTTTCGCACATTTGCCAGCCTCCGGTTTAAAATTAGCAAAATAGGTTTTCTTAATATTTACTTTTTTAAATTGTCATTCACTTTGAAGGGGACCTTTCTGTATGATGTTTTAACATCAATTCAATTCAATTCATAAGGCTTTATTCGGAGCATAAAAGAATGTCCATAAAAGCATACATAACAATTAAAAACAGGTCACAATTACAATACAGTTTACATAATTGGTTAACAATCATTAATAAAAAACAAAACATGATGTACAAGCAGGGGCAGAATAAATATTTAAAAACTCATGCTTTTCCTAATGCTGATAGCTTTAATCATAAAGGTAGAAATAAAGAAACAAACGTCAGGATGGTGCAGGTTACAAAGCAATTTCATCGAGTCCTGGATTGTCCTAACACCAAACTTGAAGAGGATGGGTTTTAAAAAAGTTTTACGATAATTCCCATATAATTGACACAACAGAAGAAAGTGCATGGTGCTTTGTGCAGAAGTGTTATCACATAAGCACGGGCCAACGGGGTGCTTGTTCATGGAGGGGAAGGCAACTAAATTATGCGCAATCCCCATCCTTAACCTAGTCAACACATATTGATGGGATGCTCTAGTCACTAGTGTCAGGTATTGCTGATAGCCCTCTCCTGCATTCATACTACAGTAGAAAACACAGGTGGACAACTTCCCCTCCTCCCTGAACCTCCTCTCTGCTTTACAACTCAGAAAGATATTCTTCATTTCATGTTTAGAAAAGACCGCTGTGGCATATCGGTCATTAAAAATGTCAAGACCATAAAATTCCTGAAAATTTTTGATAACAAATTTAATCCAAGGGATCTTTAGATGGTAATCCATATTGAGACAATCATTGATAATAGCCCTGGTTATTGATGTCTCCTCTTTTAACCATATAGAGCGCCACAACAAGAGAGGTCTCAAAAGGATCAGATCACTTAGATATTTGATGCCGAGTTCTCTGTGTACTAAATCATTAGAAACAGATTTAGGCAGACACAATAATCTTTTTAAAAAGGCATTCTCCTCTACCTGAAGCCTCCCTGCTGGGGCCTGACCCCAAACACCAGCACCATAAAGAGCAACGGAAAGACATCTGAACTGGAAGATCTTAAGCATGTCTTTAATCCGTTTACTTCCAATTTTGGTAGCAAAAGTGAATACCCCAGCTGCACTCCTCAGCATCTTGGTCTTAACATTCTTATGTTCGCTGGTCCAGCTACAATTTTTGAAGAAAGTGATCCCCAGGTAGCAAAAATTATCCACTTTTTGAACCTTTTGACCCTCAATATGATAAGATTGGGGCTTATTTGGGCCTGGTCCACACTCCATCACACAGGTTTTACTTTTATTTATCACAGGTTTTCTGTCCTTAATAAATTGTGAAAACCTATTCATCGAGTGTTGAAGGCCAATGGGGGTCCTTGCCAGCAGTACGGCATTGTCCGCATAGTACTCCATCGGGGCCCTGGGCCTTTCCCCCTTTACTAGTTCTGATACTGTCCAGTACCTCTGAGATGGTGATGTCCAGTGGGACAATAGCCCACCGGTCCGGACAAATACCCGGTAGCCTCTTAGAGTCGAAGATTTTAGAAAAATGGTCAATCCAAGATTCCATACCAATCATTGAAATTAATTCAGGAACCTTGTCATCTATGAGGAACGGGGAATTAACAGTAGCCCAAAATAAAGTGCAGTTCTTTAACTCAGAGGCCATAAACAAGCTATCCCACGCTTCCAACTGGACTTCAATCTTCCTACTCTTTAGGATTAACTTATAACTATTTCTTAGCTGGGACACAATATTCCTATCTTTTGGCTTAACCGCCAATGCATCTTTGAGCTCTCTTAATGCAGAAGTGCAGGCGTGGTCAAACCACCCTCTAGGTGCATTGGGTTTAGCACCAGCCTTTCTTGTGAACCTATTGTCAATGATGGAATTAATTTTATTAAAATTCCCAATCAGTTCTACAGTGGCATTAGATTGCTCCAAAATCACACTAATTTCTGGAAAGCAACTACTAATAATGAAATAAGACGTCATTTCAGCCTTCTCTCCCTTCCATCTTAGCCTAGTGCCATTAGCTCTATAGGGCTAGATGTTAACAATGGCTCATGAATCATGTACAGATTTCTCTTTCTAGAGTGTGGACTCGATAGTTAAGCAGTTGTAATCGCTGAGCATAATATCCACAACCCTGGGTGCCGGACTCCAGGGGACAAGGCTTGAAGACATACATATAAAATCAATAACTGTAATTGCCCCTCTACCTACAAAGGTGGGGATGCATTCACCTAAATCTTTCTTCCTATTCTCCAAAATTTCCATATCAAGTACTGCCAGCATATTGTTCAGAGATTCACCGTACAAGTTATGGGGGAAGTGGGTGTTTGCATCCCCGACTCGGTTAGTAACCCCACATATACCGTGTCTATAGAGGGGACAAAGTGCAATGTTAAAATCCCCTACCAAAAAAATTCAAAAATAAAATTTGAGCCGCTTATAATATCATCCAGAGCACTCTCCAAGGCATTAATTACTGAGTGTCTGGTGCCATCAAAAATGTTGTTATAAAAATTAATTAAGAGGATATTTCTACCCTCATCTTGTGACAACCATAAAATTTGAGAGTGAGCCTCCACCATTACATATTTTTTAACAACAATAGGCATTTTGACGGAAATCAAAACCAAAAGCCCGCCCTTGGCTCTACCAGACACTGACACCATCGCAGGCAGTTGGTAAGAAATAAAACCATTATAGCAGTTGAAATTTTTACACCATGTTTCCTGGAGGCAAATCACATCGAAAAGATCAATAAATTCCTTCCACCCCAGACAATTCTCTTTGGACCTCTAACCCGCAACATTCCAACTAGCAATGAAACAACTCGAAAGCCCAGGGGGTAGGAGCATATTAACTCTCGGTAAAATAGTTGGGGAGGCACATGGGTTATCCTGTGCAGAGTTAGGTTCTGTAGAAGTTAACTTTAACCCATCCGCTGTTGGAGAACTCATCAAATATCCATCTGGATCATCAAAAGCACTGTGGTTCATATCATTAACATATTGCTCATTTACAATAACGGTGGGCCCTATATCGTGATCTACCCCTCCCCCCCATAGAGTATAATTTTTTTTACAGGGTTAGGGGGGTTGAACAAGATTCATTGATCATTGGAGTTAAGATCACTCAGAGGTTGGTAACGATTAAATGTTGCCAACTCAAAACCCCTAGGCATGCTAGAAGGACTTCCTCTTCCTCCCCCAAAATCGTTAATTGGCTGAGCAAATAAATGCCTGTAAAAGAACCCCAGTGGCTTTAATAAAATCCACTGATCATTCAGTGGGCGGGAGGTAGCTCTAATCAGGGTGGTAGTTGCTAAATGTTGATTTTTAAAATTAACTATTACGCAGTCACCACTAATAGTTTTGTGTGATTTCCCTATCCAGTTAGTTCTGGTGGTTGTTAGAATCTGGTCGGACAAAGCTACAGGGAAGCCACACTCACGATTGAGCCAACCCATAGTTTTGTTCTTAAGGGATTTCCACATTGCCAGCTAAACCAGACTCCCTAACTGGTGGGACATTAGTCAATACTACCACATAAGGGGCACAATCTGGTGGTAGATCAGGTTGCGAATAGCCATACCGCTGTATCTTCTCTGTAACTTTTCCTGTCTTATCTGCTAACGTTGCTATGCTAGGTGTCCTTATACACACTCTAGGTACGGGCTCAGGCATAGCCACAATACCGGCATGACTCCGACTCCGATGACACCAACACCGGGCTCTCAGCCCTGGTACTGATATCATTAGAAGTATCCTTCGGCCCTGGGTGTTGGTTCAAGAGAGCTCCCAACCTAAATACCTCCCCCAAAATAGCATCGAGTTTATCCATTAAAGGTTTCAAAATTTTATCAAGCTTTGCATCGAAGATGCTAATCAAAACCTCTAACTGTTCTGGGGCCAATTTGACCTCTGAGATATTAGTGATAGTGTCAGATTCACTAGTAACAATGTTGGGTATTGGATCTGGTCTCTTCTTATTACGCTTCCCAGCCCGTTTTTGCACATTGACTCTACCAATGTTCTTCCCAGACCTTAGTATCCTTTGAGATTTTGGTGCTAGTGAATCGGATACAGATAAGTCGGGTAAAGACTTGTGCATAGACATTTCAGGCTCTAGTTCCAAGCGATGAACCATGGTAGTTAGCGTAGGGGACACCAAATTACCACTCACTTTGGTACTGATGGATGGTAAGGATATGGGTGACTGCAATTGATTGGGTGGAGTAACAGAAGGACTCCCTCGCCCTAAAGAAAGTCTACGATCTTTGTTAATTTTGTCTACTACCTTGACGAGGTAATTGTCAAGAGTAGCTAGGGCAGGACGAGTATTTAAGCTATTACATTTAGACATGTTTTAACACTCTCAATAAACTTCACAAAATATAAAAACCGAAAGCCTTAACAGGGATAATACCAAAATATGATAATGATTAAAATGAACACAATCCAAGGCATCAGCGTTCAAGGGGCAGCCTACAATAGGTAGTTCAATGCTCTCGGACATTGACAGGGCAGAATAGATTATGAATACCTGAGTTTTGAGTTGAGCCAAAGTCCATGGCCCTACCCTGCCCTCTCTGTCCCGGACTGTCACAGACTGTCCGCCCTTAGTCCGGGCTTCGTCCGGCGCGTCCCGCGGTTGCTGGAGGCGCTCCTTCCTAATCAAGCGCCTCCGGGCGCGGTGTTGCTGGCGTCAGGTGGGCGCCGCCTGGGGGACATGGGTAGTGTAGTCCTACCGTTCCTCTCACGGCATTGGCTGGACTCTCCCCGGTGCGGCCGTTCCCCTCACGGCAATGGCAGAGTGCTGGACGCCTGGTAAGTTTTGCAAGAAGCTGCCCCAATAAGCGCTCGGCGCTCCTTCCTTATCAAGCGCCTCCGGGCGCGGTGTTGCTGGCATCAGGTGGGCGCCGCCGGGGCACCTGGGTAGTGTAGTCCTGCCGTTCCCCTCACGGCGTTGGCTGGACTCTCCCCAGTGCGGCCGTTCGCCTCACGGCAATGGCAGAGTGCTGGACGCCTAGTAAGTTCTGCAAGAAGCTGCCTCAATAAGCGCTCGGCGCTCCTTCCTTATCAAGCGCCTCCGAGCGCGGTGTTGCTGGCGTCAGGTGGGCGCCGCCGGGGCACCTGGGTAGTGTAGTCCTGCCGTTCCCCTTACGGCGTTGGCTGGACTCTCCCCGGTGCGGCCGTTCCCCTCACGGCAATGGCAGAGTGCTTGACATCAAACGTTCCCTAAAAAAACACAACAAAGAAAATAATTGAAGGGGGCATCAGGTTAAAGAAATCATCATCATGCTGTCAATTTTGCATGGCTATGGTTAGCCGCTGCTACTCCTAGCTCCCACTTTAAAAATTCCTTCTAACATCCCAGTGGCAAAGGAGTAAAAGGAGGGAGTAAACTTAAACTAAGCGCTCTAGGGGTCCTATTTAACTTTCAGTTGGTCCCGTTCCTTGACCGGCTGCTATGGGTAACACTTGTAAAAAAGGTTGCAAACCAACCTCAGTTTATCAGAAGTGCCTCTGAAGCTTCCTATTTGCGTTTGTGGAGCTGGGAGAGGACACTGCAGATGGAGCAAAAGTGAAAGTCGCTCCTGGGAGCTTGATACTGTGGCCTGTAGAAGTCCATATGAACGGCAGACTTCCTCTCCAGCTTTACTTTCCACAGCGGTGCTGCACTTTTGTGGTGCAACTCTAAAAATGCACTTTGTGATTTATTGCAAAAGAAAGCAACTTTATATTTGGCGGCCACTTTTGCTGACTTCTGAACTGGGTAGTATGGTATATACTAAATGGATGAGGTCCACTAAGGACAACTTCCACCTGCACTGGGGTTTTATGACTTTGAAAAGATAATGCTTCTGTTTTGGCGTGGATCTATAGGACTGAAGGTTTTTGCAAGTGCCAGGTCATCTATCTTCCTCCTAAGTTGTGTCACGAGAATCTGTTCAATTTGTGGAAATTTACTCCTGAATCTGAAAAGTCAGAAAACATTAGAAAAAACAGAAGCTGTGTCCACCTGAAAGAGCACAGGTGAATTTTTGTAAATAAACAATTCTCCTACCATTATTGATTAAACATCTGTAAAAATGACTCCGCAATATTTAGCAGTGAGCGTCTTTATTCTAAGCACATGCTCCAAACACACTACGGTAGGACAACGAGGAGTACCTTTAATTAACGTCCTCTCCTGTCAGTCCCAGTGTGCGTTCGAACAACATTCTAGAACGTACAGCTTATGACAATAACAGATAGTGACGACAACCTATACGGTGTCTCGCAAGGTACATATGTAAATACCTACCATCGTAACACATCTCCTTCATTATTGACAACTCATTGAGTTATACTAAAATTACCTCGTGTGAGAAAACCGTTGGACTACAACATATATATAAGAGTCAAGCTCACAATCATTCATAAGTGAGGGTTACATATCTATAATATGTCTAATTAATAAATCACATAAAACAAGTTATATATATATATATATATATATATATATCTATATCTCGCTAGTAGGTAGTTATAGTTACAACCTACTTTCCATAGTAAATGTATTTTTTGGTTTGCTAATAACTTTGTCGTCGTTTGACGAATCTTTGCAATATTATGCCATAATAAAGTCTATTCAGGTCAGCTCCTATCCTGAAAGTTTGGGAATGATTCATCAAGCAAGGGCTGAGAAAAAAGGGAGTCTCAAAATGTGTTTTCCCCATGTTCATTTCCATAGGAAATGTTGGGACGAGCTAGAGCCGGAACTGCTGAACGGAATTACCCCAAATATGGCAGAAAGGTAGAGCTTGGTTCAGAAAGCAACCATTTTTTAAATGGTGTAAATCCGTTCAGTAGTTTTTGGGTAATTCAAAAAATACTAGTAAAAAAATCAATTTCCCATAGGAAACTTTGTGCAAGGCTAAAGCCGAAACTACTGAACGGAATTACCCCAAGTTTGGCAAAAAGGTAGTTCTTGGATCAGAAAGCGACCTTTTTTTTAATGGTGTAAATCCATTCAGTAGTTGCTGAGAAATTCGAAAAATAAAAGTTCTGATATCGGGGCGGAGCCTAAGTCCCGAGCAAGAGCTTCACTGTGATTGGCTGCCAACACTCCAAACCAGGAAGTGTTAGCAGCCATCGTGTGACTCGGTAGAAGTGAGTGACCAGAAAACAGAGAAACAAAGGTATAAAACAAGAGAAGGGGGCATGGTAGAAACACCCTGATCCCCAGGCCTGCTCAGGGGGTCCCGGAACGACCCTCAGGGCCAAAGAAACAATAAATAAAAAAATAAATTGGCGTAATTCGCGTAGGGGTCGCGGGTTCCCCTGTTTTATTTTAATGGGACACCGGGGTGGGCATAGGTCCTGGGGGCATTTCTTAAAAATAATATTGGGGGCTCGCTGGGGCTGCAGGGGCCCGCTGGGATCTCAGCAGTCCCGGGGCTTCATTCATGTTGGGAGGGGGGTTGTGCAGCCCCCCTTCTGGAGCCATCCATGTGCTTATAACTTAGGCGTTGTTTGACAAATCTTTAAAACATTTTCTAAAAGGTTTCTGTTATGAGACCCCAGGGTGGGCTAGGTCCCGGGGCATTTCTTAAAAAATAATAGCGGGGCTCGCTGGGGCTGTGGGGGCCTGCTGGGGTCCCCGCAGTCCCGGGCTTTACTCATGTTGGGAGGGGTGTGGCGCAGCCCCCCATCTAGAGCCCTTCATGTGCTTATAACTTTGGCATCATTTGACAAATCTTTACGAAATTTTCCAAAAGTTTCTATTTTTTACCAGCTCCTATCTTGAAAGTTTAGGGGTAATTGGTCAAGGGGGGATGAGAAGAAAGGGGTGTCCAAAAACGTGTTTTCTCAATGCATTTTCCATAGGAAACTTTAGACAAGGCTACAGGTCAAACTGCTGAACGCAATTACACCAAATTTGTCCGGGAGAAAGGTCTTGGTCCAGAAAGCACGCTTTTGTTTAAATTGTGTACATCCGTTCAGTAGTTTTTGAGATATTAAAGGAAAAAAGATATATATATCTGGACATTGCCTAACTTCCGAGCACAAGCTTCCCTCTGATTGGCTGCTAACACTTCAAACCAGGAAGTATTCTCTTATTGGCAGCTAACACTTTAAACCAGAACGGGTTAGCAGCCATCTTGTGCCTCGCATCAAGTGAAAATATAAAAGATAGGTTCCCGGGGCAATTTAATATACCGGAGCTCTGTCTGTGTGAGATACCCCATTCACCCTGTGTCTCCCCACGTCAACAGGTAATGCACCTCTTCCCCCATTAAGCCATAAATCCAACAACCTACTTAGACCCGCAAGTCTCCCTCTGCGAACCACTTTTCGGCTCACAGCTCTTTGGGTGCGAGTTCTCGGGCCCGCAGTTGTATCTGTGAAGCCAAGACTGGAAATATATTGCAGGTCTCCCTCTGCGAGATAAGCACTTTATGCTCACTCTCCCCACATCACTGTTCTGCAGGTATCCCAGTCAGCCTGCAGGTGTTCCAGCTTGCCCGCAGCTCTCCCTCTGCGAACTGATGGACCACGGTTCTCCCTCTGTGAGCCAGCCAGTTCGGCTCGCAGCTCTTAATCTATGAGCTAGTCCTTATGAGAGGCTCATAACTCTCTGAGAACAGATGCAATGAAGGCAACGATCATGAAGGTCGGACACCCAACATTGCTCCGACATCCCCCAGCATGAGCTTCTTGTCCGCCATCCCCCTCCGCCCTCACCACCCACAAACAAATGTGACAGTCACGTTAGGGAATCTGGAACATAAAAAAATTGGTTAATGTTGTACAATTATTAATAGGAAGATGTTCGTGAGGTTGGACAAATAAGAATCTTAGTCATGTACGGATTTACATATAAAACATTTTATTTAAACAAAACAACAACAAATAAATCCATGTACAGCCATGTTGTGTCATCGCTGGACCATTTGTGAATCACAGCCTGCAAGACAAAAAGAAAGATAAGATCTTGCGTCATGAGTCCAGCAAAGGAGAAAGAGAAAGAGAGAAAGAGAGAGAGAGAGAGAAGAAGACAGCGAAAGAGAAAATGAGTGAGAGCGAGAAAGAGTGAGATGCAAGGAAGAGAGAAAGAGAAAAACAGTGTGGGAGAGAGGAAGAGAGAGGGAGAAAGAGAGAGAGAAAGAGTGAGTGAGAGAGAGAGAAAGAGTGAAGAGGAAGAGAGAGGGAGAAGGAGTGAGAGAGAGAGAAAGAGAGAATGAGAGAGAGAGAAAGAGACAGAGAAAGAGAGAAAGTGTGGGAGAGAGAAAGGAGGAGATGGAGCGTCAGAGCAAGTGTTGACACTGGAGAAAATCTTCACAGCTCACCTTCATGCCTCCGGTGTGTCTCCAACCACGTGCTGGGACATAGTGCACCCTCAAGTTTAGTTATCGGGAAGATAGTATAGAATTAGTAATTGCAGAGTACATTCAACTTCACAAGCCTAATTTTCTGTTTTGCCAATGTGCACTCAGGCTGCTGCACCCCATCCCCTCCCACTGGTCAGAGGAGTCTGTGCGCTCTCGTGCGCCCAGGCTGCTGCATACTATCCACTCCCACTGCCCAGAGGTGACTGCCCACTGCTGCAGAAAGAAGCTTCTCTGCTCACCTTTTGCCACCAGGGTGTGTGTAAAAAGGTACAACACATGCTGAAGCAACTTTCTCATGCATTGTCAGGATGGCAACGCATCATCGCAGGTTGTACGCGTGTTCAGCTGTGGTGGTGTTGAGGGGGTTTGTGAATCACAGCTTGTTAGATAAAAAGCAAGATAAGAATGTGTGTAATGTGTCCATCAAAGGAGAGAGGAAGAGACAGAGATACAGGGAAAAAAAGATTAAGAGGAAGACAGAAAGAAAAAATAAAGAAAGAGTGAGAGGAAGACATAGAGAGAGAGAGAGATAGAGAGAAACAGTGAGAGTGAGAGGAAGAGAGAGAATAAGAAAGAAAGAATGAGAGGAAGACAGAGAGTAACAGTGAGAAAGATGAAGAGCGAGAGAAACAGTGAGAAAAGAGGAAGCGAGAAAGAAAGAGTATAAGAAAGAGGAAGAGAGAAACAGAGGAAGAGTGTGAGAGAGAGAAAAAAAAGAGAGAGACAAGCTGGTAGACAGAAGAAGAGAGAGAGAAAGAGAGAAACAGTGAAAGTGAGAGGGAGAGATAGAAAAAGAAAGAAAGTGAGAGGAAGACAGAGAAAGAGTGAGAAAGACAAAGAGAGAGAGAGAGGAAGAGAGAGTGAAAGAGTGTGAGGGAGAGAAAGGAAGAGACGAGGAGGGCACTGAGATTCCATACTGTGGACAAAACCCTCACAGCTCACCTTTACACCGCTGTGTCTCCAACCACGTGCCGGGACCTAGTGTAACTCTCAAGCTCCCACATCTGAAATATAGTACAGATTTAGTAATGGCAAAGTATATACAACTGCGTACGCCTAAATTACTGTGCCGCCTTTGTGCATCCAGGCTGCTGCACCCCATCCACTCCCGCCGCTCAGAGGTATATGCCTGCCGCTGGCACCCAGGCCTCACTGCCCACCTTTTCATGGACGGGGCACCATCAACATCATGGAGCCCCTCTGCGTAAGCCAACAAATCTTACATTTGGTGCTGTGTCTTGATTTTGCCATGGCAGAGGACATACTCGTGCACCTATCATCATCGCAGGTTGCACATCTGCTCAGTCCTTGCGGTGCTACTAACTCAGTTATCAGTGAGGCCGTGCACGTGGCGGAAGGCCCCCGCTGTTGCATGGCTCAGGGCTACACTGCAGTCCAGAATGGCACACAAAACATGAGGTCTCTGGACCACTGTGACGGGCCATCACCATGGCGGTGTGAATGTGCCAGGCACAGTGCATCCGGTGTGAGCAACTCTAAAATGGCATAGAGCATGTGCGCTTAGTCTTTTTTAGTAGTAGGGTCACATGTAAGTGCTAGACGGGTGAGGTGTGGATGTATACCAGCCGTGAGGGAGTGACTGTGGCATACTGATAACTAGACATGTGACCAGCAGATAACTACAATTCAAATCTGGGCATGTAGCGTTGTTGTCCTTCCCTGTAAGCGTATGCCTGTCCTGCGTGAGGCTGTGAAGAATGACTTCGGAGCAATGGGTGTGGCTCCATCGTGAACTCTATGAGGAATCAAGTGATGTGGGCAGTGTTGCCAGATTAGGCTAGATCATGCACAATTGGGCTATATTTTTTGCGGTTGGGGGGTAACATTTGTGCTAGTTGCCAGATTATAAACATATATACAGCGTTCCAACAAAGTAGAATGTTAAAGCGCTATATTAGACAAATATTTACTTGGTAGCATGCTGAAACATCAATTCCAATGCATTCCCCACATGCCCGGCGCTGTCCCAGCCCCATCTTTCTTACAGTGGCACAATTGGGCTACTTTTGGCTACTTTTTGGTTGGCTTTGGGCTAAAGAATGCTTGAAAAATCTGGCAACACTGGATGCGGGTGCGGGTGCCCGTGTTGCAATGCTGACGTCACCCGGGTCGCAAGCGCCAATGTGTCACTCTGTGAGCCAAGTCCCACAATATGGCCAACATGGAAGGTACGGGGAATCACTGACCCTACATTCATCCATAGTTCCACACAAGAAAGATGATGGACATGAGACATCTGTGTGGATATGAATGTTTATTACACGTTCAGTGGAGTGTTGCAGCTACAGGGCCATGAAAAGTTCAAGGTTTAGTTTTTGGCATGTGGAGGGCAGCCAATTAGAGACAAGTTTATTGTCGGAGTTAGGCTGCGCCAACATATGTACTTATCCAATCACTCCGCCAATTCCCACGCCCTTACAAAATTCACTATGCACTCAGCTTCCAGTTCTCTAATGTCTCTACGTACGTACTTGTACAATGACCGAGACATAGTTAAATAACCAAAGTTTTCCCCCACTGTCAAAGGTAAGTTGGTTGCATACGCTGTCCAGAGCACAATGTAATGTGGAAGGGCCCAGGGGCAGCATGTTGCATATATAATGAACACACGGACACAGATAGATAGTGGAAGTGGGTATGGGCCAGTGTGCTCGACTTTATTACCAGGGTCAAATGTTCAGTGACGTCTGTGCTTGATGCGTGTGGGGTGAGTGTAAGCCAGCCCTATGCGAATGGTTGGTGCTGGCAATTAGTACAACAGTAATCATTGCAACAGACACAGAGCTTCAATCACAATACACAAATGATTCTATAATAAAGGGTCCATGACTTGTGGTACACTGAGATAGGGGCACCAGATTTGAAATTATACACACAATATATTATCATAATGGGTCTATGAGTTGTGCTGCACTCTGATAGAGGCATCAAAAGCATTTAGAGTCTGCGCAGCCAGCGATGATGCGTGGTGTGGGCAAGCAGCACTGGGAGCAATGTGTGTTGCCTACCGGTCTGCGTCATCTGCAATCGCGACTTGATGTGAATTGTGAGCCCTGCTATCCTCAGTGTACATCGAAGGCAGTAGTCAGCACAGAAATCGAGGAATGCTTTTAGTCACTTCCTCTTGACAAAATTCGAGGACATAGTGTACAATTCTCTCTGCAATAAATAAATCAGGTCTCAATTTATATTGTGAGCTCTGCTGACCGCAGTGTAGGTGTATGGTACAAAAGATGAAACATTTATGGAATACACTGATAAAATCTTGGTTCTTCTGAGTACAGTTGTAAAGTACGGTATTCTAAAGATGGAATCCGAACTGGTCGATCATCATATCGTCCACCTTTTCCAGTAGGGAATAGCTGTGGGAAACAACGACCTTCCAAACTTTTTTCTCACACACTCATGGTAGTTCCTTTTAGATATAATGTAGCCTTTTGGACTTTCCAGACATCTACTAACTCTTGCCATATTTTCAGACTCTTTGTGGGTACACCATTAACAAGAATGTCTACAGGTTCAGTATCCTCTCTTTCTACACCAACAGTTTCAACATTTTTCTAAAAATCCAAGGGTAAATACACAACTCTTCCTTTTAAACCTCTTCGTTAGATCTATTTGAGGCAACTCATTTGTTTTAGGCTGCATACCAATTATAGCCTGAAAAGGGTGCACAGATTGTATAAAGATGGCCTCATATGTATTTAAATCTTTAAGTTCAGGAGGTATAGCTACTAATTCTAAGTCATTATGGACAGCACTAACTGGCATTTTGATTTCTTATAATTTATTGTAACAATATTTACAAATACGTTGTACAGTACCTAACTCAAAACGACTTTCCACAAACAGATAAGCAGCACATTCTTTCCATTTATCATTGTTTTCTTTTCACTTTTTAAAAACCCACCTACATTCTTAGTTTGAATTTTGATTTTCTCCAGAAACTACTTTAAACTTTGTTATTTCTTTTTCAAACTTCACATCAGTACTATCTTCCATCTCTTCTTCAAAACCTACACTTATCAAACTCTCACTTTCTCATACACTCCTCTTGACCAACAAAGAAATGTAACTCTATATCATCACAATTTTTTTTACATCCAACAATGAACCATGCAAAAGAGCTGTATTCATTTTATTTAGACATAATGCATAACTTTTCACATAGTATAATCTTCTAACTAAGTTTCGCATTTCGGAATGATGTGCTGCTAACATTCTTAAATGATGAAAACAACTTTGACACACTTTCCTAGAAAGAAAAGCCAGAGAATGAACTTGCAACCCTGTATTTTTTCTCACTTTGTAAAGATCCTGTCCTTGTAATATCTGATCTTCTGTATCACAGTTTTTCTTCCATATTGTCCTAAGAAATTTAGTAAAATATCAATAGATTGTTGACGTATACCACAAATACTACTACAATCCAATGTAAACACTGGAGCCTCTGTAATTAATGAATTAACGCAGTGTAGGCAGGAGGCAGCGGTCAGCAAGGGCCCACAGCCACATGGCGTTGAGTTGAGCTGCACAGTTATTGGCAATTCAGCATGTATGCAGTTAGCAATGATAAGTGGTGCACTGAGTTAGTGGCACCTGAAGGAACCAGCGTGTGCTCACCCTGCGATGATGCGGGGTCCCGGCGGGCTATACTGGGAACAATGTTTTATGCCTACTGAATTCTGCCTTAAAAAGTTTATGTGGCGATGATTTATGGTGCAGTGACACCTGAAGCACTCAGCAATGGTGCGTGGTCTGGGCGGGCCGCACTGGGAGCAATGTCTTTTGTCTATTGAATTCTGCCTTAATAAGGCCACGTGGTGAAGACTTATGGTGCACTGAGTTAGTGGCACCTGAAGCACTCAGCGTGTGCGCAGCCTGCGATGATACGTGGTCCGGGTGGGCCGCAGTGGGATCAATGTCTTTTTTCTAATGAATTCTGCCTTAATAAGGCCTTGTGGCATTGATTTCTGGTACGCTGAGTTAGTGGTACCATTGGTGCTCAGTGTGTGCGCACACCCTGCCATGATGTGTGGTTCGGGGGGCCACAATGGGAGCAATGTGTCTTGCGTACTGGGCTGCATCATCTGCAATCGCCACTCCATCTGAATTGTAAGCCCCCCTGTCCACAGTGTAGATCGAAGGCAGTAGTCTATACAGACATAAGTCTGCGGTGCTGTGCTGCTGGGTTTGTAGGGGGCCTGTGTCGAGGAGGCCTGCGGTCATGGCAGCAGCCATGTGGCAGGGTGAGGGCCGCCGCTTCGGAGCTCCGGCCTATTTATTCATACTACTACATTGGAGTGGCGTACATTGGACTAGCCCACTCCGCTTCCACTTCCAGGGGGGACAATAAAGCTACATGACCGAGATATTCCCCACTGCCTGAAGTAACATGTTTGCGTCTATTGTCCACACCACTACAAGCACCAGCAGTATATGTAAACATGGAGAGCTTTGTGCTCTGGATAGTGAGGTCCTTCTCGCACATCATCGCTACACTTGGTATTGTGTGCATTTTTATTGATGGGTGACTTGCGTCCTTCACACATACTTGGTTGCCACATCTACCAACATTAAAGTATTGTGTAGCAGAGGGACCATGCCGTTTTTTGAATGTCCTCTGTCCTGTTTTATGCTGCTTTGGTGGTAGTAGGTAGGGGGGTGGCCGTGGGGAGGTCCTGAGGATGGTGGCAGTGGGTTGTGGCCTTCTTGGGTGTCGGAGCTGCATGATCAGTAAGTTTATGACATGACACACTATAGGTAGTCATCCTGGTTTACACCAGTAAAAGGCACATTTTAGATTCCTACTGCTAACGCAGCTTATTGCCTCTTTTTGGATCGTACCCTAAATTTGGCTGCTCGTTGAAAATATTGGGAAGTGGTGTTTTGGTGTTATTTTTGCACGGGAACGCCTACTGTGCATATTATTACCTTTAGATATTGCCCTCATATGTGGCGATTTTTTTTGCGAAAGCTATTGCTGTAAAACTGGCCATATCGGCTGTTTTCACTAGGTTGAGAATGGAATGATAATTTAAATTCATTAAAAAAAAACATAGGTTTAATGAAGATGATAATCAGAATTTAGCATTTAAAAACATTTGAAATACACTGAAACAAACATATGTTTCATGGACGTTATAGTTACAAATTAGCGATTAAAAAAACATTGAAATTCACTGAAAAATACAGGTTTCAGGGACGTTATAATTAGTTGAAAATTTTACTCTTACAAAACTAAATACATTCTGCTGTTATAGTTAGTTGAGATAACTATACCTTGCGAACCTGCAATGCACTTCTGATGATGTTGTTGTATGGCGTAACACATCATGTTTTAGATATGTTTTATGTGTTTAGAACTTAGTAATATAGTACATAATAAAGTGGAGAGGGTGTTGTATGGCATTTTAGGATCCAAGTGAATTATCCTGATTCATGCTCTTATATAGGTACAATTCACATTGCCCTTATATAGGCATAGAAAGCATTCCCTTATTTAGACATAGGACATGCAGACCAAATAAAGGCATGGCTTTCTTCCACCTGTAACAAAAACGTCACAACGATTTCTTGTAAAATCGGCTTAATCAGTCAGGGACCTTCCCTTGCTTGAATATTGATTTGTCCAATAACTCATGTACTTTACAAAGAACTTACTATTCCCTTGGGGTTCTTTCCTGACGTTATTATGCCCGACTTTACGTCAAACTAGACACCTTCAAGGTATAAATATGCCTTCACTTGCTCTAGCAAGACACGTTGGTTCGGAGCAGTTCAACTACTTGCCCTACGCAGCTCGCTATAGCAAGTGCCGAAGAAAGTCGACCCTCCAGCTGACACACTGATCGAGAGGCTGCATTTCTCTCGGCGAGAATCCAGCTCCAGTGTTTCCAAGCTCCCCTTGCGGGGTGTTGGGAAATCGAGTCCCAAGACTGAGATAGCAGACTTCCTTCATTCTAAACTAAAGGTATGGAGCTGATCAGAACCTAGAGAAACCTTGGATAGATTCTTGGCAAAGAAAAACTAAGCCTACGCTACACCACTCTTACTTCTTCCCGCGTACCAGACGTACATTGGGGTAGGCGTATTTAAGAAGCACCAGTTGAGTACTTTTAGCTGTTGTTATTTATATATGTATTTATATATGGTTTAGAAACCATACAATGCACTTACAGTATTATTTTATAATATTGTTCTTGCTGTACGCATTATACTTTGCAGTCTGCATTATGATTATAGCAGTTCACTTTACTTGCGTGAGAAAGAAGACTGTTCAATAAAACCTTTTATTGAAAACGCCCATCTCTCTATTTCTCTGCACCTCTATAGAAACGAAGCCTGCACGAGTGACTGAGTGAAATACTTATCTATTGTTTCCGCAACTCTAGAGGTACATTTCTTATTCTTGGGAAACAAAGTTGTCATGTTTATGTCGTTGTCAGAAACTAATCCCTTCTTTTGAATTCGAGAAAGTTTCTAGTGACCTCTGAGCTAGCTGGCATTCACTATTAAGTTTAATATATTCGATAGAGACCTAGTCGACCTCAGTCCTATGTCTATTCTATAGGATATATTATTCCAATGCCCAGAGCCTATTAGGAATATAGGAACTACACTACAACGTCACATATTACATCATTCATGACATGGTCAGTGACATCACTGATGACATCACTGATGACATCTCAAATTACATCACTGATGATATCACTGATGACATCATCCACAGGAAAATCAGATGCACCTACATACACCTTAATAAAACCTTTGATACACCCACTCTAAAATATAGACTACCATTTTCAAAACAATAGAGACCCCAATACCAGTTACTACGTATTTACTCACCGATTCCTAGGTCTACACACATCCACTCATTCACCCATACAGTCACTCATACATGCAGTGACTCATCAATACAACACTATTATAGGCACGTATACACCTATACAAACACTCACACACCACTACTCATCCAGAGTTACTCACACATCTAGTAACTCATGCAAATATTCAAAAACACTTCTATTTACTTACCTATACAGTTGTACACACACAACCTCTCTTATTTATACAGATACTAACATATACTTACTCTTGTACACACTCATCCATACAGCCACTGTCACAATCACTGACTCTCACGTATAGTCATTTATATATTCCAACTCTCACATGTGCTATGTTTTACATATGTAGTTACTTGGACAGGTTGCACTGAGATATCCATTCACTCACCAACACACCCATACACACACTCACCCACCCATACAGCTGTTTTCTTATGCACCTTTGAAACCATTTACCCAGTGAATGAAGCACTCACACATCTATGCACAGAGTCACATATGTTCCACCCACCCACATACACCCTCAAGCACCCATACTAATACTCAGGCAACCAAACAATAACCCATATAGGCATTCATGCAGCTACTCTCAAACCAATGCAGCAGCTTACACAGCAATATACACACTGATAGAGACATTCACAAAGTGTAGTCAGTAACCCATGCATTCAGTAAGATACATTTATTCACTCACTTATACAGTCAGTCATGCATCTACTAAATACTCCATCCAGACGCCAGTAATGTCACTGACCATGTCATGAATGATGTAAGATGTGACGTCATCAGCAGTGCATTGCGGGGGCACGAGTTAAAGTTAGCTCAACTAACTATGACAGCGGAATTCTTATGGTTTTGTAAGAGTAAAATATCCAACTAACTATAGCATCCCTGAAACCTATGGTTTTTTCAGACGTTGATAAACACTTCCATAAAATATGTTTACTACATAAATATATATATATATATATAAATATATATATATATATATATATATATATATATATATATATATATATATATATATATGCTTTTTTTTATTTGGTGTAAATCCGTTCAGTAGTTTTGGAGAAATATCAAAATTTACAGATATTGATATTTGGAAATTCTGCCATCTGATTGGCTGAGGCGTTACAAGCATGAGCTTGCTGTTTATTGGCTGTGAGCGCTGTAAGCGGTTGCAACTAGGAAGTGTTGACAGCCATTTTGTGATTCTGTTGAAGGGAGTAAGGGGAAAAAAGAGCAAAAAGTAGGAAAGAGGAGGGTAGGAGCGCTGTGAGCTCTGTGGGGGAGTGCGAAGCGAAGTAGTTACTTCTACTGGTCCGAAAGTGTGGTGTTGCTCAGAGTGACATGGTGGTGAGATGATACTCACGCCTACTAGTGTGAAGACTCAGGTATCAAACTGAGCTGATTGCTGTAAAGTGATGGGGTCTGGGCGCTATAGGATACTAGCCACTGTAGTATAACTGTGTAAGTAGTGTTAGTATGGGTTTATGGTATATAGGGAGAGGGTAGCAAACTACTTTCTCCTACTGATCTGAAGACTCTGGGAATAAACCGTGAGCCTAAATTGGGAGCTCATTGCTGTAAAGTGATGTGCTCTGGGCGCTGTAGTATACCTGTGGAAGTAGTGTTAGTTTGCGTTTATATAATACAGGGAGTGGGAAGGAAACTACTCACCCCTACTGGTCTGAAGACTCCTGGATGAAACCATGAGCTCATTGCTGTAAAGTCGTGCTCTGTGTAGTTTTCCAATGTAACACATAGTGGAATGTTAGTATGTAATTCTACTAGAATGTAAGTATGTAATGTTAAAATATAGGGCTGTCATGAGGGGAACCTTGGGGAGTTTGTACACGGTGCTGGAGAAGACAGTTGCCTTGCTGTCTGCTCCTGTTGGTGGGTGTTTAAGGTGTCTTATTTTCCTGCAATAAATCTACTTATTGGATCCACTGCTGTCTGCCTCTTCACTACAAAAATTTGGTGACAAGCCGAAGAAGGTAAAAAGAAGGCAGCACTCACCAATATTTCAAAGTTGCTAGCGTTGTGCTGAAGACCCGTTTTATTCGTGTAGTTGTTTCTACTCATCCCAGGGTCGTTGGCTCATTGAACTATGTCATCCAACCTCTGGTAGGATTTATATTTTTAGATTTTGTGCTCCCTCTGCCTCTTCACTACACTCTGGTCGCTGTACTACACATGTGTAAGGAGTGTTTGTATTAGTTTATACAAACCAATGCATCGTGGCCCTAGGGAGCACGACCTCCCAGGCGCAGCTCATACAATGTCCCGGGGTGCATATCCGCGAGACATTTATGTTTGCTATTAGAGGGCGGGTGCATGGCTTCCACTCTGTGATAGAAAATTCTTGTTTGACTAGTTGAAGCGAGGGAAGGAAAACCTTGTATCACTTTAATAGGGTGGATCCGGATGGTAAAAATGGAGAAAAAAAACCTGGTGTCTCACTCGTAGATTTAAATGAGGCTCCCGGTGGGTAATGTTCCGTGGCTAATCCTAATATTATATTGCGGGGTCTCTGTAGGACTGGGGATGTGCATGTCACATGTAAATTACGCGCGGAAGGGCACAGAGATGTTTGGCAGCCTAGGGGATCACCACCTTCCCGGAGATTGTTTACTAATTGTTCGGGGGCCTTCGAGGCCAACTGAGGTCCGGGGATCGCCACCCTCTGGGGCTTTACTTAAAAATGCAGGGTGGGCCTTGCCAGTCCCTGAAGCCTCGGTGGTCCTAGGCAGTGCCTTATTGGTTCTGTAATCACACGGGCAGTACCCAAGGTGTTATAAAGTGATACATGCATAGAACCCTTGCAGTTGTAGAATTACACAGGCTTCATTTATGTAATAGTCTGTTGGTTTATATTTGGTAGGTGCACTGCAAAATTGCAAATGTTTTTCTTCATAACCTCCTATAAACAGACGATTTTCACAATAAACTACAGACAAGTGTTGTCAGAAAAAGAAGACGTATACACTCACTTAATTATTGGAAAAATATAACCTTTATTGAAACAACACAAATAAATGGAAACACAAGTTTATTAGAACAAACAACAGTATAACATGAAATATGTGGGTGGGACTCCTCCAGAAGCAGCGTACAAAACCTGAAAGACAACAATGAAACATAAGTATGTATGCCATGTGGAAGAGGACAAGAAAAGTAGTCAGAATGAAAGGAAGATAGTGAGAATGGGAGGGAGAGGGAGTGGGTGGAAGATAGAAGGTGAGGGAGAGTCAAAAGAATAGAGGGAGGAGGAGACAGAGCGTCGTCCTACTGCACCCAGCCCTCAGTATTTACGTCCCGTCACCCGTTTGTCTAGTACGCTGGGGTTCACGAGAAAGAGTGTGGTCCAGCAAGTCCTTAAAAGGCAACATATGAATGAGGCCAGAGATTAGAATATTAGCTACGGGGACATTGCTTGTCTGCACCTGTGCACCCAGGGAGCTGCACCCCAGCACCTTACCCCACACTGTGCTCAATTGTAGGTCCTGCGCACCGAGACTTTACTGCTCACGTAACACCACCGGTGTATCCAACGATGTGCCGGTGCAAGCTCTGACTCCGGGGTACCTTTGTAGGGTGGGATAGCAGGTCTCTGGTCGGGGACGGTGTCTTGATACCACGATGGAAGGTGTCAGAATGCAGAGGGCATTATGACGGGGTGAGCACCTCCTCCGCCCATTATATTTTGCGTTTTAAGGACTTGCTGGACCATACTCCACACTGTATGCCATGAGGAAGAGGAAAAGAAAAGTAGTCCGAATGAAAGGAAGATGGTGATAATGGGAGGGAGAGGGAGTGGGTTGAAGGGAGAAGGTGAGGGAGAGTCAAAAGAACAGAGGGAGGAGGAGACAGAGCATCAGCCTACTGCACCCAGCCCTAAGTGTTTACGTCCCGTCACCCGTTTGTCTAGGACGTTGGGGTCCGCGAGAAAGAGTGTGGTCCAGCAAGTCCTTAAAACACAACATATGAATGAGGCCAGAGATTAGATTATTAGCTACGGGGACATCGCTTGTTTGCACCTGTGGACCCAGGGAGCTGCACCCCAGCACCTTACCCCACACTGTGCTAAATTGTAGGTCCTGCGCACCAAGACTTTACTGCTCACCTGACACCACCGGTGTATCTAACGACGTGCCAGTGCAAGCTATGATTCCGGGGTACCTTTGTAGGGTGGGAGAGCAGGTCATCGGTCGGGGCGGTGTCTTGATACCACGATGGAAGGCGTCAGAATGCCGAGGGCATTATGACGGGGTGAGCACCCGCTCTGCCCATTTTGGCTCAATCAATTCAGTGCCTGAAAAAGGGAGAAATAATTTAATGGTGGAAACGTCGGGAGGTAAGTGAAGGTTTATTTCAAGGTTAATAGAAAACACCAGTTGAGTGCATCCTTCATTTTTGAAGTACGATCTACCAACTGTTAGTGGTAATCGTGGTTCAAAGGGGAGTTGGAGTGCAAGAGAATACACAAGGTTAAATAATATGTTATGCTAACGTTTGCATGCAAAGGTACAGAGCGCTTGCTAGAAGCGTGTGTAATGCAGTGGCAGAAGCCTGTGTGCATGTACACTTAGTAATGAGCTCACTACAGTGCCCTAAAAGCCAACGCCACGTGTCTTTAGTGCAGCACTGCTCGCTGGCTCAGGCCTACTGTACGGTTCAGCAGTACCTTAAAATGAGACAGAGATAAGACTGAATTAGGTCAGAGATCACATAATTACGCATGGCAACATTGCTTGTTCACACCTTCGCACCCAAGGTGATGCACCCCACCCCTCCTGCAGAACCACGCTCTACACGTGTATGTAGGGTAGCGCTGCCTGCTGGTTCAGGCCTACAGTACAGTCCAGCAGGTCATTAAAATGAGACAGACATGTGACTGAATGACATAAGAGATCACATCATTACGGACGGTCACATCGCTTGTTCGCACTAGCGCACTCAGGCTGATGCACCTAACCCCTCGGACAGTATGGCTGGAGATAGGATTATTAGCTACGGGAACACCTCTTGCCTGCACCTATGCATCCAGGCTGCTGCTATGGGGACATTGCTTGTCTGCACATGTGCACCCAGGGAGCTGCACCCCAGCACCTTACCCCACACTGTGCTCAATTGTAGGTCCTGCGCACCAAGACTTTACTGCTCACGTAACACCGCCGGTATATCCGGTGTATCCAGCCCCTTCCCCAGCCCTGTGTTCAATTGCAAGTCTTGCGCATCAAGATTTCATTGCTCACCTGCCATCATCGGTGTGTCTAATGACATACCGGTGCAAGCTCCAACTCCGGGGTTACCTTTGTCGGGTGGCAGAGCAGGCCGGGGACGGTGTATTTATACAACGATGTAAGGCTTCAGAATGCCGAGGGCATCATGACGGGGTGAGCACCCGCTCTGCCCATTTTGTCTCAATCAATTCAGTGTCTGAAAAGGAAGAATTAATTTATTGGTGGAAACGTCTGGAGGTAAATGAAGGTTTATTTCAAGCTTAATAGAAAACACCAGTTGAGTGCATTCTTCGTTTTTGAAGTACGATCTAACAGATTAAATAAAAATATTTTATTCCAAGGTTCACATACAAAGGAATAGAGTGCGCTGGCTCAGGCCTTCAGTACAGTCCAGCAGGTCTTTAAAATGAGACAGAGATGTGACTGAATGAGGTCAGACATCACCTCATTATGCAGGACAACTTCACTTGTTCGCACCTGCGCACTCAGGCTGATGCAACCCACCCCTCCCGCAGCACCGCGCTCAATTGGAGCTGCTGTGCACCCAGGCCCCACTGCTCACCTGCTGTCATTGTTGTGTGTGCAAACACTACATGCAGCAGTTTTCACAATTCAGTTGCAGTGTTGATTGCAGGATGGTGTATACCTTACGGATTCCTTTGGAAACACGACGGGCAGTAGGGGTCACAATTTAGAACCAGAGTTGATTGGCAGGAAGGTGTACACCACAAGGATCCCATTTTTTTATTGCGCATTGTGATATGCGAGGTGAATGCGGCCATATCAACTGAGGCTGTGTGGAAGAACTGGGACATGTGGCGTTGTCGTTATCCTACTTATACGTGTGCAAAGTGGGCTAGGCTGGGCAGGCAAGCGTAGGGGTGTGAATAATTGTTCCAGGGATCTGGGTGTTGTTCAGTTCCTGCCTCGCCAGGAAGTGTACTTATGTATGTTTCTTTTGCATGTTAAACATCGCAGAATGCACAATTTACATTAAATGTAGCATTTATCGGGAGGGCGGCAACTCTCGCTAATGAGATGCTGTTCAAAAAGATTGAATGGTGAACTTCACATGTCGTTGTGAAGGTTGTGGATATGCGCAGACATGCATGTCAATGATGTGCGGTAATATTGAAATAGGGGAGCCTCGCAAAAAGGAAAAGGAGAGCCCTACCGCCAGCAGTGGGACACTGCGCCTCGCCACACTTGCCCCGTGGAGTTGGTCACCGCCACCAGACGCCGCAAACAATCGCACACCTATGACACACCACCAGCGCCAGGAGGTGCATTAAGAAGCGCACATCCCCGCTTCGCGGGACGCGCCGGGCGAAACCCGGGCCAAGGGCGGGCCCGTCTATGCCCGTTCAAGACTGGTGAAGGACGGGACGGGCCACCCCCCTTACATCAGCTACAGCATAAAAAGGTTAGTGTCAGCCTCTGCTGTTTGTCTGGGCATTAATCCCGTCACAGAGGAGTATAAGAGACAGGTTTCATATAGTAAACATGTCAACCGCACTACCCCAAGGAGTGAATGTTAGGAAATCTACCGGAGGGTCACAAATGGGTACCCTGGACAATTTTTTGGTCAGGGTAACGTCAGCACTGGCCAAGGATATCGAACTCACTGAGCAGAGACTATCCTTGGAAACCCCATTTGATAAGAGATCTTCATTGGGAAGCCTAGCGAGGGTCAGATCACCAATCTATCATCTGGTTGAGTCCCAGGACACACTGCCTCCCTTAACTAGCAAAACGGATGTGTCCAATGAAGATCTAGCTGCTAGACCCCCTCCCAGTCTGTGTTGCATTTGCCATTTTACACGTGCTAAATCATATGTTGACCTCAATTCCATGCAATGCTCTGATTGCTCTGATCTTCCATTTTGTTGCATCGCACTTCCATCTTGAGCTGCCTTGACCTGGAGTTACACTTTAGCAGTAACATAAACATGTTATTCACGTAAACCAGTACAAGCAGGTGCGAGGCATCTCGTGAGGATGCCTCGTGTGAGGTTACGTTGTACCTTCAGAGTGTTTTCATGCATTCCATACTGCTCGCTAGAACAGAGGGAGGATGGCCGTGCCAGTCTCCAAGGCCGGAGAGTGGGAAAGGAATGTCTTTTGCCTCGACACCGCCTAAACAGAATCTGGCCAGGTCTGTCTGGGTGGGTCTGATGCAGAGATGGGGGCCAGCACTTGTGAATAGATGGGCGAGAGCGCCTGCTAGAGGCTTCTCGAACAGGTTGATTTAAGCTATAAAAAGCGGTGTCTGTGGGGTGGAGCTCAGGAACTCAGTCTTGGAGTGGACGCACTCGCGGGACAACTTTGGTGCCCGAAGAGATTACTCCCTGAACTGCCGGTCTGCGGGTTCCCGACTTGGTGTTCAGTGCTTGGCCTAGGGATGTTGAAGTCTCCGGTGCTGCAAATGAATCTGGTGAGGTGCTTTGTACATTAACCGTTTATATACCTGTATTCACAGTTTCATATTTATGTATATAGTGTGGTGTATTCATTGTTTATTGCCTTTCACTCGGTGCCTAAGACTTTCTTAGTTGCAGTGACTTATTGCCTTTGCCTACAATATTAATAAAGCTCATTTTTACCTCCAGTGGAGTGTTGGAGTTTCTCTGTGAGTAAGTGGTGTGCGTAAGTTCAGATTACGCAAGTGGGCAAAGCAATACATTTTGGCGTAGTCGGCAGGATATGAACGTTGATTTAAAAGGGGAAAATATTGTTTTTTTTAGTAATTGAAAGCAGACTCTCAGATATCAGTTGATTTATTTGCATGGGGGTAGCCCATATGGTGTTCTGGCTCATGAGTGAGCTAATTGTGTTTGGTTGAACGAGAATTGCTGTGTGTTTAAATGTGTTTTGTATAAAGGGCTTGTGAATAGCTTTTTTACGTTAGGCAGAAAGGGCTGGATCCCTTTAAAAGTGTTCAGTAAAAGAAATGCATTTAAAATGTGCTCAGTTGCAACGTGAATGTAACATCTCAGAATATAACCCTGAAAGGTGGGATGACATTTCAGATAGAGATAGTGGGGTTATTTTTAATGTGTTGTTTAATATGCATCCACAATTGTGTGAGGATATACCTTTGCAAACAGAATTAAACGTGCATGATTAACATGTGAAAAATGTTACAGAAAATCTAGTCAGGTTGCCAATTGCACAGGCTGTTTTAATTAATTCTTCCGAAGAGGGTTTTCAGTCAGAAAGGAAAGATAAGAAGACCCGTGTTTTAGAATTAACGATCACCAGTGGTGGAAATAAATCAGACCCAACAGTGTATGATGAACTGTGCTTTAAAGGAGAAATTTACCCATATGTTTTTGAAAGTGTACAACAGCAGAGTGTGTATGACTGGTTAATTAAAATGTTTAAAAATGTATTTTGTGATATTACCCAAAAACAATGTGCCCATTTTAGCTACAGTGAAGTGCAGGGACTTTTCAATTTAGATGCAGAACAAATGCCCATGAATCTGTACTTGTGAACACTAAAAGATACTGGACAGAACAGTATGAGAGAACATTTGATTTGCTTATGGGAGATTGCATTTGTTATAAAATGGCCCATTTAGACAGGGAAGGTTGTCTGTGCAGAACAGAATTAAACAGAAACAGATTTGGTAACATCAACCACAAGAATAAAATGTTTTCGGAAATGTGAGAATTCCTAGATTATGACAATAAACTGATGCTGCCCCAGATAATGTTACAGAAGTACCATGAGACTTTGTATGTGACTTTTTATTGTTGCCAATGCTTTGCTTTTTACTCACCAATAGTCTCATAGATAAATGACAGTTTAGAATTTGCTTGAATTAGTTAGAAGTGTGGAGCTTTAAAAACAGAATGCAGGGTTTTGCTGGAGGTCAGGAGAGGTTAAAGCTGTTTTTGTCTGCAACAAGAGAAGAGTTTTTAAACTGTGTGACATGTCTTCCTTAAAAGAAAAGGTGCATGTATTTAAACTTGAGCTGCTGAGTAGGTTGTTTTGATGTATTCCATCTAAGAACGGAAAATTCCACAGCTTTTAGGTTGTGAACGGCTGGGAACTGACATGCTTTGACCTTGAAGAAAAAGATAGCACAGCCTGCCTCGGAGCATTTTGTGAAGGCGGGGCTCAAAAGCGAGTACAGGAGCAGAGTCTTCCCTGCTTATGTTTGGCGAGCACCCAAATTGTGTCCGCGGAAGAGCTAAGTGTAAAGGAGGGGGGATTCCACTCTTCAGACTGTGAAGCTTCCTTTAATAGGAAAGAGAGGGAGGCTTGCAAAGGTGCAGGCTTCATCACCATCTTGCCCCCTCCCTATGAGGAGGTAGGCAGGGCAGACAGAAATTGGCAGGCGCTTCGCTCTTGGAATGTGAGCTCCTCGAAGGGAGGGTTGCGAGGCGGAGAGCAGGCTCTGTTAGGGTTGAAATTGAGCCAGCCCTGGGACGCGGACATCTCCGAAGGGAGGGGGTCTGCTAGCTGGGAGTGCAAAGGGAGTGAAGCTGAATTCCCCAGCCCCTCTGGCTATGAAAGAAAAATCAGATTTTGCCCAAATGAATTTAGAGGATATAGTGCAGGTAGTATTCTTGAACTATTCCCCAGATCTAGAGGAGAGCTTTGCAGACAGAAATAAAATATGGGACCTTGAGAGATGTAAAAAGAACATTATGTGTTTTTGAATTGAAGTTTTTTGCAAGACATGTGATACTTGTTTATCGTTTCAGATTGCGGTGCCGGGGTGCAAGTGATGCCCTCCCTGAATGCATGGGCCCTCACCCCCCCCCTTTTATTATTTTATTTTATTATTTTAGTTTGTTATTTTTTGGAGAGTGGACCCACAAACCCCCCCCCCAAGCCTGGAGCCAGACTGGACGGTGGTGATGTCCTGGGGCTGATGGCAGACGGGAGCTGATGATCTATGGAGAACCAGATCAGAGGAGGTTCTTCCTTGTCGAGGGGATACTGATGAAGATGGATGCCAGAGAGCTGTCTTCTACATAGATGGACTGCTTCTTTCTAAGCGAAGAAGGGATCAGCAGAGTGTGCTACAATTGGAACTGTCCCCTTCAAGTGAGGCTGACTTTGAAAGCATGAGAGCTGTGTGTCTTTCGCACAGGAGAACTGCTTGTGTACCCTGACAAGAGACAGTGGTGTTTTTTTTTGCGTTTTTCACAGAAAAGAACACTTTTTTCAGTAGAGACACTTTGCTGCAATTGGAGTAGATATTTTCTGAGCTACAGTTGGCTGCCTTGGCAGTAGAATTTGCAGTTTTATTATTAGAGGTTAAAATGACACAAGCTGAATTATTTTTAGATATTTCACCTGAGTTCTTGTTTTAAGTAATGCAGTAAGTGTAAAAAGATCAAAAAGAGAAAACCAGTTCATTATGATCTGCTTTGAATTCAATGTTTTTGAGTAGTCACTTTAACACAAGAGTTATTGATTACGTTTTTGATTCTGTTATGCAGTTTTTACTCTTTCAAATATGGCCTACAGTCTTGTATCCTTCACTCTGACAATTTAGTTTTTAAGGTTTTGCCTTTAAATGAGACATGCAATGTTTTAATGACAATCAGATCTTCAGTTAGATTTTATTTAGTTGCTGGTTATTATGCATTGATACTGCTTTTACAGTTACCAGATACAGTGCCCCAATGATAGTTTTGTTTTTCAATCATGATATTCAGTTGCTAGTTACTTTGCAATAATTCCAATTTTGCAGTTAAAAGATGCGGTCATAGCTGTGCCTTTAGTTCAGTGATTTTATTTTTGATATATGTGAATGGTGATGTTCAAGGGTCAAGGAGTGCTCTCCCTTTTTCGTCCCAGATCCATGGCATTTAGACCAAGGGGGTATGATGGGTGAATCGAAGGTCAAGGGGTGGAATGTGTTGCATTTGCCATTTTACACGTGCTAAATCATATGTTGACCTCGATTCCATGCAATGCTCTGATTGCTCTGATCTTCCATTTTGTTGCATCGCACTTCCATCTTGAGCTACCTTGACCTGGAGTTACACTTTAGCAGTAACATAAAAATGTTATTCACGTAAACCAGTACAAGCAGGTGCGAGGCATCTCGTGAGGATGCCTCGTGAGGTTACGTTGTACCTTCAGAGTGTTTTCATGCATTCCATACTTATCGCTAGAACAGAGGGAGGATGGCCGTGCCAGTCTCCAAGGCCGGAGAGTGGGAAAGGAATGTCTTTTGCCTCGACACCGCCTAAACAGAATCTGGCCAGGTCTGTCTGGGTGGGTCTGATGCAGAGATGGGGGCCAGCACTTGTGAACAGATGGGCGAAAGCGCCTGCTAGAGGCTTCTCGAACAGGTTGATTTAAGCTATAAAAAGCGGTGTCTGTGGGGTGGAGCTCAGGAACTCAGTCTTGGAGTGGACGCACTCGCGGGACAACTTTGGTGCCCGAAGAGATTACTCCCTGAGCTGCCGGTCTGCGGGTTCCCGACTTGGTGTTCAGTGCTTGGCCTAGGGATGTTGAAGTCTCCGGTGCTGCAAATGAATCTGGTGAGGTGCTTTGTACATTAACTGTTTATATACCTGTATTCACAGTTTCATATTTATGTATATAGTGTGGTGTATTCATTGTTTATTGCCTTTCACTCGGTGCCTAAGACTTTCTTAGTTGCAGTGACTTATTGCCTTTGCCTACAATATTAATAAAGCTCATTTTTACCTCCAGTGGAGTGTTGGAGTTTCTCTGTGAGTAAGTGGTGTGCGTAAGTTCAGATTACGCAAGTGGGCAAAGCAATACACAGTCCCGCACATCTAACACCAAATCCTACAGAGGGACATAGCAGGCACAATTCTACCATGGGGGGGGATGTACAACCTGACCTGGGCCCTTCGTTTTGGAAGAAACTGGAAAGCACCGTTAAAAGCTATGTAACCCAATTTCCGCACGACCGGACTCAATTGAGAATAGACTGGTTTGTCTCGAACTTTTACTTTCATCAGTCCAGAAGCAGATGGGAATGAGGAATAGTGATCCAACTTGTAGGCAGACAAAAATCACAGGACAAACGTCAGCTGATTCCAATGATGTTGTAGTAATAAACAGTTGCACTGCCTCTATTCAAAAAGCCCCCACCTTGTCTACTGACATTACTCAGATTTCTAATTTGCCAGGGGGTGAAAACACAGCTCTAATGGATAGACCAGACCAAGTAGCCGCTAGTAGACCTGCAGCTACACAACAAAAATTGCCTGTTACGTCCCAAGTCCATAGTTTTGTTACCCTGCCTACTATTAACCTTCCACCTGAATCAGCCCCTATGTGGTAGTTTTGGCAGGGGTCCCCCCATTGGCCCAAGGGAAAAGGGAGACATACACAGATCTTAAAAATAAGTGCACCTTCTGGCTCAATGAGAAACGAGCATTGCCAACACAGTGGAGAAGTGTGGCTCAGGGGTTAGAGGCGGCAGACCCGGAAGCTGAGATCAGTCCTGGACCAGGGTTCAATTCCCTGCCTCGGCGGGTCTTGGGCTCAAAAATTCCACGGACTCGATAATTCTCGTTCCGGTGCCTACTTGACTCACGGGTTCACACTCTGCGACTCTGGGCAATAGCTTGCTTAATCTCCACTACAGCCCCTCGCGGCGGGATGCCTGGCTTTCACCTTGTGGATACCCTGCTGGGGATATCTCACAGGTGAATACCAGGACGGGTTCCCAAGGCAAGCGCCTTGATGCCTTCGGGTGATACGTGCGCTATATAAATCGCAATACATTTACATTTACATATACGAGCAGAAATTTTGTTTGCCAGGAGAGTGAATTGGATTGGGAGGAGCTCTAAATCTATGGTGGGGGACTGTGTTATAATCAATTTTAGAGACTGGAGGTGTGTTGAATTCAACTGCAACTGGCCCCAAAACGATTTGTTGCCCTGAATTCTCACACTGCCCCTGTCCTATTTTTATGGACCCCGGCATTCTATTCCAAGAGAAACATTCCCATTGGGAGAAGCGCAGAGCCCATGCCCTCTGGGGAACATCATGTTGTTCAATAGATTTGATGCCCTGTCACCGACTGGGGGACTGGGACTGACAGTATGTGTCCCAAAGCCCAGTCCAGAATAGTTTAGTCTTAGGAAATGGGGCAGACTTAGAAAGGAGGTCAGGCCAAGCCATTAGCCAGCTATCTCCAGTAGTTCATGGCAGAGCAGGGCAGAAGGGAGTAGAAGGCCTTATTGATCTGTCACCATCCAGCAAAGTACTCCCCTTTGATAGGGAAGCTTCGTTGAGAGGAACAGTGGTAACTCCATCAATAGCCTGTACTACTGTACCTACCACTGCACCCTCTGCCCAAAGTCCGCTCTTTCAATCCGCTCCAGTACAGCATGGATCTATGAAGGTACCTGGTGGCTCGAATAATTGTGGCAACCCGCCATCTAAAAAATCTAATAAAAATACAACCTTAAAAATTTTATCCTGGAACGTAGCAGGTCTTGCCACCAATCTAGATATTCCTGATTGGTGTGCCTTTGTAGACCTTCACGGGATATGTTTATTCCAGGAAACATGGGCTCTTAATCCCATACATAGACTGGGTTATGTCACTTATATGGAACCAGCTACGAAGGGACCCAGAGGCAGACAATCGGGGGGACTGTGTATTTGGGTAGGTGCTCACTTAGGGTTCACCTTGAGAAGAATAGACACCAATAGCCCTTATCTGATATGTATTATATGCTTACATATCAAAACACCTAAACTGGTACTCATTAATATCTACTCGAGGCCAGCAGGACCGGGAGGCACCTATCAGACTTTAGACTAGGTATGAGCGGATTTTGCGGATCCACGATCCGCGGATTTTGCGGATTTGCAGATCGTAGATCCGCAAAACCGGCGGATTTGCGGATTTGCCCTGCTGAATGAGTCACTTCATTTGAGCTTCAACTAGTTTCAGCAGCCATGTGTGTGTTACTATGCAATCGCCCCGAGGAGCGCAGGGTTCCCTTGGGTGAGCTGTCCATCAGAGTGGGTCAATGGTGGGAAGACGGTGCACACTGCGAGTGTGTGGGGGGGGGCTTCCAAGCCCAAAGTCAGGCGCCCCGAAGGGCGCAGGGGTCCCTTGAGTGAGCTGTCCATCATAGTGGGTGAATGGCGGGAAGACGGTGCAAACCGCGAGTGTGTGGGCGGGGCCAAATGGGCAGGGCTTCCATGCGAGTTCACATGCTTCTTGTGTGTATAAAAGGTCAGAGAAAGATCAGTTCAGCAGATGAAGAGAAAGAAGCTCCTGGTCACAGGAACAGCACGGGTATTGCGCTCGTGAAAGTCAAGGATGCAAAGGTCTCTATCCAGCATCACAGCTGATTTTCCACGGTAGATTTGGGAAGAAGGCACACCTGCCTCGACGACGCTCACGATTGTTTTTGGGCTGATGAATGAGTCACTGAAGTCACAGGAAGGGCATGTTGTAAATATTTTATGATGGCGCCGGCAAGCTGCCAGCGCCATCCTAAAATACTTACTAAATTAGCTTCAACAGGAAGCTCTAATAGATAAAATAAAGCAGGGGCTCGCACCTGCTTTATTTTATCTATTAGAGCTTCCTGTTGAAGCTAACTTAGTAACTATTTTAGGATGGCGCTGGCAGCTTGCCGGCGCCATCGTAAAATAGTTACAACAGGCCAGCCAGGCTTCAACTTTTGCCCCCGGAATCCGCCGCTCGCGGATTTGCGAATTCGCAGTAAATTTGCGGGAGTTCGCGGATCGCGAATTTACCGAAAATTCGCAAAATCCACGAGCGGAACGGATTTTGCGCTCACCCCTACTTTAGACTCTTTGACCACTCTTCTTCACTCCCTTCCGGGAGATGTCCCATTGATGATCGGTGGTGACTTCAATTGCCATTATGAACCACTCACTGGAGCTCCTCGGATCTCAACAGAAGAGGATGAAATATGGACAATCCCTTACCCGAACATATATCCAGTAAAACAATGGTCAGCCCTGGTACTCCAGTTAACTTCCACCACCTATTATTTTTCTATAAGAGCATGTAACGGGTGACTCCAGGGGGATAGCCCAGGGCACTCAACCTATTGTGGAATGGGGCGCACTTCTGTAATTGATTAATTTATGATTAGCATGCCCCTTAGGTCTAAGATCCTCAACTTCCATATTCTTAGCCGTATGGAAAGTGACCACAACCCCCGGTCAATTGAGATGAATTTTAATCTGACCAGCGAGGATAATGAAACCTATGAAAACAGTGACCTTAGAATAATCCAAGGTGGGAGGAAAATCCGATGAGCTAACTTGAAGAAGTCTACTGAAGATATGGGCAAATTGTATCTGAGCTTAATACCTCTGCTAGAAAGGGCAAATTCTATTATGGCTCTCCCATCTGGAAATAGTGCGCAAAGGCTCCTATCAGAATTACAAGAGGAACTTACCGCACTATTGGCGAACTCCTTTTATAAAATAGCGCCTATTAAACCTAAGATTCAGGCTACCAAACAACCCTGGTTTAATAAGGGTTGTGGAGACTTGAAGCATACGCACTCCTTAGGACACTGAAACAAGGTACGCCAGTCGCAGTGTCTGAAGCCAGGCACGCATACAAGCTAATGATTTTTAATGCAAAAACAGAGTGGGAAGAAGAACGATGGCTCGTCATCAGATCTGCACTCGAGGCTAAAGATAAACAGACCTTTTGGAATCTCGTTCATACCGGGAAACCAGAAGGCAGGACCTCGATTGACCCAAATATTCCTGAAGAGTCCTGGTCTCTGCATTTTAAAGAGCTCTACTCTATCCCCCCAATTTTAAAAAGTGCAGCCCCTTCAACCCTGCTGGTCATGGATCCTAATTGGTCTACACCGCCTTTTACTTTGGATGAGGTCCATATCGCAGTGCATAGCCTGCAACCCAACAAAGCGTCTGGGTTAGATAGGATTCCAGGCGACCTCTTTAAAGAGGAACCGGTAGTTTGGGCCCCTTATCTATTACTACTATACAATGCAATCTTGAATGGCCTACCTCTCCCAGGCATTTGGTTCGGGGCGGAGATAATACCCATTTACAAGAAGGGTTCTCAGCTCGAACCATCAAATTATAGGCCAATTAGCCTTATCGATGTAAGTCAGAAAATCTATGCAAGGCTACTCTTACAATGCTTACTGGACTGGATCAATGATAACAACATTTTGACCCCCCTCCAGGCAGGGTTTAGGGCAAACAACGTCCACAACTAACATACTATTTCGGCTCCAGGTTCTATACTGGAAGCACATTGTTCTGGACCGGGGAAGCTTGTACTTAGCGTTCGTGGACTTAAAGTCAGCATTCGATTTGGTGGATCGAAACCAACTTTGGTCTATTCTACTATCCAAGGGGGTACCACCATACCTATGCTACCAATTTAAACTCCTCCACGATGGCACTTTTGCCAGAGTACGTTTCAGAAAGTACGGTCAACTAACTGGGCCCTTTCCGGTTGAGAAGGGGGTCAGGCATGGCTGTGTGCTTGCCCCAACCATCTTTTCCCTCTTTCTCAATGGGCTTATAGAAGATCTACTATCCATTAAGGATATTGATTCCTTGAAATTGGCCTCTCAGAGATTTCCTGCATTAATGTTTGCGGACGAAACCTTGCTGCTTTCAAAATCCCCCATGGGTATGCAGAGGGTTTTAAATCAGTTCACTAAATTTTGTAACCAAAGAAACCTAGTAGTCAACATTGATAAGACTAAGTATATGGTATTTAACGCCAATACCACTGACTGTCCCCATCCTATGATGGAAGGTAGACCACTAGAAAGAGTCCCAACCTTTGACTATTTAGGATTAACCCTAAACGATAGAATGGGCTGGGGCGCACAAATGATTAAGGCCAACTTTAAATTAATTCAGACAACTGGGAGATCTTAAAAGTCCCAAAAAATGTTGCTTATAAGATTGTTAGTGCCCCACTCGAAACGTTTAAAGTTCAAGCAAGGTCATCTTCCCTTTATGGGGCGGAACTTTGGGGGCACGTCCCTTCTACCGAGTTAACCACTACAGAAAATAATTTTATTAGGCAAATCTTAACTTTGCCCTGAAATACCCCACTTGTTCCACTTTGGCTGGATTTGAATATTAGCCCTTTCGCTGATGACATTGCCTCACGCCCACTACTTTATTGGAGGAGGCTGTGGAGCACCCCTGAGCTGCAAAACTACAAGGAGGAATTGGTGGTGGTGCTGGCTTCCCCAGGAGCAGGTAGGATTCCATGGCTGCGTTTTGTAAGGCAGTCCTTCGCTCTGATCGGACACGGAAACTTATGGTCAAAGCCTGAGGAGTCCTGTTCAGCTATTTCTAAGAAAATACTGTCCAACACTATAAAGGACTTTAATCTCAGGAAGACATTCTGCTCAGTTACACCTTTGAGCCTGACTGGCATCTTCCTGAATTATAAGTCACTCTACAGCTTTGAACAAGTAATAGACGTAATCCCCCCTACTCTAGTGAAGAAGCTGTACTTATAGTTTAGATTTGGAACACTGCCCCTCTATTCTATGACTGATAGGTGGACGGGTGGTCCTATACACCTATGCCCTGGTTGGATAAACAGAAGACGAAACAATTCTCCATGTCACCCTCTTTTGTCCAGCCTATTCACTCATACGGAGAAAGTGGATAATACAGCTGTGCAATAACCTGGGCATCAGGAATTATCTAGCCTTCTTCAGGATTTTGAAGTCTGATACAAATCCAGCTATAGTGTTTGCTGTAACCAGGTTTTTGTTTTCTATGTGGACTATTAGAAGGAAACTGCTTACTTAAAGATGGCTCACATTTATACATTTGCAGAGACTCGAAAATGAAATGGTTCACCAAACGCTATCTTAATTTTTTTACTTTTGAAAATAATTTAAAGTTTTATAGTCTTAACTTATTGTCTTCTCCCGTCTGAATTTTAGACGATGCATTTTAGCATATATAATTACCAATGATTTTTTTTTTAAATTGCTTATGTATTTTTATGTGCTTTGATGGTTAAAACTAACCGCAATAAAGTTCTTTGAATGAATGAATTATTGAAAGTGTTGCTATTGCGAAGCGAACACATGTGAATGTGCTCGGACGGAGGGAAGACCAGCAGTGTGGCTCCGTCATACACATTGATAACGCTCATTACAGTCAAGCAATATCTGTCAAACGTGAATCTGAAAGTCTCACATATAACACACTATTATATTGGTAAAGCCTGACAACAGGAATACAAATCTACACATTACTGTTTATTGTTTGTCACATGTGATCAAAGATGTGCACTCTGCCAGTGGCTGATGATATTTCTTAGAGCCACCAATACCCAGGACGAAAGGCGGCACAATAATGTGCGCACACACACACACCAGGGGCATTGTGTAACACACATTTGTTTTTTGATGTAACGTTTGAGATTCATGCCCATCACATGTGGAAGGCTAATGTACAGGTCATGAATATTGATAAAGATGAACGTTGCATGTTGTGTGTAGTATATGATATGTGTATACAGCAATAAACTTTTCAAAAAAGCTGTTTAAGGTGAAGAGGTGTCTCTCATCAAACGCAGTAGAGAGAATGACTAAAATGGGTGGGGTCATCCAACCGCTACAATGGGAAATGGAATGAAGTAATCAAATGCTTTTTTTTAAGGTCACATGGCAATCGCGCACAAAGCTTGCAAGGAGGATGCACCTGACGCGATTTTGAGAAAATATATATATATCCTAACATAAGTTTATTACAGTTAGAAATATATAAATGTTTAAAATATTTGAGATTATTTCTTGCTGTCATATACTGTTTAAAGTTATTTACTATACTTTTGAGATAAACAAAAAGAGGGAATGGCGTACCCGGTACAACACAATATGTCTGTGACGTAACACAGGGCCTGGCGGCGTGCACTCGTCGTATACGCAATGCACAGCAGCCACGACCCCATACGTACATGGCGTAACACGTGGCTTGGTACTGCATACCTGTCAGATACCAAAGTAGCAGCTGGTGTGACTTAATGCGTATATGATATTACATGGTACGCGCTATCACAAACCCGTTGGATACGAAATGTGCATCATTTACGAGTTTAGCAATATGGTGGATCAGATTAGCGTGGTGATGGAGCTTGGTACCGGTATGTGAGTGCAGTTTTCTCAACAACAAAAAAAAAAAAATTGGGGGGGAAGATATAAAACATTACATAATTTATAAAAGTTAAAAAAATGTAAAATAGAGTTCCAAAATATTTAAAAATATAGTAGAAAAAATATAGGTTTTAAAAACATTAAAATATGAAATTAACATTTAAAAAATCTTTGAAATTCACTGAAAAAACATATGTTTTACAGACATTACAGTTAGGAATTAGCATTTAAAAAACCTTAGAAATTCACAAAAAAAAACATAGGTTTCAGGGATGTTAGTTAGTTGAAAATTTGACTCATATAAAACCAGAGATATTTGCCTGTTATAGTTAGTTGAGCTGACTATAACTCGTGTGCCCGCAATGCACTGGTGATGACGACACTTTACATCGCTCACGACATGGCCAGTGACATCACTGATGACATCTCAAATGACTTCACTGATGACATCTCAAATGAAATCATCCATGTGAAAATCTGATGCATATACTGATGCCCTAATATAAAGTTTGATACACACACTCTAAAATACAGACTACTATTTTTTAAATCATACACACATCAATGCCAGATAGTACATACCAACCATTATTTCCTAGGTCTATACACACATCCAGTCCGTTATACTTGCAGTTACTCATCAATACAGTACAATAATATGCATTGATACACCTATACATAGAGTAACACTCTGCTACTCATCAATAGAGTTACTCACACATCTAGTCTATCATACAAAGACTCAATCACATACCAATTTACTCATGTATACAGGTATACACACCAACTCTGTTATTTATACACACACTACATCACTTATTTATGCAGATACTAACACATACTTTCTGTCTTATACAATCACTGATTGAAGCAGAAACTCACTTATACACATACTCTTCAAATAATTTACTCTCACGTATAGTCATTTATATATTCCAACACTCACATATACTGCCTTAAAACATATGTAGTTACTCACACATATACCACTGAGACATTCATTCATTCACCAACACACCCATACACACACTACCTCACCCATACAGCCCTTCCCAGATGCACTTTTGAATCCATACAACCAGTGAATCACCCACTCAGACATCTATGCACATAGTCACACACCCTCCCAAACACAGACACCCAGGGACCCATACAGATACTCAGAGAACAAATCAATAACCCTTAAAGACACTCATGTAGCTACTCACCAACCCATTCAGCCACTTACACACCAACTGAGAATCTAATACAGAATTAATTCCCCAACTTAAAATGCGCCACAGGGCATGTTTGCACACATATCACCTCAAGTCCCCCCCCTACCTTCACCACTGTGCAAACGCGCCCTGTAGTGCGTTCTAAGTCAGTCATAGAGTGACGCATAATTTGAGGTGAGCAGATCTAGAGTGTCGCTGGTGTTGAGAGTGCTCTAACAGGAGCTGCTTTCCACCAAACTTGAGAACTACCCGGAGTTCTCTCCTTCTTTTTTGCATAATTTATGCGTCACTCTATGCCTGAAAGGGTTTTTTTTTACTTATATTGAGTGCTCCCTTGTGTCTGGGCAAAGCTATACCTCTCTGAAGAGCACTAATTAGAGCGAAACACTGTGTCAGGGGTTGCTTTTACTCCTTTCAGGTTGGCTTGAGTTGGTATTTTACCAATTCAAAACTGTAATACTGTGCCTGGAGTGATAAATGGCTTTGGTCATTTTACAGCTCCACAAGGACAGCACTGGGCTAGTCCTATGCTTAAAGACTTTGCTGTAGAAATGCCAAAAAACATTGTCCTTTTCTATCTTGGCGCAGATGGCACTGTGCTAATCCTATGCTTAAAGACTTTGATAGAAAAACAGACATTTCAGGTGAGCAGATATAGAGTGTCGCTGGTGTTGAGAGTGCTCTAACAGGAGCTGCTTTCCACCTAAACTTGAGAACTACCAAGAATTCTCTCCTTCTCTTCTGCTTAATTTATGCGTCACTCTATGCCTGAAAGGGTTTTGTTTTGACTCATACTGGGTGCTCCCTTGTGTCTGGACAAAGCTATGCCTCTCTGAAGAGCTCTAATTAGAGTGAAACACTGTGTCAGGGGTTGCTTTTACTCATTTCAGGTTGGCTTGAGTCGGTATTTCACCAATTCAAATCTGTAATACTCTGCCCGGAGTGATAAATGGATTTTGTCATTTTTAAGCTCTGCAAGGACAGCACTGTGCTAGTCCTATGCTTAAGGACTTTGCTGTAGAAATGGCAAGAGACTTTGTCCTTTTCTATGTTGGCGTGGATGGCACTGTGCTAATCCTATGTTTAAACACTTTGATAGAAAAACAGATATTTGAGGTGAGCAGATCTAGAGTGTCACTGGTGTTGAGAGTGCTCTAACAGGAGCTGCTTTCCACCTAAACTTGAGAACTACCCAGAGTTCTCTCCTTCTTTTTTGCATAATTTATGCGTCACTCTATGCCTAAATGGGTTTTGTTTTGACCTATACTGGGTGCTTCCTTGTGTCTGGATAGATATATATATATATATATATATATATATATATATATATATATATATATGTATATATAATCTAGGTGTAGTGATGTTGCTTCTCTGTTTTAGTGGAATGTTATTGCTATTCCTAGGCTAAGCCGCCTAGAATGTGGAATGGGCATCTAGTGAATAGATTGTAAGCAGCTTGACAGTTGGCAGATGCAGGGTTTGATGCTGGATGGGGTTTTCCTTACCTCCTTATACCTAATAAACCCAAACTTCACCTTAACCTTTTACAATGTAATATTTCATTACACTTGGCGACGATTGGAAGAAGAAACGACCCCATGCATTCTGCAACAAATCAACGAAAACCTCAACATATCAGGCCTACCTTCTTTTCAACAGCTGTTTCCCTGGCAGTACTCATCGAAAAGTTTGAAGGGTCTTATGCGCAGCTTGTGCCCTGTCATTTCCAACTGATTTCACCCGTAGGGAAACTGCTGTATTCTGTACGTCATTTAATCCCGAAGGGGAACTGCTTGGTTCTACACGTCGGCTTAAAAGTCATCCCTTCAAGCTGTTTGCTACATGTCAAATCCTGTGAGAACTTAAATATATTTATTTGGGGATACAGACAGGTCGCGCAACCTCCAGTGCAAGACGAAGCACAAGGTCCAGCGTGAGATGATGCAAAAGCTCCAGCACAAGCTCCAGCGTGAGACAAAGTGCGATGTCCAGCGCAAGATGAAGTGCGAGCTCCAGTGCAAGACGAGGCGCTAGCTTCTCTCTGACATCACGCCATTGTTGCAACGCATGCTCGCTCTCTCTATTATCTCCACCTCGCTGACTAGCATAGCCGCTCTTCCTGGTTAGGAGCGTCTGCATCATTGACAGTCACAGCTTGCCTCATTAGTGAAATGCCCGCCTCTTTTGATTACACGTGTCTGCATCGCTGATGAGCACAGAGTGTCTCATTAGTTAAATGCCTCAAGTTCATTTGTGTCATCGCTGACACACACAGCTTTACTATTCATGTGTGTCAGTTTTCTACGCTGATGCACACAGCTTGCCTCAGTTGTAAAGCACCTCATGTTCATTCCTTTATCGCTGACATACACAACTTATACTATTATCATAAGTGTTTGAATGTATCTGTGGTCACAGTTCCTTCCTCTTGTTGCTATTCTCTGATCTTTCCAAGTTGCAGAATGAGACTTTTTCTTGTCTTCTCCTGGTGAACCTAATTTACCTTGGCTAAAATGGAAGAAGGTTTTTGCCAACTATGCCAGGGTTTGTTAACCTCTCTTAACGCAGAAAGGAAAACATCTTTATTGATGCATTGTCTGGGAGCAGAAGGACAAGAGATGTACAAACATCTTCCTGACCTCACAGATAATGATTCATCTTCCCTCATTGAGTTTGATATTGCAACAAAAAAATTAGACTTACACTGTTTACCAAAACTAAGCACAGTCCTTGAAAGTTATCACTTTGGTTGATGTATGCGAAAAAGAGAAGAAACTGTTGAGCAGTATATTACAGAGCTGCGAAAATTGGCCTCCACATGTAATTTTGGAGCATCTTTGGAAGAAAGTCTCCAAGATCAAATGATGTTGGGTTGTAGTATTGATAAAGCCAGGGATAATCTCTAGCATAAAGACAATCCCTCTTTAAATGAAGCAGTTACCTTCGCAAAAACATACGAACACTCAGAAAAATGTTTGGACACAATACATAAAAACAGTGAACTCGAAAAAGAACAAACATCTGTAATGAAAGTGAGCAATGGCAAGGAGAGAAACAATAAAGATGAAGGGGCAAAGAGCACAATTCAGTGCAAGTCTCTGAGTCAACCTAACACTTTAAAAAATGTCAATGATAGGAGTGTGGTCCAACCAAGTATCTTGAAAGAGTTCCTGGGTAAATGTTTCAGATGTGGAAATCCTGGCCATGTGGCAAATTTCAAAAGCTGTCCTGGTTTTAAGGCGTCCTGCTCCTCTTGTGGACGGAAAGGACACTTCACTAGATGTTGTAGATCTGGTAGAGATTGGTAAGGGTGGGCGTAAAATCCGTTTCGCGGGCGAATTTGCGGATTTTCCGCGATTTCGCGATCCGCGAATCTCGCGAAATCGCGGTAAAATCCGCGAATCAGCGGGGATGAATTTTCAGCCAAGCAAGGGTTACAGCATCAGGTGCAAAAGTTGAACCTAATTTCTTTGTAACCTTTTACAAAAGGGTTACAAACAAATTATCTTCAACTTGGACACCTGCTGCTAGTTGCTTCCTGGCACCTCGTTGCCTACTTGCAACTATTCTCTGATCCTGCTCTGACCCTTGAAGCAGGGTCAGAGAATAGTTACAAGTAGGCAACGAGGCACCTGTCCAAGGAATTAAACCTCATCAGGAAGCACTTACAGATATAAAAAACAGGAAGAAGGGAGAGGATGGCAAATACACCCATTTTGAGTTGTCAGGAGGGGTTAAACTAAAAGAGACCTTTACAGCACAATTTTCATATGCATTTTGCTAAAAATAAAAAGCTGTATGTTCTGTAGGGGCAACTCGGGAATCTGGCCCTTCAGAGATCCTGCCTCTCTTTCTTTCTCTCGTTCTCTCTTTCCCTCTCTCTTTCCCTATCTATCTATCTATCTATCTATCTATCTATCTATCTCTCTCTCTCTCTCCCATAAACGACTGCATGGGTAACTTCGCTATGCAAGCGGCTCGCAAAGATGCAAAAAGCCCCGCGAACACGCAAAAAACCCTGCGAACACGCAAAAAAACAAAAATCCGCAAATTCGCAAAAATTTGCGAATTTTGCGGCTCGCAAATTCGCTAATGCGCAAATTCGCGGATCGCGAATTTGCAACATTCGCCCATGCTTAGAGATCGGAAAAACGTAAGGGAGGTAGATTTTTTTGAAGAAGACATTGAGGAAATTAAATCTGTTAAGTCAAAATTTCTGGGGGTAAAGCTCCAATTGATAGTACTTATCAATGAATCTCCCGTAAAGATGCTGTTTGATTCTGGGGCCAAACATACCTTAATTCCTAAAAAGTTTTTCGATCAGTACCTTTCAAAGAAAGTAACATTGTTGAAACCTGACATGCGTCCAAGAGGATATGGGGGAGAGATAATTCATCTTTCAGGATGGTTCTGGGGTTCCATTGATTACAAAAGCAGAGTTTCTCACGGTAAAATGTATGTTTCCATGAAAGGTGACTCCTTGATAAGCTGGTTTCACCAACGGGACCCACATGTATTTCTTGATTAGGGGTGGGTGGAATTTGCGGAATGGACTATCGCGGAGAGGCACAGAGATTGAACAAATCTCCGTGCCTCTCTGCGATATTTCCGTTTCGCGGAGCCCATCCGCCCACCTCCCGCCTCCCGCCGGCCTCCCGGTTCCCGCCCGCCTTATTAATTATATTTAAAGCTGGAAATAAAGTTAAATAAAACTCACCTTATTACCGAACTGCAAACTTCCCGATCCTGGCTTCTTCTATGAAACTGCGCATGCGCCGGAGCCTGCCCATAGGCTTTCCTCGCCAGGAATGCGCATGCGCAGGCTCCCGTTGATCCAAACGAAACCCCTTCAGTGTGTTTGAGAGATTTACCCTCGGTTAATCAAATTGGAAAATACTGCAAAGCCTAGGTCAGTCGTTTTCCTAAAGTGTTCAAAAAGGAGCTAGGCTGCCTTAAAAACGACATGCACCATATCAAAATTATTCCTGGTTCTTTTCCCAAGGTATCTAGGATCCGATAAAGGACTTGAGAAACTTGAGAAACTTAAATCTAAAACCATTATAGGGGAGGTTGAAGGTACTGAACGGCTTTCTTCCACAGTAATGGCCTGAAAGGGTAATGGAGAGGTCAGGCTCTGTGTGGATCTCAGAGAGCTAAATAAGGTAGTTGTCGTGGACCACTATCCACTGCCGAATATCAGTGAGATGTTATGCTCTCTTGCTGGGGCAAAACATTTTTTGTCCCTTGATTTGACCTCAGCCTACCACCAGGTAAAGCTACACTCATCTTCTCAAGACTTAACTGCCTTCATAATGCCATTTGGCACCTTTACATTTTTGAGGATGCCCTTTCGGCCTCATTTCTGCAGCCTCTGTGTTCCATAGAGTCATGGAACACATCCTTGAAGGTGTCAAAGGCGTAAACATTTATCAAGATGACGCAAAACGTCATCGGTTCCAGTTTAGAGGAACATGATCCTTGCAAAGAACCATACATTTGCCCCTCACCACCTGCTCCGCAATGGTCTCTGGTGTCAGTAGGTCCAGCATCCTAAAGGCTTCTTTGACTTTGCTAATGTGGTGCGTTTTGTTATGGTATTCGAAACCTATACCAAAAGAATAGGTCTACGAGTATCTGATGTTCTTCCATCTGAGTTTTTCTGAGACTGGTTTGAGTAGTTGACGTCAGGCCAGGGTTGCTGGTGCTACGTTTAGAACAGTTGGCATGAATGTCCATGGAACCTTACTATCTCTAGCTTCCTAGCATCTTGTAGAACGGCCTCTTTGGTCTTTAATGAATATAGCTACGCCAATATGTCCCATGGTCTATGAGTTTCTGCTTTATTGGGTCTACTCACTCTCTGAACTCTATCTATTTTAATTTTTTTTTGCTGATGACCCTAGTGCTTTGGTGAACAGGCCCGTAACAAAGGCCTCTAAGTCCGGCCCCTTGCTCCCTCTTCCAGATTGCAAATCCGTATATTTTCTTGTCTTGACCTGTTCTCCTGGTCCTCGTTCTTTAGTAGTACAGCTTGTAGTTGAGTTTGGAGATCCCGCGTAGTAGATGTCAGCTGTTCCACTTTATGTTCCAAGCTTGCAGTTGTAGACTCTACAACCAGCACTCTGACCCACTGAGTCGACATTCTGCTGAGAGCTGGGGAGTCTGCCACTCAGGTCAGCCCTAAGTGAGTCCATGGATTGCACAATGTCAGCCTTTAGCTTCTCTCGTAGCTCTTGCATGAATTCCCTCAGAGAGATAAGGAGATCCTACTTAGATAGCGCCATGTTGTATTACCCTGACGGTGACACCTGCACATCCTTGGTAGCCATGGGGGCAAAGTAAGAGAAGACTCTGTAATTGCGCTGTTTTTTTGGCAGCATAGATGAGCCTGTAGTGGCACTGTGTGGCAATAAATTCAGGTACTCAATTGAATTTTAGTTGAAGTTTATTCCTAGCACAGCATTATCAGTCTCTCACTAGGTAGTCCAGATGCAACTAGCCCCAGTTTCCTAGCTTTACTCTAGAACACAGAATCCAGTTGGAATCAAAACAATTTACATGCTCAAGCTGATAGGGAACACTATGATGCAATTCAGGGAAAGGGGGATGGACATAAAATAAATCTGTAGTAGGAGATGTAACATATCCCCCTTATCAATGACAATTAAGAAATAACAATAATAATAATAATCAAATGTAATCATTCTACTTACATGGTCTGTTGCTTATGCGAACAGAACATTTGACCCTTGAAGCAACAGGCTCATCACAATTCTCTTCTGGTTCTCTGGTGTTAAACTGATTACTAATTCTGGAACTATAGTGAATATTATTGCACTTGGCAATTCTTCTTACATTCCACAATTTTCCATCTTGGGTAATTACAGAATTGCACTTTTTTGATTTGAATAGGTTTTACAAATTTGCATAAATCTTTATGCATCAATCCTGGTCTTAGAATCCTAACCCAGTCTCCGACAACAAAATCATGAACTTAAACTTTCCATTTCTCATGATACCATCTCACCGTTTTCTTTTGTTTTGCTTGAACTCTTTTAGCAGTATCATGCACACAGTCTTTGAGATCTAGTTTACCCTGGCATATATTTTTAAACCACCATGGACAGATCTTTGATGCCGGATCTCTTCCTTTAAGTAACTTAAATGGGCTAAGTTCTGTTGTGGAATGAGGCGTAATACCATAAACCCATATTTTTTCTCTTAAAGAGTTCATCCAGTCTCCTCCCGTTTTTATCACATCAGCCATATAAGATTTCAATACTCTATTAAAACATTCCAGCTGACCATTTTCGTGTGGCTCATATAACGTATTGAGGTCAACTGCACATCATTGTCTGTGACAAGAATGGAAGGACATCCTTCGCGTCCAAAGATTTCCTTGAAAAACTAAAATAACAGCACTTGAGGTAGCTTTAGGTACAAATTTTATCTCTGGCCACTTTGAGTGGTAGTCAATCGTGACTAAGGCATATTGTGAATTATCCGGCAAATTCTTGAATGGGCCTGATACATCAAAACCCAACTTTTGCTATGGCATCTCTGGCCACTTTACTACTTTTAAAGGTGGAACTTTTGTTTTAAGCATTTTTTCACTTGACACACAGCCCAAACATTCTCTTACAATTCTATCTATAAAAGTGTGCATACCTGGCAACCAAAAAAAACTTCTAATTAACCGTTTCATAGATGATATTCCAGGATGTGTTTTGTGAGCTAATTTGAGGATAACATCTTGCATTCCCTGTGGTGGAACACACTTCCCTGACTTAAATAAAAAATCACCTTCAAATTCTAATTCTTCTGCTACCTTTGCAAAGGGTAATAACTCTTCCTTAATTAAACTCTTTTTGGGCCATCCCTCCATCACAGTTTTTTTTAAATCATTCCATCTGTCATCTAACTGTGCACAACTGTTCCACTTTTCTTCCGTAATTTCTTGGAATTGCTCACCAACTACATCAGCAATGGTGACAACAAACTCAGATTCTTTGACCAATTCAACCTTATCTTGTTCACACAGTAATCGAGATAGAAAATCAGCGGTAACATTTTTCTTACCTGGTACATACTCTGTACTGAAATTGTACTCTTGTAATTTAGATGCTAATCTCGCAATCCTAGCTGTGGAGTGCCATCCACCACCTGTAGATAACATATTGACTAACAGTTTTTGGTCAGTTCTGAGAGTAAATCTACTACCCCAGACATATAATCTAAAATGTTCAACAGCCCAAACACATGCAAGTATTTCTCTTTCTGTTGCCGCATATTTCCACTCACATTCATTTAACGTGCGTGAAGCAAAAGTCACGTTCCATTCATCTCTCCCTTCTTTTTGGGAAAGAATCCCACCTAAGCCATACAGACTGGCATCAACCGTAATTATACACTCTTTCCTCCTCCGAAAAGGTTTCAGTGTGGGTGCATTCATGATGTCTTCTTTTATACATTCAAAAGCCTCCTGTTGTTTATCTGACCACTCATATTTCACATTTTGTCTTAACAAAGCCCTCAACGGTTCCATCTTAGTTGCAAACCCTTCCACAGATTTACTGTAGTATTCACACATCCCCGTGAAAGATAACAGCTGATCTCTGTTTGGTGGTAATGGATATTTAACAATGGCATCCATATTAGTTTTCTTTGGAACAATTCCGTTACCAGATAATGTATGATCTAAATATTCGACTGAACGATTAAACAATTTACATTTGTGTGCTTTCAGTGTAAGAAGATGGTTCGCCAATCTCTTGCAAACTTCATTCAAATGGTTCAAATGCTCAGATTCATTTCTTGAAAAGATCAAAATATTGTCCTGGAAACACTTGACATATTCATCAACATCTCTAAATATCTGGAACATCACTCTCTGAAATACTGACGCTGTTGACACCAGGCCAAAAGGCATTCTTTTATAATGATATAAACCAAAAGGCGTAATAAAAGCCATGAGTTTTTTTGATTCTTCCATTAGTTCTATCTGATCGTACGCTGAACATAAGTCTAATGTGGAAAATATTTGAGCCCCTTCAAACATTGATACTACTTCATTGATATTTGATAATGGATGACAAAAAATAATAATATTAGCATTAAGAGCTCTCAGATCCACACATACCCTCAATTTTTGATCCGGCTTGCGGACAAGAACAATGGGGGAAACCCACTCTGAGGACTCAATGGTTTCAATAATGCCTTCATCAGACAACTCCTTTAACATCTCTTTAAGTTCTTGTCTTATGCTAATTGGTACACCTCTGAATTTTTGTTTGATCGGTATTGCATTTTCTTTTAACACAATTTTGTGAGAGAAGTTCTTTAGTTTTCCCAACTTATCACAGAAAACATTACCATAGCCAGTAAATTCTTTTCCCTTTCATCAACCTTGTTAACAGAACTAATCACTGCAATTTTGTTAAACGAAGAATCATCACACAGTGAGATTGGATCAATTGCCCTTGGATTTAGAGTAATGCCCAGTTTATACTGGTCACACCATCCTAAGACATTGACCCCTTTTTTAGCAATGTACAGTTTAATAGATGCACATCTATGTTTGAAATTTAAATTTAAAATGACAAATCTTATTGCCATCAAGACTTTCTGCAACTATGTCAGATGGTCGTATATTCTCTAGATGTAGTTGTTGGTTCAATTTTTCCAGAAAGTATTGACGTGTAATTATTGTCCATGGTGAACCTGAGTCTACCATTAACAATATATCCACATCACAAATTTGGAACACACTATTGGGTGATTTCATAATGATTTCAATATATTTACTAAGTCCTGATGATGATCCCTTTATAATTTGAGCCCAGGATCGAAACGCCGTCGACTTTCTTCAGTAGACATACAGTTAACTTGTGTTTATCATTGTGTGTATGTACTACTCTGGGAATCTCTGTCAATTCTGATGTAAAAACAGTACCCAGCTTGCTCTCTTCTCCTTGCCTGAAGTAAACTTTTTTCTATCATACCTTTCCTTTAATCTCTTCTCACTTTCAAGTACGGCACAGGATTGTGCTCTACTGCAGACAAAAATGTTTGTTGTGAAAATGCATTTCAAGTTTTGAACACTTGTTACATTTTATAAATAAATCCCTTGCCCAGCTGGGCAAAGGAAAAGCATATAGCAGCCTATTGTGGTCTATATAACATTGGTATGAAATATTGTTCTAGGCTTAGGACCTTTGTTCTTATAAAATACAACACCTATTGGTCAATAACATCGAGACGGGGGGTTTGGCTGAAGTAGGTGGTTTTAGACTGGGAACCCTAAATACAAATGCCAAGATAACATACCCAGCTACAGCCAATACGACAGTCGATCCAATAGATGACCTAGAAAGGCAGACTAATTCTATTGAAAGCCATATGTTAGCCCAAGTGTTTCCATTGACTAACATTCGAGATGGGCCAGATGCTAGCATTGGTACGCTTTTATCTTGGAATGTTGCTGGGCTGGCCAGTAAATTGGATTCCCAAACCTGGGTGGACTTTATAAGTGGGTATGACATCTGTTGCTTCCAAGAAACATGGGCTTGTGATCCCCTTTTCTGTTTTGGTTATTTGAACTATTGTATACCAGCGTCAAAAGGGGGAAGAGGGCGGCCCAAGGGAGGCTTAACTGTTTGGGTTAGACAGGACCTGCAGATCAACATCAAAATGTTGGACCTGGGAAATTGTGATTTGCAAGTATTAAGAATCTCCGTAGCAAAGGGTCAACCAATAGATTTGTATAATGTCTACGTGAGAGGTAACAACGTAACCAATTTACCCACCATTGAGCTGTTGTCTACTGCCATAGAGACCAAGTCCCAGGAAAGTGTAACGATAATTGTAGGGGACCTCAACAGGACTTTTGAACCTCTGGACTGTACAAATGACCTCTTGGAGAGCGAAGAGGATAATCTCTGGGGAGTACCACCTCTATGCCTAAAACCTGTAAAGAGATGGACAAAAGAGATCTTATTACTGAATGGAATTTGTATGGAACATGGTTTAAGAGCACTGAACGGGAGGACACCTGGGGACAAGGAGGGCAGCTACACTTTTGACAATGGCATCAACAGGAGCCGAATCGATTACATTTTGTGCAGTCTCCAACTGTGGAAAGGGGTTGTTGATATGACAGTTAGGCCCCGGGTTGAAAGTGACCACAACCCCCTCTGTGTGACTCATAGGTGGTGGAATACTGGTGCGGGTAACCCTCTAGTGATATACGATGAAACCCCTGTTATGAGTAATGATGAACGCAGGTTAAAATGGCCCAAGGTACTGGCAAACGAGGCCACTATGACTTACATCAATAATGTTGTTGATTGTGCAATTTCCGCGATGGAAACAGTGGTTCCAGTGGTTCCAGGGGATAGTGGTATCACCGAAATCCACAATAAGCTATTCTCCCTCCTGAGACCATGCTTCTTCATTAAAAAAAGGAAAGGGAAGAAATCTAAAGAAGTGGGAAGGTGGTTTGATAGTCACTGTAGATCAGCACGATTAGCCCTGGGACAAGCCATAAGGAATAGGGACGGCGCCGCTGTGATAAAGAATAGGGAACTGTACAAAATGGCCATCTATCGTGCCAAAAAGAATTGGGATGAAGGTCATTGGGCCGAACTAAAAGAGGCCTCTGATAGTAAAGACTCCAGGGCATTCTGGAAAATCATCAAGTGGGGTAGTGGAGCCGGTCCTGCGAAGCCAGACAATAATGTAGCAGAGGAAGCTTGGGTTGATTATTTCAGACCTCAGTACGCGGAAGTTAACCATCCTGTGGCAGCTAATAGTATAACACCGGTTTATGCAACCGACGATCTGTTCTCCCTTAGAGAAGCGGAAATTGCCATTGGTTCCGCGAAATGTGGGAGGGCGCCAGGTCCAGATGGCATTCCACCTGATATTTTTAAACACGATATGACCAGATGGGCGAGATATACCCTCCTTGTAGCGAATGCCCTAGCTAAGGGGGAAGTGGTCCCAGCCCTCTGGAAAGGCGCAACCATTATCCCCATCCACAAGAAGGGAGATCGTTCACTGCCCGCAAACTATAGGCCCATAAGCTTAATAGCCACCATACAGAAAGTAGTTGGGAGAATGGTAACAAACCAGCTTATGGATTGGGTTGAAGACAACAACGCCCTTTCTCCATACCAAGCGGGATTCAGGCGAGCAACCAGTACCATCGACCAGGTCTTCCGCTTCACCATATTACGGTGGAAGACCGTTGTACTGGGAAGGGGCTGCCTGTACGTCGCGTTCGTCGACCTGCGGGCGGCGTTCGACCTAGTCCCCCGGTTTAAGTTATGGTTGGTTTTGCAAAAGTTGGGGATTCCTGCTGATCTGCTAACATTAATCATGCGAATCACCGAAATCCACAATAAGCTATTCTCCCTCCTGAGACCATGCTTCTTCATTAAAAAAAGGAAAGGGAAGAAATCTAAAGAAGTGGGAAGGTGGTTTGATAGTCACTGTAGATCAGCACGATTAGCCCTGGGACAAGCCATAAGGAATAGGGACGGCGCCGCTGTGATAAAGAATAGGGAACTGTACAAAATGGCCATCTATCGTGCCAAAAAGAATTGGGATGAAGGTCATTGGGCCGAACTAAAAGAGGCCTCTGATAGTAAAGACTCCAGGGCATTCTGGAAAATCATCAAGTGGGGTAGTGGAGCCGGTCCTGCGAAGCCAGACAATAATGTAGCAGAGGAAGCTTGGGTTGATTATTTCAGACCTCAGTACGCGGAAGTTAACCATCCTGTGGCAGCTGATAGTATAACACCGGTTTATGCAACCGACGATCTGTTCTCCCTTAGAGAAGCGGAAATTGCCATTGGTTCCGCGAAATGTGGGAGGGCACCAGGTCCAGATGGCATTCCACCTGATATTTTTAAACACGATATGACCAGATGGGCGAGATATACCCTCCTTGTAGCGAATGCCCTAGCTAAGGGGGAAGTGGTCCCAGCCCTCTGGAAAGGCGCAACCATTATCCCCATCCACAAGAAGGGAGATCGTTCACTGCCCGCAAACTATAGGCCCATAAGCTTAATAGCCACCATACAGAAAGTAGTTGGGAGAATGGTAACAAACCAGCTTATGGATTGGGTTGAAGACAACAACGCCCTTTCTCCATACCAAGCGGGATTCAGGCGAGCAACCAGTACCATCGACCAGGTCTTCCGCTTCACCATATTACGGTGGAAGACCGTTGTACTGGGAAGGGGCTGCCTGTACGTCGCGTTCGTCGACCTGCGGGCGGCGTTCGACCTAGTCCCCCGGTTTAAGTTATGGTTGGTTTTGCAAAAGTTGGGGATTCCTGCTGATCTGCTAACATTAATCATGCGATTGCACGAATCCAACTTCGCTAGAGTCCAGTGGGGTGGAAGTGGGGAGACAACAGCGGACTTCCCAGTGGAAAGGCGTGTTCGACAAGGCTGTTCCATGGCCCCTTTACTTTTCTCGTTATTTATTAACGGAATCGTCGAGAGGATGTTGAGGGCTAGTGTTGACGCCCCATCGTTAGCGGACATCAGGGTTCCGATCCTGATGTTCGCTGACGACACTCTTATTTTGTCTAAGACCCCCATGGGGCTGCAACGTGCATTAAACATTTTTGATGCTTTTTGCACAGAGCATGGGCTAGAGGTAAATGTGGGAAAAACAAAACTAACTAACTAACTTTTTCCCCCGGACGCAGGAATTACCCCAAGGTAACCTTAAACAGCAGTAGGTTAGACATTGTCACGGAATTTACGTACCTGGGTGTACAGATCGCAGAGGGCATTGGCTGGACGCATCATGTGGATAAAGTGGTCTTAAAGCACCAGCAGCTTTCTGGTGCTTTAAGGGGGGAACACCGCAAATCCAAAACAAAACCTATAAAACCCGCATTAATAGTGTATGATGCGAAGGTTTTGGGTGCCACATTATATGGCGCAGAGCTATGGGCCTGGGATAGTCTAGCGGCTCTCCAGACTTCAGAGAACAAGTTTATGCGAGGGATTACAGGACTCCCACAGAGTACCCCCCTAACCCCACTGTTTCTGGAGCTAGGTAGACGCACCATTGTAGATAGAGCCCGATTGCGCCCAGTTCTTTACTGGAGACGCCTCTGGACGACTCCAGAAATAAGACAATATGCGGAGGGTTTTCTATGGATAATCAAGGAAGATACCTTCCATAAGATAAAATGGCTAAAACATCTGAAGTCCATGTTAGTAAACTTAGGGTTTTCAAATCTTTGGAATAACCCTGAGGGAGAAATCTTCCCTAGCAAAGAAGCCCTTAAAGAACAATACTGGGATTGGGTGGGTGGTAAGATGCTGAATGACACCAGGGCCGATTCTATGTCTGGTCGCTTCCTGGAGATAAAAATTCTTCCTGTCCTGGAAAATTACTGGGACAACATCACGGTACTAATGGACAGGAAACTTGTATTTCAGTTAAGATCAGGATCTATCCCCCTCAAGAAACTGACATCCGGCTGGCACAGACCCACCAATAACTTATGTCCAGCATGCGAAAATGCCGAGGAGAGCATAGGCCATTTTCTTTTCGTATGTCATGCTTATGCAAATCCGAGGAGAAAATGGCTCTCGCCGGTATGTAAAAACTTGGGGACACGAGACAGCGCAGTGGCTCTAAGAATCCTACGTACAACAACTCAGGATTCGATAGTCATAGGGGTAGCTAAATATCTGGGTTGGGCATGGGCAATTAGACGACGGTCCCTGGGGGAAAGTAGGTAACCAGGTATTCCTTTCAACAATGATTAATGTAATATTATCTGCCATAAATGGTTTTTATATGTAAATGTTGTATGAGCTGTACTCCATGTTTAATGACTTTTTACTCTGTAATAATGTATTATTGTATAACTGTTTTGATTTTATGTGCTTTTATGAGAATTGTCTCGAATAAAGCTTATACAAACAAACAATAAAATAACCTATACCCATGGTCCATAGCCACCCAGTGGGTCCCCCTTGTTTTTGGAAAAACAATGACTGCGGGGGCCATCCAATTGAAGCTGGATGTGTTTTCTGGAAGAGCTGCCACTGCCATCTCACCCTTTGTTTTAGTACCTCGCTGACCTTTTATTAGGGACTGTGTGAAACTTTGGGTGATCATTGGTGTAGGAACTTCTTTACTCGTGTGCTGTAACTGCTTTGGGTCACCAATCATGTTCTATTGGGACCCAGCAAGGCTGTGTTCAAAGTATTCTAGTCTCTCTTGTTGCACTTAATGGAACCATTACAAGCTCCTTCTGGATCCTGACAGAGTGGGCCAGCCCTGGGACCACGGACAAGTGTTGCATGGGGGCCACGAGTCTGGTGCGTGGACCTTTACCGGTGGATATTGTTCCGGAGTCCATGAGATCGGTGTTGCTGCCTTTCTACTTATGGTGCATCTCTGCCGGGCACTATTTTAGAATCAGACACCCAATTTCAACTGCTCCTTGCCACCTCAGAGCCCCCCGTTGATGGGCCCCCAAGCTGGTTGTTGTCCTTATCACAGATGCAGCTGTACCGGGACTTCAAACAAACTTTGTCGCTGGCAGCACTATCTCTAGATCGGGGGCCGGCACCTTATTTTCATTTGCGCCTCAGGTCCCATGCTCCCCACTCACCGGCACCACCCCCGGCAGCATCCAACTTCTCTGCGGTGCTCTGTGTGGTGTCAACAAACTGGGAAGTCAGCGGTGTGTCGGGTGGTTGTGCCGCGGCATCCCAGCTGTGCTCGTCTTCTTCCGTCTAGGCCACAGTTTGATCCTCGGCTTGGGGTTAGTTCCTGCCAGCCCTTGTGGAATCTGCCACCAACCACAACCAATCTCCTCCTCTTGGCCTGATCTTGTTCAAGCACCTCATTCCTACCTGATCAAGCAGCAAGAATAGTTGTTTTTTTAGCAGATTTGTCAGTTAAAACATGCTTTAATAGGGCCTTGACAACAAAGCTGTTGTGAGTTACGACCACACGCCCATCTTCATTGACTACGCCCCTAGATTTCTTTTAACATCAACTTTCCAAATTCTTCCTCAGGCTGAACCATTTGTACAGGTTTTGGGCAGTTCGTGATCCGAAGCCATGCCTAGTTTACCTTGTTACATCCATCCTAACAGACTAACCAACGGGCCTGTAACTGAAACATATAATTTAACATTGGTTTCTCTGCTCATGAACTGGAATCTTAATTCCTTATACTCAACAATATCAATTGGTTCACCAGTAAATATTTTCACAGAAATGTCAGAATGTTCCAATTCGCTCCCCAAACTTTCACAAATTTCTCGCTCCACGCATCTTTGTTAACTATCGTGAAAGGCAATGTCGTCCCCTCAATTAACATATCACACATGGTTTCTTTTTCCTTCCATTCTCTACATTGTCAATTTTCAATGCTTAGATATCTTCCACATTCAGATAACAAAGGTTTAGCTCATCATCATCTGACGTGCTCTTATGGCGCTCATCATCTTGGTCAACCATCTTTATCATACACCCGTTTCGTCTTGCAAAGCTATTCTAAATGGCCAAAGTTTTCATTATAATCATTTTTACTTATTTACATATATTTTTCATTTCAATATGTTTAAAAGCCAGACACTGTTGTCAAATCATTTTACACTATCAATACAAACACATATTACAAACAATGAAAATGAAAAACATTCATAAAGACACCGTATACAAAAGGGGTGGGGGGATGCCTCCAATTATTTCCTTCATGGGGCACCAGTCCTAATAACATATATACAAACAAGTGGCCAATCACTAATTTATACAGGCCTGCTTATTGGCTACACTGAAAACAATTTTTATAAGGGTCTAATTGCAGGGAGGGTTTTGTCCTAAGCTACATTCCTGCAACACCCATTACAGTTCATGTTCCAGCGCAGAGTCAGCACGTTTCGAACCCTAAATCTGTTTGGAGGTTCTCCTCAGGGCATCGACTGGAGGTGGCCTACACTGTGAAACATAAAACATTGAGAATTAGTGTAAGTGGGGATTTATCTATTATACTTTGTTAGACTCGGACACCACCTATTACATCTGGAAATACCTGTGTGTCTTTTGTTCTTTGCAAGACTGCTGTCTACATTCAGGGGAGAGCAGGAAAACTCTATGACTAAATGTAAAAATAAGGAGAAAATCAATGTGTTTGATTTTCGACATTCTTTCTTTTACATATATTTTGTAGTAAAAGCAGGCTCGTACCTCAGGTATTTCTTTGTTTTGTGTGATCCCTTTTTCAGTCAGTAAATCGCACTGTGATATGCTGATGGAAGCGCTGTGCTGATATTGGCAATAAATAGCTTGTGAGTTCAAATGCACTCAGTATTTTACTATTTATGTACATATTCTGGGGGTTGAAAGGCACCTCTGAACTTCTCACGGCTGCGAGTTCAGGATCTTCGGAATTACGGCGTGGCTGCCTCGTTTTCTATGCTTGAGTCACGTTCTCGATTCGTTCTATAGAAACAGACAGTTTGAGCTTAATATTTATCTTCCATTTCTTCTCAGCCCATGTGGTACAAATGCGGAGTCTCATGGGAAACTTACTTGCAAGAAACAATCCTTTTCTATTCTCCGGCTTCCGAGTCTGCTGCTCCTCGGTTGCAGCGCTGGCGCGCATCACGTGATTCCAACGTGTGCGCGGCTGCGTATATTTAAAGGCGCAGTTGTTGATCTTGTTTCCGATGTTGCGGCTAAGGCTCATGGTACTTTGAGTGCGCAAATTATTTCATCTATGGTAGCGCAATCAACACAGTAGATAGCTTCTGTGTTTAAATGTCAGTAAAAAACTATCGTAGATTGCTCAGTTCAATACCATACAAACATTTCTGTTTATGTGCAGGGCATTTTTTGTCATTAGCCAAATGATTGACACTGCCACACCTTAACATCTTTTCTTCGCAAATACATTCACATTACTTTCTCCTGCGAAGCCCACTTTCTTTGGATTCTTCTTCTTGAAAGCGCTTGAAGATTTAGTTCCACAAATCTTGGCCACCACTCATTCTTCTTTCTTGTTCTTCTTTTCAGACAGCACCACGTTTGCACACCTTCTGATCAGTTCAGCTTCCCTAAATATATCAATGACATCTCTGAATGGAGTTCCTCCTTTAGCCCATAGATTATCTTGGATGATCAGATTAGATGCTTTCATTACTATTTAGTCTCCAATAAGTTCCCCATCCAGATTTCCGAAGCAACACATGAGGGCAACATTTTTTAACACTGACATATAATACTCAATCAATTCCTCTTTCCCAACTTTCCTATTGTATAACTTGTAGAGATACCACTGTAACAAAAATGGTGGGTTTTTAGTAGCTATTTAAATCTTCCTTTGTGTTAGACCTGGCACCATTGGCGTGGGTCTCCCCTGCATTTTTCGCTTTTGCCTCCTGTATTTTTGCTGTGTGTTGGACTCCCTTTTGCTGGTCTAGATGCTTGGGCACTTTGCCACTGCTGTTCAGTGCCAAAGTGCAAGTGATCCCTTCGTAAATTACTGTATGCATTGGTGATTACATGATTGGCTATTTGTTTTACTAGTCAGTCCCTAGTACAGTGCACTGTGTGTGCCCAGGGCCTGTAAATCAAATACTGCTGGTGGGCTTGCAGCACTGATTGTGCCACCCACAGAACCTGCATGTAAATGTAACTCTGGCCTGCCATTGCAGAGCCTACGTGCACCCACTTGACAGATCCTAACCTTCAGACACCCCTTAGATAGGCCCTAGTTACTGCTGTGGGCAGGGTGCAGTGTATGTGAAAGGTATGACATGCCCTGATGTGTGTAGCATGTCCTGATAGTGAATTACTGCCAATTTAGTTTTTCACTATTCCAAGGCTACCTGTTCTCATAGGATAAAGTTTAGTATGCCTGAACTCAGGTTGCTAAAGTGCGTCTTTTTTTAGTGAGGGTGATTTTAACATTCTGTGTTTGAAAATACTACTTGTAGAAAGTAGGTATTTTCTTGCCTAACCATCCACTGTGCCTGTGCTAGGTTTGTGTATTGCATGTCTGGCTTTGGAGTCTCAGGGGCTGGGAAGGAGCAGTGGCTCCAGAGAGCCTGAAGAGTCAGGGCTGGGCTGAATAGGCATTTAGAGTGGTGGGAGGATTAGCATCTGCACCTGAATAGGGTTGTGCCTGCCTTCCACAATGAAGGCTCCGTGTGGTGTGTCTGTAGCCAGGGCTCAAATTGACAATGGAGGTTGTTGTGCACTTGCAAAGTGCCCCACTGAACTGGTTGTGGCTGGGTACAGATACTCTCTGCCTTCAGAAAACAAAATATTTTTGGGTATAAAAAAAGGGGCTCAGACCCCAGAATTTTAGATCACTTCTGGGAAATCAAGAGTAACCTTTGCCAAGGAGAAAAGCCGGAGAAGCTTAGGCCAGAGAAGCTGAGGAGGAATACTGCCCCTGTGCTCTTTGCTGTCTGGGGTTGGCCTGCAGTGGATATTTGCTGCCAAGGAAAGGAGAAAGGGGCTTTGTTGTTTGAACTGTGCCCTGCTAGAGGAAGATCTCCAAGGGCTTGAAACTGAGCATGCCTCCTGTTCTGAAGTCTCAGGGATGAAAAGACTTCACCACCAGCTCCCCAGAAATTCCTTGCTGGGAATTTTGACCTGCAAAGAGGTGACTGCTGTTGCTCTGGACCTCTAGAGACTGCTTTCTGCTGAGAGCTGGAAGAATCCATGCATCGTCCCGGATCATCTCATTGCATCGAGGTGCCAAATTTGTTGCATCGTTGGGGACGCACTAAGAAACTGATGCTTCACCTCCCCATGCAGTAAGAAAAAAACGCATCACCTCCTCTCCGGTAGGGAACCAACGCATCTCCTCCCTTGCGCAGCATTAAGGACCCAACACATCACCTCCCCTGGTGCAAGGAACCGACTCGTCACCTTCCCTGGGTGTAAATAATGATGCAACAAATTTCACACAAAGTACCTGAGATGCGTCACGCAAACAAACAAAATGGACTGCAGGGAAATTTTGTTTGTTTGTGTGACGCATCTCAGGTACTTTGTGTGAAATGTGTTGGATCTGCAATGTTCTTTGAACTGAACTATTTCTACCATCTGAAAGTAATGTTTTTATTACTGTATTGTGGATTTTTGTTGTTTGGTCTTATTTTGGTTTAGATAAAGATTACTTATTTTTAGGTCAAGCCTAGTGTTGCAGTGCATGCAAAGCATACTGTAGTAGGGTATGTTTTAGAAGTGGAGTGGAATCCCCGCCCATATTTTTCATTGACTGTTGTGATTGTCCATGGTAAACGCTGGCTTCTGATTCAATATGAGACTTCTTATTTCCGTCTTGTTACCTCCCTATCTCCTTCTGTGACTGCCTAGCAGGATTGGATCTTTTACTTGCGGTGTTACACGGTCGTCGATATGTAGTCAGTGAGTACCATTTCTTTCAGGCGCACACTGCTCAGCAGCAGCGCTGCTTCCCCCATCGGTGGGCAGCTGGCAGCCAGTGGGATGTGTGCAGCCTCCGTCCACCTACATAAGAAAGTGTCTAGGTTTCTGGAAGAGGAAAGGGGAAGTGAAGCACTCTGAGAGACTGAAGTGAACTTGTGCCGCAGACGAACTCTGGCCAGGATGTGATCATGTCGACTGCTCAGAGTAAGCGAACTGACTCCCCCCTCAAAGACCCTTCCTGCCTCTGCTGTGTGACCGGACTTCGCTCTCCGATCTCAGCCGTCAGGTGAGTGTGCGCCGCACAAGTGCGCCCTTTTCAGGTTGTCTCACTCTTGCTCTACCGACTGCCTCAGGGCAGAGGGTGTCCGTTCATAAAGTTTCTCTAGCGCCTGGGGAAATCCAGAGACCATTCAAACTGGAGGTGCAGGGCTGGTACAGATAGGGACACTTAGAGGTTTCCATATGGAGCGGATGATGCCGATGAAAAACATGCAGGGGTGGGACGGAATCAGTGAAAATCTAAAGGATAGCAACAGGCCAGTCTCAATAGTGCTCTGAAGTGACTCAATAATTGACAATAGCCTTGTGCTCCTAAAGGGCTGGGGCAGTCAGTCACGTGTAGATCTCTTACAATTTGACAAGAGCATGGTTTCACGTAAGGCCCATTTGCGTATTTACATATTATAAAGAAATTAACGCCCAACACAACAAGTATTTCATTTCTCAGCGCGAGGAAAATCACTTCTTGCTGTTCTGAGCACCAAGCGTGTATTGAGTTCGCAGCACAACTGAACTTCTTTTGTAGAAGGGGCCAGCGCCCACAGGCCCTGGCCAGGTGGGGGTATACTGCTTGTAGGGAGTGGTATTCTGGTGCAGGAAGTGGAACAGAGACACTCCCTTTGCGTTTGGCACTGTGTGCAAGACTTCCGTGCCTACAAACCTGGTAGAAGCTGCTTGTGCAGACTTTATGCCTAAAAGGAGATGAGGATGCTTTTTAAAGACCAACACAACAGCGATATGCATCCAATGTCATCAGTGTCATAAGAGACATTTTAATGCATGAGTAAAGTGAGCAACTACCTCCATCTCAAGCAGTCTCCCTCCCTCTCTCCGCCCACTTCGGCCCCTCACATTTTTTAGGTCAGCCTAGCGTTGCAGCTCATGTGCTGCCACTCTGCTAAGCATGTTGTAGTAGAATTAGATCTAGAAGTGGTGTGGAAGCCCCGCCCATATTCTTCATTGGCTGGTGGCATGGTCCATGGTAAATGCTGGCTTCTGATTCAATATGAGGGTTCTTAGTCCCTCCTTGTTATGTTATGTTATAATGGATGTATACTGCGCACAAATACTCATGAGTGCCCTGTCGTGCAAAATAAGAGTGACCCGGTGGAATGAAAGCTTTAGCATAACTGCTTGAAAAGGAAGGTTTTCAGTTGCTTTTTAAAAAGTCTGAAGTCCCGTGTGTGCCGAAGTTCCAGGGGAAGGAATTCCCTGTAATAGCTGCTTTGACAGACAGTGACTGGCCCCCAGCCGTGTTCTGCAGAAAGGTGGGATTGCCATCCGCCGAAGGGTGGCTGAATGCAGCGGTCTGTTGGGAACATAGAAAGCAAAATGCTCCCGAATGTACAGTGGTCCGAGATCATGCAGAGCTTTATGTGCCAAAGTAAGAACCTTAAATTGCACTCTCTGGGCCACAGGCAGCCAATGCAGCTCGCTTAAGTTCTGTTTTACGCTAGATCTGCCTGAGATGTTAAAGAACAGTCTGGCCGCGGCATTCTGTATGGTCTGAAATTTATTTTGCAGGTATCCAGGAATTCCCACATACAGAGCATTGGCATAATCGCTGCGGGAGAGAATAAGAGCCTGCATGATCATTTCCTTGGCCGACCTTGGAAGCAATGGGAAGAACCTTCTAAGTGACCGAAGGGTGCCAAAACAGACTCCAGGGACTTTCTTACTTTGCACCGTAAACCACAGGCCTTCTACGAACCAGACCCCCAAGTTTTTTGCTGGAGCGCCTTCAGAGTTAGGGTGGAGAGAGTCTGAAGGCCATGAAGACTCTCTAAAGGTGAGCTAGAACTGACCATATAAAAGGAGCTCAGACTTGTCCTTGATGCATTTCATTTGGGTGTGAGTAAACCACCTAAAGGCAGCAGAAAGACAATCCCGGGCAATTTCTGTTGACAGGTCAGAGTCCTTCCAAGTAAATTGGAGCTGGGTGTCATCCGCCTATGCAAATATTTTTGCACCCATTTCCTCAGCCAGAAAAATCAGAGGAGTCAAATAAATATTAAAGAGCAAAGGGCTCAAAGTAGAGCCCTGGGGACTTCACTGAGCATTTTCTTGGCAGTTGATGAAAAAGGAGGCATGCAAACCTGCTGGGAGTGATCTTTTAAGAAAGATTTGATCCAGTCCCAGGCGGAGTCAGCAATGCCTATATTTGATAGGCGAGCAAGGAGTAGTTGGTGGGGCACCGTATCGAAGGCGGCAGAGAGGTCAAGTAAAATCAGGGCCGCTCTGCCGCCTGCAACCAGGAACTCCCTGATGGCCTCAGCCATCTCCGCTAGTGCAGTCTCGGTACTATAAGTTGCGCTAAAACCAGACTGCGCTGGATGGAGAAGGCCAGGAATCTCCACATAGGCTTCCAGTTGTCGAAAAACCAACTTCTCCCAGACCTTTGTCAGTGCCAGTAGAAGAGATATAGGGCGATAACTGACAAGTTTGGATGGGTCTAGATAGGGTTTTATGAGAAGAGGTAAGAGGTTTCCAGCTCAAAGGTACAGCAGAGGTCTCTAAGGATAAATTGATAATCGTATTGACCTCTGGATATACCACCTCTGCTACTCCAGCCAACACTTTAGCAGGACAAGGGTCAGTCGGAGACCCTGATTTCAGGGATTTGAGAATGGCCAGGACATCAGGTCCAGCTATGGGCACAAAGTTTATAAAAGGAGGAACTGATGGAGTAGACTTTGAAAGGGGTATCACCCGGCCCGAGACTGTCTTGAATACTTTGTACTTTCTCAAAAAAAGAAAGAAGACAGCTCCTCACACCATTGAGATGATTCAGGAAGGACTGTTTGTTCTGCAACAGGTGCCAAAAGGCTTCTCACAATGGAGAAAATCTCCTTTGCCTCCCTAATAGCTGCATAGTAGTCTCTCTGAGCTTTGCGGAGAGCATTTTTGGCCAATGGACAATAATCCAGACTCCAGCATCGTTCCAATGTTTAGCAGCCCAATTTAAGGTCTCTAAGAGTGCCTGAATACCATGGTTTAGATGGAATTGGTCTCAGTTGCCTGGAGGAGGGGGGTTGTAACACTTTGCCAACTCCTTGGCTAATCCAGGGAAAAAAGCTATCAATCGCTCCCTCAAGATCAAACATGGGCGAGGGACAGGTCACTGAGATAGCCCTAGAGAGAGCCGGAATGTCAATCTTCCGAGCCGGATTATTATAAGGAAGGAGGTATCCCTATAGACCAGGAAAACGGTACCAAATAATTGTATTGTATTGTATATTGGATTTATATAGCGCTTATCACCCAGGGGTCTCTAAGCGCTTGCCTTGGGAACCCGTCCTGGTTTTTCCCTGTGAGATAGCCCCTACAGGGCATCCCCAAGGTGAAAGCCAGGCATCCCGCCGCGGGGGGCCGTTGTGGAGATTAAGCAAGCTTAATGCCCAGAGTTGCAGAGTGTGAACCCATGATTAGGTCAGGCGCCGAAGCGAGAATTATCGATTCCGTGGACATTTGAGCTCAAGACCCTGCCGCGTCGGGAATTGAACCCTGGTCCTGGGTCTGACCTCTGCTTCAGGGTCTGCCTGCTCTAACCAGTGAGCCACACTTCTCCAATGCAGACAAGGCGAAATTGGAGCATACTAGGTCTATTATATGTTCCCCTTGATGTGAGGGCGCCTTTGTCCTCTGGGTTAAGTGTGCCAGATCAAACATATCCATTAGCTCCCTGGAACCCATGGACTCAGGGCAGTCTAAAGGAGGAAAGTTGAAAAACGTAGGGCTCGATGAATGATAACATCATCCAGGGCTCTCAGGAAGGCTCCAGGAGAACCAGGGTAGCTGGTAGATCAATGTACCGCCCAGTGTGTAATGGTGCGATATGACGATGGAGAAGTCAAGTGCCTCCCCCTCCACTAACCCCACTGTAGCCTCATAGGAGAAGACCCATGACTCCCTAAACACCACTGCAATCCCACCCCCCTTCCAGTCTTGCAATTAAATCTTGCAATTTTAACCACATCGCTGCTGAGGTTATTTTTCCTCTGTGCTGCGAATTGCCATTTTGCTGGTGTCATGACGAGCTCAGCTCGTCATCAGCACAGCTCAACTGTGCCTCATGACGAGCTCAGCTCGTCATGAGCATGGAAGGGGTTAAAACCCACAGGGATGGCAAGCTCAACCACCGGGGCACAAGATTCATGGAGCCAAGTTTTGGTTATGAATAGCACATCTAAGTGACCGTCTGAAAGGAGTTAGCATATATCTGGCGCATGTTTGACCATGGAGCGCGAATTAATGAGTGCCGCCCAAATTCTACTCTCTTTCTCAATACATAGGGTGGGGGCAGGCTCCTTGGTATGATGGCAGAATTGACATAGGGGACAAGTTCGATAAAAACTCAGGAGGACTGCCCATTTCTCCCCACCAGTGCACCTGGTATTATTCAGAGCCATCAAATTCTTTCAACTGAAGTATCTCTTATCTTCTTGCTCCTCTAATGTGGGAGGGACAGCGTGTCTTGAGCTGGTTGCTCCCGGGGCATGGACGGGCACAGACGGATCTGGCCTTCGGCGCGCCTTCGGTGCACCGCTGGCGGGCCCGCTGAGAGCACCCGCTTAGCTTACACAGCATCCTGTTTAAGTAGGAAGGCTGGGCTGGGGAAGGAGCCACAGCTAGAATGCTAACCTTGCCACGGGCCCGCTCTAACAGACGGACACCGAGTTAGCATATGAAGAAAAAAAAAGGTAGCGTGTACTAGCCAGATTTTAAAAACAGCGGTACAAATCAGGCACTTCAATCAATTTTTTAAAATATGCGGAACATAAGCCCCCACGCACAAACAGCAAACTCAATGTCACAATTACTGGTGCAAGAGCGCAGCATCGGGTTAAGTTGGAAGTCTTGGCTGGGGGAGGAGCAACAGCTAGAATGCTAACCTTGCTGCTGGCCCACTCTAACAGACAGACACCGCGTTAGCGTGTGAAGAAAAAAAAACAGGTAGAGTGTACTAGCAAGATTTTAAAAACAGAGGTACAAATCAGGTACTTCAATCAATTTTTTAAAATATGCGGAACATAAGCCCCCCACGCACAAACCGCAAACTCAATGTCACAATTACATGTGCACGAGCGCAGCATCCGGTTAAGTAGAAAGTCTGGGCTGGGGGAGGAGCAAGAACTAGAACGCTAATCTTGCTGCGGGCCCCCTCTAAGAGACGGACACCACGTTAGCGTATGAAGAAAAAAAAACAGGTAGCATGTACTAGCAAAATTTTAAAAACAGCGGTACAAATCAGACACTTCAATCAATTTTTTAAAATATGCCAAACACCCTGTCTCCTATTGTGACTACCCATCAGGACTGGAGATTTTACTTGGGATGTTACACGGTTGTCGATACGTAGTCGGTGAGCACTATTTTCTTTCAGGTGCTGTTGCAAAGTCATCCTGTGCCCTGGGCAACTCCAACTTTTTGCTGACTGATACTGGTGGTAACTGACTCTGACTGACCCTGGGCTCTGCCTAACCAGGCCCAAGGCCAGTGCTATGCTGAAAGAGACACATTAGAATACAGTTAAAACACCTACATACACTAGGGTACGCAATGGTATGGTGGGGTACCCCTGTTATTGCCATGACCTACCCTATAGTCCCCTAGTATATAATAGGACAGGGGGATTGAGACTACCTAGAAGTCCCAAGTATCCTGCAGCATGCAGTTTAGAGGCCTACAGCCTTTTTCTGCACTTGCATGTGTGCACTGCTGAAGCCTGAGGTCATTTTAAAAACAGCTCAGGGTGCCATGACCGCTTTTAAAGAGTGAATTGTGCCCAAAATCGACTTTAGTGTTTGGGGCACTTAAAATAGATAATCTACAATAAATTGGGATATTAGGGAACGCCAGAGCCCCCCCCCCCAGGTATCTCAGGGGTGGGGGGTCTGGTATTTATAAGGTACACCCTATAAAATGATTTTATATATGCTTGGGTAGAGTGAAATTTCACATTTCACCCCCACATTGTGGTAAAGTGCTGATCAAATTCGAATTTGATGCTAGAAGCGCGGTGAAGGGAGAATCTGCAATATTTCTACAGATTCAGAACCCCTAAAGTCTCCCCTAGTTGCACATGGGGTGGGGTTCCTGTAGATATAAGATACTTATAAAATATGTTTTTGTAAGTCCTGGTGCTGGAAAAATGGCCCATGTCATTTTTCCAATTGCAAATCCCCTGTTACATAGGTTAACATGGTAGGACGTTATTGATTAATAACTCTTGATAGGAGAGGGATAGAAATGGCATTCATAGACTTCCCAGAATGGTATCAATAAATCCAACCATGTCCTAATGCTGAATTTCCCTTAAAGTGGACATACAAGAAGTTATAAGTCTTTCTTGTTTGTAAGTCCGAATTCAGCCTTCCAGCCTGGCTAAGTGGATTAGCCAGGCTGCTTTGAAGTGGTGATAGAGAGCCTCTGGGCTTAACCAGCTCTGCTGGCAGGGCAGGGTGCTGCTCCATAGGAATGCAAGGCCAGGGGGAGGAGTCATAAACTATGTTCTTCAAAGTGGAGAGCAGAGACCAGTGTCATTTACAGCTCTGAATCTCCCACCTTAGGCAGATGGTAGGATTAAGGAAGGTATGAGCAGATGCAGTGGAAAGAGTCTACGTAAATTAGCCATCCTATGGTATTGTTTAGCCAGCTCTTAGCTCCCTGCTGAAAAATCAGCCATTGAGGATTTGGAAGCTTTGATGCACTCTGGGAGTAAATAATGCCACACTCTACAAGATGTGGTCATATTTTGGAGGAGTTACCCTGCTCCCATTGGTCAGAAGTGACCTCCTACTTTACCCAGAGAACTAGGAATAAGATCTGCTGCTTGCACCGTACTGAAGCAAGAAGTGCCCTGTTGAGAAGTTTGCTGTGAAAATATTTCTAAGGCTTGACCTCTGAAGACTGCACCATCTGAAACTACAGCCCTGTGGATTATATTGCTAAAAAAGAATTAAAGAGTGGACTCCCTGAAAGGTACAGTTTAAAAGAGCTCATCAGGAACATCACCAACTAAATCTACACCTTGGAGAACCATCAGTGGATTTGTAAGGGTTTTGTACCAGTGGACCATCTTGGAGCTTCAAGACCTTTGGAGTGCGTCTGAGACACTTTGAGACCCCTTGAGGAACTTCAGGAAGAAATTCAAGAAGTTTGGAGAACTTTGGACCAACTTTGAAAAAAAGCTCAATAGAGGGACCGACTCAACCTTGCCAGCCAGGCTGCCTGCCTTCAACCACGAGCTGGCAAAGCCAACGAGGTTCGTTCCGCTAAAAGCTCCATTGCTCCAAGTTCCAGAGATTGACAGGGACTAGAAGAAAACTGAAGCCGGCAAACCCTCACAAGGTCCGGCTACATGAGGAGCATCAAGAGACCCCGCAAGAAAAAGCTCCAGAAATGTGTCTAAGTCCGCACGTAGAAAAGGTGACTGGGAGCAACCACAAAAGCCAATCTGCCTGCCTTCCATTGCTTGCTGGCCTTGATTCCCGGTTTGACCCGTTGAAGTGATCTTGAGAAATTCTCTAAGTCTGATCCAGGGAAGTTGTCTGGGACCTCTTCACAAGTCAAGCCAGTGAACCCTCACTGAATCCGGACTGGCTGAGAGCTTCGAGGGGCCTCATGAAGAAAAGCTCCAGTAAAGTTTCTAAGTGTGAAGGTAGAAACTGAGACTGGGACCTGCCGCGAACTGTAGCCGCTCAGGGCTACATAGCGCCCGGCCTGAAACTTTGACTTTGCCCTAGTCTATCACGAGCAGGTATCACAATATGGTGCTATAATCTTCTAAGTGCTATATTTTATTAAATCTTTGAAAATTCATATCTCTGGTTCCCTATATTGGATGTTTGTTGTTTTAGTGTCATTTTAAAGATAAACGTATTTTCTATTTTTATAAATTGGTGTTGGATTTTTATGATGAATTGAGTCTTAAATATTAGCTGAACTTGTGTTTTTAAATGCTTTACATGGTACACAGACAAAATATCGAGTTTTAAATTTCGATATACAATTATATCGAAGTTTAAATATCGATGGGACATAATATAGAAGGTAAGAAATATCGACAGTCTTAATATCGATATTAGTAATATTGAAGTTTTAAATATCGATGTCAATAATATCGAAGTAAATAATTTCGATGTTACTAATATCGATTTTTAAATAAATTTAGTGTATATTATATTGTATTTATTATGTTTTATTATTTATTTTTAATGTAATTTAATTAAATATTGTCTTTTAGTGCTGTAGCGGGTTGTGGGTTTATAGGGAATAGGGTGGGAAGTAATTTAATTATGTTAAATTAATTATTAATTAGTAGGAATTATTAATTAATTAATTGAGAATTAATTTGTAATTAATTTTTAATTAATTGATTAATTGATAAATATGTTCTGTAGGGGGTTATGGGTTTATAGGGGAATAGGGTGGAAAGTAATTTAATTATGTTAAATTAATTATTAATTAGTAGGAATCGTTAATTAATTAATTGAGAATTATTTGTAATTAATTTTAATTAATTGATTAATTGATAGATATGTTCTGTAGCGGGTTATGGGTTTATAGGGGAATAGGGTGGGAAGTAATGTAATAATGTTTAAATAATAATTAATTAGTAGGAATCATAATTAAAAATAATTGGTAATTATATTTAATTATTTTGGTAAATATTTTTAATGAATTGATAAATATGTTCTGTTGCGGGTTATGGGTTTATAGGGGAATAGGGTGGGAAGTAATTTCATTATGTAGAATTAATTATTAATTATTAGGAAGCATACATTTATTTTTAATAATTGGTAAATCAATTTAATTAATTGGTAATTAATTTTAAATAATTAATTAATTGATAGATGTAATTTATAAGTATGTAATTTAAACCCCTACGCTATCCAACACTTTCCCTACTGTTGCACTCTCTGGAGTTGGAATAGTAATTGTTACCCCTACGCTATCCAACACTTTTCCTACTGTTGCACTCTCTGGAGTGGGAATAGTAATTTTTACCCCTACGCTTGAGGAAATATAAATTTTATGGTCAAGTTGTGTTCCCTAGCGTGTACCCCACCGTCTCCATGTACGAGTTAAAGTGCATGTAACTTCCCTCCTGTACCAGCTATGAAGATGCAAATACATTTGCGTCCAACGTTAACATGTCCTCTTTCAGACCCACCCTGAATGGGTTGAATGGTCCGTTCCTAAGTATGCCATGCCAACGTCTTTTTGTGGTGTACTTCTCCGTTTTTCAGCTCTAGCTGAGTAGGCCCTGAATTTCTGCCACCGAGCCTCTTTTCTGGCTTCTGACTCCAAGGGCCTCTGCCCCGGCTGCCTCTGTACCCGTGAACTCTGACTTACTTTCAGCACGGCCCCTCGCGCTCAGCTCAGCCTGCTGCCTGCCAAGATTGACTATAACCTTCGAGTTATCTGTTCCGCTCCCCGAAAATACATTCCTGCCTGCTAGCTTCAGTAAACATCCCCCTCAGCGGCAGAGCCAAAGGGCCGGCCTGTCTCTGTGCAAGTAATACAAGTAATTCATAGCTTCCGTTACCATGCTTCCATGGAAGGCCCCGTGCCCCCACGCTTCTCATGCAGACACTTAGACGCTTATACACGCATCCACAGTTAGTATAGAATAGCTTCTGCCCTAGAGACCCTTCCGTCCAGATAACATGGTTCCTAAAAATCAGATATCAGATATGATAGAAGTACAAGTTGATCTGACATGCCAGACTTCTGTCTCTTTCCGTCAGTGTAAATGTCAAGTCCCCTGCACCCTCCGGCTTCATGTCATTCACACGTCATGCAGCTGCGCGCGCATCCAAGTTTCCAATTTCTGCTGACATTGCAACATTTCTGTTAGTGCCACCCCTTTTGTGACACCTACCTGTGACGTTTCTAGCACACACCTCCAGTTCACGCCTAGTCCACGCCTTCTGATTACGTACTAGTAACACGTGTATACTGTTATCTTGTCTTCTCTCAGCTGTTACGCCTACTATAACTGTTTCCTATGACATGAATTAAGTATATAAGCTATGTACTGTCAATAAAATGTAGCGCGCTCTATCCCTTCTTCCACCCCTGCGGTGGGAAGAACATGATATTATGGTCCTGACCATTCCTTTTTGAGGAATAAAACCCCTAAGAACTCTAACACCACGGACTCGGGTTCTTTCTTTCCGACTTGAGTTATTATTGATTAAATACTTACCTGCATAGAAATTAAGAGAGTAAATTAATTATTTACGTCATTTTGGCGCCCGAACAGGGACCCCTCCCCCACCTCACGCGCCGGTTGGTGCGTTGCAAGCTATGTCCCCTGCCATCCGTTAGATGGAAACTACGCGTACCGGCAGGATTTCCTGCATCTCCCTCTGACCTACGGAGGTGACGAAGACTGCGATCAGTACCCAGACGAGGCGGTGAGGAGTGCGGAGGATCCCGACCAGAGCCTAGCCGAAAGAAGCAAGGTCCGAGGTGTCAAGAGGCCCACCAGGTTTCCGAAGTTTTTTTTCCGAAGTTTTCCGAAGTTTTCCGAAGTGTCAAGTCGAGTCCAGTCGAGTTTTCCGAGGCCTTCTGTTTCCGTGCTTCCCGGTGAGTACCATTGCTGGGACGTATCTAGACGGGTTTGGGTACACAAGTCCGGTCTGCACTGTTTTTAGGCAGTGTATCTGTACTGTTTAGCAGTATATCTAGTATTCTGAATTTCTGAATTTCTGCACTGTTACACCAGTGTATCTGTACTGTTTAGCAGTACATCCAGTATAGGGGGTAGTCATCTATGTCTCAAATGTCTTTTCATGTGATTAATGTCGTGGTATGAATGTGACCGTTTTAATGTGCATTATTGTGGTTCTTGTAAAACTAGCCATATCCAGTATTAAGTAGTAAGGATTGAGCATTCAGTAATAAGTAAGCAAAATGCCGTTTTTTAACAAGTTAAAGCAGATAGGAACTAGGAAAGGGATACTGGAGGAAGAAATTCCTATTCCCCCTAGGGACACTCCAGGTAACTTTATGTACCATAAGCATGGCATAGATGCCATATTATATCTCGATTTATGGACTGACTATACCAAACATCTAGACGAAAGACACAGATGGCCCGCTACCGGAACATGGGATGCCGAGTGCATCATGAAGGTAGAAGAAGCATTATGGAAAAAGAAAGCTAGACAATCTCAGAAAGACGCCATAGAATTTTGGCGTAAGGAAGCACATAAGCGTGCTGAGAGAGCATTACGTAGAGAGGATAGACTTAAAGAATCAGAGAAAGCCCAAGAAAACGAACTAGTTACAGAGGGGATCCGAGTAAAAACAGAACAAATAGACCGTGCACGAAACAATCTCGTAAACGGTATGTATCTCGCGGCCGAGGGTACACCTGAGGCCCTATCAGAAATACCGAAAAACTTACCGCCACCATTAGTTCCAACTAAAGTAATGTATAAGACTACTAAAGACATATTCCTAAATTCTTATCTAGAGGATGTAGCACCGGCTTACACCAATCTGCCTGTTCGTGCCTTGCCTGCTGACAGGGACGGGGGTGGCACCCCGCCCCCAGATCATGTTCCGCCGGTACCGCGACAGACCTCCCCCGTTCCGCCAGCCCCGCCACTTCCCGCACCCAAAATTGACCTACCGAAACAACGTTTACCTGATCCAACTAAACGACAAATTCAAGTTCAGATACAGACTCCACAGGGAGATAATGCACAAGCCTCCGCTTCAGGAGGTGCGACCGCGGGTCTTGGGACCCCGCCATTAACACACAGATTCAATCTCAGGGATATGCAGAGTCCTCTCACGTTCAGGTCACCCCGCCTTGACGCATTAAAAGAAAACCTTTCAGTTTGCAGATATGATCCAGTACCCGGAAAAGACGATCTAATGATATTGGCATCACTACGGTTAAGATCTGCTACTGATATCTTGCTATGCTATGTAGGAATGAAGGACCGTCTAGATAGAATATATGAGTTTGTTCAGACAGGGAAAGACCCTGACAGTATTAAGGAGGCCATGGAGAAACAGAAAGTTGACATTCAAGCACAGATACTACGTTTTTTTATAAATTGCCTAATAAGAGAACAAGACAGGCCTGGAACAGATCAGAGTGAATTAGATGCACTGAACAAGTGGGGTCAAAATATAGCTGAAGGAAAACATGACAAGGGGACTTGCATAGCCAGTATGTGTAGAAAAATAAGAAAAGCAGTGATAGCAGTACACCAAAAAGAGAAAGAAAAAGCTTCCTCCGAGGAGGAAGAAGAACAGGAAGAACCAGTAAAGACTACAGATATTATAGCGTATGTAGGTAAAGGAACTTACCTTAGGAAGGGTATCCGTCCGGAAAACAAGAGAGTTTTTCTCTCTGCTTTAACAAATCCGAATTCTTCTGAACATCAGTTTCAGGAGACTGATAAAAGGCTTCGAGATCGAGTAGGGTATCATGTACTCAACTCTATGGATGAACAAGAACTAGCCCGATCAGCCATATTATGGGCCGAAAATCCAGACATATATAATGATGATACCTTAGCACAGACGTTTCTGAACCTTTCTCCAGACGAACAGAAATTAGCAGGTGTATACATGATTCAGCACCTCCTCACGAAATACAGAAACCAGCATTCTGATCCAGGTCCCTTACATGAAACATTAGAAGCACTACTTATGGATAGATGGAGAGGTTTCAGTACCAAGTTAATACAAATAATTCTAGAACAACGACATAAATATAACACTTTCGTAAGCTCTGAATATGTTCCCGCCCCGCCTCCAGAAAGGAAAATGTACCACATGCAATGCGGGAGTGGCATTGAAAGCCAGAACCCCTTACGAGAAGTACACCCAGTTATGGGTGAGGATCACCGTTTGAAACGCGTGTATGTTCACACGCCACTGACTAAGTTAGAACTGTTAGAAATGAAGAAACTAGTCCCGTGTCATGATAAAGACCCTGCAGGTTTTCACAGAGAGCTTAAAGACATGTTACTAATGGGGGATTACACGTATGAGGATATCATGAAAATGTTGAAGGTACTGTTGCCCACGGGCATCTACGAGAAATTAAAAGAAAAAGACTGGGAGGTGGGAGACACAAAGATTGCATGGGCAGAAATAGAAGACGAAGAAAATAAACGTGTCCCAGGGGTAGGCCTTGGGGACAAAACTAAAGCATTACCAGGTTTAATAGTACAGGTTCTGCCAAGACTATTGGCAACTAGAAAAGAAGACTGGGATGCAATCTCGTCCTGTAAACAGAAACATGATGAAGATACTAGTGACTTCTATTCAAGATTCGAGAAATGTTTCATTATTAATAGTGGCCTCAAACCAAGTAGCGAGTCATATCCGCATCTTTTTGTATCAAAACTAGTCGAGAATTCCCTACCATTAGTTAAAAACCGAGTGTACAAAGTTGAAAGTACTTGGCAGGCAAATACGCCATCCCAGATGTTACAGATGCTCCAATATCATCAGAACAGAATTAGAGAAGAACAAGATCAGGAACAAAAACGCATGAAAGACACGAAGATGAAAATGTTAGTAGCTCAGACGGTCCCAGCAGACGGTCAGAGAAAGGGTGGGACCCAGACAAGTCACACTACAGCTCCCGTTAAAGGGACATGCAATTACTGTAAGCAGACAGGTCATTACGTACATGAATGCCCAGTCCTGAAACATAACATAGCAACAGGTAAAACTAAAGAAAGACCGCATCCGCCTAGACAAGACCATAACCAGCATCAGTCTTCACAGAATACACCTAATACACAGCCTATGCATGCTTCTTCACCTCCAGCACAGACAGTAGCGGTATCACAGCCACAGCCCATTGCCGCGTCCCAGCAAGTTTCACAACAGATGTACCAGTATGCCCAGTCCGCTTACCCTGATTATCAACGATATACATGAAACAGCCTAGAGAGGGAATTTGGCTTGCCTCTTATTGAAATTCCTGTAGATCAAGAGGGTCCTTATGTACACAGTCAAGTATTGGGAAAAGACAGAAAGTTTTTAATTGACACAGGGGCAAGCCGCACCACAATAAGTCATAATGAAGTCCCAGGGGCACCCCTCTCAGGCTCACAGAATGTTTCCCTTGGCTTTTCAGGACAGCCCATTGTAAATGAAGTATCAGAACCAGTCCCCCTGGCTGTGGGTCCATTATCACGTGTTACAGACTTGTTACTTACAAAATCATGTCCAGAAAATCTGTTAGGAATTAAAACATTGAAGGCTCTAGGAGCTATAATCTGCTGTTCCCCGGAGGGAGTTAGACTCTTTCTACGGGATTTCAAGGGTCATTATGTTTTGCGAGAATTCGATGTCAGATTGAAAAATGTACCAGATCACCTGTGGGCAAAAGGCCCAACTGATGTAGGTTGTATGCATATCACACCATACCGTGTTACACTCAAGACAGGAGTTGTACTACCCCGAATCAGACAATACAAGTTACCACCCGATGCTGTAGTGGCTTTACTGGAAATAATTGAAGAGCTTATAGCACAAGGAGTGGTCGTAGAGACCGACTCCAATATCTGTAATTCACCCATTATTCCGATTCTTAAACGTACTGACCCCAATGCACCGCCAGTATATCGGCTGGTGATTGATCTTCGAGAACTGAATAAATGCATTATTCCACAGTACCCTGTGGTTCCCGACATCTCATCCTTATTGACTGCTATTGACTCAGAAGCAACGTTCTTTACTGTAATTGACCTCAAGAACGCCTTCTTCAGCGTGCCTATTGATCCAGAGAGCCAATATCTCTTCGGATTCAGTTTAAATGGACGCAGTTTCAAATTTTCACGCGCACCTCAAGGATTCACAGAAAGCCCCAGCATCTATAGCCAAGCACTGAAGAGACAACTTGATTGTATCACAATGCCAGTTAACACCGCATTACTGCAATACGTCGATGATCTGCTGATCACCGCACGAAGTGAGCCCGAATGTGAACAAGCATCACTGACAGTTTTACATTTTCTGGCAGACAAGGGACACAAGGTGTCTCCTTCGAAGCTACAATTCTGTGTTCAGCAAGTTGTGTACTTGGGTCACTTGCTGTCCAAAGTGGGGAGACAGCTCACTCCCGATCGCATTCAGTTAATTGCAAATATGCCACAACCGCAGACACAAAAAGAAGTGCGGGCCTTCATAGGCCTCACCTCGTACTGCAGACAATGGATTCCTCAGTATGCATTTCTAGCTAAACCACTCATTCAGTTAACAACGCAGGAGGCAGCAACTTCGACTGTCCTCCCTTGGACTCAGGAACACACACAAGCTTTTGAAGAATTAAAGAAAGCCTTATGCCAAGCACCAGTTTTAGCGACACCATGTTACAGCAAACCGTTTACACTTTTTGTTACAGAACGTGATGGTACAGCATTGTCTGTCCTCACTCAAGGTCAAGCAGGTTCACATAAGCCTTGCGCTTATTTCTCAAGTACATTGGATTCAGTAGCCCAGGCACTCCCTGCGTGCTTGAAGTCAGTAGCAGCAACAGCACTAGCAATCAGACAGAGCGACTCAATTGTTTTAGGACATCAGTTAACCGTACAAGTTCCACACTCTGTAGAGGTTCTGTTAAACAGAACCCAGACTCAGCACCTGACTATAGCACGACTGACAGGATATGAATTAACGTTATTCCAGCCACACATAGAAATCAGGCGCTGCAGCATTCTGAACCCCGCAACACTGTTACCTACAATTATGACAGATCCAGCCCCGCATGATTGTATAGAAATCATTAATGCAGTAACAAAGCCACGACGAGACTTAACAGATGTCCCACTGACAAATCCAGACCTGACACTTTATGTGGACGGTTCATGCATGAGAACAAGTACAGGAGAATTAGTGGCCGCATATGCAGTGACCACTGAAACTGAAGTTAAAGAAACACATCGTATTGACACACTGTCTGCTCAAGCAGCAGAGCTCATCGCTCTGACCCGAGCTTGTATACTAGCCAAGAACAGAAATGTTAACATATACACTGATTCCCGTTATGCGTTCGGAGTCGTACACGACTTCGGCATGTTATGGCAAGAACGAGGTTTCCTGACCTCTCATGGTGCCAAGATACAACACGGTCCCCTCATTCAAGCACTGTTAGAAGCAATACATTTGCCCTCGGGCATATCAGTCATGAAGTGTAAAGCACATACTAAGGTCACAGATTCTGTTTCCCAGGGTAATGACCTGGCAGATCAGACAGCGAAACATACAGCATTGACTCACACTCAGACAGCTGACATGACAAAGACAATAGTACCGACAAAGTGTATGGCAGTCAAGGATCCCGCTCTAGATGTAATTGATATTCAGGCACATGCTACCCCAGAAGAAATAAAGAGATGGATTGAACTAGGAGGGATCCAGACAGATCAAGGTTGGATGACGAAGGGAAAATCTACATGGTTTCTCCCTGACTCTATGGTTCAAGTCATGATTAATACAGCACATAGCCCAGCACATCTAGGAGAGAAAGCGATGTTAGACAGTTTACAAAATCTTTGGAACAATAAACACTTACGAGCAGCAGCAAAACAGAAAGTGCGTACTTGCATGATCTGTTGTCAATTCAATCCAGGTAAAAGCGTCCCTGTAGAGCAAGGTGGATTTCATCCTCCCGATCACCCTTTTGAAGTCCTCCAGATGGATTATATCCAGATGAACAGTTGTCGAGGATTCAAGTATGTCCTTGTAGTTGTTTGTGCACTGTCCCGTTGGACCGAAGCCTACCCAGTCCCAGATTATACTGCCCCGACCACTGCCCGGCAGTTGGTTCGTGAATTCTTCCCACGATACGGTTTGCCTCGTGTCGTGTACTCAGATAACGGACAACCCTTCTCGTCCGAGCTAATGAAACAAGTTTCTTTACTGTTAGGATACCAGTGGAAATTTCATTGTGTCCGACATCCTGAAGCCGCAGGCCTTGTAGAAAGGCATAATCAGACACTAAAAATCCGCCTTGCAAAGATATGTCAGGAGAAAGGGGTCGACTGGATAGTCGCCCTGCCCGTGGCACTGTTCTACATGAGAATGGTTGCCCACTCGAGATCAGGGCTATCCCCGTACGAAGTGGTTTTTGGCAGACCACCGAATATGTGGGGGACGCCCATTCCTAAAAAGATCACTGATGTTGATTGTAATATGTTGACAGATTACCTTGCCTCCTTGATGTCTGCACTCCAATCATGTCGTTCACAGGTTGCCGCAGCCTTCCCTGACAACACTGATGTAAAGCCGCACGATGTCCGTCCTGGGGACCTAGTATTGGTGCGAAATTTTGATAGGAAGAGTCCACTGGAGCCCCGCTGGAAATCCCCGAAGACCGTCCTTCTCACCACGAGGACCGCCGTGAAGATCGAAGGGAGAAAGGGGTGGGTCCATACGAGTCATGTGAAAAAATTCCATGAACTGAAACCAGACCGAGACTCGTCCACCCCCACCAAAGACTGTGTTGAGCCAAAAGACTTTACAGTTACCGAACGAGAAAAAACTCCCCAAGAGGAGTACAGGTCGAAACTCCGATCTAGCAAGTCAGACAGTTTAATTGTTTAAGTCCTCCCCTAGGTGAATCGGTTAAATAGTTTCTGACATGTATCCCCTAGATCGAGATAGAGAGAGAGAGAGACGATTCAAAAAACGTGCATATTGTAAATCACTTCGTAGTCACTGTATAGTGACACTATTAATCATGTTTATTCTGAGTATCTTAGTTATTGTTGCTAGCATTCTGCTACCTATCTACTGGCCTATTTTCAAGCGTGAACAATCTGTCTACAATATATCTGCTGAACATTCTTTTAGCGAGTTACCTCCACACGAACTCTCTTACAGACTTGCGCTGCGCAACAACACATTCATTAGTATGTTACACCACTCCCATCAGACTAACAATGCTACAGACTGCTGGATATGTGGCCGACTCCCTCCCTACCAGAATTACAAGGGAGCCCTTCCCCTCTTTCCGTACCCGTTCACTCACAATGGCTCCTGTGGGGCATGGTTTAAAATAATTAATTCCTTAGATCCTGATATTGCTGTCTTCGATGGGGGCTGGGTTTGGGGAAACTTGAACTTAGTCCTGCTCGACGTCTGTTACCCTGATAAGGAGGGACTCCCCACTCGAATAGGAACTGATCTAGAAAATGAAGTATATGGATTAGGTAATTACACAATTAGCCTTATGATCCTTACTGTTGAATCCGAGGCTGCACCAGGTCTGCCCCATATGCTAGTATTACCAGTCACTGGTGAATTATGTGTCCGAAAGAAAGGTTCAGTACACTTAGGTCATAGTAAATGCACTACTGTGGTCGAATTCAGTGATCATGGTAAATCGTCCTTTAAAGCTATCAGTCATTCCTATTTTGTTTGTGGTCATACCGCATACATACGCCTACCTCCAGATTGGGATGGTACCTGTTACATTGCATTCCTTCTGCCACCTGTTTTCCTAGCTCCCCCTGATTACCATAGAAATACAAATCTAGTAAAGAATAGACCCAGAAGAGCTATCCCACTTGTCGACTACACAGAAACGGCATGGGAACAGTACACTGATTTTAATAAAGGATTCTTTTTCTTTTTAGGACCTGTCCAAAACAGTAAATTAATACGTAGATTAACTAGAACACTTGAAGCTGTAGTACATGAAACTGCCTCCGCCTTAGGTAACTTAACAGAGGAGCAATCTGCTATGCGGGTTGTTGTCCTTCAAAATCGTCTTGTTATTGACGTCATCTTGGCAGATAGAGGTGGAGCCTGTAAGGTCATCGGGTCAAGTTGCTGTGTTTTCATACCACAAAACGCGCCATCTGTATATCAAGCTATTACCCGTCTGCATAAAATTGCAAATCAGATACATCAGAATCCAGGCACCTGGACTTGGTCCGGTTGGTTCTGGACCACGTTAACCGCTTGGGGATGGAAGATCCTATCCTTCCTAGGTTTTGGCCTTGTCATAGTATTCAGCTGCTGCCTGTGCCTACAGTGTGGGCCGGCGATATGTGGACTGTGTGCCACATCGTGCATTGAACATTCCAGTTTTCTCTCAAATAGACAACGGAAGAGAGATGAACAAATTATGTTACAAGAACAAACTGATCAATTTATGATGATCGATATATCCTGAAGGGTCCGTAGGGAACAAGGAGGGAATGAGGAAATATAAATTTTATGGTCAAGTTGTGTTCCCTAGCGTGTACCCCACCGTCTCCATGTACGAGTTAAAGTGCATGTAACTTCCCTCCTGTACCAGCTATGAAGATGCAAATACATTTGCGTCCAACGTTAACATGTCCTCTTTCAGACCCACCCTGAATGGGTTGAATGGTCCGTTCCTAAGTATGCCATGCCAACCTCTTTTTGTGGTGTACTTCTCCGTTTTTCAGCTCTAGCTGAGTAGGCCCTGAATTTCTGCCACCGAGCCTCTTTTCTGGCTTCTGACTCCAAGGGCCTCTGCCCCGGCTGCCTCTGTACCCGTGAACTCTGACTTACTTTCAGCGCGGCCCCTCGCGCTCAGCTCAGCCTGCTGCCTGCCAAGATTGACTATAACCTTCGAGTTATCTGTTCCGCTCCCCGAAAATACATTCCTGCCTGCTAGCTTCAGTAAACATCCCCCTCAGCGGCAGAGCCAAAGGGCCGGCCTGTCTCTGTGCAAGTAATACAAGTAATTCATAGCTTCCGTTACCATGCTTCCATGGAAGGCCCCGTGCCCCCACGCTTCTCATGCAGACACTTAGACGCTTATACACGCATCCACAGTTAGTATAGAATAGCTTCTGCCCTAGAGACCCTTCCGTCCAGATAACATGGTTCCTAAAAATCAGATATCAGATATGATAGAAGTACAAGTTGATCTGACATGCCAGACTTCTGTCTCTTTCCGTCAGTGTAAATGTCAAGTCCCCTGCACCCTCCGGCTTCATGTCATTCACACGTCATGCAGCTGTGCGCGCATCCAAGTTTCCAATTTCTGCTGACATTGCAACATTTCTGTTAGTGCCACCCCTTTTGTGACACCTACCTGTGACGTTTCTAGCACACACCTCCAGTTCACGCCTAGTCCACGCCTTCTGATTACGTACTAGTAACACGTGTATACTGTTATCTTGTCTTCTCTCAGCTGTTACGCCTACTATAACTGTTTCCTATGACATGATTTAAGTATATAAGCTATGTACTGTCAATAAAATGTAGCGCGCTCTATCCCTTCTTCCACCCCTGCGGTGGGAAGAACATGATATTATGGTCCTGACCATTCCTTTTTGAGGAATAAAACCCCTAAGAACTCTAACACCACGGACTCTGGTTCTTTCTTTCCGACTTGAGTTATTATTGATTAAATACTTACCTGCATAGAAATTAAGAGAGTAAATTAATTATTTACGTCACGCTATCCAACACTTTCCCTACTGTTGCACTCTCTGGAGTTGGAATAGTAATTCTTACCCCTACCCTATCCAACACTTTCTCTACTGATGCACTCTCTGGAGTGGGAATAGTAATTTTTACCCCTACGCTATCCAACACTTTCCCTACTGTTGCACTCTCTGGAGTTGGAATAGTAATTTTTAATCCTATGCTATCCAACACTTTCCCTACTGTTGCACTCTCTGGAGTTGGACTAGTAATTGTTACCCCTACGCTATCCAACACTTTCCCTACTGTTGCACTCTCTGGAGTGGAAATAGTAATTTTTACCCCTACGCTATCCAACTCTTTCCCTACTGTTGCACTCTCTGGAGTTGGAATAGTAATTGTTACCCCTACGCTATCCAACACTTTCCCTACTGTTGCACTCTCTGGAGTGGAAATAGTAATTTTTACCCCTACGCTATCCAACACTTTCCCTACTGTTGCACTCTCTGGAGTTGGAATAGTAATTGTTACCCCTACGCTATCCAACACTTTCCCTACTGTTGCACTCTCTGGAATTGGTATAGCAATTTTTAATGGTACGCTATCCAACACTTTCCCTACTGTTGCACTCTCTGGAGTTGGAATAGTAATTGTTACCCCTACGCTATCCAACACTTTCCCTACTGTTGCACTCTCTGGAGTGGGAATAGTAATTTTTACCCCTACGCTATCCAAAACTTTCCCTACTGTTGCACTCTCTGGAGTTGGAATAGTAATTGTTACCCCTACGCTATCCAACACTTTCCCTACTGTTGCACTCTCTGGAGTTGAAATAGTAATTTTTAACCCTACGCTATCCAACACTTTCCCTACTGTTGCACTCTCTGGAGTGGGAATAGTAATTGTTACCGCTACACAATCCAACACTTTCCCTACTGTTGCACTCTCTGGAGTGGGAATAGTAATTTTTACTCATACGCTATCTAAAATGTATTTAGCTTTTTTCTTAGTATTATGTTGTTATTAATTGTTATTTATGTGAACATTTTATGTAAATAAATGTATTAGTAATTTACTACATTTTTATTTGTTTTTAAGTTATGAAAATAATTAATTTAGAGTTATTATTAATGAAAAATATTGTATGTATCATATATTTATTCATATTAATTTGTATTACATTATGTATTAATTTTAAATATTATAGTACATTTTTAAATATGTTTATCATATTTATAAGTATTATTTTGTTAATATTACATTTTTATTATATTTTAAAAAAACGATATTTTACAAAAAACGATATTTTTGTCATTTTATATTTTAATTTCGATATATTTGTACTTACCTTTTTAGGGATAGGACTCCTATATTTTTGACTTCGATATTTTTGTTCCGATATTTTTGTATATCAATATTTGTGTTATCAATATTTTGTCAGACATTCGCTTTACATACCTGTCTTTGAAGTTAAGCCTGTCTGCTCGCTGCCACGTTCCCAAGGGTTGAGCATAGGAATCATTTTACAAGACCTATGGTGAGTCCTATCATGTGTAAGTGGCTGTATTGCCAGTGGCGGACCTACAGTTGCTCCTACCAATAACCTACTTTCCAACAGGTGCACACTGCTCAGCAGCAGCCCTGCTTCCCCCATCGGTGTCTGCCTGCGGTGCGTGTTGCTCGCTATCTGGCAGTGCGCTCGCTGTTAAGGTCTCTTTATTTCAAAGTACACTTGTGGTATGAGTGACTATACTCTGTGCTTGCCCCAGGCTCTCTGAACATACAGTAGGAATGGAAGAGGCTGCACAAATCTCATCTAACGTGTTTTGTCTCATTCATAACGCAGACATGTGGTGTATATCTGTGCTCTCTTTCACTTTCTTTTTTGTTCAACAGTGCCAGCCGCCACCACCAACCACTCCTGAGACGCTGCCCTTGAGCAATGGCGGCCGCACAGAGGCGTAGGATGCGTGGACTCATTGGACCCAGATGCAGCTGCGCTTCAGTTGCGCGCAGGCTGTTAAGGTCTCTTTATTTCAAAGTACACTTGTGACATAAGTAACTGTACTCTTTGCTTGCCCCAGGCTCTCTGAACATATAGTAGGAATGGGAGAGGCTGCACTAATCGCATCTAATGTGTCACGTCTCTGCTTCATGAAGAAATGAGTGTAACCCACCACATGTCTGCATTACGAGTGAGAATCCTAAAACCCACAGACTGCACCGACCCATACCCAACCCTTGTGCGTTCTTTTTGTGCACCTAATAGGACCTAAACCTAATGGGAAAAGTACCACAAAACGCAGTTAAGTAAAGGAACTTTAACAATAAACTTCATTCAGCCACGTATGCCCCTCCGTCTGCCCCTCTCCCAAAGAAGCGTACTCCCCATGGAAAACAACGGCTCCACAGCATCAAACCCAAAACCTTGCACCACTAGCTGAATTGGCATCCTGCAAACACTGATCCCGCTGCCACCCCCCACCCCGCCCCCTTCCTCCCTAATCACAGGACCACTACCAAGCAGTAAATGATGTACCAGGAAAGAGGGGGACCCCCTGTTACGTTGCACACCTAATTAGACCCCTTTTACTGTGCTCCCCAAGGCTGCTGTCATCGAAATCTGTGCACCAGGCTCAGTGGGCACCTCTGCCACCTTGGTGCAGAAGCACAGTGGCCCCATGTAACTCGAAATGTGCTCCTTTTTTGCTCCACACAGACACATACCCAAAAGGCAGGGGGGGTGACTCTTGTTTGTAGCTTTGACTCTCACAGTAGTGCTAAGCTTTCTCCCCCGTGGCGGCGGCTGCCCCTCGGGTGCCAATGCATCGTTGTTCCCACACTCTCCACAGCTATCATAGCACAAAGACTGTACTGCCCCTGATACATGACACACGCCCTCCATGCATGTTGCCCTTTATGCCTAGTACTTCCACAATAAAAGCACTACATGTACCACACTTGTTCAACATCGCTACCCCCAAGAACCATCACTCCTCAATATTCACTTCTACTATCTAGTAACCTCAGCACCTCTAACTCCCCTTCCCCCATTCCCTACCACCCCATTCTGCCATCTCACCTGATGTTTTTGTTACAAGTGTTATTGGGCATCACAGAGTTTAAATTAAATTGTACACTCCATCAGTCAGCTACCTGAGTATCATCAGTGGTCCGTGGTGGTGGTATCTCATCAAAATAGGAAGAGTTAATCTCTGTGCACACATTTGGAAATTTAGAAGCCATCAGAATTTCCCACTTATAGCCATTAAAACAACCATTTGCAATACAACAGGTCTCACATTTGCAAAAATGTAAGCTATTGGCACTATAAATGACAACACCTTTTATTTATGTGTTTAAGTGCATGTTTACACACTGCTTGCAGGTTTTCAAGACACATAAATAAAAGACATTGTCATTTACCATGCCAATAGCTCAAACTCTTGCAAATGCGATACCTATTGCATTGCAAATGCTTGTTCTAAACTGGTGTGGTATCCATTTGTATTGCTTTCACTGTATTACTGTATGTATTTACCGAGCACCGAGACCGCCCTCATCGCCGCCACCGATGACATCCGAGCCCTGATGGACAATGGAGAAACAGCGGCCCTCATCCTCCTAGACCTCTCCGCGGCATTCGACACGGTCTGCCACCGCACCCTAGTACGGCGCCTCAGCAACATCGGAATCCAGGACAAGGCGCTGGAATGGATCATCTCCTTCCTCGACGGAAGAACACAGAGAGTCCGCCTACCACCGCACAAGTCAGAGGCCTCCGAAGTCATCTGCGGCGTCCCCCAAGGATCATCTCTGAGCCCCACCCTCTTCAACGTCTACATGAGCCCCCTCGCGGCCATCGTACGCAAACACAACCTCAGCATAATCTCCTACGCCGACGACACCCAGCTGATCCTCTCCCTGACCAACGACCCCGCCGCCGCCAGAGCCAACCTGCACGAAGGGATGAAAGAGGTAGCTGAGTGGATGACGACCAGCCACCTGAAACTGAACTCGGACAAGACGGAGGTCCTCATACTGGGCTCCTCACCCTGCGCCTGGGACGACTCCTGGTGGCCTCCCGCCCTGGGCACCGCACCCAAACCGACAGACCATGCACGCAACCTGGGCTTCATCCTGGACCCCTCCCTCTCCATGACCAGGCAAGTCAACAACATCTCCTCAGCGTGCTTCAACATCCTACGCATGCTACCGAAGATCTTCTGGTGGATCCCCACCGAGACCAGGAAGACCGTCACCCAGGCCCTCGTCACCAGCCGACTGGACTACGGCAACGCCCTCTACGCCGGTACCACCGCCAAGCTCCAGAAGGAACTCCAGTGGATCCAGAACGCCTCAGCCAGACTCATCCTCGACATCCCATGAACCAGCCACATCTCCGGACATCTGAGAGACCTTCACTGGCTCCCCGTCAACAAAAGAATCACCTTCCGCCTCCTCACCCACGCACACAAAGCCCTACACGACCAAGGCCCGAGCTACCTCAACAGCCGAGTCAACTTCTATGCTCCCAAACGCCACCTCCGATCAGCCAACCACGCCCTCGCCGCCGTCCCCCGCATCCGAAGAGCGACTACAGGAGGAAGGTCCATCTCCTACCTGGCCGTCAAGACCTGGAACTCCCTCCCGACCGACCTGCGCCTGACCCAAGACCACCTCTCCTTCAGGAAGAAGCTGAAGACCTGGCTGTTCGAGCAGTAGCGCCCCCCCCCCCCAGCGCCTTGAGACCCTACGGGTATGTAGCGCGCTTTATAAGTGTCACTGATTGATTGATTGAATGTGTTACACACTGCCTCTGATAAGCTTGTCTGCTCGTGCCAAGCTACCAAGGGGGTGAGCAGGGGTTATTTTAGAAGTGTTTCCCCCTTACCCTGACTAGAAGCAAGAGTCCCTATTTGGACAAAGGTACTTACCACTGCCAACTAGAGCACCCATTTCTAACACTATGCATTGGAGAAAACATCTCCCTGGCCTGCTAATCTCCCGCCGTTCATTCCATTGTAATGCTTTTACCTAACACTTGTAGAAAAGCTTGAGGTTAGAAAGATTCCACACGTTCCCTGAAGCCATATTGTAATTAATGAGGGATTCTCTTCAAGTAATTTACATGACCAGCTTAAGTCTCCCTAAATTGCTTATAAGTGTATTTCCTGTTATCTGATGTTCCAACATATAGTACCAACAGGAGGGAAAGAAGAAACTGGAAGAAAAAAATATAAACTACCAGGTACCCATAGTAATGAACATAAGCAAACCTAGTGAGGCTCACCAAATGTAGTTAATAAGTTTCAAAAGGCTCCAGAAAGCAGTGGTGTTTACTATCTACCACACAGAACCATCTCACGTTTGTGAAAGAAAATGTTACAAACCACATCTCAGAACACTGCTGCTGTTTGATCCCTGCAGCACAAGAAACTGTGTGCTTCAGGAAGACCACGATGAGATGCAGCAGACACACAAGTGGTGAGATGAAGAACACGTTGATTCCCTAATGCGGTGCACTCCAAAGGTACCTGCGGCACACGCAAGTGTTGACGTGGAATGAAGTACACCTTCAATTTCCTGATACGGTTTACTTCAAAATGCTTGCACGCACACCACGTTGTGCATAAGGAAAAGAAGTAGCACTTTATGACTCTATTGCTGCGAATTAAGACGGTGGTATGTTGTGATGAAGGAAAACACACACATGCGTGAGGAGCGGTGCATTCCAGTGAGGATGCATTCCAGTGACAGTACAGGTGCAGAAGCCATTGGAAGGGATGCAGACCATCAAGTAAGTTTATCACATATCAATACCGCATATTAAGATGTTTCAGGAGAAGCCGCTGCCTCATAAAGTATTTCTAGCACACAAGAAACTTCAACCAAACATTTTTGAAAGTACTTGCCAGATAAAGTGAAAATCTTTCAGTGTATTGCAAATGTTTATGGCACAAGCTTGCAATCTGATGGGTCCCAATGTGTTGGAGATCTCTGCATATTCTGCATAGATGACTCTCCACTAATTAGCATTAAGCAATCTTCTTTATTCTAAGTACGCACTCTAAATGGGAGAACAGCGATGAACACCTCGAAATAACCTCCTCTCCCATCGGCCCCAGCAAATGTTCTGTCAACATTTCAGAATGACAGCTGATGACAATAACAGATTAGTGATGACAATCTAAACCATGTCCTGCTAGGTATATGTAATTACTTACCATCATAACACAATCTCTCCTGTGTCCGAAGAGCAAAGGAGGTTTCGTTGACCCTGATGTAGAGGAAAAAGAGGAAACAATTGTAAGTGGAAAGTTTGTTGTGGCCCTTAAGTAGAGTTGTGGGTAGCTTCCCCGTACTTAAGAGAGAGCCTCCGTAGCTTTTCTTAAAAAAATCTGGTCATTTTTAGCCCACCACAAAATATGTTGCTCAACTTTTTGCAAAAGGCTAGACCTTGTTGTATTTCTCATGAATGGAGTACCGGAGCAAGGTGGCAAGTTTCACCTAGTAAATGTCACTTCCCTGGCAATATAGTAGTCTTTGTTATGCTCAGGGCTTTTGATCATAATGGTTGAAGTTAGTGCAGTACAGTAAAAGAAGGAGTATGGGTTTTGTGTAGGCCTGTTCAGCTATTGTTTACTACTTTTCTCCCATCTTTTACCAAGTGAACATTTTCAATTCCAAACATTTTCTAAATATGACGGTAAACATATTTGCCTGGTTGAAACACCATCATGAATCAACAACAATGAGTGGTTAATTCACTGTCATCTGCATCCCTTAGGCTAAATTGGTCTGAACGTCCTATTTTCAACATGTTTGTGATAGTTCACTAATGAAATTTTTCTTATTTTTTCAGAAATGTTCAGCTTTTTATTTCTTAACCATTTTGTTGTTTTTGTATTGTTGCTTATGTAGAGCTTTCATTTCACAGTTCACACCAAACTCGTGGCCCCTACTAAAAAAACATAGGTTTGTTCACAATAGTAGGTTTGTTTACAATGGACACTACAGAAGAAGAAGTAGGATGGAGGATGGAGGAGTGGAAATATAGCATCCGGGTGAAGGTGTACAGTGGGGATAGGAATAGTACAGGGTTAGAGTGGGAAGTAGCATGTGGGAGAAGGCACAAGATGGAAAACGATATAGAGTAAAAACTCTTCCCAGATGGTCCAGTATGTGACTCATTACACAGTGAAGAGAACCTGCTGAAGAAGGCTGGTTCCAGCACCCTAAAAAAGCGAAAAGTGGATGTAGCTCTGTGGATTTGGATGGGATGCACTGCTTGCGGTATGTCAATGATGTCGCTCGTTCAATCATGAAGTCAGTTAGAAGACGATCCTCCAGCTGGGATGATTCTGGTATATCCGCCCCGGAGGGGATGGCCGTGAGTAAAGCATGGCGTATCTGGACATAGCGGTATGATTCTTGTGGCCCTAGTTCGTACAATTCCCTCAGGCAGTCAAATATAACAAACTCTCCCCTTTCCCACATGTCACCCACCGTGGATATCCCAATGGTGTCCCAGTGAGAGAAGCCCTTGCTGTATCTCAAGTTTCCCAAGGCACGGGTATCCCAGAGCGGGTGAGTTTGGTAATTTTCCCCTTCAAACACAGAGCCGCTAGCGCCGTATGCCACAGTGCTGCGGTAAGTCTAGTAGGTCCAGTTAATTTTCTCACTCGACGCTGATCGTAGAGTGGGGCCAGCACAGTGTTGGTACCCAGTTGTGCCCTATCTGCTTGGAAAGCTGGGTCAGTCTGTGGAGCATGTATCCACTGGTTAATGGGCTTAAGGTGAATCGCCCAGTAATACAGGTTAAGATTCGGCAGCGCGATTCCACCATCATACCAACCCCTGTGTAATTTGGCTTGCGCAATACGCGTCGGGCGATTGCTCCACAGTAGGCCAGAAACTACTGCTGCCACCTTTTTGAAGTACCCTGGCGCCACTGGAAATGGCGTGTTTTCTGGTATGTATAGGAAGCGGGGTAAGGACATCATTTTATATAGCGCTGCTTTTCCCAGCATTGTCAATGGCAACCCAGCCCAGATCTTGACGTCTTGTTTAAGCTGTTCCAAGGGTGGCGCCAGATTCTGTTGTATGAATTCCGTTGGGTCCATTGTAACATGGATCCCCAAATATTTAAAAGAGGAGCCAGCTAGCCTTAAGGGGCAGTCGGGCCCAGCACCTGGACCGGGCCTTTCAGAACATACATTTTCGATTTGTTCCAGTTGATCGTGTAACCTGAAATTTTACCATGATCATCACACAGGTTCAAGAGCTCCGGTACACCGTGCTCGGGGTCTGTTAAGTACACCAACGTGTCGTCCATGTAAAGGGACAGCCGGTCTTCCCAGCCTTCCTTCCATTGTATCCCTTTAAGTAAGGGTGTTTGCCTTATCAAATTAGCTAGTGGCTCCAGGGAGAGCGCGAAAAGCAAAGGTGAGAGGGGGCTGCCCTGGCGGGTGCCTTTCCCAATGGGAATTTTTGGGAAATGTGGCCGTTCGCTACCACATGTGCCATTGGTTTTGTGTACAGCAGTCTGATCCATGATATGAATTTCGAGCCAAAGCCCAGACACACCAGAAGCTCAAACAGGTAGCTCCATTCCACTAGATCAAATGCCATTTTCGCGTCTAGGGCCAGTATTACTGTTTGATCATGGATCAAGTCCGCTCTCGCCAGTACCCCATGAACCCTGCGAAGGTTCAATACCGTGTTCCTATGGGGCATAAACCCAGATTGATCTGGATGTATGAGATCAGATAGATGTGTTATCAACCGGTTGGCTAGGAGCTTGGCCAAAACTTTACCTTCTGCGTTCAGCAGAGAGATAGGGCGGTAGGAGGAGCAATCCTCTTGCGGTTTCGGGAATCGCTACTATAGTGGCCGTTCTCTGATCGAGCGGAAGTTCACCCCTCTCTAGGCATTCCTCATACATGTCGAGTAAATATGTACTTAGCTCCTCTGGCTGAGACTGATACCATTCTACTGGAATGCCATTTGGTCCAAGAGCTTTGCCAGGTTTGAGCGCTCGTATAGCCAACTGCATTTCATCTCTAGTTATGGCTGCATCTAAGTCGGCTGCTGCTTCTGGCTGCAATATTGGGGTTTCTATCCTATCTAGCGCCTCCCGTGCCATATCAGTAGACACTACCCGTTCTGGGGTATAAACTTCCTCAAAATGTGCCGCCAATGCTTCCACTATTCGTTCAGGGCTTGTCTGAATTTCACCGTTGCTATCTCTCACTTGTTGGATCCCTCTGGAACTACCCCCCTCTTATCGAGCCAGGCCAGCATCTTTCCCGCCTTATCTCCCACATCGTATACCCTGTTCTGTGTATCAGTTATGTGCTTCTTCACCATCTGCCGAACGTGTTCCGTGTATAGTTGACGGTGGAGTGTGAGTGTATGCGCTGTGTCTGTTGTGAGGTTTGCCTCGTGCAAAGTTGTCAAGTCGCGCAGTGTTGATTCAAGCTTAGACTGTTCGGCTGCTTGCTCCTTTTTGTGGGCCGTGATGGAGCTTATTGCCTGCCCCCTCAACACCGTTTTGTAGGCCTCCCATAGCACCTCTGAAGAGGTCACGGTGGCCACGTTTTCTTTGAAATATTGTGTTGTAGCCTTCCGGAAGGTTTTCCTAATTTTTGGGATTTTGAGATATGATGCCTGAATGGGATATATACGGCTGCAAGACTTTTCTTGGGTGAAAACTGTTAGGGTGATCGGGGAGTGATCCGATATGCCTCTAGGATGGATGTCTGCGATATCGACGTGTTGTAAGCCGTCACCCAGAGCTAGAAAGTAATCAATGCGTGAAAGGCTGTTGTGGACCGTGAAAGGAAATGTGTATTGCCTATCTTGGGGGTGGACGTGCCGCCAGATGTCTACTAGACCCATTGCTGTTAGGAAACGTTAAAACTGGGAGGGTCCCCCGGTCGGGCCCGTCGCTGGGAATTTGTCAAGTTGTGTGTCTATTGTAGCATTAAAATCCCCTCCCAAGATTACATCGCCTTCGGGGAGAGACAACAAAAAGTCACTGAGTGCTGGAAGCATTATTGAGTGAAGGGATGGTGGGACATATACCGATACCACAGTTAGGGGGCGACCTTCCCATTGTCCCTGCAGGGCTGCGAAGCTACCCTGCCCATCCGTTTTCGTGCTCAGTGGAATAAATTGTGAGGATTTTTTAATCAAGATACCAGTGCCCCGGGAGCCCGAAGTGAATTCCGAATGGGCCACCATCTTGTACTCCCTCCTGTCTAAGGCCTTAGAAGCCCCCCCGTCAAGTGTGTTTCTTGTAAAAGCACTAGGTGGGGTTTTTGTCTCTTCAGCGCGTTCAGTACCAGGCCACGTTTCACCTTATCTCCAAGTCCCCTTACATTCCACGACCGTATTCGAAGGGGGGAGCCACGTGACCGTGACTCAGCGTTCCCCGAATTATGTAGCAGACCATCCGCCATTTCCAGTCATGCAGACACACAAAAATGAATCTAGGAGGAGTATCCGGATCTTTAGGTTTACCCTTCCAGCTATAGTATGTACACAAAAAGCACCAGTTTCTGACCGACATAGTGAATTTCCAACCAACAACCCCCCTCACCCACCCCCTCCCTGCCTCCCTGCTTAACGGACCTTCAACTGCCCGCCTCCCCAACTGAGCAGAGCGCTTAACCATCCCAAAAACAGAGTACTTGCACATTGGGGGCCTCCCTGCTCCCTTCAGGGTACCCAGGCCAGCGTCCATCCACGACTTTTGTGCAAAGTTAGTCAATCAAGGAGTCAGCGTCTGATTTGTACACGGGTTGTCCACATTATTTCCCCCCGGCAGCCTCAGATAGTTCTTGTGTCGGCGATTTGCTCGCGCCTCTTCTGTCTGACGTTTGTGAGCCAGTCCGGCTGTTGCCTCGATGTCCGTGGTTCATTCTGCCAGACCTACGCGGGGGATTCACATTGCGCCAGCCATCAAGCCAGTCTCTTGCCGCCTCGGGAGAGTCAAAAAACCAGACCTTCTTATCGGCGACCACCCGTAGCCGAGCCGGGAATAACTTGGAGTAGGGTAATTCTTGCTCACGCAACGTCTTTTTTACTTCTAAGAATGTCCTTCTCCGTCGTGTTCCCTCCGCCGTGTATTCAGGGAAAAAGGATATTCTTGAATTTTGAATTTGAATGGCTGCCTGGAGGATGGTGTCGCGATCTCGAAAGTTAAAAAGTCTCACCAGGATCGGACGCGGTGAGGCCCCTGGTACTCTGTGGGCCCGTTCCAAAGTGAAGAAGTTTGAGAGACCCTTGGGGGCTAGCTGGTTCTTGATCAGGTCTTCCACGTATAGATCTATAGCACCCGTGGTTTCAGATTCCGGGACCCCCAAAATACGAACGTTGTTCCGCCGGGAGAGTCCTTCATGATCATCCAGCTTTTCCTTGAGCAACTTGTTATCGGCTTGCAGTTTCTCCATTTCCACCTGTAGATCTGAGACATCCTCCACCAGGGATTTAGCTACCACCTCCACTTGCTTCACCCTTTCGCTCATTTTCTGGAGGTCCGCCCGAATAAGGGTTACTTCCGTTGCAGTCGCCACCACCGTCGCTTGCACCTGGGCCAAGGCGTTCAGTACATCTTCCAGCGTGGCTTTCTTCGTACCGTCTCCTTCCGTGCCTTTGCCCAGAGACTTGCGTTGTTCCATCTGGGGGGGAGAGACTGTTTCTCATAGGCAAATTTATCGAGCTTAGCTTGGGTGGAACTATTTCTGGACCCTCTGCCCGCCATGTTCACACACAAAGAGTTCAAGCACTGGTACACGCAGCCTGTGGTGATGGTCGCTTACGTCTTTTTTTAATGATGTCAGAAAATCATCTGTTGTTCACCTCAAGCAATTTTCCTGCATTTAGACATTATGTAATTTCCAGACGTAGTACAGCAAATAATTTAGGTCTTGCTACTGTTTAGATAATAATTTACTAGTCTTCACTCATTGGAAGTATATTTGTTGCCATTGATTAGTTAAAATGGTAAATGTTTTTCTGAATATTTTAAATCTCATTATTCAACTGGTTCGTTGTGGAATTTCACTTGCACAAGCATGGTACATGGCTATCTAAGTCCAGGAGCATTTGAGTACAAATATCAATGTCCTTTTGATACTTTGTAATAGACTTTTAGCCTGCTGCACTGGGGTACTCCAGTCATTATAGACCCGCTTCAGAGTGATTTGCCAGACTTGAAGGCAAAGGCTAATAAAATGGAACTGACACTTTAATGCCTGTATAGCCCTCTGAGCAGAGTATTAGAGTATTAGAACGTTCCACTAACTTAAAAAAAAACACATGTGACTCATAGGGAAAAGCTTTTGGCAACTTCTCCAGCTCTTATTGTAAAAAGCATTCTGATCATGTTCATGCACCATGTTTGTGCACTGCTCTATCAGTAACTTGAAGCATGGACAGCAAAATCTATCAAAGAAGAGTAGCACTTTATGACTCTATTGCTGGGAATTAAGACGGTGGTATGTTGTGATGAAGGAAAACACACACAAATGCGTGAGGAGCGGTGCATTCCAGTGAGGATGCATTCCAGTGACAGTACAGGTCCAGAAGCCATTGGAAGGGATGCAGACCATCAAGTAAGTTTATCAAATATCAATACCGCATATTAAGATGTTTCAGGAGAAGCCGCTGCCTCATAAACTATTTCTAGCACACAAGAAACTTCAACCAAACATTTTTGAAAGTACTTGCCAGATAAAGTGAAAATCTTTCAGTGTATTGCAAATGTTTATGGCACAAGCTTGCAATCTGATGGGTCCCAATGTGTTGGAGATCTCTGCATATTCTGCATAGATGACTCTCCACTAATTAGCATTAAGCAATCTTCTTTATTCTAAGTACGCACTCTAAATGGGAGAACAGCGATGAACACCTCGAAATAACCTCCTCTCCCATCGGCCCCAGCAAATGTTCTGTCAACATTTCAGAATGACAGCTGATGACAATAACAGATTAGTGATGACAATCTAAACCATGTCCTGCTAGGTATATGTAATTACTTACCATCATAACACAATCTCTCCTGTGTCCGAAGAGCAAAGGAGGTTTCGTTGGCCCTGATGTAGAGGAAAAAGAGGAAACAATTGTAAGTGGAAAGTTTGTTGTGGCCCTTAAGTAGAGTTGTGGGTAGCTTCCCCGTACTTAAGAGAGAGCCTCCGTAGCTTTTCTTAAAAAAATCTGGTCATTTTTAGCCCACCACAAAATATGTTGCTCAACTTTTTGCAAAAGGCTAGACCTAGTTGTATTTCTCATGAATGGAGTACCGGAGCAAGGTGGCAAGTTTCACCTAGTAAATGTCACTTCCCTGGCAATATAGTAGTCTTTGTTATGCTCAGGGCTTTTGATTATAATGGTTGAAGTTAGTGCAGTACAGTAAAAGAAGGAGTATGGGTTTTGTGTAGGCCGGTTCGGCTATTGTTTACTACTTTTCTCCCATCTTTTACCAAGTGAACATTTTCAATTCCAAACATTTTCTATATATGACGGTAAACATATTTGCCTGGTTAAAACACCATCATTAATCAACAACAATGAGTGGTTAATTCACTGTCATTTGCATCCCTTAGGCTAAATTGGTCTGAACGTCCTATTTTCAACATGTTTGTGATAGTTCACTAATGAAATTTTTCTTATTTTTTCAGAAATGTTCAGCTTTTTATTTCTTAACCATTTTGTTGTTTTTGTATTGTTGCTTATGTAGAGCTTTCATTTCACAGTTCACACCAAACTCGTGGCCCCTACTAAAAAAACATAGGTTTGTTCACAATAGTAGGTTTGTTTACAATGGACACTACAGAAGAAGAAGTAGGATGGAGGATGGAGGAGTGGAAATATAGCATCCGGGTGAAGGTGTACAGTGGGGATAGGAATAGTACAGGGTTAGAGTGGGAAGTAGCATGTGGGAGAAGGCACAAGATGGAAAACGATATAGAGTAAAAACTCTTCCCAGATGGTCCAGTATGTGACTCATTACACAGTGAAGAGAACCTGCTGAAGAAGGCTGGTTCCAGCACCCTAAAAAAGCGAAAAGTGGATGTAGCTCTGTGGATTTGGATGGGATGCACTTCCAAAGCCCAACAGAATAGCAGAGGGATATCTGACATGTCACCTTCTTGTTCCTGAATTGCCTTATTTCCAGACTGGCACTGCTACTGCTACATGTGCATATTATATTGGTCAGCCTTGTCTTGGTTGGCAAATGCAATGGGTGCCAGAGGTGTCTGGCTTCTAAAAGTGCAATTGGGTTTGCATGTGATGCACATGGGCAGTGGGTGCCAGTAGAGTTCCCCAAGGGAAGGTGTCCTCTTGCCATACTTTCAAGAAATATAAGATGGAGTGCTCTACTGTGCAGGGGTTGCTCTACAGACGAGTGGGTATATTTCAGTAAACATATTGATCCGAAAAAAACCTTTGGAAACATCGTGTTCAACCTGATAAGATTTATGTGCTGTGAGATTATGACATTAACAGAAGCTTTTATATCACATGTTTTAAATCTCACCCGGCTATTAATATACATGTATAACATATAGATTGACTTAACAGAGTTAAATGCATTGTGTATTTATGAAGGTACACATCTAGGCAGATGCATCACTTCATAAACCACTGCGCTACATTTTAATGTATTCAGGGTGGGCGTTCCCCCGCAAGAAAGGGTCATAGGAGAGGCGCAGTGAAATCTATAAGATTTCAATGCGCCTCATCTAGGATGCCAATGGGTCAAAACCTTGCGCCTGCCTCACGGCAAGTGTATGCGTGACGCAGGCCCTTTCACGTGGGGCTTGCCCATACTAAAGATCATAATTACTGCTTACATTGCTTATGTCTCTTTTTAATGATGTCAGAAAATCATCTGTTGTTCACCTCAAGCAATTTTCCAGCATTTTGACATTATGTAATTTCCAGACGTAGTCCAGCAAATAATTTAGGTCTTGCTACTGTTTAGATAATAATTTACTAGTCTTCACTCAGTGGAAGTATATTTGTTGCCATTGATAAGTTAAAATGGTAAATGTTTTGCTGAATATTTTAAATCTCATTATTCAACCGGTTCGTTGTAGAATTTCACTTGCACAAGCATGGTATATGGCTATCTAAGTCCAGGAGCATTTGAGTACAAATATCAAATTTCCTTTTGATACTTTGTTATAGACTTATAGCCTGCTGCACTGGGGTACTCCAGTCATTATCTGCATCGCTGCCGGCGATATTTTCCTCCTATGCTGGGCCCCAATGAAAACGGGTGTGGCCGTGACGGAACCATTCCGTCATCAGCACAGTCCAACCGTGACTGATGACGGAACGGTTCCGTCACCAGCATCGAAGGGGTTAAAGTCCCGCTTCAGCGTGATTTGCCAGACTTGAAGGCGAGGGCTAATAAAATGGAACTGACACTTTAATGCCTGAATAGCCCACTGAGCAGAGTATAAGAGTATTAGAACGTTCCACTAACTTAAAAAAAACAAACTCATGTGACTCACAGGGAAAAGCTTTTTGCAACTTCTCCAGCCCTTATTTCAAAAAGCTTTCTCATCATGTTCATGCACCATGTTTGTGAACTGCTCTATCAGTAACTTGAAACATGGACAGCAGGGTCTATCGAAGAAGGGCAGAAGAGGGAAACAACCGTTACATCGCAACTTTTACAACGCACTTTTATTACAGCGCAACTTTTACAACGCTGGATCCATTACATCGCATGCCTTTACAACGCATGACATTACATAGCAGATGCTATTACAACGCATGCCATTACAACGTAAGTATAGGTAAGTATATATTTTTATTTTTTATTTTATTTAATATTATTTAATTAATTTAATTAATATTAATAATAAATAAATATATTAATTTATGTTTTTTTATATTATAAATTAAATATATTAATTTAAGTAATTTAAAAAAATAAGTATGAGTATAGGAGTATATGTTTTGGGGTACTGAGGTATATGTTTTGGGGTGTTGGGTATTATTAGGTTTCAGGGCTGGGTTTGGGTTTTGGGGTACAGGGGTATTTTTAGGTTTCAGGGCTGGGTTTGGGTTTTGGGGTACAGGGGTATTTTTAGGTTTCAGGGCTGGGTTTGGGTTTTGGGGTACAGGGGTAGTTTTAGGTTTCAGGGCTGGGTTTGGGTTTTGGGGTACAGGGGTATTTTTAGGTTTCAGGGCTGGGTTTGGGTTTTGGGGTACAGGGGTATTTTTAGGTTTCAGGGCTGGGTTTGGGTTTTGGGGTACAGGGGTATTTTTAGGTTTCAGGGCTGGGTTTGGGGTTTGGGGTACAGGGGTATTTTTAGGTTTCAGGGCTGGGTTTGGGTTTTGGGGTACAGGGGTATTTTTAGGTTTCAGAGCTGGGTTTGGGGTTTGGGGTACAGGGGTATTTTTAGGTTTTAGGGCTGGGTTTGGGTTTTGGGGTACAGGGGTATTTTTAGGTTTCAGGGCTGGGTTTGGGTTTTGGGGTACAGGGGTATTTTTAGGTTTTAGGGCTGGGTTTGGGTTTTGGGGTACAGGGGTATTTTTAGGTTTCAGGGCTGGGTTTGGGTTTTGGGGTACAGGGGTATTTTTAGGGTTTCGTTTTAAAATAAATCTTTTAATTTAAAAAATTAATTGTAATAAGTTTATTATTTATTAAAAATAGTTCTTTTTAAAATAAAATTAAAGTAATATATGTACAAAATAATTATTTAAAAATAATTTAAATTATTTAATTAATTAAATTTAAATTAATTACATTTTTTTTAAAAGTAATATACTTACCTATACTTACATTGTAATGGCATGCGTTGTAATAGCATCTGCTATGCAATGTCATGCGTTGTAAAGCCATGCGATCTAATGGATCCTGCGTTGTAAATAATGCGTTGTAACAGAGTCCGTTGTAATATTTCGCGTTGTAACGTCATACATCCGCAGAAGAGGCATTTAGCTGTAATGGCTTAACTCCTCACTTCCCTACTTCAGAAACGCGAGGCTGCACCATATTCAAAAGGATATGGTGTAGCCTTGCATTTCCCCCTGTGCTGGCGCTACAATTAGGAGTGTAGCATCAACACATGCACCCTTGCACTATAGTGCAAGGGTGTCTGCATGCAGGGGAAAGATTGTTTATGTACAGGAAGGTACTCCTTCCTGTACATAAACAATCTTTAAATGCCATTTTGTCACTTCTCTGTGTGCTGCTTAATGCAGCACACATGAAAGTGACAAAAATGGCATTTCCTCAAAAGGCGGACCTTCCTGTACATAAACAATTCAAGGATGTTTTCTTTTTCCATGTGCGCTGCACAAGGCAGCACACATGGACAAAGCAAAAAATTAGGAGAAATAAAGCATTTCTCCTCATTTGCAAGTTAGGAACAGGTTTTCCCTGGTCGTGATTTTAGCGCTGCCTCCTATTTATGCTGCCCTTATAGTCAAAAAGTCAAAGTCAAAGGCTGCCCTTATAAATAGGGGGTAGCGTCAAAATCAGTGGGTGTTGCGGTGGAACGCCCACTGCAACACCCACAGTCCGCCCTGCAAGCGGTGTGTAAACATGCACTTTGTACTTATAGTTATTGCTTATGAGAAGCAATGCTGGAAGTAACTGCATCTCTTTTGCTGACAGCCTTCTCATAAGCAAGGACTATAAATAAATAAAATAAATATATTACTGCTAAAAGTACAAAAAGTGTGTTTACGCACCTCTTGCAGGTTTTCAAAACACATAAATAAAAGGCATTGTTATTTACAATGAGAATAGCTCAAACTCTCGCCAATTCGAGACGTATTGTATTGCAAATGCTTGCTTACAAGTGTAAATAACACGTACCTTGTAACAGCTGAAGTGAAGGGGGCAGTAGCTATGGGAGCCCATAGCTGCACCACAAGCACCAGTGATTACTACCTGCAGCAGAACTCTCTAGGCTGTGGTAGAGCTGCTTCCTACCCAGACTGCACCACAACCACACTAGAGTCGAAGGTGGGCACACACTGGTGCTTACTATCTGCTGCACTCTAAGCAGAGGGAGAGCTGTTTCCTACTCAGACTGCACCACAAGCACCAGTGATTACTACCTGCAGCAGAACTCTCTAGGCCGTGGTAAAGCTGCGTCCTACCCAGACTGCACCACAACCACACTAGAGTCATAGGTGGGCTGATTTCTGCCCACAAATGCACACACTGGTGCTTACTATCTGCTGCACTCTAAGCAGAGGGAGAGCTGTTTCCTATTCAGACTGCACCACAGCCACCAAGAGCCATATCGGAAACATGCTTTACAAGCTGTACTGGAGCTGATTTCAGGTCACAGCTGTACTGATGCTTACGACCTGCATCACAGCCCTCCAGGCAGAGGGAGAGCTACTTCCTACCTGGACTGCACATGGGAGGGCTGCTTTACTACCAGTACAAGAGGAGAGCGTCGTTAAGTTCACACACTGCTGAATGACTACCTGGAGCCATAGGAAGGCTGCTTTACTACCACTACACAAAGAGAGCTGCCTCCAGCCCACAGCTGCACCACAAGCACCAGCAATTACTACCTGCAGCACAACTCTCTAGGCAGAGGGAGAGAGGATCCCTCCCCAAACTGCACTAGAGCCACCCACAGACATGGGAGGGCTGCTTTACTACTAGTACAACAGGAGAGCATCTTTCAGGTCACATACTACTGCACGACCAGCTGGAGCCATAGGAGGGCTGCTTTACTACCTCAGCCACCCACAGATAGGGTCGGGCTGCTTTACTACCTGTACAATGAGAGAGCTGCCTTCAGCCCACAGCTACACTACACGCAACACTGATTACTCACCTTCAGTACAACTCTCTAGACAGAGGGAGAGATGATCCCTACCCAAACTGCACCAGAGCCCCCCATGGCCTTAGGAAGGCTGCTTTACTACCAGTACAAGAGGAGAGCGTCTTTCAGTTCACATACTGCCGCACGATCATCCGGAGCGATATGAGGGCTACCTTACAACCTCTACAAAAAGAGAGCTGCCTTCAGCCCACAGCTGCAGCACAAGCACCGGCAATTACTATCTGCAGCACAACTCTCTAGGTAGATGGAGAGATGATCCCTCCCCAAACTACACCAGAGACACTCATGGACATGGTAGGGCTGCTTACCTACCTGTACAATGAGAGAACTGCCTTCGGCTCACAGCTACACTACAAGCAACAGCGATTACTACCTTCATTACTACAACTGAATCCGAAGAGATGATACCTACCCAAACTGCACCGTAGCCACCCATGGACAGGAGAGGGCTGCTTTACTACCTGTACAATGAGAGAGCTGCCTTCAGCCCACAGCTGCACCACAAGCACCAGAGATTACTGTCTGCAGCACAACACTCTAGGCAGAGGGAGAGATGATCCCTCCCATAACTACATCACAGCCACCCATGGACAGGGCTGGTCAGCTTTCCTACCTGTACAATGAGAGAGAGCAACTTTAAGCCCACAGCTTCACCACAAGCACTGAGGATTACTGCCTGCAGCACAACTCTCTCGGCAGAGGGAGAGATGTTCCCTACCCAAACTGCACCAGAGACACCCATGGACAGGAGAGGGCTGCTTTACTACCTGTACAACGAGAGAGCTGCCTTCACCCCACAACTGTACCACAGCCACCCAGATATGGTCAGCACCACCACGATCCAAACCAGAGAGCTGCTGCCTTTCACACACTACAACATGACAACCCGGAGCAAAAACAGATGCTCTACTACCTGCAGTAGTATCACCCCATGCAAGGAGAGCTAGCATCTTCCCACACACTGCCCATGACCACCCAACACTGAATGACAGTTTACTTACTCCTCCCCATCCCATACGGAAAATATACTTTCTGCTCACATACTGGTTGGCCCAGGACCACCAAGAGTTCAAAGAGGGCTGCTTTACTACCCGCAACAGTACCACCACATGCAGAGATAGCTGCTGTCTGTTGACATACTGCTTCGCCACTGCCAAAAAACAGAAAAATACCTGCAGCATTCTGCAGCCTTTTTACCTGTAGCTAAAAAAGGGCTTCATTAGTACCAGCAGCTGTATGACTACATGCAAAGAGAGCTGTATTCTGCCCGCGTGGTGCATTACATGCACCCAGAGTTAATGGAGAGCCGCTTTGTTACTGGTAGCAGCGCCACCCTATGCAGAGATAGTTGCTGTCTGTTCACTTACTGCACCAGCACCACCAACTAATGGAGCTAAATGAGAGCTGCGTTATTGCCTGCAACAGTACCACCCCATGCAGAGAAAGCTGCTGTCTGTTTACATACTGCACCAGCACTACCAAAAATAGATGGAGAGATATCTGTCACATACTGCACACTGAATACCATAGGGTAAAGGAGGTCTCATGTACTACTTGCAGCCTCTCTCTGCCCACACAGTGCTTCAAAAGCACCCAGAGTTTAAAGAAAGCTGCTTTACTAAGCTGTAGCAGCAAACATGCTGTGTGCCCAAATTATGCGTATCAACCACTCATGGACAGAAGAGAGATGTTTTACTACCTGAGGCAGCAAAAGCCCGAATAAAGGGAATGGTGCAGTCAACCCAAATACTTTACCACAGCACCCCAGAACGTGCAGCAGCACCCCCTATGGGGTGCTCCCTACCGACTGCACCACCACCACATGTACCAGGGACTTGATCAGGGGTGGCATGGTGTCAAATCGCAGGGTGCTGCGCTCGCCGCCCATGCATGGGTGCTTCTGGGAGAAGAGCAGGATGGAGATGTCGAAGCCGTGTCGGAAGCCCTCACTGCTCAGGCCTGGCTGGCTGTGGCCATCATGGCCTGTCTGGGGTCGAAGTCCTGGTCCTCGGTGTAGTCCGGCTCGGTGCCCGAGTAGAGGTTTAGGATGAGGTGGTTGCAGCCACCTTCCGAGAGCTGCAGCTCCTGCACCTTGGCCCGCAGGTTGTGCATGTACTGTAGTGAGAGCTGTTTGCGGTCCAGCATGTCTAGGCTCAGCACGAAGAGGCAGGCCTGGCTCAGATCTGAGGTGTAGTAGCTCGAGCCATAGAGCCATCTCCTGCCAGTAGCTGTCGCTTTTCTGCTGCGGGAACACAAACAGATTGAAGCCGCGACGGCAGCGCTCAGGGCCGGACTGGGAAGTGAAAGCAGCCCTGGCAAATTTTGCCAGACCAGCCCCCGTCCGATGCGCAGCGAGCCAGCCCCCGTCCGACGCGTAGCGAGCGCGCGCAGCGCGCGAGGCCGATGGCCATTAGGGAGGCTTGGGGGGGTTCTCCCCCCAAGAAATTTTTCAAAAACGACATACCAAAATGGTGAATTTTACAGCACATTTTTCATTACATATTCAAATTGTATCAACTTTCAAAGCACAGTAAACAGTAGATGATGACCTTAAAGAACATCAGGTTACCCACCCAGTCATATGTATCCATAGGCATTCTTTCAGAGAGCACTAAAAATAGACACAAGTGGTGAATCAGAAAGAACAAAGTAAAAGTGAGACCAACCCCCACATGGTGTGTAGCCGTGAGCAACCACTATGGGGAGTTTGGGGGGTTGAACTTCTACCCCCCAAGAAAATTTGGGAGACAAAGGCCAAAACAGCAATAGATCTGGTTATGTTTCGTACGTGGGGAGGAGAGAGAGTGGAGGAGGGGGAGAGAGAGAAGGTGGGGGAGAGAGAGAGAGGGAGACAGAAGAAGAGATAGGGAGAAGTAGAGGGAGAAACACAGGAAGAGAATGAGAGAGGAAGGAGTGGAATGAGAGAAAGATGGGGAGAGGGATGGAAAGAGATAGAGATAGAGAGAGGGAGGGGAGACAGAGGAGAGAGAGGGAGGGGGAGAGAGAGAGAGAGGGAGAGAGAGGAGAGAGAGAGGTAAGAGAGGGAGGTGGAGAGAGAGAGAGGGGAGACAGAAATACAGGGATATAAAAGAGAGGGAGGGATAGAGAGAGGGAGAGAGAGAAAAGGATATAGAGAAAAGGATATAGAGAAAGGGATAGAGAGTAAGAGAGATATGTGGATAGAGAGGGAGAGAGAGGGGGAGAGAGGGAGGGGGAGAGTTAGAGGGGGAGAGAGGGATAGGTATAGCGACAGATTGAGAGGGATAAATAGAGAGCGCGTGAGGGAGAGAGAGGGATAGAGAAATAGAGAGAGGGAGAGAGCGAGAGAGAGGGCAAGAGAAAGAAAGAGTGGGAGGGAGGGAGAAGGAGGGTGAAAGAGCGATGGAGAGAGAGAAAGAGCTAAGAGAGAGAAAGAGCTGAGGGAGAGGGAGAGAGAGAGGGAGAGAGATCACACTGTTCCCTTTTCTGTCCGCATTTGTCTTTTCTTCTTCCTTTCATCTCTACACCCCCGACTAGCTCCACTTCATGCATGCATGCCAGACAGAGCACGACTGTGCTACCTGTACGTCCCAATATTGACAGCGGGCAACACTTAAACCAAAAGGTCCATAGTCATAGAGCCGTTTTAAGGTTATCGGCATTAGATAAATGCACATCCACCGAGTCTGAAATGGAACACATTACGCAGTCTGTGCTTATCCCAACACCAGCCAAGGATCCAGCCTTCCTGGACCAAACTTGGACGCCTCTGAGTCAGCATTTCAAAACTTGTTGTGAACTGCAGCTGATCCAAAAGAAGAGACAACTTTTTTTTACAGCACGTTTGTCAGCCTCACTTTCCTTTGGTCCCCAAAGTGCAAACAAATGCGTGATCATGCGATAAACTCCAATGTTTAAACACAACTGGGTTTTTAGTCAAAAATAAGTAGATTTCACTGTTAGGAGTTATCACAAAGGCACATGATATGGCAATTTCAATGGACACAATGGGGTCAGGTTTGCAGGATGCACCACCGTGTACAGTTGTACTACAAAGATGGCCTTTCTGGCTCTGCCAGTGATTTACAACAATAAAGTGTGTCTGCATCTCACTGAATAGTTTCTCAAACTAAGAGCAAAAATAGCTTGGTGCAGCCTAAAGATTCCATGCACAATCCCTCAAAGTTACAGCAATTGCTGATCACTAATATTAATCCAACCCATGCCAAGGCCGTGATTAAAGTAGGAGCATGAACAAAGCAGCCAGCCAGCCTGGACTAGTTTCAGCATGGTTTAAGCAGTGAAATAATAACTAGGCGTGCCAAAATAATTTCCTTTGCCATCGTCTAAGATTTAAGCAGCTCACTAGAGCCTCCACTTGGTAGAAAACACATCCAGAAGTAATGCGCTGGAAATAAAGATGCAAGGGTCTGCAGTCTAGAGAGATTTTTACGATTTGAGAACATGCATAACTTATGAAAATGTCACACATAGCAATCTGAAACCTTGGCAGCTATGGGCAGGCTCTAGCTGACGACTCCGAGGGACTCCAAGACTAGAGGCCTCATGTAACATACAGAGCTGTGCTGTGCATATACGGTCAGTGGTAGGCAACTTACCACCGACCGTATATACACAGCACAGCTCTGTATGTTACACACTGCGGTAACTGTCGGATTGGAATCACATTGCTCTGCAGCTGCTAATGTATTTTCAATCTTGCAATATAGATTAAATACTCATTGGCAGTCATTAATAATCAGTTTTTTTATATAGCGCTTCATACCAATCCTATGCAGCTTCTTAGTGTTTTAAATAAGAGGAGTTCTTACTAACAAATGTACCCAATTTAACGTCCATTTGGCCTGCATCAGAGGGACGTAGTCCGAGGCTGGGTTAGCTGGAAATTGAACTATTATAAAGATCATATCAGACGACGTAGGTGAGTGTTTAACCAACAAGTAACAATAGGATCTCTCAAAATCAGTAACCCAAGGACTTATTTACATTATAGGCACTCTGTGATCTGCATGGTGCATGTTCTTTGCAGCAGGCATATTAACTCACTGTGCTACCTTACCATGAGTCATAACTTGTAATCTAATGGATTTGTCACATATGATTCTATTCTTTTAAGTATTATGCTTTTATGATTTAAGCGTTTAAATCCAATAAAGCTTGTTTTGATTTGGATTTGATTTGAGTCAAAATTCCACTAGACAAACCTCCAATCTTTCTCTAGAAATAACATTAATCACCAGTGTTATCTTGACATTTTTTTGTTGCCTGAAAATTGCTGGAGGCCAGAAACGGGGCAACAGGTGCTTTTCAAACCATGATATACTTGCAAACATGATACCCCCTGTTGCACCAGTCGCACCATCCTAGAGCTGGCTCTGGATAAAGGTCTGGCCACTACTCAATACTTTAATGGTTCAATGGACAGCAATAAGGACAGCAATAAGGACAGCAAGAGCTCCTTGGAGTATTCTGGACATGGATTCCTTGATTAGTAAGGTTTCAAAGGATCGTTCTTTGATGAGACCATTTATGAAATCAACATGTCCTACTTGGGATCTACCTCTAGTCTTTAAAGCTTCATAGTCTCATCCTTGTGAGCCTTTGGTGGAGGTAGACACTGGAAACATGTGTCCTTTAAGGTGTTCTCTTTCGCATCCATAACATCAGTCTGTAGACAAAGTGAGTTGGGTCTGTTGTCTATTAAACCCTGCTTTTTGAGGATTTTTATCAGATAGACTGATTCTTAGATTAGAACCAGGTTTCCATCCTAAAGTTATGTCTTCTTTCCATGAAGACAAGAAATATGTTTCCGTCTTCTTTTGCAGCATCTACAATTCCTGAGAAGGATACTTTAAACACAGTGCATATGCTGAGGACACTGTAGATCTATGTGTCTTATCTGGCGAGGTCACAAGACTGTAGATAGTGTGAAAATATTTTCATTTTGATATATTTTAATATGGGTAGAAAGCTTCCTCCCCGACTTTGAGTAACTGGATTAGAACTCCTATGAGCATGGCCTATGTTTCACATGACATAGTTTTACCAGGCAAGGTGACGGCATGTCCATTCGAGGAATGGCTGCTTCCTGGGTTGACACTTGTGGGGCTTCAATGTTAGATAGATTAAAGCAGCCACCTGCGCTACCCCGTCCACTTTTGTCCCATGTTATAGATTGGATATGGGGAACCTTGAGTCCATGGAGTTTTGGTTCCAGAGTATCAGCAGCCACTCCTAGTTTTGCATTAAAATTCGAATATGCAACAATTTGGAGTTTTTGTCATTCTTCAGGTTGTGAATGTTGCTCTGGAAAATTGTTTGAGGAGGTAATAATTTGATACCTATTGGTAAACTCTGAAAAACAGTTTCTCATACCAAATATTACAACCGACCCTCTACGTTTCCATTTCACACCATGGATTTCCTTATAGCTTACAGTATGCAGGCATTGTTGAGTTGAGTTTCTTCCCTCTTTATTTCCTGTGTATTAGAGAGGTATTAAGGGTGACAGCGGGCAGAGTTTGCTTTTTCATTGGCTGTAGCTGCGGAAGTCCTCTCCCTGAATGTACAGTTCAAGGTTTTCGTTTATTGTGATTTGCACGCATACCATTTTAAAAAGGTCCGTCAGACAAACCATGTAGAAATAAGTATTCAAAAAAGCTGCAAATTAAACATTTTATACATTGTAATTCTCCTGTGGTAGAAATATATGTTTTTCTACAAATTCCCAGTTATTCTAATGTACAAGTAGTATGCTATAGCAGACAGATAATCCTTTACTTCATCTGGAGTGAGCCTTTTAAATCCTGCTTCATTGCAGATACCGACTTCAATGTTGTCTTCTGTCATCTGTCCTTCAAAGCTTTCCTTTAATGTTAAAACGGCTGTGTGAATGGCATCTTCAAGTTCCAGTTCTTCATTATACCCTTTATCAAGGAAAGTTTTTCCATTCACGTAATTTTCCCCATAGCAGTTGCTGCCCATGCAAAATAGGCACCAGAAGGATCAGACTGAATAAAATATGGCCTTTCCTCATCCCAACCAGCAATTAACAATGATACACCAAATGGGCGAACACCACCGGACTGTGTGTACTCTTGCATTACTGAAGCAACTCGCTGTACTAGCTGCGCTGTTGGAATTGGTTCCTGGTAAACCAAGAAATATTGCTGAGCCAACTTCCGAGCCCTCCGTACCAGTACCCTGTAGTCAGGACCCATGCCACTGACCACCACCACTGCGCGACGCGGCCCCTCCCGCCAACTTCAGTGAAGACCAAGCATTAACGACAAAGTCATCATGAGTCATTAATGATGGAAGAAAGTAACTGTAATTGTCGGTACGGGAGCCAGCCCAGGGCGGGAAAAAATAAAATACACTTACTCAGTCACAGTAACGGTCACGTCGGGCCGGCCCGGCTCCTGCTGGTGGGTGGTACTGGCAGACACAGGAGGACAGGAGGGCAGGCTAGTACTTCCAGGGGCGGGAGCGGGCTAGCCACCACAGTAATAATTAAATTATGGCCGCGCCCGCTCCGGTGAGGTCCTTTCAGGGCTGGCTGACTCTCTTGTCATGACGGTGATGACTGCGCAGTTCTTTTGCCCACAATGCAATGCGCATGTGGGGGGGGCACCCTAGGCGCGCAGACGCGCCGGAGGAGGCAGGGCATGACTGCGCGCTGCGCACAGGCACCTCCCTCGGTCCCTTCTCCCTCCAGAAACCCTTCTTCCGCTTTTTTTTAGGTTGCTGCTTGTGATCAGCCTTCTTGCTGCTTCGTGGCGCTGTAGCATGGGCGGCGCTGCAGCCTGCAGGCAGTCACAACACGACTGACACTTACACACTGATGCTGACGCTTGGCCTGTGACGGACGAACGAAAACGAAAATCGGCCCTCACTCACAAAACCGGCCCCCTCCTGACTCAAAACCGGCCTCCAACCCCTCCAGCCGACCGGGGGATTGCCCGGTGCCCGAAAGCACCAGTCCGGGCCTGGCAGCGCTGCACGTCGAAACAGGACTCCATCCAGCAGTTGCGGCCCCTGCTTGAAAATGAAAGCACGCATGGCACGCTGAATGTGAGCAAAGCACGTCATTGTGTCGTCATGCCTGGAGTAGGAGAAACTTAATAAAGAAAATTGTGCTTACAATTATAAATAACACGTACCATATAACAACCAAAGTAAAGGGGCCTATAGCCATGGGAGGTTACAAATGAAGACGAGGTCGTACTAAGGAGGGAATAAGAAGCCAATTACTGAATCAGAAGCCAGCATTTACGAAGTACAAAGACCAAAGCCAAAAGAAAATATGGGCGGAGAGTGGGTGGGGCTTCTCATGCATACAGCAAGTCTCGCGGAGCCCTAAATATGTTTTCTAAGCGGTCCTCTATTGACCATTTTTTATAATCACAGCCAAAGCATTGGTGTGTTTACATTTCTATTTCCAGTGACAGCCTTTCATGCTTTAGCCAATGGATACCAACCACAGTGCAGAAACCCCCTTGCTTGTTGAGAAGAGGAGCCTCACTTGACTTTCCTCTGTTCTGACAATGACACAGCACTCTGCTGATCCTTACTGTTGCTGTCAACAGGCTTAATCACTGACTGCGGCACAAGCCCCTTTATTGGAAATGAGAGAGGTATATGACAGAGCTGCACTGGGCTTACCTGTATGTCGATATTGCAGTGCATCAAGAGAGCATCAGTAGCACTTAGGTTAGTCTTCAGGATGGAAGACAACTGAAAGAACAATAGGACGGTGCTCAATTATCAATCATTCACTCCAATGAAAATCCTGCCACTCAGCTTCTCCCAAATCATAGAACAAGATGGAAAATATTGAATGTTTAGACTTGGATATTGTGCTAGCTCTGTAGAACCTCTACAGGCCGCTCCCTTTCACTGAAGAGATTGTAATGCCAGTCTATAAGGTCAGCGACGACCGTTCATCTAAGATCAATTGCCCAAAGAGCAGTATTAAGCATAATTGGTTTTGCCAAGCACCACCCTCTATTATGAACTTAGTTCCATGTACCAGTCACAGGGGCCTATTTTACCACATTCCTGTGGCGCAATGCCCTGCTCCATATTTACAAAGTGGGGTTGAGCCTCTTTTTGTGGCTTAATGCTGCTGTGTAAATGTGATACCCTTTCACCCAGGTATCTGCGTGAAAGCGTCATGCAATGGGTTCTGCTGTGGGCGTTCCACTGCAACACTCGTTGCTTTTTGACGCTGCCCCAGATTTACAAGGAGGTGTAAATCAAAGGCAGTGACAAAAACTCACGCCATGAAAGATCATTTAATAATGACGACAAATCGCCAATATTGATTGTTTATGGTTGTTTATGTGGAGGAAGAAACACCTTCTGGCACATAAACAATCATTCCCTGCAACGCAAGCAACCTTGTACTCTGTTTCAAGGGGGCCTGCATTGGCGCAAGGCAGCTGCATTTTGCTCCAGCCCTAGGGAGCAAAGGGGTGTGGTGTATTGTTGTAATTATGGCACATCCCTGCGTTTTGTTAAATGGCGGATCATGGCACTGCCAAATTTGGCGCAGCTCCACGCTCAGACATTTAATTGTACATATGCCTCTCAGTCTTGTTCTGCTCATGGGGCATCATTTAGGACTTTTTGCCGTAGGGAAGCGCAGCAGGCCTTCCTGCTGCGCTTCCCTACAGAAAAAGAAAAGGGCAGAAATGCGCCGTATCTATAAGATACGGCGCATTCCTGTCCTTTTCCCCTGCGCCGGCGCACAATGGGCTGACATGCGCCATCGCAGGCACCCTTGCACAATGGTGCAAGGGTGCCTGCGTTGCGGGGAAGATTATTTTTGTACAGGAAGGGAAACCTTTCTGTACAAAAATAATCACAAGAGGCTTTTCCTCTTTCTATGTGTGCTGCAGAATGCAGCACACATAGAAAAAGGAAATACGAGGCGAAATAAAGACATTTCTGCCTGTTGCGCCTCCCTTACGCCTCCCCTGGGGAGGCGTAAGCTTTTGGCACTGCTTCAGAGTTACGATTTCTCGTAAATCTGGGGCAGTGTCAAAAGGCCATGGGTGTTGCTATTGCACGCCCCTTTAACGCAGAACACTGCGTTAAAGGGACTGATATTTATCAGGCAGCAGTACGCCACAAAAACTTGCGTACTGCTGCCTGATAAATACCACGCAGGCTTCTGCGCCATGGAACTTCATGAAAAGTGAAGTTCCGATAGCGCAAGGGGCCTCATAAATGAGGCCCCTGGTCTATAATTCAGTATACAGGCAACAAGAGTGCGTTTATTCTAAATGCTTGCTAATTGCAGGTTCGATTGCCCACATTCTAATCTACTTTGTCTCCAAACAGTTTCACTCTTTCAACTTTCGAATGCAAATGAAAAATTACTATTTGTGAATCAATGACAAGTGCCTCAAATGCAGCGGCTGATACTTTAATTAACTGCAAGGTGATGGATTCCAAGCTACCTAATAAGGGTCTCATTATGACTTGGTTGAGGTGCTTGTTTTTGTTGGAGCTCTGTTACAGCTGATGTCAAGACTGAGGAAACTGTACCCCAAGTTCTAACAATTCGATTCCCTACAGTTTTGCTTGAAATGTATGTGATGCAGTGGTGCTGTCTCTATATGAAATATGTAAGTCTAACAGTACATCTATTTAATAAGTTTCTAAAAAAGTGACTATCTTGTCATCATAATGTTTACGAACTTCAGTCGTGCTTTTATAACTTAGCAAAAATGGTATGATATTTACTGTTGCATATATTTTGCCTTAATAACAACTTTTCATATTGGCATACAATTATTGTCATCCACAGTGCACTGCTGTCTGTGCCTCGCCTGGCCTGCTCTTTGTAAGCAATCTACATATAAGGATATCAATGACTAGTAAAATGGGTCAGCCCCCAAATATGTAACAATTATTTATTTTCAAAACGAAAAGAGATTTGGGACCGTGAACCAATTTGAAACATGCCGATCTTACCACAGTAGTAATGAATATTTGTCAGCTGCACACAGTCAGACAAAGTACGCATGCGCATCAATATATATTTTTTCACTTTAAAAATTGTGCTTCCCTTTTATATGTTTTATGTTACATGTTTTTGAAAAAACAATAAAAGATATTTTTAAATTTAAAAAGCATCGCAGTTGACCTAGACACAATGACACAACGAAGGAGGTCAGCAGAGAGCAATGGGCAAGAAGGCCTACTGTCCTTTTTAGGCCTCTTCTCCCCACCTCACCTAAAAAACCGGCCTTATTTGAATCTGCTTTGTCTGAAATTCAGTGCAATAAAATTTGCACCGAAGGAGCACTACATCAAATGGCATTCTGGCACGGCTCGTGCTGCACCTGCATTCTGGACAGATAAGAGGCCAGTTTAGAGGACATTCAGCCTGCCTCTTTTCAATGACATAACATTCACATACAATAAAATACATATTTCCAGTTTGCAGTGACATTTTTAATACCTGTCAGAGTAACCTAGTCTTTTAATAATGGCTGACAAATTTGACACCGACTTAGCTTTCTCAGCGGCTGATGAAGACGGGGGCCAGCCTGCCATTTAAACTTTGACAACTGCAATGAAAAATAGGATCTGTGAAGTACCAACATGACTGCTGAATGCTGGCTTCAAAATGGCTCCGCCAATAGAATTTAAACTAACCAGTGTTTTTTTTTTTAAACAAAGTAACACTCAAAAATGATGGTCTCTTAATTAAACGAGGTTCCCCTACAATTACATTCTATACAAAAATAGTGTCTGATTATCTCTTCTGCGTAAAGAGGTATTAAAAAAAACTGTAATTGGTTCTTGTCTTTTGAAATAACAATTGTCAGCTTTAGTTTCAGAAGGGTTTTGTTATTGTGCTTCTTAGGATACTGTAGGTCATAAATGATTCTAAAAGTGTTTTTTCATTTTGACAATTTTCTTTGGCTATTATTTACTCTCATTACTTAATATCAGTATAGTTTAAATGACAAGTGCGTTCCTGTTCTCTGTGACCTTGCTGGTTAATAGAATATCTGCTAAACAGCAGCGAATTTGTCATTTCTTATAAATCACCATTGACTTGAAATAAATTACCTACTTTAACCGCCTACTCTTTTAAAAGTCACTTTGCTTCGGAAAAGGTGCGTGACAGCAGGACACTCAGTAGCATGCCGTCCTTAAACGGTTGAACAAAATGTCACATTTATTTTTTTATATGGTGAATTAAAATCATGCAAGCAGCCCAACACTCGAATGTGCGTTGTATATTATTTTTTTAACGCAAGCAAGCAAGGTTATACAAAGAGAGTGGTAAAGTGGTAGTTTTAGTTCCAAGTCAAAAAGGAGTAAGGTTGTAAATATATTATCGTTAAATTGTAAATATAATATAGTGTTTATATAGTATATTGTCACAGGAATACAGGGGAACGCTCACTGCAAACTTAAGGTAATATGTAAGACTCCAGGGGCTGTATTACAGTAAGTACCCCAGGGGCGCAATGGGTATTTGCACCCGCTTTGCGTGCCTCCTCGGCACTTTTGTATTACAGAAGTGGGCGCAGACCCTTGTACACCCCCTTCAGTAATACCGATAGCACTGGCGCACTTAAACCTCCAGCGCTACCTTCAGGAGGCATCCCCTCATTTGCCCGGGGGCGTGCCCTACGTAAATATGGGAATCCCACGGCATATTACACACGTGGGTGCAGAGGCAAAGGCGGTCGCAGGGGGCACAATTACAGTGTTCGTCCATCTAGGTGGCGCACTGTGAGAGCAGCCCTCTGGAGGGGGAAATGAGGGGCTATGGACTCCCCAGGCATACCTGTTCATATTGGCATGCGTTTATTGTCATCCACAGTGCACTCCTGCTCTGGGCCTCGCCTGGCCTGCCCTTTTAAGCATCTACATATAAGGATGCCACTGACTAGTAAAATGGGTAGTGACCAATCCCCAAATATGTAAAAAAATATATATTTTCAAAACGAAAATTGATTTGGCCCCGTGAAAGAATTTGATACATGCCGATCTTACCACAGTAGTAATGAATAGTTGTCAGCTTGCCCACAGTCACACAAAGTGCGCATGTGCATCAATATATTTTGAAAAGTACTGGCTGATTGCCACCTGCACTGTAAAAACACGGAGCGGCTGGAAGCAGCCCCTCCGTGTTTTCAGATGAATGGGTGGGGCATTCATCGTACTTGGACGCCTTTTCATTGTTTGCGCTGCACATACCATTTAAAAGGTGCATCCGGCGCACACAATGAAAATGCGTAATACAGCCCTACGTCTCACTTCATGTCTCCTCCACTTAGGTAATGTGTCCCGCTGGCTTGCACCTGTGCACTTTCATCACTCTCTCTCTCTCCTTCCATCCATGGAATTTATTGTTACATGTTGAAATACTATAAGACTTAGGGTTTCATTACAAGTGAACCATTACTTAGGGATGCATTACTACACTTAGTACATACCAATACCTTTTTTTTCTGGGCTGCAGCTGTACTTGATTAATCCGAGTTCTCCACCTAAGAATGGGACACAGCACAGATTCTGAGATGCAAAACTCTGAATATTGTATTTATTCCTGCAAAAAGGTGTCAGATATTACCTTGCAAAGTTGGTGGTGGGAAATAAGTATGGACATTGCAAACTGCTTGTTATCTTGATTCAGCAGCAAAGTACATCTTTGAATGAGAGCTGTTGTAGCTGCTCAGGAGTAAACATTTCTGTGATGCTGGGGTGGACTCTGAGGATGTCCAACGAAGTTGAAATGTTCTTACATGAAGTAGAAAGGTAGTCCTACTAGTGATGTTTTGAGTGTGTAGAGGCTTTCATGCCTTCATTACTGAGCCGAAAGTTCTTCTTTGATGAGACCTTAAATTGGGAAGTCCGCTTACAACAATTTTTGCCCTGCTCCATAGCAATATGAACTCTCAGACCCATGCTATGTACTAGGGGGTCTCCGCACTCTAGCACTCTATGTTTTTTCACACTATCATGATTTTCTGTTCAAATATACCTCTTTTATAGTCGTGCTTGCTAAATAAATCCTTGTTGGCTAGTGGGTATCATCCTTATGTTATGCATCCTGTAACATATTGGTCATTACTGCTGAGTGCTAAACAGTGATGGTTATGCTGCTAAGATCGCCTGTTGCCAACACCACTACCACACATTGAAACTTCTGAGAGACGTTCTTGAGTTCTTTGAATTAAGAAGATGACATTTGATCATGTAACAACTCCGATTAGCTTTGGTTTCTTCTAGGAATCTTTTTGTGGACCTCACACACTCTTCTTGATTATTAATTACTTACTTAGACTGAAAACTCAACACCTTGAGAGTACTAGTGTACAATAAAGAATATATGCCCCCTATTAGCACTCCCATTCTTGTCATGTTATGCAAGCTGCACCATTGGTCCGTCAAATAGTACTGCAATAAATCTATTTAGACATCTGGATAATCTTTCTCAGATTCACTCACTGTTGTTCCACTGTTGCATATGTTTTTTCTTAAAGACAAACTTTGAGTACGTATTATTAACATTTTAATTTTATCTCCAAGTGACATATACGCTATGGGCTAAGAAGCCAAGCTGGGATACCCGAGTAAAAAACAGCACATGAACATATTCAATGCACAAGCATCCGAATGCTTGGCATGAAAAGTAGTTCAATGTCAAAAGTAGGTAGAATGATACTCAAAAAGGGGAGTACATTTTCAGCAATGCAACACAACATAACTTCTGGCTAGAAGGTACCTAAAGGTGTCCTCCAGGAGAAGCAAGGGCACATTGATCCCTGAATTGCAACTATGGTCTTGCTTTGCTTGGAGTACCACAAATTAGTCTTTTGGAAAGAGCAAAGTTGAACGGTTTGCAAGAGTGGTGCTTCTCTACCAGTTCTGTTCCAATTGTTCAAGCTGCATTTTTGTATTGTTTTCAAAAAGTAAAAAGACAAAAAAACTTACAGAAAAAAAAAAAACAAGAGAAACGTTTCATAACGAAAAAAATATAGGTTATTTGTTTTGAATGTGAGTGAGAGTGTTTGAAGAAGATGAGGATGCGTATCAGAGGGATGGAGCAGTAGGGGTTAGACAAAGGGACAAGCCACCAAACAGACCCTGTGACCAATAAGGCAGCAGATAAGCCTTCCTATACTCAGACTTTGCAGTTTGCAGAGGGGGTTATCTGCAGCTAACTCACTGCGAGAAGCCAACCCCTCTGCTGGCAGGCAACCCTGGCTGAGCATGGATTTAGTCCATGCACAGCTGTGGTTGATGTATATACTCGCTTCCTTCATTGCCCTGCAGGCAACCCCAAAGAAAGCAGCCAACACTCCATTGTGGAGAAACACTGCTCGCTGCACAGTGACTCTGGCTGTGTACATTGATGGGTACCTGCACATCTCAGTTGGCCACAAGGCCTGACATCTGGACAATACTGCACTCGACCCACCATGGCCAGCCAATCCCCCTTATAAGTATGGCTTAGATCACAAAACTAGGGTTTTAGCCAGGCCATTTTTTTCACATTTGTAGTGGATTGGCATTCCTACAATTCAATTTCTATATGCTAGATATAAAAGAGATAAACAAAAGCGTGCTTGTGACTTTTTTAAAATGTTTATGCTTGCGATGTAAGTTATATCTCAAACGCTGAGAAACTGATTTACACCATACAACAGAAGCATGCTTACTGAGTAAAGTTCTAGTTTCATGACAAATTTGATTTAAATCTTTTCATCAGTTTGGGCTGTAGGCATCCTAAAAATAATTTTCTATACAAGCTACAATTGAAGAACAAAATATGTCCCCCTCCCCTCTTTTTTCCCTCTGGTAGCTGCACAAAATCTTAGTTGACTAATGAAGTCCTCAACTGATTATTTCAAGGGAATGCCAAATTGAATGCAAATCTGTCCTCGAGGTCAAAGGTTAGAAGCAATTCAATACATGCTTTTTCACTGTAATGTGTGCTGAATCGTAAGTATACAGTGTCAGCTTTGCTTATGAGACCATAACATATGTTTACAAAAAACTCTCAAATTCACGGACAAAGTGCACCAACTGTTGTGTAGTTTCCACTAATCAGTAGGAGATGCACATTTGTGGACAACATAAATGTTGGGAAGGTGCCAGACTGATTTTGTGTCCCCCAGCTGGATATGTTGTCCCATAGACCAGTTGGCTCGCACTGCCACTATAAGCCCCCTAAACCTAAACAGGGAGCAAAAAGTTCTGGCAAACCACTCAACATGACTACACTATTTCCTCAGAAACCATGGAATACAGATTTAGAACCTTTTGTTTACTCAATTGTGATCCTTTTTTGCACAAAGAAATATACAGAAAAAAATTCCAACTTTGTGCTGGAACAATGTATATATGGAAGCATGTGAAATAATATTACAATCTGGCATACTGCTATTGTACGGACCCTAACCTACTTGTCAAGGGCGTATGTGTATATTCTGCCAAGAATCCCCTTACTGGATGGTCCAACCCTATTAGCTGGTAGGTAAGAATGTAAGACCCCTTATCTGGTGGGTAAGAATGTAAGACCCCGTCTTGGTCATGAACTGAACACCTCTCATTGAGATGTTGATCAGCTGCTGGGTGAAATATTTAGTATGTAGAGACCTCTCAATGTCATCAGAAGTACCTCCTTTGACTACACCCAGAAACATATGTTTATTTAGAGAAAATGGCATCCTTGCCTTGTGTTGAAACTGTGATCAGGCTAGCATTACTAGTGTGCTACAGATAGCTGTGTCCCCATATGGACAAAAATAACATACACATTTATACAACAGACGTGTAAGCCCTGTACGTGGTGCCAAGGCAATTTGATAGTGTTCTTGTGAATTTGATTAGTGTAAACAAAGTCGGTGTCTCTAGGAAACTAATCCAAAGTGTCACAAATGCAAATGTGTGTCAAATGTCTATGTGATACGTAAAGGCAACTTATGGAAAGCCCTGTGTTCATGTATAATGGCCACATTTCCTTTTAGGCCTAACTGGGACACATGATACAATGGTTGCAAAAACAACGGCTCAGCCGCACTTCCAGGACTGTGCTCTAGTGGTCGGGCACTCGCCTACCTATTTAGAGCAGGTAGAGCAAGCGCGCGGCTATTTGGTTTTTAGAACTGCCACAAAATAGCTGACAATCATTTGTGCACTACGCAGGGAACTACTTGCTGCTATTTTTCTAATTGATGTATTTTGGACACTTAGATTCACTCGCCGAAAAATTGTTAAATCATTTTTAAATCATTTTTTCGTGCTATTTTTTAAAAGTGTATCTCTTACTTGCACCTTAAAATTATCTGCAGTCATCCCGCTGCTTTAGCGGGACAGAAAGCGGGCGTTCCTCCCTAGCGCCATCTTGGGTCTGAGGACCTGTGCTCGGCCGCACTTCCGGGGCTACGCTCTAGTGGTCGTGCCCTGGCCTACCTATTTAGAGCAGGTAGAGCAAGCGCGCAGATATATGGATTTTAGAACTGCCACAAAATAGCTGACAATCATTTGTGCACTACGCAGGGAACTACTTGCTGCTAATTTTTTAATTGATGTATTTTGGACAAATAGGGGCCCATTAGGATGTCGGGCGGATTGCCCCAGCCAGCCGGCGGGGGCAATCCTCCCGACATCCGCATTCGAATTCCCCCCGCCATATTAGTATGGCGGGGGGATCTCGGCGGACAGAAAGACTGTCCGCTGCTTTTCAACCCCGGTCGCCTTGCGGCCGGGGCGGAAAAAGATTAATATGGTGGAGGTGTCTATTAGACACTGCCAGCCATATTACAATGGGCATAGGGAGATGCCTTTCCGTGGTGGCTATGCCGCCACATAAAGGCAGTACAAAAGGGGGTGGTGATGGACTGAGCATCTGAATCAATCAAACACTCACACCCAGTCAAAAGATCTGGGTTTAATCCATCACCGTTCTTTAGCCCACTCTGCCACCCCTGTTCAGACATGGCTATATGCAAATCAGTCTGACCCTGTGCCTCATGGAAACAGTCCAGCCCGAACTGCCAAGCCATGTCTTCCCTGGACCGGAAACAAGCTTCCGAGGACCGGTTTCTGGCATTCCAGCCGTCTTCAGCCCGGCTTGCTTGAATCCAGTGGTAAAGTGAGCAAGGGACTCACGTCTGAGCATACCCTGCCACACTTATGGCGGCCAAAAGCAGTACAAAAAAGGGTGATGATGGACGGAGCATCTGAATCAATCAAACACTCAGACACAGTCAAAAGATCTGGGTTTAATCCATCACCGTTCTTTAGCCCACTCTGCCACCCCAGTTCAGACATGTCTATATGGAAATCAGTCTGACCCTGTGCCTCATGGGAACAGTCCTGAACGAACTGACAAGCCATGTCTTCCCTGGACCGGAAACAAGCTTCTGAGGACCGGTTTCTGGCATTCCGGCCGTCTTCAGCCCGGCTTGCTTGAATCCAGTGGCAAATTGAGCAAAGGACTCACGTCTGAGCATACCCTGCCACACTTATGGCGGCCAAAAGCGGTACAAAAGGGGGTGGTGATGGACGGAGCATCTGAATCAATCAAACACTCACACCCAGTCAAAAGATCTGGGTTTAATCCATCACCGTTCTTTAGCCCACTCTGCCACCCCTGTTCAGACATGGCTATATGCTAATCAGTCTGACCCTGTGCCTCATGGGAACAGTCCAGCCCGAACTGCCAAGCCATGTCTTCCCTGGACTGGAAACAAGCTTCTGAGGACCGGTTTCTGGCATTCCAGCCATCTTCAGCCCGGCTTGCTTGAATCCAGTGGCAAAGTGAGAAAGGGACTCACGTCTGAGCATACCCCGCCACACTTATGGCGGCCAAAAGCGGTAGAAAAGGGGGTGGTGATGGACGGAGCATCTGAATCAATCAAACACTCACACCCAGTCAAAAGATCTGGGTTTAATCCATCACCGTTCTCTAGCCCACTCTGCCACCCCAGTTCAGACATGGCTATATGCAAATCAGTCTGACCCTGTGCCTCATGGGAATAGTCCTGCCCAAACTGCCAAGCCATGTCTTCCCTGGAACGGAAACAAGATTCCGAGGACCGGTTTCTGGCATTCCAGCCGTCTTCAGCCCAGCTTGCTTGAATCCAGTGGCAAAGTGAGCAAGGAACTCACGTCTGAGCATACCCTGCCACATTTATGGCGGCCAAAAGCGATACAAAAGGGGGTGGTGATGGAAGAAGCATCTGAATAAATCAAACACTCACACCCAGTCAAAAGATCTGGGTTTAATCCATCACCGTTCTTTAGCCCACTCTGCCACCCCAGTTCAGACATGTCTATATGCAAATCAGTCTGACCCTGTGCCTCATGGGAACAGTCCAGCCCGAACTGCCAAGCCATGTCTTCCCTGGGACGGAAACAAGCTTCTGAGGACCGGTTTCTGACATTCCAGCCGTCTTCAGCCCGGCTTGCTTGAATCCAGTGGCAAAGTGAGCAAGGGACTCACGTCTGAGCATACCCTGCCACACTTATGGCGGCCAAAAGCGGTACAATAGGGAGTGGTGATGGACGGAGCATCTGAATCAATCAAACACTCACACCCAGTCAAAAGATCTGGGTTTATTCCATCACCTTTCTTTAGCCCACTCTGACACCCCAGTTCAGACATGGCTATATGCAAATCAGTCTGACCCTGTGCCTCATGGGAACAGTACAGCCCGAACTGCCAAGCCATGTCTTCCCTGGACCGGAAACAAGCTTCCGAGGACCGGTTTCTGGCATCCCAGCCGTCTTCAGCCCGGCTTGCTTGAATCCAGTGGCAAAGTGAGCAGGGGACCCAAGTCTGAGCATACCCTGCCACACTTATGGCGGCCAAAAGCGGTACAAAAGGGGGTGGTGATGGACGGAGCATCTGAATCAATCAAACACTCACACTCAGTCAAAAGATCTGGGTTTAATCCATCACCGTTCTTTAGCCCACTCTGCCACCCAAGTTCAGACATGACTATATGCAAATATGTCTGACCCTGTGCCTCATGGGAACAGTCCAGCCCGAACTGCCAAGCCATGTCTTCCCTGGACCGGAAACAAGCTTCCGAGGACCGGTTTGTGGCATTCCAGCCGTCTTCAGCCCGGCTTGCCTGAATCCAGTGGCAAAGTGAGCAAGGGACTTACGTCTGAGCATACCCTGTCACACTTATGGTGGTCAAAAGCGGTACAAAAGGGGGTGGTGATGGACGGAGCATCTGAATCAATCAAACACTCACACCCAGTCAAAAGATCTGGGTTTAATCCATCACCGTTCTTTAGTCCACTCTGCTACCCCAGTTCAGACATGGCTATATGCAAATCAGTCTGACCCTGTGCCTCATGGGAACAGTCCAGCACGAACTGCCAAGCAATGTCTTCCTTGGACCGGAAACAAGCTTCCGAGGACCGGTTTCTGGCATTCCAGCCGTCTTCAGCCTGGCTTGCTTGAATCCAGTGGCAAAGTGAGCAAGGGACTCACGTCTGAGCATACCCTGCCAAACTTATGGCGGCCAAAAGCGGTACAAAAGGGGGTGGTGATGGACGGAGCATCTGAATCAATCAAACACTCACACCCAGTCAAAAGATCTGGGTTTAATCCATCACCGTTCTTTAGTCCACTCTGCTACCCCAGTTCAGACATGGCTATATGCAAATCAGTCTGACCCTGTGCCTCATGGGAACAGTCCAGCACGAACTGCCAAGCAATGTCTTCCTTGGACCGGAAACAAGCTTCCGAGGACCGGTTTCTGGCATTCCAGCCGTCTTCAGCCCGGCTTGCTTGAATCCAGTGGCAAAGTGAGCAAGGGACTCACGTCTGAGCATACCCTGCCACACTTATGGCGGCCAAAAGCGGTACAAAAGGGGGTGGTGATGGACGGAGCATCTGAATCAATCAAACACTCACACCCAGTCAAAAGATCTGGGTTTAATATATCACTGTTCTTTAGCCCACTCTGCCACCCCAGTTCAGACATGGCTATATGCAAATCAGTCTGACCCTGTGCCTCATTGGAACAGTCCAGCCCGAACTGCCAAGCCATGTCTTCCCTGGACCGGAAACAAGCTTCCGAGTACCGGTTTCTGGCATTCCAGCCGTCTTCAGCCCGGCTTGCTTGAATCCAGTGGCAAAGTGAGCAAGGGACTCATGTCTGAGCATACCCTGCTACACTTATGGCGGCCAAAAACTACAATCTGACGGCCCGGCTGACTCAGACTGGAAGCCTGAGTAGTAACTCCTCTGCTCAAAAAACCATCTCTGGACCCTACGGATCCAGCGAGCTTTAGACCTATTTCCTTACTGCCCTACCCGGGTAAAATCTTGGGGAAGGCAGTTAGCAAAAGTCTATCGTGCTATCTTGAGAATAACCAATTGCTGGACAGGGACCAATATGGCTTCCGCCCGGGACAGGGGACTGAGACTGCACTGGCTACGGTAATGGATAATATGTGAATGCGTGCTGACAATGGGAACTCCTCGGTCCTAGTATTACTGGACATTTCAGCCGCATTTGACACGGTGAGCCATACCGTGCTGGCAGAGAGATTGGAAAGTATAGGGGTTAAAGGCGGGCCATGCAGTGGCTACGATCTTATCTGTCAGGAAGACAACAGGCTGTATCTTTAACACCGTTTATCTCTGACATGTCCCCAGTACATCATGGGGTGTCACAGGGCTCTGTAATAAGCCTGATCCTTTTCCACATCTATCTACGCCCTCTATTCCCCATTATTAAATCCTACGGGGTAGACCTGGTCAACTATGCAGATGACACTCAATTGCTATTCTCCCAGAAGGGGAAACAAGTGGTATTTATGGATACCTTTCAGGAGTGCATGTGTCAAACTGCGGGTTGTCTTCGGAAAAACTCCCTAAAGTTTAATGGGGGAAAAACAGAGGTGGTGTACTGGCCTGCCACCAAATTGTCCCGACACCTGCCGACAGAGTTCAAGCTCACTTACGAGGATGAATCTTTGGTTCCGGCTAAAGTGGTGCACAACCTGGGAGTTATGGTAGATGAAAATCTCCAAATGGACGTACAAGCTAACAAAACTGCCAGTGTGTACCTTTCTTTCCTACAAGTATTACGAAAGATCCATCCCCTACGCCCTGAAGATACCCAACCGCTTGTAGTGAAAAGTATAATATTGAGCAGGCTGGACTACTGCAACTCCCTGTATCTGGGAGCACCAAAATAAATTGTGCAGGGGTTGCAGAGAGTACAGGCGATGGCAGCAAAGTTGGCACTAAATAGACAACACAGGTCTTCTACAACACTGGCGTTAAGAAATATTCATTGGCTGCCCATTGTGGAGAGAATTTGTTTTAAATCTCTCTGCATTGTATATGGGGCAGTACATGGCCTTGGTCCCATACCCTTGCAAGAAATGTTCACCTGGTATAACCCAAGGAGGCAGTGCCGCTGGTCAAATACTAGTCTGATCACAACTACCAGATTTAAGATATCCCGGAAGGGGGGTAGAGCTTTTGGAGTGATTGCCTCACGCATCTGGAATAAGCTGCCTCTGACTCTTAGACAGGAGAGCTCATTGACCGCTTTAGGAAGAGTCTGAAAACCTGCCTTTTCCCAAGGAATGCTTCTTAATTTCCTCTTTACTGACAACTGATCCTGCTTTTTGATGTCTGTTCTCTGATCCAATTACCAGGATACCCGTAGGGTGGCAGTTTTGCACCACATCAATTCCTATTCCATTCCATTCCATTCCAAATATATAAAAACCTAATCACTACTGACATTCCCAAGCTATGGTTTGGTAAACTAAGCACATCTTGTGCACCCATCTAGCACTGCTCATGACATTATGTATTAAATCACTGATATGTTAAATTACATCATTGTTGACAACACAGTTGGGCATGCAAATCTGAAGTCTATTATTCAGTGACTACAAAAGAAAATATACCTTTGGTGCACCAATTATATGGCAAAGTAAACAGTCCTCACATCTGAAAAATAAATGAGATATCATGTTGTATTCTAAATACCCAACACCATGGCCCATTTTAGATCCCCCACCATAGTATTTGGACTAATCCTATAAAGGGTCCCTTTCTATCATGCACAACATCCAAAAAAAAGGTCAAGAAAACATTTTTGGTGTGTTTAAGCCATTGGATAGATAAAGGCACATTAGGGACCTTTTAAAACTTAAAGAGTGAATTATGTCTTAATTAATTATGAGATTGAAGAGTGGGATGAGGTCAGATTGTGATTTTTAGGGGAAATTTAAACTTGACCTCATACTTTTTAAAATTGCACTGGGTCTATGCACTCAATCCGATCTTCAGATTTGGTTCACCTAATCTGGAGAGCAGGCCTTCATTTGAAGTTTGTAACTGAGCCTGTAGAACTTTTGACTTTGCATAGAGTTTTTGTGGTTTTCATTTGTTTAAACCTCATATATACTTCCACCGCACCGAAAAATGCCTGCCTATGGCACCAAAAGATTCACCAACCATTTTGAGAAAAATTAGAGTCACAATAGTTTGATATGTTGTAGTTCTGTAGTTTGAAGGTATGTGGTTCGTTGGTTCTGAACCCGTTCAATAAAGGTCGTCGGAAATAGACGCTTTTGGTGTCAGCAGACCGCAAATCATGAGTGTGGTGTGTACGAGTGTTTTCGCATTTATCGATCAATGAGAACACTACGTATTCAGGGATTTCGTTTGAACCTTTGGGTTCCATTTTGTGTACGGCAGCCATTTTGTGTGGTTGCCCTCACATAGGCCGATGACTGCGACCGAGCGAGTCCTTGGGACACGTACACCTTAGCTGACTTCTGAATGACCTGGCCGAACTGACTCCCTTGCCCGAGGCTGACCTCACTGAGCCAGTTCCTTGCTAAGCAGCTGGTCAAATAAAGATCAAAGAGCAGGACATGCCGAAGTTTATAGTACACTACACCCACCTTTCTATCTTGCTCCCAATCTGTTTCTGCTCCTTCCTTTACGACATAATCACTGATTTGGGTTGAGGTTTTATGATGGGTTTGTCCGGCCTGACTGAACAGGAAAATGGAATGTGCTTGGTCATTTCTGGTGGGCTGGACAACGGAAAGTGAGATTGTCGTCATGCGCTACTTTTGAAATGTCATGTTCCCATTGGTCAGTTTGAATATAATCAATGTTAGTCTGGAATGTTGCCTGAAGCCTGATTTTTGGAATAAAAGACCATGCTCCGCTCATTGAATTTATGCAGTCTCTAGCGAACCACCCATGTTGTGCTTCGTAGACCTCTTTTCCTGGTTGCAGCCAATAAACTTTGGTCTTTGACGTCATCAAGAAGTGTCCCGTGTCTATGTTTGCCAAGGCAGGGGAACTCGAAGGCATCAGGCGTTTTCCCTGACGCCTCTGGGTTCTAAAACCCGGTTCTTCAATGTGGAGGGGCTACTGTTTTCCAGTTATCAACCATGTCAAAGAAACCACAGCAAGAGATTCCAGGACTATCTGCTGCAGCATCTACGTTCGCTGAGGGCCAACTGATCTGGGAGACAATTGAATCAGAGAAGAGTACCCAAAAATGTCATTTCAACATTTTGGAGTTTTTCAATCTTCCCCCAAAGGAAAGGATATTAATTAACCCCTTTAGCTATTCGGGTTTTTCCTATGTGGATATCAGTCTTTTGATGTTTGCATAAATGTATGTTGAAGCATTTTCTTTCCCAATAAAGGTATCCAGTCCAAATGTATGGTCATTTATTCATACTTTTTGGACATTTTAAAGGCAGCAAAGATTTATGGATTTTTCTGGAGGAAACAGTGAAAAAAGTTCAAATAGAGCACAATTTTTTATGAATAAAAGTAATTTGTATAAAAGCATGATATTTATGTTCTATAACATGCATCAACAAAAGGCTTCCTGCGCTAAAAGCATGATCTTCCCACCTTTAAGGAATAGGCAGTGATGTAAAAAACAAAAATCACCACATCTTTTGAATTTTTCTAAGGCATGAACTGTTTGTTCTTTTTTGTATTTTCTCCTACTTGCAATTTGTGGTGGAAACAGATGTGAAACTCATGAGTAAACCAAGCAAGCAGTACATTTTTTAATAGGAGACAATATTTTAAATTCAGCAGGTGGTCATTTTGTAGATTTCCAATAGGTTTCCCAAACTAAGGAGTTTTTCAAATAAAACACATTTTACAATTTATGGGAAAATAGAAAAAGATGACACCAATTTGATTTGAAATATTTTTCCCCAGTGGCCAATTGACAAAAGTAATATACCATCATGTCTATCAGTCCCTTCTAGTTGCACGGATGCGTAGTAGTTGTTAGTTGCCCAAACACATGTGAAACGCAGGGCGAACAACTGAACTACAACCTAGGCAATGTCATAGTGTACTGACCACGAAATAATTTATATGGTACACTTTAGCAAATAAAAAATGGTTATAATGGAAAAGCATACATTTTAAAAAAATGATCTGTTGTCTTCACTAGTATGTGTTCACACACTTGTTGTGTTAATGGGCCCTAAAACACATGTGGAGAGATCAACATATTTATCTTGAATATTGACCCATTTTGGAGTTGGGGATAGCTTCAGTATTTGGGTTAGGGCTTGGTTGTCATACAGGGAAACCTACTAAATTCAAAGAGTTTTGTTAACTAGACAACCTGAGGTGTGCAGGGTGGTATTGCTTTATTGGATACTTCTCTGTTTTCTCACCCTGAGTGGCCTGAAAGCATCACACTGTTTGCTCACATTTCTTTGAGTAAACAGTCATGCTCTGCAGGGATACACTAAATTCCACCTACTCAGTATTCCCACTCTGATACATTTTGGAATCTTAGAAGAAAATATATACCTATTTTTGATACCCTTAAATCCTCTGCCAAAGATCAGACGTAGCCAACTTATCATCCTGAGCCAGGTAAAATGGTAGACTGTAAGTCATAAAATTCCTATGCATTACTTCAGGGCAGGGCCTACCAGGCAACAATCAGTCCAGTGCGACAATAGGGTTATGTTTTGTATTTATTATGGAGTTCTGAAGCTCCTTTCACCATAGATGACCACAGACAAGACATCCCATTTTAAATGTAAACAACAATATATTTTTTATATATATTAAAAATTATGACATAATCAACTGCAAATTATATGAATTCATGTAATTGTAAAAATCAACACAACAGTGGCAATGAACGTAATTATTAAACAATATTCTAAAAAATAACTGCAATCCTGTTGATGGTATTCTTTAACTTCAATCATTAAATGATTAAACCAGTCTTTGGTACCACAAAAGGGTGCCCTTCAGTCTTCGCTCCACCATTAGGCATAGTGAGGGTAGATACACAATTGTCACAGGAACATTAATGAGTCATAGTGTCGTCCTGGTATGTTTCTATGCCTCAAACACTGACTACACGTCCATAAGGACACAGCTCAAATCCTCTGCCTCAATTATGGTCGAGCTTCAACAACCTCGAGGCTCAGGTGGGGAGATGGCTGCGGTTACTGTTATCCATCGCTGGCAGAGCAGCAATAATCAAGATGGTTGTTCTCACCAAATCTTTATATATTTTTAAGAACATTCCCATGCCCCTCTCGAACAGTTTCTTTTTGACAGTGCATTCTCATCTTATCAGGTTGGTCTGGGGGGCAAAAAGGCCTGCATGCGTTGGCAAGTACTGACCCTTCCATATGAGAGAGGGGGTTTTGGAGTGCCCGACCTTCAGTTATACTATTTAGTGGCACAATGCAGCTACCCCTTTGCCTGGTTCCATCCAGATGCTAGCAACCCATTTCTCTGTCCTGCGGCAGATTTCGTACTGCCTGAGAAGTTGTCTAAAGTATTACCCAAGGGCATCCCCAGAGACCCCAAACACATATAGTCTCTACCACCAGTTGGTCCTCGAAAAAACTGAGGCGAGTCACCAGCACTTCTGCTCTATATTCATCGGCTCTACCTATCTCTAATGCCCGCTGGCTACTGATCACGGGGGAGAGGCTGGTGCAGTGCACCTTGGCCAACTTTGACATCACTAAAGCTGGAGACCTGTTCCCTAGTGGGCATGTCTTCTCTGTGGCGGACGAGGAATGCTTCCGCAACACCTCCTTAATGGATTTCTTTGTTCTGGGATGAATCTGGTTGGCGCTGCAGGCCTCTCTGCCTGGTTTTCCTATTGAAGCAGATTCATTCACCCCACTCTCCATGGTCATAGAGAGTTCTGATAAAATTCCGGTCAAGGACGACATGATTCGCAAAGACAGGGAAGAGGACTTAGGATGGCACATCACAGACGACCAATGGGGCAAATGTTGAACAGTAACGAAAGAAGTCTCTTTAAAAAGCTGACATAAACTACTCCATTTTAAATTTTGGCATAGAATGTACATCACCCCGGCTAGATCTCACAGGCTTGATCCGTCCAGACCTCACAACTGTCGTAGTTAGAATGATGCTCCATACGCAGACTTCGCTCATCTCAAGTGGACTTAAAAATACAGTCATATTGGGAGGTTGTGCACAAAACACTAGGAGACATTTCTAAGCTGACTCTTGTCCCCACACCTGAGACTGCATTATTAGGTTATGTGGAAAACTTCTCCAAAGGAATTCGGAGGTTTGTCTCCCTTAGTTCGCTGTTGGCCAAAACGGAAATCGCTCTAAATTGAGGCTGCAAGACAGTTCCCACATTACAAGGTTGGCTGAACAGTCTTGCAATCTGTAACACTAAAAGTGAAGTTTATTCCAACACATTGCCTCGTTCCTCATGTCCCAAAGACATCTCAGGGCTATTTAGGGTCATGTGGAGGCTGAACACCAAACTACTGGTTATCAACTCGAACAAGGTATAATCCCGACTGGAGTGAGCTGATCGGCTTGTGCATCACTCACAACTTCCTTTTTACAATTGTTCTTATGTAAGTTGTGGAGTTTGTTATTCTTGATTAAATTTCTATGTTTGGAACTGCCTTTTTTATGGGTTGGCGAAATGTTAGACTGTTGGGGGTGGACGTTTTCCTCTTGGCGACATGGGCGGGCCACAGGGACTGTGTTCACAAAGATTAATTTTTCTATACTTTCCTTTTTGTTTCTTGATATATTGGCCTTTATATGGTCAATATTTATGCATTGTTCAGTTAATGTAACAATGACAGTAAGCGCTCATGTTTGCACCGCTGTAACTTACTAAAATAGTAAATAAAGTTTTGTTTAAAAACTAGTCTTTGGTGATCAACACCTCCAATCTAGCTCCTTGCTGAACATTCCGAGCACTAAAACGATCATCTGAGTTTCTTGGGTTCCCTCTAACCCCCCATAAAATTCCCTCAGTAAGCTTCTGTGCATTTGAGAACATTATTGTCTGTCTGTGGAGTTGCAATGAGGATGCTAGCTGCACAAAGATTACTCAGATTTACCAAGAAAAGCTGAAGATGCCTCTTTTAGAAAGGTTTCATTTTCCTGCCTTAGCCATTTAGTGCCTACCATTTTTCACAGGGTCACATGACTGTGTGTAGTTAGCAGTTAGGCTTTTTGTATTCCTCCCAGACAGATACACACAATACACGGATTTGGTGTGCCTGGATGGGCCGTCACTGGCAAAATGGGACACATCCTCCTTTCACTTGATTAGGCAGTGTCTTACTTCCACACAGAGAAGTGCATACCCTGTATAATTAGCCTAGAGGTAGGAAACCAGTGTACTACAAAGTGTAACCTTTAGAATCCTCTCCCACTTCAAGGGAGGCACCTGGTATAACTATTGAATTTCAGACACCGACTCAACTCCAAATCTGGACTTCTACAGTGACTCCAATAGTTAATCTGCTAGCCTCCTGTTCAGAGACTCATGGACATAATAGGCTTCCAATCATCTGATTCAACACTCAGATCCAGCTGTAACCAGTCATTGACACCAAGTGGTGCTCTTCAGGTCCTGGACCCTTGGTATGGCCTCAGTGGAGCTGAATCTATGCTTTTGAGCTCATTTTGACTCCAAACAGGAACGTTGGCACACAGCCTTGTCATTCACACTGACCTCCAATGCAAAGTTCTGTAAAAGTTATTCGGGTTACAGCAGCGACCACTCATGGGGAGCTCCACAGTGAAGCTCCAGTCTGACATTTCATGATGCTAACAGGATCTTCAGGCTACAGAGACAACTGTCTGCAATGCCAGACCTGCTTTTTGTGCTACATCCACAACTGTCCATAATACTTTTCTATTCCTCACGGCCACTTCCACTGCAAACACGGCTCTTTGTGTTGGACTTAGAAGGTAATTTTTTCAGCAGGACTAACCTGGTCCCTGAATCCGACCTTTGCTCAATCGTGGTTGTCCTGAACTTGTTATTTTCTTCTGATCTTGCACAACCGGATAATTGAAAGTGGAAGGGTTTTTTGGTGCTATTCTCATTTATATATTTACAATTGTATATCTCCGTTCTTTTGATTGATATTATTTTGTCTTTTTTGTGTCAAGTTATTTATTATATTTTGCTTCATTTTTACAAATTAGTGTGGGCCTTTTCTTGTTTTTCTTGTGTTAAGTTTTCACTTTATTACTGTTTGTAGTGCCACATAAATATTTTACACATCGCCTCTAGGTTAAGCCTAACTGCTCTGTGCCAATCTATCAAATGGCTGAGCACAAATGAATTTGGGGATTGATTGTGTCTCATCCTGCCAAGGACTTAACTTTGGCAAAATTCCACTCTGTAGGGACTCTCAGAACTCTGCACTGCACACAGAGAGTGGAGTGGGGAAAACTCCACAAACTCTGCGAGGAGAGAGGGATCTCACGTCCAGGTCGAGTTTTATTCCCCTTAACCAGTAACTCAATTTCTTACAACTGTACTACATAGATAAAAACATTTACCCACCACATAATGAAATTAAACATTATATGGTATACATGTGCAATTAATACTAAATGAAGCACAGGTTTATAAATTAAAAACGTGCACTTAAATATGTGAATACGCAGAAAGTATATTTTGACACTCTAACCATTACAATGGTAATCCACCTTTGTGGCTGGGACTAGTTCTCATGTCATAAGAGACCCCCAACCAAAATGTGATGATGCAAGGTTTCATTTTGAAAAGTGATACATTTTTTAGGGGTGGGTTGGTCACAGGTTTGGACGCCAGTAAACCTAACAACTCAGCCATTTCTTAAAACTAGGAGCCAAGGCGTAATAAAGTGAAGTTGCATGTAACAAATTTGATTGAGAAACTACAAGCACAAGGCTATCCTAAAAAACTTTTTAAACATTCTAAGGATGGTGCATATGATGAATGGTGCAAGTTATTTAGAAGAAAAATGTTAATTAATTTTTGTTTCTAATTTTTTTAGCTCGTGTTGTTTTGAGTCCTGAGGAGAACCCAAAAAAAGTATAAGTGTTCGAAATGCATCTATCGCTATCTAGGTCATTAATATAAAATGTAAACAAAAAGGGAGCCAGAATACATCCTTGTCAGACTCCCCTTTTGATATTAAAATCCTTCGTCACACTCAGATCTTAAGAAAATCTAACATTTGATCTGGTATATCCATATAAATCTTCTAGGACGCTCACGATACCAGCATCAACCCCCTTTGCCCTCATGGACCACCACAGCTTCTGCCTGTTTACACAGTCAAAGGCTGAGGACAGGTCCATGAAGGCAAAGTGGATGGTCCCCTTACATGCCACTGTATATTTACTTAATATTAGAAAAAGGTTAAGGCATTGGGTAGTCGTAGAACGTCCCCTACAGAAACCATACTGGGAGACAGACATGATGTTATTATCTTCAACCCATGTAGTAAGTCTCTGCAGGAGAACCCTTCCCATAACTTTCACCATGGAGTCTAAGAGTGATATGGGTCTATAACAGTGCGGACTGCTTTTATCCCCTTTTTTTAAAACAGGTACAATAGTGGAGACCCCCCAAGACTGTGGGCATCCACTATGAACTCTCAATAACAAGAGAGGGGTCCAACAACCCAAAGGGACAGGACACCACAAAGACACTTAAGTCTAAAAAAGATTCCCTTTGGGATATTCAATTAGCATACCATATACCCATACAGCACTTCAGCACACAATCGTACTTCAATTTTCAACAATATTGTTAGACATACATTGGGTCAATACCATCAGTTACCAGAAAGTCAATATATAGACAAAAAGGATTTTCCGTTGGAAAAATGTATTTGACTAATTCATATAAAATCATTAAAAAGTACTAAAAATAGCACATATATGTGCACATTAAAGACATATGAAAAAGCCATTTCTTAAAACTAGGAGCCAAGGAGAGACATGACTTTTGTGGTTCCATTACTTGATCCTTCCCAGAAACCCCTAAAAACCTCAAAATCATGCATTTACATGCCATTTTCATTTGTGAAAGATCTAGACTGCAAAAATCTGCAACATTTATACCTCTTAGTATGCAAAATTGTGTTATGGCTGACATGGGTGGTATCCCTACTCAAGCAACAACCACAAATTCCTTGTCAGTGTGAACCACAAAAGGTAATTAAATTTACCTGTGTTTAACCCCCTGGCACCTTGACACAAAACCAGTCAGGCTTAATGTATAGACAATATGTAAAGTGTTTATGCAGCACACAAAGCGTAATAAAGTGAAGTTGCATGTAACAAATTTGATTGAGAAACTACAAGCACAAGGCTATCCTAAAAAACTTTTTAAACATTCTAAGAAGAGAGCTTGGCGGACACCGAGAAAAACTATTACTGAGGAAATAAAAACAACATGGAGACCGTCTTGTTTGTGTTACAACATTTTGCACAAAATCGAATCAATTGAAGAAGGTTATCAATCATGATTGTCATCTGCTCAAAAATGTAGATGCGTCCTTCATTAAACCTTTGTTTGCACATGTGTGAGCTGTAATAAAAAAATTGAAGGACCATTGTTCACCCACAAGAACACCAATTGGAATCATAACACTTTTTCTAATTGTGAATCCAAAAATGTTGTGTATGGAATATTGAGTCCCTGTCCAAAGTTATACATTGGAAAAACCAGCAAGGAAGTGCGAGAACGAATTTCTCAACACAAGTCCAGTATTCAAAATAAGGTTCTTTCAGCTCCTTTGGTAAGCCATTGGAGTGACCTAAATCATGTAAAGAGTGACCTACAATGGACTGTTTGTTGTAATTGAACTAGGCATCTGAGGTGGTGACCTAGATAGACGATTGATTGATAGGGAGGCGTTACTAATAGTGAAATTTAACTCTGCTGTTGATGGATTGAATGAAATGACTGAATTGCAAAGCCAACAAATTTATTAGGCAAGATCCTAATATACTTGGTGGTGGTATCTGAATTTGGACTGAATTGTGTGTTTTTTCAAATTGGAGCCTACAAATCCCAGTCTTTCGGTGCTTTGTGATTATTGCAGCAAAGCTCGCCATTTAGATGACAGACGATATCCCTGAACTACAACTCCCAGGATCCTATGCGACAATCTGCTATCGGAAACCACCCAGTAGAATGCACAAACTTCACAAACAAATGGCAGTGTCACTAATAACCTGCTACTTTATAATATTGAGGCAAAACTAGCTCTGCGGTGGCCCCAACCCAGATTTAACTAAATTTGACCCGGAAGTATCTATCAGATATAATTTGTCAAAAACTGGTGTCTTGCACGTGTTCAGATACAATCAGCATTGAGAAGAACTGTCCCGAACAGAGCTCGCGTTTTTTGAATGTATGAGGGCAGTAGTTTATAAAATCTAGTGGCCATTCCATTTTGTGAAATGGATGTAGTTGTTTGGCCGTGACGCGAATTGTCCAGATTTTTTCTGACAGCAGCTTCCGTTTCTTTTTCCTTTCAGCCCTTTCTAAAGTAGAGTGACACATGGTGCCAGGGAGCATTGGCTGTATTCCCTTGTATAAGTAGAAAACACTTATCATGTGTGGGTGTGTTACAGTGCTGAAGGTTTTTAAATGAAGTCTGGGAGTTGAACTCCGCTGAGTGTTGGTATTTTTCTTTCTTTTAGTGTCATAGAAAAGTAGGATGCAGGGGACTGTGGCTTAATGTAAAAAAGATCTCCAAACCATTTATTTTGGATACAAGAGGTAATTATGCTGAGGATGGTGCTTATGATGAATGGTGCAAGTTGTTTAGAAGATAAATGTTAATTAATTTTTGTTTCTAATTTTTTTAGCTCGTGTTGTTTTGAGTCCTGAGGAGAACCCAAAAAAAGTATAAGTGTTCGAAATGCATCTATCGCTAACTAGGTCATTAATATAAAATGTAAACAAAAAGGGAGCCAGAATACATCCTTGTCAGACTCCCCTTTTGATATTAAAATCCTTCGTCACACTCAGATCTTAAGAAAATCTAACATTTGATCTGGTATATCCATATAAATCTTCTAGGACGCTCACGATACCAGCATCAACCCCCTTTGCCCTCATGGACCACCACAGCTTCTGCCTGTTTACACAGTCAAAGGCTGAGGACAGGTCCATGAAGGCAAAGTGGATGGTCCCCTTACATGCCACTGTATATTTACTTAATATTAGAAAAAGGTTAAGGCATTGGGTAGTCGTAGAACGTCCCCTACAGAAACCATACTGGGAGACAGACATGATGTTATTATCTTCAACCCATGTAGTAAGTCTCTGCAGGAGAACCCTTCCCATAACTTTCACCATGGAGTCTAAGAGTGATATGGGTCTATAACAGTGCGGACTGCTTTTATCCCCTTTTTTTAAAACAGGTACAATAGTGGAGACCCCCCAAGACTGTGGGCATCCACTATGAACTCTCAATAACAAGAGAGGGGTCCAACAACCCAAAGGGACAGGACACCACAAAGACACTTAAGTCTAAAAAAGATTCCCTTTGGGATATTCAATTAGCATACCATATACCCATACAGCACTTCAGCACACAATCGTACTTCAATTTTCAACAATATTGTTAGACATACATTGGGTCAATACCATCAGTTACCAGAAAGTCAATATATAGACAAAAAGGATTTTCCGTTGGAAAAATGTATTTGACTAATTCATATAAAATCATTAAAAAGTACTAAAAATAGCACATATATGTGCACATTAAAGACATATGAAAAAGCAGTTCACAAAAATACAAGGAAATGTATTACAACCTTCACATTAATATAACATTGTTTGCGTATATTATGAAATAGTGTACAAATTCATTTTTACATATCTGAGCAAAAGACAGCGACGCGTTTCGGAGGATTGTAAAGGTCCCACCTCCTTCTTCAGGCTTGCTTACAAATGTATTCCAACACTGTGCATCATGATTAGCACAGGTTACCCCAACAATCTTCAAGGGATATCTTCTTAATTTTCAGTATGGCAAATTGTTGTCTGGAAAGCTGCTAACACCTTAGAATGTTGTTGCACCCCCTGTGTGCGGATGCTAATTTCTTCTGCACACACAGATTTGATATCATTATAACACAGCTCAGGGGCAACTTGAGTCCATCTAAGTCTGCGCTTTCCATCTGTTGTACTTAATAGTACCTGGTTAGTGTTTGATCCTGTTTTTGTAACCCAAGGACCTGTTAAGTGCAGTGAGAGGGGATTATGATCACTGAGTTTGTTCTCCTCAATTAAAAAAAGGGTCCACAAAGGACTGCATAGGAGATGAGATCAGCATAAAATCAATAAATGTCCCCTTCCCGTGGACCTTAAAAGTGGGTACCTCAAATATAGTATAAGGGTCCGTCGGAGCCATAGTAGATGTCAAATCAAAGCCATTGATCAGATCATTAAGCAACTCCCCCTCGATCAAGTGCTCAAAGTGAAATCCATGGATTCAAGAGCAACTCAAGTCAGAACTACATAGAGATAGGGGGTTACCAGAGGGATGTGCATTAAAATAACCCATAACCATAAGATTGTGTAGGCTATGACTCATAGACTTATTGAAAAAAGCGTTCATAGCAAGTAAATGACTATGAACCGAGCATGAAGTAAGTGAGTTATAAAAGTTTACCAGACCTACCATACAATTCCCTTCTGTTAAAATTAAAGCAAGAATACCCGGATTAGAGGTAGTAACTGTACGTACTTTGCATGCTGGAGCTACAGAGACATGAATAACCAAACACCCCTTAGATCTTCCCCTGGTAGAGACAGATGCTGGCACAGAATGTGCCGTGTATCAAGTCAAGTAAGCTTTATTCGACAATTGTCATAAAAGCATGTTCCATATATAAAAAGTACATGTATAAACTTTTAGTAATAAAACCAATTTAAAATCAGATTATAAAATTTCATGAATAAATAGATAAAATCATTACATAAACAGTGCAAATGTGCAAAATGTTACTATTAACAGAGATACTTAGCCTACGACATTAACTAATGTATTATTCTTTCAGTAGTCGGGCTCTAATCGTCCATGCCCATCCTAGGAATTTTGCCACAGCTATGTACACAGACATATTAGGACTGGTGCGAATGAGTCTAACTGCAATCATTCCTTTCCTTGTTCCCAATGACCTACACATCGGTTTTAACCACTTTCGTCTCGGCGCCGCATACATTGGGCACTCAAATAGAAGATGGCCAATGGTTTCAGGAACATCTGAGCAAGCTGGACAAGCCACCTTACCCCCACTAGTCCATCTGTTAGAGAATGCCCTTACAGGTAGGCTTCCCACTCTTAGCTGAAAGTAGAGCTTGCGGTGAAGGGGCTTCGTAATGACATCCCAGAATTCCTCAAGTTTGGGACAATCTTTGATTTTTAAGAATAGACCTACAAGAGATTGTGAAGGAGTAGTACTAAAAATATTTGTAGCCACCAAGTTCCAGTACAAGATCTTAAGTGTCTTCTTCGGTGGGAACCTGGCGTGCAATGGATCCTTCCACAATTCACCTAGGCCCAACTCAGTCAGAAGATTTTGAATATGTCCCAGCCATTTAACTTTCCGGGAACCGTCACAATTATTCACATCCAACAGCCCTCTGGTGTATGTTTCCAGTTCCGGTGTGGTCCAGATTCGCCGCCAATATAGAATTGGACGCAAGGATGCAATTAGAGCTATTGGTGTTATGCCCAGGTCATAAAACAGAGGATTCAATGGGGTGCTTTGTGGTAACCTTATTAATTTTCTAAGAAATGTATTTTCAGAGACAGTCATCCCCTTTAACTTTTTATTTCCCGTGAATCCTTCCAGGAGGAGATCAATCAATCAATCATAACACTTGTATGGCGTGCTACTCACCCGTTAGGGTCTCAAGGCGCTTGGGGGAAGGGGTCCGCTACTGCTCGAACAGCCAGGTCTTGAGTTGTCTCCTGAAGGCGAGGTGGTCCTGGGTCAGCCGAAGGTGGATGGGCAGGGAGTTCCATGTCGTGGCTGCCAGGTAGAAAAAGGATCTGCCTCCGGCCGTGGCTCTTCGGATGCGTGGTACGGTGGCGAGGGCGAGGCTAGTAGACCGTAGCTGGCGGTGGGCGTGTAGAAGGTCAGGCGGTCGTTGAGGTTCTTGGGGCCCAGGTCGTGGAGAGACTTGTGTGCGTGGGTGAGGAGTCTGAACGTGATCCTCTTGTTGACGGGGAGCCAGTGCAGGTCCCTCAGGTGGCTGGAGATGTGGCTGCATCGGGGGATGTCCAGGATGAGTCGGGCGGAGGCGATCTGGATGCGTTGGAGTCTTTTCTGTAGCTTGGCTGTGGTTCCGGCGTAGATGGTGTTTCCGTAGTCCAGTCGGGTGGTGACGAGGACCTGGGTGACCGTCTTCCTGGTTTCGGTCAGGATCCATCGGAAGATCTGGCGAAGCATGCGAAGGGTGTGAAAGCATGATGAGGAGACGGCGTTGACTTGTCTGGTCATCGAGAGGGAGGAGTCCAGGATGAAGCCCAGGTTGCGTGAGTGGTCTGTTGTCTTGGGAGCGTTGCCCAGGGCTGGGGGCCACCAGGAGTCGTCCCATGTGGAGGGCGATGGTCCCAGGATGAGGACTTCCATCTTGTCCGAGTTCAGTTTCAGGCGGCTGTTCTTCATCCACTCGGCGACGTCTTTCATCCCTTCGTGTAGGCTGGGTCTGGCGGTGTCGGGGTCTCTGGTGAGGGAGAGGATCAGCTGGGTGTCGTCGGCGTAGGAGATGATGTTGAGGTTGTGTTGGCGTGCGATGGCAGCAAGGGGTCTCATGTAGACGTTGAAGAGGGTGGGTCTGAGTGATGATCCTTGCGGGACGCCGCAGATGACTTTGGTGGACTCGGAACGAAACAGGGGGAGGTGGACTCTCTGTGTTCTTCCGGCGAGGAACGAGATGATCCACTCCAGTGCCTTCTCCTGGATGCCGATGTTGCTGAGGCATTGGACTAGGGTGCGGTGGCAGACAGTGTCGAACGCTGCAGAGAGGTCCAGGAGGATGAGTGCCACTGTTTCCCCGTTGTCGAGCAGGGCTCGGATGTCGTTGGTGGCTGCGATGAGGGCGGTCTCGGTGCTGTGGTTGGCTCTGAAACCGGACTGCGAGGGGTCGAGGGATCCGTTCGTCTCGAGGAAGGCGGCAAGCTGTCTTTTGACGATCTTCTCGATGACTTTGGCAGGAAAAGGAAGGAGCGAGATGGGGCGGAAGTTTTTGAGGTCGGTGGGGTCCGCTGTTGGTTTCTTCAGTAGGGCGCTGAGCTCGGCATGCTTCCAGCTCTCTGGGAAGGTGGCGGTTTTGAAGGAGGTGTTGATGACGTCCCGGCGTTGGGGTGCGATGGTGGAGTTGGCCTTGTTGAAGACGTGGTGGGGGCAGTGGTCGGTTGGAGATCCGGAGTGGATGGTGTTCATCGTGCGGGCTGTGTCTTTGGTGGTCACCGTGGTCCAGGTGAGGAGGGTGGCAGTGGGGTGCGTTGGATCAACGGTTGGGTGCGTGGATGGTGCGCCGAAACTGTCGTGGATGTTGGCAATCTTGCGGTGGAAGAACGAGGCGAGGGGGTGGCAGAGATCCTGTGAAGGAGTGATGTCGTTGTTGCCGGTGCTGGGGTTGGAGAACTCCTTGACAATGCTGAAGAGTTCCTTGCTGTCGTGGGCGTTGTTGTCCAGTCGTTCCTTCAGTGATTTCTTCTTGGTGGTGCGGATGAGCTGGTGGTGCTTGCGGGTGGCGTGTTTGAGGGCGGTCATGTTGTCAGCGGTCTGGTCGAGGAGCCAGGCTTTCTCGAGGGTGCAGCAGGTCTTCTTGGAGTCCTTGAGTTCGTCGGTGAACCAGGGGGCCTTCTTGCTTCTGGGTCTGCTGAAAGGGTTCTTCAGTGATGCGAGGTCGTCGGCGCAGGCGGTCAGCCACTGCGTGAAGTTGCGGGCTGCTTCGTTGGGGTCCGTTGTGCTGGCAGGTGGGTTCTGGCTGAGGGAGGTGGTGAGCTAGTCGGTGGTGATCTTGCTCCAGCTTCTGTGAGGAACCTGTTGCGGGTGGTGGTGGGTTGTGGTTTTTCTGAAGCTGAAGTGGACGCAGCTGTGGTCGGTCCAGTGGAGTCCGGTGGAGTGGCTGAAGGTGATGTGCTTGCTGGATGAGAAGACAGGATCAAGCGTGTGGCCGGAGTAGTGGGTGGAGGTGTTGACCAGTCGCTTGAGTCCAAGGTTGGCGAGGTTGTCCAGCAGGGCGGCGGTGTTGCAGTCCTTGTTGTTCTCCAAGTGGAAGTTGAGGTCCCCTAGGAGGATGTAGTCGGCGGAGGGGAGGGCGTGTTGGCTGATGAAGTCCGTGATGTCTTCGCTGAATTGTGTGCGTTGTCCCGGGGGTCTGTAGATGAGGGTGCCTTTGAGGGTCGTCTTTGGGTCGGTGTGAATCTGGAAGTGGAGATGCTCGGCGGCGGCGAAGGTGTCGTTGGAATCGGTCGTGATGCGGATGGTGTTCTTGTGGACGATGGCGATGCCTCCTCCGGTCTGGTTGACGCGGTCCCTCCTGATGATCTTGTACCCCTCCGGGATGGCGATGCCGATGTCGGGGGCTGAGGTGGAGTTCATCCAGGTTTCCGTGAGGAAGGCGATGTCTGGTGATGTTGTGTCGAGGAGGTTCCAGAGTTCCATGGCGTGTCTGTGGATGGAGTGGGTGTTGAGCAGGATGCATTTGAGGTTGCTACTGGTGTTTGACTTGGCGGGCGCGGTGCAGGTTCGGAGGCAGGTGAACTTGCAGGTTCTGCAGGTGAAGGGTCCGTGAATGCGTTTCGGGGCGGCCCGGCAGCAGGTGGGGTTCCGGCCGGCATTGAGTGCGTTGAGGGCAGCGGCGTCGTAGGTCTGTCGGGTCATCTTACATCGGTGGGGACCAGGGGTCCTGGCGCTGGGCAGGATCCAGATGCGGACGGGCACAGACGGGCTTGCCTTTGGCGCGCCTTCGGCGCACAATCGGCGTGTCCGCTGCGCGTCCGCGCGGTCGCCATTTAAGGCTAAGTGGGAGGGAGGAGCAGCTGAGAGGCGGGAGCAGGGAGGGCACAAAACAAAAGGGGGCGTGGCCGTCTGAATGGCGGCGGGATGCGGGGAGCGGGGCGGGCAAGGCACAGGGGGACAATAACAAAGATTATACTAAAGGAAATAAAAATACAGCAAAAACAACAATATACTACAAAAAACGTCTGAACTGCAGGGCAGGGAACAGCGAGGCAGGCAGCTAGGGCGGAAAGGCAGGCGGCACAACGAGGCTGCAAGCAGCAGTGAGGGGCACACACACAGCTGGTGGCCGTGCGGCGCGGGGGTGTCCTGAGAATAGGACACACTCACCTGCGCCGCGCGGTCGCCATTTAAGGACAAGTGGGAGGGAGGAGCAGCTGGGAGGCGGGAGCGGTTAGGGCACAGAACAAAAGGGGGCGTGGCCGCGTGAACGGCGGCGGGAAGCGGGGAGCGGGGCGGGCAAGGCACAGGGGGACAACAACAAAGATTATACTAAAGGAAATAAAAATACAGCAAAAACAACAATATACTATGAAAAACGGCAGAACTGCAGGGCAGGGAACAGCGAGGCAGGCAGCTAGGGCGGCAAGGCAGACAGCACAACGAGGCTGCGAGCAGCAGCGAGGGGCAAGAGGCACACACACAGCTGGTGGCCATGCGGCGCAGGGTGTCCTGAGAACAGGTCACACTCACCTGCGCCGCGCTGTCGCCATTTAAGGACAAGTGGGAGGGAGGAGCAGCTGAGAGGCGGGAGCGGGGAGGGCACAGAACAAAAGGGGGTGTGGCCACGTGAACGGCAGCGGGAAGCGGGGAGTGGGGCAGGCAAGGCACAGGGGGACAACAACAAAGATTATACTAAAGGAAATAAAAATACAGCAAAAACAACAATATACTACGAAAAACGGCGGAACTGCAGGGCAGGGAACAGCGAGGCAGGCAGCTAGGGTGGCAATGCAGACGGCACAATGCGGCTGCGAGCAGCAGCGAGGGGCACACACACAGCTGGTGGCCGTGCGGCGCGGGGGTGTCCTAAGAACAGGTCGCATTCAACCAACCAGGTTTTTCGCAAACAAATTATCAGAAATTGGTTAATATAAGCAATCCAACTAGGGTTCTCTAACTTAGTAGCTAACTCTGCAATGTTCCAGGAGATAAGGTTATTTAGGCCTCCCCTGACTGTTTCAGCCATTACAGCACCTTTGGCATCCAACCTCCCTCTTCCCAAGTCACCGGTCTCTTCATGTCAATCGTATGTTTTTCAGGCCAGACAGGATTTCATACCTGTTATGAACTGGAAGTTTGCGCCAGGTAGTGATTAAGTTACTAGGTATGTTTTGGGGTAACTGAAGGGGAACGTGATCGGAGAAGGATCTCACCCTAGTCCAGTCTCCTGTCCGCCAGTTTTCTTCCCGGTTAGATCTTCCCGGGTTCCTCCATGGTAATGGCCTATAGAAAAACCCTAAATGTAGTAATTTAATATCAGTCCCCTGCAACAACTGTGAACAGGGGTCTCTTGATAATAAGCGGCCCTCAGTGTGAGGATTGTCAAAGTTGATAATGGTGCAATCCCCACTCCCTGTCTTGTTAAAGCTACCAATCAATTTCCCCTGCGAACCATTATTATGTTATTAATGATATTCACTCCCTCAGGGGTATTTTGGCTAAGCCAAAACACTGTCCTATTAAGCAGTTGTTCATAACTTTCAATCTCTCCTGGTGGAAGGGCAGGGACATGGTTCAGAATAACCACTTATGGGGTGGCCTCTGCGGGAGGTCAATAACCACAGGTCTTCGAGCCATACTGGGTCCCTCAACTGACCTCTGCGCTAAGTCCGGTAAGGGAGATTTCCTCCTGGTGACTACGGGTCGCACTGGGGGTGGTTTGTCTCTTGATGTTTCAGTCGGGTTACTGGTGCCACTTGTGACAGTTGGCCGAATACTAGTTGGCGCTGGATTAGCCACTTTGTCATTAATGCCAACTATTCTTTCCATCATACTTATAGGTCTGGAGTAGGTGTAGTCTGTGAGTCTGCTGTACCAGGTGAAAAATTAGCCAGCGAAGACTCCAGTAGCTGTAACCTGGATTCTACTCCGCACAATTTAAATACGATGGGTTCCAGCAAAATTTTTACCATACCCTCTAGTTTCCCCCAGAAATCTCCCTCACCAAGCCCAATATTCGTTGTACCTCAATCACCCTTGACAATATTGGATAGGTCTCTCCGGTCCCCCTTTCCCGTGTCATGTATATCCACCGTTACAATCCCTCTATTTCCTAAACCTGTGTGTCCCTGTTTGGGTGCCCTGTTTTTTTAGGGATAACACAGGGTTTCTTAGGGTGGGTAGAAGCCAACTTTTGCTTCTGTGTTCTTCCCCTGGAACTTATACTTGACCGGGCTAGGTAGCAATTCTGGAGTCCCAGGGAGCGTACTACCATTTAGTTGGAGCGTGTCAACCTCTATCTGGGGGGGACCTGTCTTGACCCGGGGGAGGGGTAATTTGGTTCTGGATATCTGAGAGGGCTGGAGTGGCAGATAACCTGCTGTAGGTGAGGTCCAGGGATAGCCTACGTTCAGTCAATATAATTTCCTTGTTAATGACTGATTCTGCCCTGGTCAGATAAGCATCTAATGTTCCAACCATCCCTGGGCCACCACCAGCTTTCCGTCTTGCCATTTAGAAAACACTATCAATTCAAAATAGGACCCAGTACTCAGTGGTTAATAGTGATAAACAAATGTAATCTCAGGGAAGAATTAAAACCAACTGTTCAGTACATAACATCAATTCTTTATGGGTTGACTATACAAAACTTGTACCTTGGTTTAAATGGACGCTGTAGCTGAAAAAATAAAAGAGTAAAGATATAGCCCTTGTTGTAATGACAATATAGTCTTCACCAATATAGTATTGGCTTCCAATTCACACTTTAAGTCATCAGAAAATTGTTCTGTATTATACAGGAAAGCCACGGGTGCCAAGTTCCAAGTACGTCTGTATAGGACTCAGGAGGCCTTTCTGTTGCATACAATGTTCATAGAACGTATAATTACTCACGTGCAGGCGAGTACTTGGTCACAGTATGGGATTTTAGGGAGGTGGCCTAGCCCGGCCTCTTCTGGCCCCTGATGGCCACAGATGGCCCGCCCTTTGCCCGGGCTTGGCCCGGCGCACGCGCGCTTGCGTCCCGCGGGACGAAAATGGCATTCTGTTTTTGTGCGCCGGGCGGAAAGGGTGGGCTGCAGCAGGCGCTGATGTCACCAAATGGCTCCTGGGGCAGGTAGTTCAATGCGGCGAGCTCCCAACATACCCCCTCACACCACGAAGCGCCTCCCGCAAAGCGGGAGATGCAAGCTGTTTTAAAGTGCACCGGGCGGAAAGGGAGGGCTGCAGCAGGCGCTGATGTCACCAAATGGCTCCTGGGGCAGGTAGTTCAATGCGGTGAGCCCCCAACACACCACCTCACACCACGAAGCGTATCCTGCAAAGCGGGAGACACAAGCTGTTTTAAAGTGCACCAGGTGGAAAGGGAGGGCTGCAGCAGGCGCTGATGTCACCAAATGGCTCCTGGGGCAGGTAGTTCAATGCGGCGAGCCCCCAACACACCGTCTCACACCACAAAGCGTCTACCAAGCACTCAGAATAAGAGGCATCTGCAGCAATGAGGACACCTGTAAAGACCATCTACAGGAGCTTGCTACATTATTTAAAAGGTGAGGCTATCCCCTGCATATCATACAGCAACAAATTGACAAGTCTTTGCAGTTACCCAGTGAAGCACTTATTTGGAATACCAGAGGCAGAAACAAAAGGGACAGAACTCCATTTGTGGTTGACTATAATCCATCAGCTCCCAACTACAGAAATGTATTGCAAAAAAAATGTCCCTTCCTGTCCTCTTGTGAAAAATTGCAAAAAGTATTTCTAAAACCACCAGTCATTGCTTACTGCAGAGCTCCCAATTTACAATCTTTTATTGTGAGAGCTGAACTCAAGCAAGTTGTAACAAATGCAGGGGTTCATTTCTGTGACTCTAAATGGTGCATCCTGTGTGAATACCATTTGCAAACATTCTCAGTAACTTGTTCTGTTACAAGAAGGACCTACGGAATAAGAGAGCATCTTATATGACACACAACATGTATTATTCATGTGATTCGATTCAGTGCCAACGCCACAACTGTAAAAAACAATCTGGCACATGCATCAAGGTAGGCTTTTGCGATTCCTTAATTGTGATTATTAAGGAATCTCAATTAAGGAATCGCAAAAGCCTATGCATGTAGGAATTGCTATACACATAGCGATTCATAAACATTCCTTAACTGCGACTTGCAAATTGCTAGTCACAATTGAGGAATGCCTTCCCATTCATTCCTATGGGCCTGTAGGCCTACAGGCCCATAGGAATGAATGGGAGATTGCATGTGCAATTTGCGAGTACCAGTAGGTACTCGCAAAATCCTCATGCAATTTCAAGGGTGCAAGGGTGTCAAAATGACACCCTGTTGCACCCCTAAAATCGATCTGTGTACAAATGTTGCACACAGACAGGTACAAAGGATGTGTGTGTGTAACCACGACTTTGAAAAATGCACTTTAGTGCCTTTTTCAAAGTTTTTGCAAATTACCATGAAGTTCAACTTCATGGTAATTTGCACCCCCTAGTAGCAACATCGCTACTTCAAAGTGGTTCTTGCATTGCATTGAAGGAATGGCAAAATGCGATTCCTTAAATGCAATCGCAACTTGAATACTCGCAATTAATTGTGAATTCTCAAATTGTGAGTGCCTTGACCCTTATACATTGCAAATGCCCTTTTTGCTGGCGCAAACTGACGATTTTTCCGAATTGCACCATTTGCGCTCGCAGAAATGGTTGTTGCATGTACCTGTAAATGTAGGCCAAATAGTGAATGTCCTCCATACGTGGAAGAATGTGGCGCAGCGGCCAGAGCAACTGATGCTGGAATCTGGGGTTCACGGTTCGATCCCCAGCACCGGCGGCAAGTCAGCCCAGCACCATGTGATTCTGGGGAATAGCTTGCTTAATCTTCCGGAGGGCCTCCAGCGCCGGGACACCACTTCGGAGGTAGCTGTGCGCTTTACAAATACTGGTATTTCGTTTCATTTCATCACGATTCAGGGACCACAAACCAGCAATAGTTAATAAGAAAATTGACCAAACTGTAGCCAATCATTTTAACCTTGTGGATCATTTACTATCAGATTTGAAGATTTTCCCTGTGGAAAATGTCTTTAAGGAAGAACAAGTTATCATAGGAGGATGGACCACTGGTCCTGTGTATAAACCAGGATCTGGGACATTAGCTGTCTTAAAAAATCCTATTTCACGTGTGCAGTTCCGTGTCAGTATATCTTGATTTTCCGCTTGTGTATCAATGTGAAAAGCATCATCATAGGGTATTAAAATATGCTTTCCTCCACCTGGATGGAGACCTGCTAGTGTTAGCAGTAGTGATCAGAGATCGTGAAAGTGTGAATAAAGTGAATTTAAAATTGCCTCCATCACTCAGCAACATGGTTAATTCTGGTGGAGATGGGGCAAGGATAAAATCAAAGGGTGGTGCTTGTCTAGAAGGGCTACTGTTCTATAGCACCCATTTTCAAAGAGTGGATGGTCAACACGTTTCAGCCCACTTGGTGTCCTGTCGGGTCATGGGGCCTTCTTCCGGACCAGTGTTGGGTGCGTTACCCAATTGGTAGCTTGCATGGATAAGTTTGTTGCACTTTCCCTTCTTCTCATGGGTCTATTGTCCGTATAACCTTGTGATCCCACTAATGCGCTTCCTCAGGGAACAAGCATGGGCCTCCTCACTTACTTGAAGAGTCTGAGTCACAACTTTTGCTCGCTCCGCTTGCTTTCCCCTGAAGGAAGAACTACTGGACTCCAGGGAAAACTTCTGGAAGTATTGTTTAAAATCACTGCATCCAGATGGACTGAACATTACTGACAATACCACCTGAGTGCTGCACATCTCAAGAGTTCCCAAGACTGCATTGATTCCACATTCCAAAAGGAATCATCACTTATGGAACTTTTTTTAAATTCAGCTGTGTGATCTGTGCAGCCACACAGCAAACCATATAGATTTCATTTAATATATATATTTCATCTATTGGTTGTTTTCGCCCTTCGTCCTCTGTGAGTATTAGATTGGGTGTAAATCCACAATGTTTTTAATTCACAAATTGAACTAGTAAAAACACTTTTCTGAACTTCATGCATCAATTTAGAATAGTAATAGTCTGCCATATTACAGTTAATGAGAACAATATATTATTTAGCGCATTCTCTTCTGCCTTTATCACATATTCTTTAATAAATAATGGCACATAATATTTCAGCCTGCATTTTGCATGCCTAGTTTTTTTTATTGACAATGTCCAAGAGCATTTCTGAACTGCCCTGCTTCTCAAAGTGCACCAGTTTGCATAATTGTCAATCCTCTTAATTTTGTTCAATCACATTTGTAATGCTGGAGCTTGAACTGATTTCCAAAACTTCATGATGAATGATTGAGATAACCGAAAATCTTGAAAAACATTTTTCAATTGCTCACAGGGTAAAGTCACAAGCAGCCCCTAACTAACCTGTGTTTAACACTCTGCTAGCTTGGCGCATAGCAGGCAGTTTGAATTATAGGCAAGGTGTAAAGTATTCAAGAAGCACTTCAAACAGCAAGAAAGTGAAAACACAAGACAAATTCCACACTAGTTTTAATAGGAGAACATTTAATAAATTATTTGAGACCAACAATCAGTAGAACTAGAGATATACAAATGCAAAGATTTAAGGTAAGTATAGCACCTAAAAGAACAAAGCATCACTGGTAGTAAGCTGGTCGTGCAAGTCCAGGTGAAAACCACAAGTTCAGGCATAAGTTCAGGCAGACTGCGATGGAGTGTGGGCTGGATACAGGTTAGTCTTGCTTAAAAAGTTAGTGTCCAAAGTGAAAGCTCACTTCACTGTAATGTGAGCTGCGAGAAGCAGGGAGAACATCGTGGATAATCATCCCTGTATCACAAACAACAGGCAGGGAGTCACGGATGGTTGTTGCTTTAGCGTGAAAATCCTGTCAGGCTTCGTGGACAATCATTGTCAGAAGTACATGTTGGTGGTTACCGTAAGCTGTACAAATGCTGTAGCCCCAAGTGCATATCCTGTGTTGCTGGTCGGCACTGGTGGTTGCTGTATCACGAAGAGTCAGCTTCACTACAGCTTAGGGTTGGTGCTCTGCAAAGGCGGCAAGATCTTTGACCCGTTCACGCTCCCAAAGATCCTTAAAACTTCAGGATTTCTCCTTTTCTTGAAGGTGAACCTCAACTGATGCCATGACCCGACCTGAGGGGCACATCTTGAGGGATAAAAACATACTCACAACAGAACCCAGCCAAACTCAGGCAGTCCAGTTGCAGGTCCAGGTCACAGGTTAGTTGAGTTGATGCAGGGTGGTGATCTGGAGCTTTATATGTCCCTGTAGCTCAGTTGAACCTTGAAGTCACTGTAGGTCCAGCCTTTTGTCTTAGCATGCAGGGCAGAAGTCAGCATTACTGTAGTATCTACAGGTCCAGGGGTGTACTGAAGAGTTGAGTCTGAGGGTCCAGCAGTTGTACTTTCCACCCCAGATATGTTTGGAATTTCCCACCTTCCTGCCCTGGCCTCAACTTGTCTGGGGCCACAAAGACTGGTGTGAAACTCTTTGTGATTTTACTGAGGCAAAGCCTTTGTGTTAGAAATGGGTTTCTGGTTGGCTTGGGTATGTTAATGTTAATGTTAATGGGACTTTTAGAGCGCGCTGTTACCCTGAGGTGTCCTGGTGCTATGCACTACCTACTGAAGAAACTGTGGCAAACTCCGTGGGAGGGAATCAATTAACTGAAAAGCCAGGTTTTTTGTCCTTTCCTAAACGACAGCAGCTCTGACCAATTCCTTAATGAAAAAGTAAGACAATCTCAGGCTTTAGCGCCACAAAGCCGGAAGCTTCTACCGCCCCAGTTCTGTTTGTTAAAGCGGGGAAGTGAAACTTGTTTAGCCTGCATGGAGTGCGGAGCTCTTCCCGGGACATACCATTGAATAGATTGCTTAAGGAAGTCAGGGCCAAGACCATTAAGATACTTAAAGACTAATCACATGGCCTTGAATTGGACCCGGGATTTAACAGGGAGCCAGTGGAGGGCTTTAAGTCCTGCCCTAACCAAAGCAAACTTAGGAATCCCCTATAGCAGTCTGGCTGCCGCATTCTGCACTGTCTGGAGCCAAGCCAACTGTCTCTTCTGGATGTTAATGAAGAGGCAGTTGCAATAGTCCAGACGTGATAGTATGAGCGCCATGACTGCTATTTTCATGCTTTAGGTCAGAAGAAAGAATTTTATTTTGCGCACAATATGCAAGATGAGAAAGCAGGAGGAGACAACCTTACTGACCTGATCACAGTATGCCAATTTAGAGTCCACAATCACTCCAAGATTTTTTGCCCTGCCAACCGGCGTGAGAAGTGCACCCATTGTGTCTGGCCACCAGTCAGGGGTCCACAAATGTGCTGTGTTCCCAAAGAGGATAACTTCTGTTTTACCTGCATTAAGTTTCAGGCAATTTGACGCCATTCAGGTGGTAATTGCCTGCATGCAGTTATGGCATTTTAAGCTGGTTTCTGCCTCCTTGCCTTTTTGAATAGATAACACAATGGGGCCGATTAGGATGGCGGACGGAAACGTGGTCCGTCCGCCGTGGAAGGTGTCAAGATACTCCGGACCTGGCCGCGGAAAAACCGCATTAGCGATTAGGATCAAATGTGACCGAAACGCCGACCGCGGCGGACGGAGCACAACAATCCCCGTCCGCGGCGGTCGAAGTACACCTGATTCCGCGGCATGCGGACGGAACCCACAAAACACCGACCGCCGCGTACGCACATGACCAGGAGAACAACAACCTCCCCCGCGATACCTGCGTACTTTCCGTGTCCGCAATTAGGATAACTCCGCAAGTACCCCGGTAGCCACCGCGATCCACGTCCGCGGCGGTAGCAATGCAATGAGAAACGGGGCACCACAGCGGAAGTCCAACATCCCTACAGTCATTCAAATGGCATTCATACCGACAGAATCCATCACCAAACACAGCAAAATGGACGACAACCCACCTGACACATCTAAACCAAACACAAGACACAAGTACCCACCCCCAAGAACTGCATAGACCACACCTTACAACACACCCACCTATCACCTGACTGCCAATCAACATTCACACAGGGCCAACACACAGACTATAAATTAACTCCCACCCACTCCTGAAATCCTCTGCATCCCAGCATAGCTGACAGCAGGAGACAATACTTGACTTACAGCAAACTATTTGATTCAGACACATAACCCACACCCAAACACACCCTGCACACAAACACCCACCACACCACACCCAAAGACACCCTGCACACAAACACCCACCACACCACACCCAAACAGCACACACCAGCACCTCCGCACTCCACACAAACACACCCCCCGAGCACCATGGCACCCAAAAAGAATCCCAAATTCTCCGACACCGAGCTCAAGGTAATGGTGGAAGAGATCCTTCGTGTGGAACCCCACATCTTCGGGTCCCTCGTGCAGCAGACGAGCATAGCTCGGAAGAACAGCCTGTGGGACCGCATCGTGACCAGGGTCAATGCCTCCGGGAGCGTTCCGCGAACCAAGGCTGACATCCAGAGGCGGTGGCACGACCTGAAGACCCGGGTGAAGTCTATAAGAGCCAAGAACTTCCTCCGGGCCAACCATACCGGCGGTGGAACCCCCCCGGAGCCCCTACCATACACCGAGTGGGAGGAGAGGGTGCTGACCATCCTGCACCCTGACACCCTCGATGGACTCCCTGATGGAGAAGAGGCTGGTAAGTACCAACCAACCACCACAAACACAACAACACGGTGTGGGCCACACAACTCTGAAGACACATCCCAATTACCCCAGCCTTGCATGCAGTCCACATACTCACCAACCTCTAAAGCACTCCAACAGGCCCCCATGTCCATAGAGAGGGTGGTGGTGGTGGGTGGGGTGTGTGAGGGGTCACTAGTCCTACTTCCAACAGGCCCCCATGTCCATAGAGAGGGTGGTGGTGGTGGGTGGGGTGTGTGAGGGGTCACTAGTCCTACTTCCAACAGGCCCCCATGTCCATAGAGAGGGTGGTGGTGGTGGGTGGGGTGTGTGAGGGGTCACTAGTCCTACTTCCAACAGGCCCCCATGTCCATAGAGAGGGTGGTGGGTGGGGTGTGTGAGGGGTCACTAGTCCTACTTCCAACAGGCCCCCATGTCCATAGAGAGGGTGGTGGTGGTGGGTGGGGTGTGTGAGGGGTCACTAGTCCTACTTCCAACAGGCCCCCATGTCCATAGAGAGGGTGGTGGTGGTGGGTGGGGTGTGTGAGGGGTCACTAGTCCTACTTCAAACAGGCCCCCATGTCCATAGAGAGGGTGGTGGTGGTGGGTGGGGTGTGTGAGGGGTCGGAACTACAACTTCCAACAGGCCCCCATGTCCATAGAGAGGGTGGTGGTGGTGGGTGGGGTGTGTGAGGGGTCACTAGTCCTACTTCCAACAGGCCCCCATGTCCATAGAGAGGGTGGTGGTGGTGGGTGGGGTGTGTGAGGGGTCACTAGTCCTACTTCAAACAGGCCCCCATGTCCATAGAGAGGGTGGTGGTGGTGGTGGGTGGGGTGTGTGAGGGGTCGGAACTACAACTTCCAACAGGCCCCCATGTCCATAGAGAGGGTGGTGGTGGTGGGTGGGGTGTGTGAGGGGTCACTAGTCCTACTTCCAACAGGCCCCCATGTCCATAGAGAGGGTGGTGGTGGTGGTGGGTGGGGTGTGTGAGGGGTCGGAACTACAACTTCCAACAGGCCCCCATGTCCATAGAGAGGGTGGTGGTGGTGGGTGGGGTGTGTGAGGGGTCACTAGTCCTACTTCAAACAGGCCCCCATGTCCATAGAGAGGGTGGTGGTGGTGGGTGGGGTGTGTGAGGGGTCACTAGTCCTACTTCAAACAGGCCCCCATGTCCATAGAGAGGGTGGTGGTGGTGGGTGGGGTGTGTGAGGGGTCACTAGTCCTACTTCAAACAGGCCCCCATGTCCATAGAGAGGGTGGTGGTGGTGGTGGGTGGGGTGTGTGAGGGGTCGGAACTACAACTTCCAACAGGCCCCCATGTCCATAGAGAGGGTGGTGGTGGTGGGTGGGGTGTGTGAGGGGTCACTAGTCCTACTTCCAACAGGCCCCCATGTCCATAGAGAGGGTGGTGGTGGTGGGTGGGGTGTGTGAGGGGTCACTAGTCCTACTTCCAACAGGCCCCCATGTCCATAGAGAGGGTGGTGGTGGTGGGTGGGGTGTGTGAGGGGTCACTAGTCCTACTTCCAACAGGCCCCCATGTCCATAGAGAGGGTGGTGGTGGTGGGTGGGGTGTGTGAGGGGTCACTAGTCCTACTTCCAACAGGCCCCCATGTCCATAGAGAGGGTGGTAGTGGTGGGTGGGGTGTGTGAGGGGTCACTAGTCCTACTTCAAACAGGCCCCCATGTCCATAGAGAGGGTGGTGGTGGTGGGTGGGGTGTGTGAGGGGTCACTAGTCCTACTTCAAACAGGCCCCCATGTCCATAGAGAGGGTGGTGGTGGTGGTGGGTGGGGTGTGTGAGGGGTCGGAACTACAACTTCCAACAGGCCCCCATGTCCATAGAGAGGGTGGTGGTGGTGGGTGGGGTGTGTGAGGGGTCACTAGTCCTACTTCCAACAGGCCCCCATGTCCATAGAGAGGGTGGTGGTGGTGGGTGGGGTGTGTGAGGGGTCACTAGTCCTACTTCCAACAGGCCCCCATGTCCATAGAGAGGGTGGTGGTGGTGGGTGGGGTGTGTGAGGGGTCACTAGTCCTACTTCCAACAGGCCCCCATGTCCATAGAGAGGGTGGTGGTGGTGGGTGGGGTGTGTGAGGGGTCACTAGTCCTACTTCCAACAGGCCCCCATGTCCATAGAGAGGGTGGTGGTGGTGGGTGGGGTGTGTGAGGGGTCACTAGTCCTACTTCCAACAGGCCCCCATGTCCATAGAGAGGGTGGTGGTGGTGGGTGGGGTGTGTGAGGGGTCACTAGTCCTACTTCAAACAGGCCCCCATGTCCATAGAGAGGGTGGTGGTGGTGGGTGGGGTGTGTGAGGGGTCACTAGTCCTACTTCAAACAGGCCCCCATGTCCATAGAGAGGGTGGTGGTGGTGGTGGGTGGGGTGTGTGAGGGGTCGGAACTACAACTTCCAACAGGCCCCCATGTCCATAGAGAGGGTGGTGGTGGTGGGTGGGGTGTGTGAGGGGTCACTAGTCCTACTTCCAACAGGCCCCCATGTCCATAGAGAGGGTGGTGGTGGTGGGTGGGGTGTGTGAGGGGTCACTAGTCCTACTTCCAACAGGCCCCCATGTCCATAGAGAGGGTGGTGGTGGTGGTGGGTGGGGTGTGTGAGGGGTCGGAACTACAACTTCCAACAGGCCCCCATGTCCATAGAGAGGGTGGTGGTGGTGGGTGGGGTGTGTGCCAATGCCGACTGAATGTCAACCATAAATACATGTACACGTATAGGCAACATTACTCATCATCACATTATTCTTTTGCAGGGGATCCTAATCTGACTTCCGCCATTGACACCAGGCCTCCAGCATCCCCAAACTCCGAGCACTCATGGGACGATAGTGCAGCCAACTCCGGGGCAGAGGATGGTGCCGGACCAAGCACCCAGCCAGGGACCTCTGCCACGCAGGTCACACCTGCAACTACAACAACGGGCACTGGCATCACAACAACACCGGCGACTCGGACCTGCACAGCTGCCTCCAGCACCACCTCGACCACCACCACTACTACCACCACTTCTGCCCCTGCCACCCTGCCCAACCCCGCCGCCAACGCTGGGCCAGCGCCATCCCAGCCACGCCGGGAGACAGTCAGGCAACCCACCACTGCAAGGGCAGATCCTGCAGGCAGGAGCAGGGCGGAAAGAAGGGCAGATGACACAACACTGATTGCTGTGCAACAGTGCCATGAAGCACTAGTCCGGGTGGAGGCGGGCTATGCACGTAGCCAGGAACATGCAGACCGGGCCCACCAGGACTTTGTGGAAAACACCGCCATGTTGGGGGCCATCGAGAGGCGGCTTGGCCAACTGGTCGACATTTTCAGCGCCAGGGCATCCGCCAACACCACCCCCCCCCCTCCCCCCCTCAAACATCGGCACCGGCCACAACACCGCCACCGCCGACTGCGCCCCTGGCGGCGGATGTGGTACCGGATCAGCCTGCGCCCCTAGCTGACCCCGTCCCGGCACAAAGACGGAGGGGCCGTCCGAGGAACGAAGTGGTCGAGAGCAGTGTTGGAGCACATGGCACACGCTCCAAGAAGAGCCGACAGTGACTCATTGGAGTACGTGAGCCTCCGATCCTACCTGGAAAGTATCCGGTCCCACCTCCCACAGGCCTGCTGCAGTAGGCACACACCACCCTATGTGGTGTCTGCACGGCCATTTCATCCACCATTACCTTGGACAGTCACTCCCCCACCCCTTCACTCCTTTGTAAATATGCACCTACCCCTATGCACAATCTGTAAATAAATACCACTTACTCACTCAATGATGTGTTGCCTCCATGTTTATTCACATGATTGCATCAGAAACAGACGTAACCAGGTTCAGGGATCCAACAGGTACAGAATCATGCCGCAACGGAGTGACCTAGGGAAACATAGAACCCGCAAACAGACGTTAGTAAACAGCATCACACTCATCCCAACTCACTGCAGTGCAACTTACAACAAACCACACACATCACTACACGAATGGCTGACACTACACACATCATGGAGAAGTGCATGTACTCATAAATGAAGACACACACACACATGCATACATCACATAACAAAACACATAGATGATCCCCAACACAATGACACCAGAGCAGCAAACCTACACAGGGCATACACAAGCAGCACAAGAGGGGCACACTCACAGTCAAGGGAAGTAGCGTTCTATGAGCTGGCGCCTCTGGTCCACACCTTCCTCCTCACCACTATCCTCATCAGTCGACATGGCTGGGTCGGGAGGGCGAGGAACTTGCTGTTCATCTGGGTCCAAGATCAGTGCAATGTTATTTCGCACAGCCAGGTTGTGGAGCATGCAGCAGGCCATCACAATCTTGCATACTTTGCCAGGTGCGTAAGGCAGGGCCCCTCCAGTCTTATCTAGGCACCGAAACCTAGACTTAAGCAGGCCAAATGTTCGTTCCACCACTCGACGTGTCCTACCATGGGCATCGTTGTATCGCATTTCTCCTGCTGTGGTGGGATTGCGAATTGGACTCAGAAGCCAAGGCCTGTTTGGGTAAGCCGAGTCGCCTGTGTATGTGGGAATTAGAGAGAGAGAGAGACATCAGTACCTGAACATGTGGCCACACCAAGCCACCCAGATATCACTCCAGTCACCACAGCATACTCACCAACAAGCCAGGCTTGTGCCGGACGCAGATTTGCCATCAGTCGTGGGACTATGCTGCTCCGCATGATGTGGGCGTCATGTGCAGAGCCAGGAAATCTTGCACACACATGTGAGATAATGTTGTCGGCCTGGCACACCACCTGCACGTTAAGGGAGTGGAAGTGCTTCCGATTCCGAAACACCTGCTCACGTGCCCGTGGCGGGATGATCGCAATATGCGTGCCATCAATTGAACCCACAACGTGTGGAATGCGACCCAGTGCATAAAAGTCTGCCTTGACCGCTGCCAACTCTGCCGCCTGTGGAAAATGTATGTACTCATGCTTGTACAGCATCATGGCTGTTAGCACATCCTTGAGTACCGTGCTGAACATGGCCTGTGACATTCCCCCGGCATGTCCTATAGTGTACTGGAATGTGCCTGTTGCAAAAAAATGGAGTGCCGCCATCACCTTTTGGGTGGGTGAAATTGAGCCTGGATAAGTTCTCCGCGGCTGCAGGTGAGGAGACAACTTGTTCACTAGCTCCAGCAATCGACGTCGATCAAGCCTGAATTTCCGGACCACCTCCTCGTCCACCATGTCCTCCAGCACAGTATATGGGCGATGGACATTTTGAGCCCTCCTGTGTGGGAGTAAATGGAATGGAAGTCAATTCACATACAACGCATGTCTGTGCAACTCACTCACATGTCACCGCACTCTATCCAACATGTAATTGTCAGTGTACGATTTGCCTATGTGTGACACCTCTGATTGTCACAACAACATGGATTGACGTAGCAATGTGCACCCACCAGCTACATGATGTGTTGCAACATGTCCAATGCACTCTGTTGCACCTCAACATCACTGCCAACAAGGCATGTGACATGACCCAAAAGTGACGGTCATTAGTGGCACACCGATGGGCATGGTATGGAAACCATGGGATAGAGCATGAAGTGTGGAATCACGCAATCACGCACACAACCCTCATCATGCAGCTGCAGACAATTAAACATAGTGCATCGTGCATCGTCAGCTGACATGCACTCATTGACGCCGCCATGGCGGTGCACTGCTTCCGCTGTTGACGTCTGGCCATACGCGGCCCGCGTTCAACATTCCAAATGTCTGCACGTGCTAGACACCGGGACGGATGCATCATTTGCAACAAAGTTGTAAGAGTGGCGCCACCATGGCGGGGCACGTATTCGGCGGGGGAGGTGGAGGCCAATACAGCCATGAGCTGATGGCCATGCACATGCCAGTTCATGACCCCCTTACAGTGACATTGCATCAGGCAGCCTACACCGGCCGGCCCAGCTCTACCCACTACCGCCGTGCCAGGCCCAGCCCATGACCGCCGTTGCGGCTGTGCCAACTACCGCCGCTTCAGGCCCCCTCCACTACCGCCGTGCCAGACCTAGACCATGACCGCCGTGCCAGGGCCGCCAGGGCACGGCGGTAGTGGAGGGGGCCTGAAGCGGCGGTAGTTGGCACAGCCGCAACGGCGGTCATGGGCTAGGTCTGGCACGGCGGTAGTGGAGGGGGCCTGAAGCGGCGGTAGTTGGCACGGCCGCAACGGCGGTCATGGGCTAGGTCTGGCACGGCGGTAGTGGAGGGGGCCTGAAGCGGCGGTAGTTGGCACGGCCGCAACGGCGGTCATGGGCTAGGTCTGGCACGGCGGTAGTGGAGGGGGCCTGAAGCGGCGGTAGTTGGCACGGCCGCAACGGCGGTCATGGGCTAGGTCTGGCACGGCGGTAGTGGAGGGGGCCTGAAGCGGCGGTAGTTGGCACGGCCGCAACGGCGGTCATGGGCTGGGCCTGGCACGGCGGTAGTGGAGGGGGCCTGAAGCGGCGGTAGTTGGCACGGCCGCAACGGCGGTCATGGGCTAGGTCTGGCACGGCGGTAATGGAGGGGGCCTGAAGCGGCGGTAGTTGGCACGGCCGCAACGGCGGTCATGGGCTAGGTCTGGCACGGCGGTAGTGGAGGGGGCCTGAAGCGGCGGTAGTTGGCACGGCCGCAACGGCGGTCATGGGCTAGGTCTGGCACGGCGGTAGTGGAGGGGGCCTGAAGCGGCGGTAGTTGGCACGGCCGCAACGGCGGTCATGGGCTGGGCCTGGCACGGCGGTAGTGGGTAGAGCTGGGCCGGCCGGTGTAGGCTGGCTGATGCTATGTCACTGTAAGGGGGGTCATGAAGAGGCATGTGCATGGACATCAGCTTATGGCTGTTTTGGCTTCCACCTCCCCCGCCGAATACGTGCCCCGCCATGGTGGCGCCACTCTTACAACTTTGTTGCAAATGATGCAGCCGTCCCGGTGTCTAGCACGTGCAGTTGCCGGTGTGTGAGCGTGACGGTCTGTGCAAGTGCAGCCAATGGGAGGTGTGGACATGGGCCACGGATGGCCAATTGCAAGTACCGTATGGTGTTCACCGCAACACCAGGGCCAATCATTGGCCCAATTCCAAACACGCTCTCACGGCGGACCAATGGCTGGCGCCGTATGCCACTGACATGGCCACTGGGCCCTATATATGTGTGATGTGCAAAAGCAAACTTTCTACGATGACCACCGACTGCTGCCTGTGACCATCACCTCCACCTGCTGCTGCGGAGCTGACCACCGACTGCTGCCTGTGACCATCACCTCCACCTGCTGCTGCGGAGCTGACCACCGACTGCTGCCTGTGACCATCACCTCCACCTGCTGCTGCGGAGCTGACCACCGACTGCCGCTCTAGTGCCATACTCCGTGACCTTGCCATGTCGGGAGTCAAAGAGGTCCGGTCTCGTCCCTTCACCGCCGCGGAGCTGGATGTCCTGGTGGAGGCTGTGCTACGCAACTACGGACGCCTGTACGGCGCACCCGGACAGGCGGTAAGTGTCGTGGGGGATGAGTTGTGGTGCATGAGGTGTGATATGGCACCTGGTCTCTGGGAAAGTTGGCGGTGTGATGTGAGAACAACTAAAGTATCGATATGTGCATGGCTCCTGAGAGTAATGTGTTGCTCCTATCTGTGTGACTGGCCAACTGTCCCCTGACTTCCACCCTTTTGTCTCCCATCATGGTAGGTAAAGCTGCACCTTCGCAAGGACGTGTGGAGGAGCATTGCACGTGAAGTACGAGCAGCGGGGGTGTCCAATAGACGACATACACACTGCCACAAACGCTGGGACGACATTTCCAGACTGAGCAAGAATGTAGCGGAAGTGACACTAGGGCTGATTCCACGGACGGCACGTCTGGCCCGACGCTCAATGACCCCTCTCATGCACCGTATCATAGCTGTGACGCATCCTGACCTGTCCGAGCGGTTGCGTGTGGATGAACAGCAACGTGGCGGTAAGCGTACTGTCAGTGTATGTTGCTTGTGAGTGCAATGCATGTATGGTTGCCCACACACATCAGGGTCTTCCGTCTATCGTGAGTCTATTACCAATGGCATGTTGGTGACATTGCCACAGTTAACTTTTCACTTGCACATGCGGAATGTTGAGACGCCACCTGCTAAGCTGTTCAGTTGTCATGCACATGCTGTAGTGCTCCGTCACCCCTTGGCAACACTTGTGTGCTGATGTAGTTCCTCATGCCCAGTGTGCATGCTGTACATGTATTACGGCCAACGCCACAGAATTCCTGTGAGGATGACTGCGTGGGGTGGGCTGTGTGCAGGTTGGGGGATCGATGGACAGTGTCATCAGTGGCTTAAGGGATTCCGCAGCAGTACTGTACGTGTGTGTGCCCATTACTTACACCCATTTCCTGTGCTTTTCAGCTTTGGCAGAGGGCACTCAGCCACAGACGGCGGAGATTACAGAAGGCAATGCATCCGGATCAGACGTCGCGCACACGCAGACTGACACCGAAGGGGGCAGCGGCGGAGAGGGGGACAGAACCGTCCCGGAGGACTCGCATGTGGAGACAACATCGTCATCATCTTCCGACAGTGTTGGTGAGTCAGCACTGTTGTCACAGACTGGGAGTGGGCAACCAGCACCTTCGGTCGGGACACAGCACACAGGGCCCACCCTGCCGGCAACTGCACCATGTACTGTTCGTGCACGCAGGAGTAGGGGGAGAAGAGTGGCGTTCGGTGTCGGCACCGCTGCCCCAGCCTCGGTGACCCAAAATTCTCTCTGTGTAGAGGCTGTTGATCTGCTGCGACAGCTGTGTGTGGGCCAGACCAATATGATTAATGCATTCCAAGACCACGATAGGAAGTTGGGGCAGGTGGTGGCATTCATGGAAGGTATGCATGGTGATCTGGCTGGTGTACACAGGACACTGCAGTCATTGTCTAACAGTGTGTCGTCTGCCATTGCACAGTCGCATGGACTGGGTGGTACTTCTGTTCCACCATCTACAACTCTGGATGTGTCAGGGGGGAGTGAATTTTCTGATCTGGACTCTAATACAGGTTATTGCACTAGAAGCAGCGTCAGCCAGCACGTCAAGGCACGTAGGCCTCAGACCCCATCCCCTAGGTCAGGTAACTCTGTTCACAAGGACAACGTCAGATATAGTGGAGTACACACACGTGAGGCAAAAGAGGGGTTTGGTGTAATGGCTACACATGCTGCACAGCCATCCCACACACAAGGTACTACCAGGCCAAGACTCACTCCCGCTTCCATTGACACTACCCTGTACGAGGACAGTGAGAAGACGAATACATCTCTTGAGGGCTCGCATACTCCCAGTGCCAGGGACACTAGGAAGGGAGGTGCCACTCCCAAGGGCAGGGACAGCAGGAAGGAAGGTGCCACTCCCAAGGGCAGGGACACTAGGAAGGAAGGTGCCACTCCCAAGGGCAGGGACAGCAGGAAGGATGTAGGCACTCCCAAGGGCAGGGAGACTACGAAGGAAGCTGCCACTCCCAAGGGCAGGGACACTAGGAAGGAAGGTGCCACTCCCAAGGGCAGGGACAGCAGGAAGGATGTAGGCACTCCCAAGGGCAGGGAGACTACGAAGGAAGCTGCCACTCCCAAGGGCAGGGACACTAGGAAGGAAGGTGCCACTCCCAAGGGCAGGGACAGCAGGAAGGATGTAGGCACTCCCAAGGGCAGGGAGACTACGAAGGAAGCTGCCACTCCCAAGGGCAGGGAAAGCAGGAAGGATGTAGGCACTCCCAAGGGCAGGGAGACTACGGAGGAAGGTGCCACTCCCAAGGCCAGGGAGACTACGAAGGAAGGAGCCACTCCCAAGGGCAGGGACAAGAATAGTCACAAGACAAACGCACCTAAGAGGAGCACGGACAGTCCCAGGGGCAGGGACACACACGGGCAGAAGGGGTGTCCAGCTGATATGTACACCACAGACGACAAGTCTGCTGCCTGGAAGAGGGCACCATCCAGGGAACAGGGCAAGTCCGCAGAGTACAGTACTCCTACGGAAATGGAACATCCAAGGCCCAAGGACTCGCCCATGAACAGTGGCGCTGTCAGGGACAGGCATACATCACCCATAGTTGCTCTGAGACAGCTGTTTTCTGGCAAACGGAATACAGAAGACTCAGCAGTGGAGTCACCCCTTACATCCACTCCCATCATGGCCCGTCAGGGACGGATGCAGGTGGACCCTGTCGTGGCATCCCCCATGACACATGTTGCAGAGGCCACAAGGCAGCCACACAGCAAACGACAAGCAGGCTCCAGCACGTCCCCAGAGACCATTCCCCCCCCAGCACATGCACCTCCCATGGTGGGTGAAATTGCTTCTCAGTCCGGTCGACTTGTGAGTCCTGTCCTGTCCAGGGTGCAGGCACATGTCCAAAAGAAGCGTAGACACACAGCATTGACACATGCCCAATCCGATATCGGCCAATTGCAACTATCCCCCGCTCCCAGAGCCACCCTGCCTCCTGGACCATACAGCCCTGTGGCTCATCATTTCAGTGGTCACAGTGGCGCTGGTGCAGTTGACTCGCATGTGTCTGTTAGTGGCAGGGTATCCGTCGAGACATATCCTGTATCAGGTGCTGCCAGTGTATCTGGGTCCATGGGCCATGTGTCAGTCACTCGGGCTGTGTCTGTGTGTCACACTCCTGTATCAGGTGCTGGCAGTGTATCTGGGTCTGTGGCTCACGTGTCAGTCACTCGGTCTGTGTCGGTGTGTCACACTCCTGTATCAGGTGCTGGGAGTGTATCTGGGTCTATGGGCCATGTGTCAGTAACTCGGGCTGTGTCGGTGTGTCACACTCCTGTATCAGGTGCTGGCAGTGTATCTGGGTCTATGGGCCATGTGTCAGTAACTGGGGCTGTGTCGGTGTGTCACACTCCTGTATCAGGTGCTGGCAGTGTATCTGGGTCTGTGGCTCACGTGTCAGTCACTACATCTGTGGCTGTGTGTCACACTCCGGTTTCTGGTGCTGCCAGTGTGTCCGATGCGGGTACTTCACGCAATCCACCTGATAGTGTGCTGTAAGTTGCTGTACTGTGCCCTCTGATGTACCTGCTCTGGTGCCCACACTGCCCTGTTGCTGTTCTGATACTGATGTACTGCATCTGATGTACCTGCTCTGGTGCCCACACTGCCCTGTTGCTGCCCTGTTGCTGTTCTGATACTGATGTACTGCCTCTGATGTACCTGCTCTGGTGCCCACACTGCCCTGTTGCTGTTCTGATACTGCATTGTGCCCTCTCATGTACTGCATCTGATGTACCTGCTCTGGTGCCCACACTGCCCTGTTGCTGTTCTGATACTGATGTACTGCATCTGATGTACCTGCTCTGGTGCCCACACTGCCCTGTTGCTGCCCTGTTGCTGTTCTGATACTGATGTACTGCCTCTGATGTACCTGCTCTGGTGCCCACACTGCCCTGTTGCTGCCCTGTTGCTGTTCTGATACTGATGTACTGCCTCTGATGTACCTGCTCTGGTGCCCACACTGCCCTGTTGCTGCCCTGTTGCTGTTCTGATACTGATGTACTGCATCTGATGTACCTGCTCTGGTGCCCACACTGCCCTGTTGCTGTTCTGATACTGATGTACTGCATCTGATGTACCTGCTCTGGTGCCCACACTGCCCTGTTGCTGCCCTGTTGCTGTTCTGATACTGATGTACTGCCTCTGATGTACCTGCTCTGGTGCCCACACTGCCCTGTTGCTGTTCTGATACTGCATTGTGCCCTCTCATGTACTGCATCTGATGTACCTGCTCTGGTGCCCACACTGCCCTGTTGCTGCCCTGTTGCTATCCTCATACTGATGTACTGCATCTGATGTACCTGCTCTGGTGCCCACACTGCCCTGTTGCTGTTCTGATACTGATGTACTGCATCTGATGTACCTGCTCTGGTGCCCACACTGCCCTGTTGCTGCCCTGTTGCTGTTCTGATACTGATGTACTGCCTCTGATGTACCTGCTCTGGTGCCCACACTGCCCTGTTGCTGCCCTGTTGCTATCCTCATACTGATGTACTGCATCTGATGTACCTGCTCTGGTGCCCACACTGCCCTGTTGCTGTTCTGATACTGCATTGTGCCCTCTCATGTGCTGCCTGTGATGGACGTTTTCAGTGCAATGGACTGTTGGAGCACTTGGCCCCTCTCATGTGCTGCCTCTGATGGACGTTTTCAGTGCTATGGACTGTTGGAGCACTTGGCCCCTCTCATGTACTGCCTCTGATGTACCTGCTCTGGTGCCCACACTGCCCTGTTTCTGTTCTGATACTGCATTATCCCCTCTCATGTGCTGCCTGTGATGGACGTTTTCAGTGCAATGGACTGTTGGAGCACTTGGCCCCTCTCATGTGCTGCCTCTGATGGACGTTTTCAGTGCTATGGACTGTTGGAGCACTTGGCCCCTCTCATGTACTGCCTCTGATGTACCTGCTCTGGTGCCCACACTGCCCTGTTGCTGTTCTGATACTGCATTGTGCCCTCTCATGTACTGCCTCTGATGTACCTGCTCTGGTGCCCACACTGCCCTGTTGCTGCCCTGTTGCTGTTCTGATACTGATGTACTGCCTCTGATGTACCTGCTCTGGTGCCCACACTGCCCTGTTGCTGTTCTGATACTGCATTGTGCCCTCTCATGTACTGCATCTGATGTACCTGCTCTGGTGCCCACACTGCCCTGTTGCTGCCCTGTTGCTGTTCTGATACTGATGTACTGCCTCTGATGTACCTGCTCTGGTGCCCACACTGCCCTGTTGCTGCCCTGTTGCTATCCTCATACTGATGTACTGCATCTGATGTACCTGCTCTGGTGCCCACACTGCCCTGTTGCTGTTCTGATACTGATGTACTGCATCTGATGTACCTGCTCTGGTGCCCACACTGCCCTGTTGCTGCCCTGTTGCTGTTCTGATACTGATGTACTGCCTCTGATGTACCTGCTCTGGTGCCCACACTGCCCTGTTGCTGTTCTGATACTGCATTGTGCCCTCTCATGTACTGCATCTGATGTACCTGCTCTGGTGCCCACACTGCCCTGTTGCTGCCCTGTTGCTATCCTCATACTGATGTACTGCATCTGATGTACCTGCTCTGGTGCCCACACTGCCCTGTTGCTGTTCTGATACTGATGTACTGCATCTGATGTACCTGCTCTGGTGCCCACACTGCCCTGTTGCTGCCCTGTTGCTGTTCTGATACTGATGTACTGCCTCTGATGTACCTGCTCTGGTGCCCACACTGCCCTGTTGCTGCCCTGTTGCTATCCTCATACTGATGTACTGCATCTGATGTACCTGCTCTGGTGCCCACACTGCCCTGTTGCTGTTCTGATACTGCATTGTGCCCTCTCATGTGCTGCCTGTGATGGACGTTTTCAGTGCAATGGACTGTTGGAGCACTTGGCCCCTCTCATGTGCTGCCTGTGATGGACGTTTTCAGTGCTATGGACTGTTGGAGCACTTGGCCCCTCTCATGTACTGCCTCTGATGTACCTGCTCTGGTGCCCACACTGCCCTGTTGCTGTTCTGATACTGCATTGTGCCCTCTCATGTGCTGCCTGTGATGGACGTTTTCAGTGCAATGGACTGTTGGAGCACTTGGCCCCTCTCATGTGCTGCCTCTGATGGACGTTTTCAGTGCTATGGACTGTTGGAGCACTTGGCCCCTCTCATGTACTGCCTCTGATGTACCTGCTCTGGTGCCCACACTGCCCTGTTGCTGTTCTGATACTGCATTGTGCCCTCTCATGTGCTGCCTGTGATGGACGTTTTCAGTGCAATGGACTGTTGGAGCACTTGGCCCCTCTCATGTGCTGCCTCTGATGGACGTTTTCAGTGCTATGGACTGTTGGAGCACTTGGCCCCTCTCATGTACTGCCTCTGATGTACCTGCTCTGGTGCCCACACTGCCCTGTTGCTGTTCTGATACTGCATTGTGCCCTCTCATGTACTGCATCTGATGTACCTGCTCTGGTGCCCACACTGCCCTGTTGCTGCCCTGTTGCTGTTCTGATACTGATGTACTGCCTCTGATGTACCTGCTCTGGTGCCCACACTGCCCTGTTGCTGCCCTGTTGCTATCCTCATACTGATGTACTGCATCTGATGTACCTGCTCTGGTGCCCACACTGCCCTGTTGCTGTTCTGATACTGATGTACTGCATCTGATGTACCTGCTCTGGTGCCCACACTGCCCTGTTGCTGCCCTGTTGCTGTTCTGATACTGATGTACTGCCTCTGATGTACCTGCTCTGGTGCCCACACTGCCCTGTTGCTGCCCTGTTGCTGTTCTGATACTGATGTACTGCCTCTGATGTACCTGCTCTGGTGCCCACACTGCCCTGTTGCTGCCCTGTTGCTGTTCTGATACTGATGTACTGCCTCTGATGTACCTGCTCTGGTGTCCACTATGGCCATGCTCCATCCTAGACTGTGACTTTGCTCCGAATCTGCGTAAATAAAATTGCGATTCATGTGTCGTGCTTTGTCAGAGTCATTCTTGCGTGTGTGATGCTGGTGTGGATTGGTATTTTCTTGGGGGCGGTGGGTTCTGCTCAGGACCCAAGTCCTGCAACAAGAAGTGGGGTGACGCTGAAATCACGACAGGAAGTGATGACACAAAAGGTGGCTTCCACTCAGTTGCAGTTTATAGTTATCATGCTCCCTGTTAAATTAGTGGGGGGACGCCGTCCACCCGCGTGGTACCCCGACTTGAGCCCTGGTTGTGCTACGTGTCACTCTCCCCTACCTGGGTCACGGCCCTTGGAGGCGTTGCCGTACACAGGCATTTGTGCATTTTGGGACATGTCACTCCCCCCTCCCTACGTCACCGCCCTTGCCGGTACTCCTCTCCAGACAGCGAATGCTTAGGTGCCTACCTGCGTCGTCGTCGATGGTGGGCCAAGACGAGGACGTACTGGATCGCGTAGAGTATCGGGTAAGCCTGTAGTGCAGGGTCCATGTCAGCGTGCGGCTCGTGGTGGGTATGGTCGCTGTGGAGCATCCGCCGTGTTCAGGCAGGTTGTTTATCCGCCGCGCTTTTATGTGTGTTTTCCGCCATCTTGATTTGGAGGACGGTCCTAGTCGTCAGTCCGTACGGCGGAGTCTCTGGTACGGTTACGTCTGCCGCGTAGTTGGGTGTGGTGGTGCGGCGGACCTTGTTCTATCGCCGCGGACGGATTTTGCCACGTATTTTGTATCCTGATTTGGCGGACGGAGTGTCCGCGACGGGCGCACGGAAAATAGGCCTGTTCCGCATACTCAGGGTATGCGGAGGCACTTCCGTCCGCCATCCTAATGACCCCCAATGTTTGTATTGTCGGCGTATGAGGTTAGCTGAAAGCCAAAAGATCTTATTAGAAGAGCCAGCGGGACAACGTGCACATTAAATAGGGTTGGGCTGAGCGAGGAGCCCTGTGGAACTCCACAGGAAAGAGAGAAAGGCTTGGAGCTGTCATTACCAAGATCCACTGTTAGTATCCTGTTCACCAGAAAGGAATCCAAAAGGTCTGATGCTTTGTCACCGACCCCTACCCCTGATAACCGGTCCATCAAAACCTTATGATGGACCGTATCAAATGCGGCCGATAGGTCCAGCAAGATGAGTATGGCAGCCCCACCCTGATCAAGAGCCTCTCTTATTTCATCAGTAGATTTGATTAACGCCAGCTCGGTGCTGTGTTCCGGCCGAAAGCCGAACTGCGTGGAGTCTAGCAGGGAATGAGACTGAATGAACCCACTGAGTTGACTATTCATGGCCTTCTCAATCATCTTACCCAGAAAGGGAAGATGAGAGATAGGTCTATAGTTATTCGGATCTGTAGGGTCCAAATTGGATTTTTTAAGTAAAGGCAAGATGGAAGCAGTCTTCCAGAGGCCTGGGAACTGACCAATATTAAATATAGAAGCAAACAAAGTGGTGAGAGCTTCCCCAATAATATCTGGAAGACTGCTTCCATCTGCCTGCACCTAAGCCTGGCAGAACCCACCACTGGTCAGGACAACAGAGTTACACACTGAAGATAACTCTTGCTCACCGCCTTGCTAGCTTGGCAGAGCAGTCAGGCTTATTGCAGAGGCAATGTGTAAAGGGTTTGTGCAACACACTCACAAAGCAGCAACACACCGGGCACACCACAAAAAAGAAACTCCACACAAAGTTATATAAAATAGCCTTTGTATTATCCATAAAAACACATTAGAACACAATCACATATACATCACTGTGCCCATAGGCACTTGTCATGACTTCACAGGGATTAAAGAAATCACTGGCCAATTGGGCCACAGCCATAAACATTACAGTTGCCCCACCCAGTAACCACTGGTAAGATTGCATTTAGCACAAAGCATTAGGCATAACCATCATCAGCAGGGCACCATAGGAAAACACTTTGTAAAGTGAACACATTACAAACACTTCCCCTCTGGGAGTATCCCTTCAATAGGCAACGTTACATCAGGCATTACACAGTACAGTATGGCAAATGTACCACATGCAGGGCAATGGGTTAACTGCCCCTAGATTGCACACATCACATAAGCCATTATTTCAGGTCAGGCAAAGTGATGCGATTAGAGTGAGGAAAATACATGCATTATAAATGTTGTGCCTACTGTGTAACTCCTGTCTTCCTACTCATTATCCTGCCAAGCAATGCCCCCAAAAGTGAATGACAGCTACTCATGATGTGGGGTGAAGGAGACAAGAAGAAGACAGAGGGGTTCAGTTAGGGGGAGCAATCTGTGCCTCTGTAGCCCGTCTATTACCAAAATAATGTCCCACAAAAGGTCCACACTGGGATCGCAGCCCACCAAAGTAGACTCCGCTGTTGCTGCAGATGCAGTGGAAAAGGGGGGAGTGGGGGTGCCATGCCCCGTCCACCTCCTTAGGCTCAAACACCCTGTCAGCCGACTCAACACAGGGCTGCACGCAACACACAGTGCAGCTCTGGTCACCCAGTGCTTGTCGGCTTCCCACTCCTGAGGGTAGAGGGGGGAGGCCTCCTCTTGCCACCAGCGACCACTCCCAGGGCCTGTGGGGGCTGCAGCATGGAGACCTTGTGCGACTGCCAGACTCCAACTCCCCTGTCCTCCGGGAGCTTCCTCCGTAGTCAGTCTTTGCGGGGAGGCATGGCTGCAACGTCTCCACTCGCTCATGGGCCTCCGGCAGCCCCCAGATAATGGGAGGCCGCAAGACTCTGCTTCCTCTCGCTGTCAGGACCCGACCACAACCAGGCTCAGCCTTGGCCTGGCTTTCGGCGGGTTTGCTCTTCAAGGCGTGACCATGCCTGCCGTATTCAAGGTGGGAGCCCCCTTCACGGCTCCTGTCAATCAAACTGAAAGTGCCCAACATGCGCTTCCCTGGCCACCGAGCTCCTGCAGGCAGCCTCCTTCCTTCCTTGCAGATGAGCTCAACACAGCAAGGGTCCATGCCAGCAGAGCCTCCTGCTGTATTATGGAAGGTACATGCAGCTCAGTGTGGGAAAGGCCAAGCAGTGAATAACACAGTGGTCACCACACACTGTCACAAATCAGATAGGGCAAGCACCAAAACAATGGTTAACAACAGGGGCACACCAGCAAAGTGTCCCCAGGTAGGCCAGCACAAGGAGTCAGAATAGCAGTCCTTCCCCTAGCCCCAGATGGTAGCAGGTCAGGACTTTCTGCAGTCCCGTTCCATGGAGTTTCCTCCTGGTCCCACCCAGTGTCTTATGTTCTAGTTCCACAAATTCAACTGACAAGAGTCCCAGCCCATGTACTTGTAGTACAAATGTCTTTATTCTTCCCCCTGGTACTCGGCTCCGAGCCTAGTCCAAACCAGTTCAGGGAACACTTTAAAATATATTTTCAAGTGCGCAACAACCTCCATTGTTAGGGTAAGCCTTGGCCCTAGGCACACCACAGGGGGGGCGGAGCCATCATTGTGGAAGGCAGACACAGCCCAATTCAGGTGCAGGTGCTACTCCCCCTACCAATCCAAATTCAGACCAGGCCAATTCAGTCTAGCGCTGAGTCACCCAGGCAGGGAGGGACACACCTCAACCCAACAGGGACTGGCTGGAGGGAATGCACATCCTCTCTACCCCTGTCAGTCAGAACTAGCCGGTCAATACACATCAGGCAGACACAAAGAAACATAGCAAATAGAAATACCTACTTCTAAAAGTGGTATTTTTAAAATAGTAATAATAATTCTGCTAACATCATTAAACAGGATTTATCACCACTATTCCAAACATACTAAACTTAATCACACTACCCCTCTCATGTCAGGAATTACCACAGAAGCACATGTCAGGGAATCACCATTGATTCCCAATGAAAGGGCATTCTCACAGCAGTGAGACACCAAATAGACTGTTTGTCACTACAAGGACATACCACACAATTAAGGCTCATGTCCTACCTCTTACCTACACTGTACCCTGCTCATAGGGCTAGCCCGGGCCTACCTTAGGGGTGGCTGATATGTAATAAAAGGAGAGTTGCAGATGTGGCATCCACTTTATGTGCCACCTCACAGTGCGCAGTCCCTGCTGTGGCAGAGGCCTGAGACAGGTTTAAAAGATTACTTTGGTGGGTGACGGAAGCAGCGCTGCAAGCTCACCAGTAGCATTTTATTTACTGGTTCTGGGTTCATGGGATACTACTGTACAAGGGACCGATAGGTAAATTAAATATACCAAACAGGTGTAGACCAATCTTACCAAGTTTACAATAGAGAGCACATACACTTTAGCATTGAATAGTAGTGATTAAGTGCCCAGAGTCCTAAAAACACCAACAACAGTTCAGAATGAAATACAGGAAGAAGGCAAAAAGCTCAGGGATGACCCTGCAAAAAGTGCCAACTTCAACACTTTGTGATGTGCAAGTGTAACAGGTGACAGCTCTGCCCCCATCAAGTCAGAGATGTCCCATCCTGCCAACATCTATATTATATCAATCTTGCGAGCTCACATTCGCAATAAGTCTCTTGATGCTATAGTTAAAACTCTGGCTTATAGTCTGTTCAATTAAGTCTCATAAACCTATTGAAACAGCCGAATCACTGACATAATATCGACAGACACAATATCGCCCTACCATATTATCGACACAAAGATATTGATTACACTAATATCGACACCCTATACTTATTTTAAAAAAAATACACTAATACCATAATATTGTCAAACATTTACATCAATAGTACTTTTATCGAACACTCAAATATTGTTCTCTAAAATATCAAACATATTTAAAAAATATACATGTCAAAAATATTGATGACAATAATATAGACAGCAATAATTGTGTTCCCCAAAAGAAATTAACATCATAAAAACAGTTAAAACAAACAAAACTATACAACCTTTTATAAATAATTAAATATATCACAAACTATATTAAAAATACACTATTAATAACTATTTAAATATTATAATAAAAACATGCACACATTATTTAACATCAAATACAATATAATTCACATTTAATAGACTAAATCTGTAAAAAAAAAACTGATTCTGAATTTGCGTTTTCCATATATGGAAAACAAGTACCAAAACAATTATTACAATAAATGACAACCAATGAAATATACACACTGTTAAAATAAACCAATCACATTAAACAAACAATTAATTAAACACTATACAAAGAACGAAAAATGTATCATTATTTTACACCTCAAACCAAAAAGAAACAAGAAGGTGAAACTCTGCTAGATTGCTGTCAGAACACAGGACTGCATTAAAAAAAAATCTTTTTCCTACTTCAAAAAGTAAGTGAATTGTCATTTATAACCTAACACTACTGCTAGTCTTCAAAAACAACTATTTGTAATGGATAAATAATTAATATATATATATTTAAAATTCATGTCTCCTCTACAAATAATTCTCCAAACATCCAAACAGTTACAGGACAGTGTGAAAAGTCAACTAAGAAATAAAGTAAGCAGTTTAAGAAATTCAATTAAAACAATTACCTAAATTACCCAACCAAACACCAACTTTATCTCAAATCCACCCCCACCTCGTTCATAGTTACACAAAATTATTAAAAATATCAGTTTTTACTAGCAACAGAAATATCAACAACAAAACTGAACTCAAACAACAAAGCATGCATCAGCATGGAAAACAACCTCAAATTCAAGATTGTGAGTATATAAATAACAATGTATATGTATTAATCAAAAAAACTCTAAAGTATTATTTTTAGTAATTAATATATACATTTTTCTTAGAATTTGAAACATCACAATGACTGAAGGTGCCCAATTCAGAACTCCACAAAAAGTATAACGATTTTACTATGTTACATGGGGTATGTTTATACCCAAGAAAAGCAAAGTGGACTAAAAGTAAACTGGAAAAGTAGTAAATACTATTCTAAACGGTGTTATGGGAGGGCTACAATTAGAAACAACTGTGCTGTATGTTAGGGAGCATAACTACCCCCTAATGTTATTTAAATAGAGGTTATTAATGCTCTAGAAGAAATTAAGGAGCTAGCACTAGCTCACAGAAATCTACAACTGAAATACTGAAGGAAATGCTGCCTAAAATACCCCAACATGCTACTGGCTCAATGCCCTCAATTTCTTCCTTGAAAAGAACTATAGCTCGAATGTAAAAAGCTACTACCACCACCACACATGCCCCAAAAACATTTAAAGAAGTAGAAATCCCCCCAGAACTATCAATTACATATAATGAAGAACCATTTATTCTTCACGATAATAAATCTAAAGATAAAAGAATAATTATGTTTGTAATTGCTAATAATTTAGTAAAACTCGAACAGTCTGAAACCTGGATGATAGATAGGACTTTTAAAATATGTCCCAAACCATTCTATCAATTATATACTGTCCATGCACTATACCAAAATACTAACATTCCATTTCTCTATGCATTACTAACAAATAAATAAACCTCCACCTATATGGAACTGCTGTCTAAAATTAAACAAGAAATCAATAATTATTTTAACACAAAAGATAAATATTGATTTTGAGCAGTTAATGATAAATGCAATCCTAAAATCCTACCCACAAACAGAAATTCAGGGTTGCTACTATCATATCAATCTATGTGTATGGAGACACCTTCAGAAATCCACACTAAGGGCCCGATACCGATGCGGTTAGGAAAGCATTCCCACCTATGGCCCGATTTCGATGCAGTTAGGAAGGCCTCCTAACGACATAGGCTCTCATAGAAGTCAATGGGAGTCCAACAAAATCATATCTAGAAGCATCCGGATGATTCATACTCCGTCGGTCGGACTCTCCCACTCCGAGTCGTTTGGAAACCATTTACAAACCGATTCGATTGGGAAGGTTTCCTAACCGCATCAGAATCTGGCCCTAAATGTTGAATATGCGACAAATAGCTCCTTTGCATATCAAATAAGAAAACTTATAGCACTGGCCTACGTCCCAGTTACTGACATGGCCGAACACTACAACCTATTGATAGAAAGTCCATACTATCAACAAAACGAACAAAAATTAAGTCCTTTCTAGACTATTTTGAAGATACCTGGGTGGGAAGACTCCACAGATCAGGACACAGAAGGCAACATAAGTACCACATTCCGTCATGGAATGTATACCACAGCACACTAAATTAAGAGGCAAAAACAAACAATGCAGTTGAAGGATGGCATAATGCCTTCCAAGCAACAACAGACAGAGCTCCACCTACTCTACACGAACTCCTACTATCTCTCCAAAAAGAACAGAACTACCAACAGCTAAGAATGGAGCAATCTGTAACACGATGTGCCGCAGTGGAGAAGCAGACCAGGACAGCAAGTAAGCTGTAAAGTAAGGAAGTTAATTTCTTTTGATCAAAATATGATCCGTTATGGTGGAGGGCAAGAGGACTAACACCCAATCTCCCACATTTAAGTGTCTCCCTCTCTTTCCCTTATTGTATATTAGTTGCTGTTTGACTTGGGCTTTTTCTAGATTAGAGTCAGCAAAGTCTCTTAACTTGTGTAACTTACTGCGGAGACTTTGTGTATATCTAGAAAGGATTTGGTCTCTTCTTCCTTTTCTTGTTCGCATACTTCCTTCGTAATCTCTAAAAGACTATGAGGTTCCCTCCCATAGAAAAGCTGGAAGGTTTGAACAGCCTAGGCAGGCTTTGGTTTGGCTCCTAACTATGTACAGGGCCAAGGAAATTACAATTTTACATTCCTTTCCTTCTACTGTTAATAATTTTTTTAGGGTCATTTTTAAGGTGGCGTTATAGTGCTCACTGAGGCCGTCCGTCTGTGGGTGGTACACAGAGGTTTTAATGTGGGAGGTGTCCAGTGTCTTACAAATCTGGGACATTAACTTAGAAACAAAAGGGCCCCCTTGATCGGTAAGTATTTCCCTGGGAAACCCCATCCGGGAAAACAGTTCAAACAACTTTTCCGAGAAGTTTCGAGATGTGGGGGTCCGAATGGGAAATGCCTCGGATATCGTGTGTCATAATCCACCACGACCAAGACATATAAGAGCCCTTTTTTATTTCTTGGGAGGGGTCCGAATAAATCCATGCCTATTCTTTTGAATGGTGCACCCACAATAGGAAGAGGCTGCAAGGGAACTGGCATGGGTTTTTAGGGATTCTTTCCTTGACACACCTCACATTCTCGACAGAACCGGGTGACATGTGAGAAGATCCCAGGCCAGTAAAAGTGTTGTAGTAACATTTGGATGGTTTTTTGTCCCTCCCCTGTGTCATGCCAGCAAGTGTGAAAGAGCAAAGAAAAGAACCTGTTCCCTAAAGGCTTGAGGTACCACCAGCTGAGGAGTGTCCCCCTGTGTCCCAACCCGATACAGGAGTTTGTTCTTTATCATAAACAGGGGAAAAGTAGGGGTGGCTTGAGGGGTCATTTGTTGTGCATGATCCCAGGCAGGCTGGAGAGTGGGGTTAATTATCTGTGTATATCTGAAACTTTTATCTGACAACCAGGGAGACTGAGTTAAAAGAGCCGAGGTTATCAGTGTTGTGGACTTCATAGTGTGCACTTTATCCCGTAGCATAAGTAAAAAAGACGGATTGTCTTATCCTATATTCATTTGTTCAGGAAGGGTTGGTACCACCCCTAGTCTAGCCTCTAAAGTCTGCCCATTTGTGAGGGTGACCGGAACCTGCATTACAGGGTACGCCTTGATATCCCCATGTACGCATTTAATAGGTACAGTCTCTTTTGTTGTCAGGGGAAGAGGGGCTATAATGGAAGAGAGAACTACAGACTGTCGACACCCCAAGTCCAGTAGTGCTTTTACCCTTACTCCCTTTATATGTACACTTACATGAAAGCTGGGTCCCAATTCAGCAGTAAACAGAATGGAACGGGGTATGCAACCAATATCCATTGGTTCCTCCTGAGGATTCTTCCAGGGACAGTTTTGTGCAATATGCCCCCAATCCCCACACTCAAAACACTGAGGATTCCTAAGGGGAGTTGGCCCTAAACGAAACTGCTTTGGCTTTACAGGATCCGGTGTGTACTTTATGTTTTTTTTCTGGTTTTCCCTGAGGATAGGGTTGACGAGTGGACTTTTCTATGTCCCACGGTAAAGCCCAAGTTTGGGCCCTATAAAATGTAGTAGCCATTTCTACCGCTTGCTCAGAACTCAAGTGCTTATGTTGTTTAAGCCATCTTTGTATAGGGAACGGTAGGGCCTCAATAAACTGCTCTAAGTATATCATCACCATGATTTCCTCCTTAGAGTGGGCCTGTGGTCTTAGCCATTTGTCTGCGGCGGCTTTTAGATGGAAATATAAGGTTTAAGAACTATCATAGGTGAAGCCTCATTCTTTCTGGAAATTCACCCTGTAGGCTTCTGCATCCATTCCCATGTGGATTATCTCTTTTATTTCAGAGTATGTCCATTGGGGTTCGCAACCTGATACACAGATTGGGCTTTGCCTGTGAGGAGGGGAGCTAGAAAGAAAGGCCACTTAGCTTCGGGCCAACCTTATGCTCTGGCTTCCCTTTCAAAATTCAGCAGAAAGGCTTCTGGGTCCTCTCCAGCACCATACTTTGGTAAGGAGACATTAGGCCATTCCCCGCTCTTATCTGGAGCTGCTCTAGGTGATCATCAGCTACTTTTAGAAATTGTTCTGCTTGAATGGCTAGACTGTCCTTTAACAGTTCCCGGTCTGCTTGGGCGGAAGTCATTTGTTTTTCCACCACCCATTCTAATTTTTGTTGGCCACGGATTAATTGTTGAATCAAGTTTTCCATGGTGAGGCGAACTGAATCCCACTTCTGACACCACGTGCGCCGCGGTGGAGAAGCAGACCAGGACAGCAAGTAAGTTGTAAAGTAAGGAAGTTTATTTCTTTTGATCAAAATAGGGATTTCTTATTCCCTCCTTCGGTTCCTTCTTTATTGTTCCGCTCAAGGGATTCTGGCGAGTGTTCTTCTTTTTCTCTCACGAAGTCCGGTATGCCATAAAAGAAAGGGAAAGAAAAACAAGGGTCGTCAGGAAGGTGATTTGCCTTCTAATTTTGATGCTAGGAACAGGGGGAAGTGCAAGGGAGTATCACCAACTATCCTTCACCAGTGTTTTTCAAGTTGGAGTGCAAAGAGAGTTTAAACAACGCTGGTCGGGTCAGTGCAGTCACTCTCGGGCACCCCCTCCCTTGGGACCGTCAGTCATACGCCTCCAGACTTGCCCAAAACGCCCCCGTACCTTGAACAGCCACCACCCTCCAAGGCCGTGGCAGGCTTCCTCGCATTGCCAGGTAGGGTCTGGCAGCCCATCTGTATCTCTGCCCGCAATCTCCGGTTCTGGGGACACTCCGCTGGTCGTCACAGGATCCTCTTCTTCGAACTTGTTTCCGGTCCAGGGAAGGCATGGCTTGGCAGTTCGGGCTGGACTGTTCCCATGAGGCACAAGTTTGGACTGATTTGCATGTGGCCATGTCTGAACTGGGGTGGCAGAGTGGGCTAAATAACTGTGATGGATTAAACCCAGATCTGTGGACTGGGTGTGAGTGTTTGGTTGGTTCAGATGCTCCGTCCATCACCACCCCCTTTTGTACCAGTTTCCACTGAAAGTCAGTGGAACTTCTTTAACAAAGATGTAACATAAGTTTATCTTGGGACACCATTGACCAGCCTAACCACCTCAGCATTAGGCACACTGGCATAAATCACATTAGCATAATCCATCCTGGATAATATGGTTTATTTTACTATCACTTTGCATGCTTCAGACGTCACTAAAGGAGATATTTCCTCAGCGTTTAAAAAAAATGTGAACTTAGACACCAGAAAGCTCACTTGAGTTTGCATTGAAAGATTACCATCAATTATGACCCCGCCAAGCTCTTAACCACTGGAGAGGGAGGTGGTAACAGACTCAAATTTAGTAAGCCACCATTGTTGATCCCCAGATCTGGTTATTTAAAAAGATAATATCTGTCTTAATCTCAGCTCGCAACTGTTATTTTCATCATTGATTGAAATTTTCTACGGGATATTCATACAGTCTGCTCAATAAAAGAAGAATTTCTTGAGCTACCATCAATATTCTTTGCATCTTTCTTGTTACTTACCTTGGATATATTTGGTTTCTGATTAGTATCATTGTGTATGCACTTTCTTGTGGTATTTGATTACTCAGAATAATATGTGATATACTCCATTGGAGTGTTTTAAAGTAGTACACGTGAAGGTTTTTACCTCAGTCCTAGCATTGTATAAACTTTCTAAAAGAGGCATTTTCAAACTTGTAACTTAAAATACAACTTTACCTTTAAAAAGGGTTTTAAATTACAATTCTTTAGAAACCAAACTCAATGTTCCTACACGCTCCTACTCGAAAGTTATCTCTTATTAAATGTAATAAAGTAACCCAATAAATTCCTATGGGAGAGGTAGGGCATTCTGTATTAAAAAACAGATTTAAGAATTTTTCTCTACCAGGTCATGTAAAAGTTAAAAGTACAGGTCAACCTTTTAAATACTGTGCACCTTGCCCTTTTGGCTGTTTCCGGCCTACCCTTCACATAACTTATATATATTAAAAACAAAGGTTTAACCCGCAAAACATTTATTTTGCCAGGTCAAAATGACAGTTTAAAAGTGCATACAAGGGCTACAAAGGCAGGCCTGAGACATTTTTTTAAAAGCTACTTAAGCTGGTGCCACCATCAGTGCTGCAGGCCTGCTAATACCATTTAATGTATAGGCCATTGTACAAGTAGTACCATTTTACTAGGGACTTACACTTAGATTAAGCGTGCCATTTGGGTGTAGGCCAATGCTTTAAGGAGAGAGAACAAGCACCTTAGCACTGTCTATCAGTGGTAAAGTGGACAGAGTCCTAAAAAACAACAAAAACAGATTCAGAAAACAGGGGAGTTAAGGAGAACCGTTTGGGGAGGTCGCTTCAGAAAGGGCTAAGTCCAACATATACCAAATTCAAACAGTCACCTACATTGTCTTCTGACATTTTGAAGTACAAAAATGAATTCTCTGGAGCAGTGATGGGAATATACACCAACTAGTTGGTGTACAACATTATTTGTTGAATCATAACAAATGCATGTGCTATTGAATTTCCAGGCATCTTTCAAAATGTCCAGATAAAGCCCCAATCTGGTCCAAGTCAGGAAACCTGTGTTGTATAGTCAAAGTTTGTTTTCGCAGTATGGCGTTGGCTGTGCACAGTGGTTCAAAAAAAGAAATACCAGTAACTATATAACACAGGTTTCCTTACTGGGGTGTTATTATCCCTTGGGTAAATACTAATTCTTTGGTTATTCACCAGGGTGAAATAATTTGTGCCAAGATTTTCAGCCAGTAATCTCGTATTCCTGTGGTTGTAAGATTTTCCCCTCATCAATTTAGTCGTGATGAGACCCAATACCCCGAATTCTGGGTCGAATCTTGGCAGATAATATAATAGACAAACAGGCACTGTGACGACTTTATAAGGTCAATGGCAATGAAGACTGTTGTTTTGTGGTTGTTTGTTATGAAAAACATACTGGCACTTGTGTATTTGCTAAGACGTTAGTCTAATTTCTTGTAGTTTTGCTTATTGTTTATAATTAGTGAGTGTATTTTTAACACTAGTATATTTGTGTACCAACAAATATTATAAATGGTTTTTTTAAAATAAATTAGTGTGGTGGTCCTGTGTGTAACTTTATGATGACGGCATGCAATGTATAAGGCTATTCTGCCCACTGAATAATCTATTCCTGAAGTTATATTTAGGAAAGCCATTGTTTCAATTAAGTATTGATATCCAGGCCTCATGGGTTAATGGCAGCTCTTGTAGTTCTATAAAGTTTCAGTTGCATAAAAGCATTTTATACTGGACTTAGGCTGCAAGTTATATCACTGCCTCATACATTAGAACACGTTTGAGGTAGTCCTCCTTTCAAATGTTCTGTCCAGGCTGCTCCATGGGCACTTCTTTTGTTTGATGATGTTACTCACTGCAGGATTGTCTCTAGCCTGGAGTACAAAGAGCAAAGGTACAAACTGGTGGGATGTTTCTGCAGTTTTTAGACCAAATAAAAGTGCAATCAAAGAAGACAAAATACTGGGCCTCACTTAAAAGACCCCGGCACCTAGCACAATAATGCAGAGTGCATAGTGCAGAGTGGAATTAAGTGGAGTGGAATTACTTTGCATTGTGTACATTCATGTGGGGTGTATTGAAGTGGCTTGGAGTGGAGTGGAATTATGTCATGATGTTGAATTATATTGTGTGGATTGAAATTATGCGGTGTGGAGTGGAATTGTGTAGTATGGAAATGTGTGGCTTTGAATTTTGTGGCTTTGAGTTCTGTGTAGTGGAATTATGTGCCATGATTTGCAGTGGAATTATGTGCATAGCACTTATGTGGTATGGAGTGTAGTGGAATTATGCTGAGTGGAATTGTGTGATTTGGTGTGGGATTATGTGGTGTGGAGTTAAAAATTTTGCAATGTTGAATTGTGTGGTATTGAGTGGAAATATGTTGAGTAGAATTATGTAGCATAGGTTGGAGTGTTGCACTTTGGATATTTTTGTGCCGTTGAATTATATTATGTGGAGTGGTATTATGTGAAGTGTAATTGTGGTGAGTGGTGTGGAATTTTGTGGTGTTGTATCGAATTATGGGGCATAGTGTAGTGGAGTGCAATTATGTGGATATTAATTATGTGGCAAGTTGTGCAGTTGAATTTTGTGGAGTATAATTATGTTTTACAGCCGAGTGTAATTATGTAGCTTGCTGTGGAATTATGTGCAGTGACATTTTTTGGAGTTAAATTGCGTTGCATGGAGTGTAATTATGTCGATTAGAGTGGAATTTTGTTGCATGGAGTGGTATTATGTGAATTAGAATTATGTGGCATGGAGTGGAGTAGAAATATGTAGAGTTGAATTTGTTGGATTGCAATTATGTGGCATGTAGAACAATGATGTGGAGTGGAATTGTGTGGAGCGGAAACTGTGTGGCCTGTAGTTGTAATATGTTGAAATGTGTAGTATCTGGGGAAAATATGCAGTGTTGATTTGTGCGTTAGAGTATTGCATGGATTGTAATTATGTGGTATGGAACAGGGTTGAATTACTGGTAGTAGCATCTTGTGCCATGTAGTGGAATTATGTGGAGTGGACCGGGATCCGGTGGTGAATGGGAGATAAAGGAAGAGAGAGGGCACAGGAGGCGATGGATTCAATTGCAAGCTTCCCAGTGAAAAAATAAATACGGTCAGCAATGTAAACATGTTTATCTGCCATCTTTATATATTATGTTTCTTGGAAGCCCTTGAAGCATAATATTGTTTCTACAAATATTAATACCCTCCATCTGTGAAAGGCTCAGTTCCCTCTTTCAGATTTTGAACTCAAGTACCCATGAAGCTGTGATATGTGTGTCACAAACGTATTTCAGGCACAGACTTCTTAATTTAGAAATTTCATTTTGCATCGTACTGAGGTGTCCCACCCAGTCACCTGAAATTAGATATTGTTGGTTTTATTGGATGATTGCGTGAAGATTGTATTACCCTTTCCTTCCACAAATCAGAGGTCAAAGTGAATTAAAGAACAAATTAGAATTGTTATTTTTAATGCATTGGGGTTAGTCAGAGAGCAAGGCAGTGAGGTCAACAGGCACGGATGTGTAGAGAAACTGCTTGTAGAAACAGGCTGGGATAAAGACCCCATGTAGAGACAGCCAAGTAGAGAGCGCTGTAGAGACAAGTAGAGGAGGACTTCTCTGCAAAATTAGATGTTTTGAGGCAACAGGTGTTAATATAGACAGCTCTAAAGTAAATATGCTTTACTAGAATGGAATGATGCCAGACCTAGACCTGGGGGATCAGAGACTGTTTATGAAGAAAGAGAATTACTTATTTTATGGTAGCGGTTAAAAAAGGCTGCTTCCATGTACAAGCGGATAAACCCACCTTCTAAAACAGGTGTGGGAGAGAATAGAGAAGTGCTGCTTTTAAACAAAGGAGGGGAGACAGTCTCTTCGAAGACAGTGGTAAATAGAGACTGTTTCTTGAAACAAGATAATAGAACCTGATTCAAGAAAAGAAGTAGAGAGAGACGTCTCCTAGAGCTAGCCCCTGCTTCTGTGGACAAGCTGACGGAGCAAGGATTTGCACGTTAAGTGACTTGCTTGCATCATGAACTTCAAATAATGTTAATAAAATAATCAACATGTTCGTCTTACTAATTTTGCACATTTTTCATTATGCGGGGTGTCCAAGAGACGCTTGCCTATGTGTTTATTAACCTTAATACGCTGGGGCACCAGACAGAGAGAGGTATCAGGAAGGTTACCACAGAAAGTATTAGAATAATTCGAAACATGGAGCTGCCCAATACCCAGAAAGAAATCAGAATGTTTCTTGGAGTTGTAGGATACTGTAGGCACTGGATTGTGGGATTTGCAGTCCTAGCAAGACCATTGATAAAAATGACAAAGAAAGGAGCAAAAGACCCAGTGGAATGGGATGAGGAAAGCATGTCAGCTTTTACGAAATTACGGGAATGTCTGTGTACAGCTCCTGCATTAGGAATGCCTGACTACACGACACACGAGACAATTGTGCACTTTCAGTCCTGACCCAAATTCATTGTTTAACCAGACGTCCTGTAGCGTATTTTTCCTCTACTTTAGATCCAGTGGATGCTGGATTACCTGGATGTCTGAGAGCAGTAGCTGCAACTTGCATGAGTCTTGAACAAAGTGAGTCTATTATTATGGGACATCCTTTAACTGTGTACGTTCCACATGCAGTTGTAATCTTGTTGACCAGAACCAAAACTCAGTACCTCACACCTAGTCGGCTGACTAAGTAGGAGAGAATTCTTGTAGGTGCAAGAAATGTAACCATTGCCCGATATAATATTTTGAATCCAGCTACCCTGTTACCAAATTTACTCACAGCAGAAGTGAAAGGAGAAGTTGAGCATGACTGCCTCGATCTGACTGAGTATAGTACAAAACCACGCCCAGATATAAAGAAAGTGCCCCTAACTGATGAAGATTACGAACTGTTTGTAGATGGCTCATGCATGAGACATGAGGACGGAGGCTTAAGTGCTGCTTATGCAGTATGCACTTTAGGAGGTCCAGTGGAAGCATCCTATTTACATGGAATCAAGTCTGCACAAATAGCTGAATTGGTTGCATTGGCAAAAGCCTGTAAATTTTGGAGGAACATGAAAATAACCATATACACTGATAGCCAGTATGGTTATGGGGTTGTGCATGACTTTGGCCAATTGTGGCTACAAAGGGAGTTTCTGACTTCTTCAGGTACTCCTATCAGAAATGGAAATTTTGTGCAAGAATTACTGGAAGCAATCCAGTTACCTAAAGAATTGGCAGTGGTCAAGTGTGCTGCTCACAAATCTGGTGAGGACAAAGTGACAGCAGGTAATCGATATGCTGACCAACTGGCCCAACACTGTGCAAAATACAAAATGACGATTAATAAATAGATGGGGGTAAATGGAAGCAGCTGCCAACTTCTGGTGCTTGAAGGAATAAAAACATGGGAAGAGATTTGCAGAATGCAGCGGAACTAAAAGAATAGGAAAGATGGAGAAAACTTGGTTGTCGGAGAAGGAATGAGGATGGTGTCATTGTTTACCTTGATGATATGCCTGTGTTGCCAGACTGCCTGCTTGCTCGTATGGCTAGATTGATACATGGAGACACACATTTAGGAAAAGACGCCATGATACACGTCTGCAGGCAAACATGGTTTAATTCGAAATTCAGAAACATAGCAGAGGCACTCTGTCAAAGGTGTCTAGTTTGTCAGCAATTCAATCCCGGAAAGAAAACTGTAGTTTTGCCAGGAAAGATTGGGAAGGCAGAAGGCCCATTCATACGATTACAGCTTGACTTTATTCAGTTACCACCATGTCGAGAAATTAAGTACGTCCTCGTCATTGTCCGCCTGTTTTCAAAATGGGTAGAGGCTTACCCAGCTCGCAGAAATGATAGCATCACTGTAGCCAAATTGTTACTTAGGGAACTGATACCAAAGTACGGTTTTCCAGTCACAATTGAATCAGACAGAGGTGGGCATTTCCATAGCGAAATGATAAGACAAATCTGTGAAGCATTCAAAATAACGCAAAAACTGCACTGTGCATATCGCCCAGAGGCTTCCGGAGTGGTAGAACAACTGAATGGCACAATAAAATCAAGATTGGGAAAAATGTGTGAATTTACTCAAATGGAATGGCCAGATGCTTTGCCACTTGTTTTGATGGGACTCAGAAGTATTCCAGATCGGAACACAGGCTTGAGTCCCCATGAGATACTGATGGGAAGAGCAATGCGGCAAGCATGGGAGCCAGGATACAAACTGATAAGCAATATCTGATGATTTGGTACTGGAATACTGCAAGCAACTGGGTGACCAAGTACGTTCTATCTCTCACCAGATTGGGGAAGACGCCGTTGCCAGGCCAACAACTCCAGCACATGACTTGAACCCAGGTGATTGGGTCATAATAAAGAAACATACTCGGAAGAGTTGCCTCGCACCAAAGTGGGGAAAACCAAGACAAGTAATCCTGGTTACCACAACAGCTGTGAAGTGTGCAGGTGTGCCGCAGTGGATCCATGCCGGTCATACGAAGAAAGTGACTGAATCTGAAGAAACTGAGGCTGAAGGTTGTGCAGCTGAGGGGTCTCCTGAAATTGGTCCTGAAGTAGCTGAAGAAGAACAACCGAGCTCCAGTCAAGATGATTGGGTCCCAGTAATCGACCTGACTCTAGATCCAATAAGAACAAGAAGACAAACCTACTTAGATAGAGAGTGAGATAGTGAGGACGAGACAGGGATAGAAGAAGATGATCAGACCATCGAAATCCAAATCAAATCTGATTATGAGGAAGACCAGATAGGGAAAGAACAGATTATTGACACTCCTCCAAGAACTCCAGAGCCTGAAAAGGGACAGATAGAAATTAGAGCAGAAGTTCAAGCAGAAGAAGATCAAAAGTTCGAAGTGCTTGAACAGGATCAGATAAAAGTAGATAAATGTGTTCAGGAAGAAGAAATTGAAACAAAACTAAGCCAAATCCAGCATATACCTGAAAAAGGCCAGCTTAGCAACCAGGCAGAAGAAGCTGAAATAAGACTTGGAACTAGTCAGACAGGAAGAGAAACAGAAGAAAATGAAGTAAATGTGCCACAACTCAACGAGAATAAAGAGCACTTGAAGAAAGCCAGATTACAGTGCCACTTAAAAGATTCAGAAAAGGTGATAAAGTACCTAGATTTGTCAAAAGACTGAGACTGAGATTAAAGACTACTGACGGAGAACTTGAGCAAGAAAATCAAGACTACAGTAAAACTGATCAGTCTGGGACAAAACCTAAAAGAAGAAGTGCCCGAATAAAGTGACTAAATAACAAGTATTAGAGTCCTGAATGGACTTCTCTGGTGCTGGAAGACTTTGAAAACCTTGAAATAGGTGACGAAAGTGAAGAAGAATTGATTGCTGATCAGACTGACAAAGAAGTGAAACCAACCTGAAAGTTTCCCTGTGTAAGCAACTTGTGAAAACCTACAAAGAGGGGTTGAAGCGAGCTAAAATGTCTGATTCCTCTGTGAATGGAAGATCGAGACAAAATAGTTGTAAAACATGCTGCAAAGTGTGTTTATGTAGTGTAGCATTAGTACTTATATTATGGATAGGACTAACAATAACTATTCCTTAAATGATGACGAATGATACTGATTTGTACCCTACTAAATCAGTGACAAAGGACACAAAAGAGCTGCAAACGAAAGATACACCACAAAGAGTAGAGACAATAGAGAAAGCACTTAGCCTCAGACTAACTAGAATGGACTTAGATGCACCAGATGAGGAAGGACTACATTATCATAAAATCAAGAATAGAACTCATTTAAATGTATTTGCAAACCTATTAGTACACTATGTAGAAGCAATGGAAATAGAAGACTGTTACGTCTGTATGAAGCCACCTACTTAAGTAGCTGAGGGTGTGACCTACCATCACTTGCTGCTAACATATGGAATTTCCTGTAGTATTTTAGCTAGTTTATTCTATAAGAGAGGACCTTTACAGTATTATTACACTAATTCAGATGTGATATTTCCTGAACTTCCTATACATGTAAATCTGAATCCTGTACATACTAAGAGTGATGTAACACGTTATATGGGAGAATACTTTCTAACTATGGGTACAATAGATTTAGATAAAGCACATAGAAATAACTTACCATGTTCATTACACGAACAAGAGAAAATGTTTCTAAAATGTTTCTAAATATGGCAGAGAAAAGAAGAGAAAGTTTCCAAAGAAAGGCGAATGATAAAAGGCAGAAAACTCCTAAATGGGCTGAAAATATAGAGAGTACCCCAAATGGTGGAGCTAATGCTGCTTTGTTGCTGGATTTCGGAAAGAAGGGGAAACTTTGTCTTCACAGAGAAAAGACTAGTTATTATAATAACATATTCATTGGTTCCAGTGAATGCGAGCACAATTACAAGGTAATTGGAGGTTGGTGTTTTAAAAATGGGTCAGAACCTGTGTTTCCCGGAATTTATTATATATGTGGAAACAAGGCTTATTTCAAATTGCCAGATCACTGGTATGGAAGCTGTTATTTTGGAATTGTCTTCCCAAAAATATACCATGTGAATGAAGTCTCTGGAAGCAATGAAAACACTAATGGATTAATGCATAGTAAACGAGAAAGTGTAGGAGAAATATTAGGTGAGATATTTAGTGCATTGATACCAACAGCGGGAGTGGCTCTGAATACACACAAAATCTGCAAATTGTCAACAGTAGTAGATTGGTTATCAACTGACACTGCTGGAGGTTTTCTGATGGTCAATACCGAATTGGTTGCAATCAGATCTATAGTTTTACAAAATCGACTTGCTCTTGACACCTTATTGGCAAAAGAGGGCGGAGTCTGTAGAATGTTGAAAGCGCAACATTGTTGCACTTATAATCCAGACAAAAGTGTTGAACTTAAGAAATATGTGAGAAACATAACTAATTTGGAAAAAGAGCTCAAACCCCTGGAGGTTGATAGTGCCTGGAAAAGATTAACTGATGGTCTCTCCTTAAGTTTAAGTTTAAAGGGGTTTATAAAGCGCCTGGTGACGCCTCCCGGCGTGTCCCCGCGCTGTGGAGAGAGCATGTTAGGAGGAGAGAAAGCAGGACCACTACGAAGTAAATAAAAAGGTTTTCAGCATCTTTCTAAAAGAGGCCTCATTAGTCTCTAGCCTAATGTTCGTAGGAAGGAGATTCCAGTGCTTGGCTGCCAGTGAGCGGAAGGACCTGCCTCCCATTCTGGCTTTTTTGGGGCGTGATGTTCTGAGCAGCCCATTTCTTTAGATCTAAGGGATCTGTTCGGTTCATACAGGGATGCTAAATCCGACATATAAGCCGGCGCTTTTTGGTGAATTATCCTATGGCACCATAGTAGAGCTTTGAAAGCAATCCTCTTGCTAATAGGTAGCCAATGGAGGGAGGCCAGAGAGGGTCCCGAGGGGGCTCTACGGGGAAGTCTTAACACCAGGCGTGCTGCAGAATTTTGTAGGACCTGTAGTCTCTTGATGTTTTTAGCAGATGTGCCCAGGAGCAACACATTCCCATAATCAATACGGGATGTGATAAGTGCCTGCGTCATGGTACACCTGAAATTCAGAGGCAGAAAGTCCAAGGTGCAATTGAGCGTTTTCATTACTCCAAAACATTTGCCTACTGTTTTCTTGATATGGCTGTCAAAAGACAACTTGTTGTCTACCCAGACACCTAAGTTTTTTGCTTCCCGGTTGGGAGTAGGCAAGGGACCCAGACAGTTGGGCCACCATTCTTTCGTCCATTTTGTCTCGTTGCCCCCGATTATAAGAACCTCCGTTTTTGTGCCATTTAATTCAACACAGTGCTCTGTCATCCAAGTGGCAAGCTTACACATGCAAGCATTGAAGTTGTCTGCTTCCAGAGAAGGGGCTTGTGACAGTGATATTAGAAGTTGCGTATCGTTGGCGTAAGAGACAAGCTCTTCGCCGAACGATTGCACCACTTCTGCCAGGGGAGCCATGTACAAATTAAACAGGGTGGGGCTCAGGGCAGAGCCCTGAGGCACCCCCTGTTCTAGCACCACACTGTCTGAGAGAAAAGTCCCTCTTTGGACTTGAAAGCTCCTGTTGATAAGAAAGGCTTTCAACCATCCCAGTGCCTTTTTGGTGACCCTCGCTCTGTTTAGGCACTGTAGCAGTACAGTGTCAAACGCGGCACTGAGATCCAGCATGATGAGAGCCATAGTCTTACCCTCATCCGCTCCCTCCCGTAGGGTTTCAATAGCCCTCAGGAGAGCTGTCTCTGTGGAAAAGTTAGATCTGAACCCCGATTGGGATTTATGAAAAGCATTATGGGCTTCTAGATGGACCATGAGTTGGGCATTAGCAATTTTCTCAGCTAGCTTTGCAAGGTAAGGTAGCAAAGATATTGGGCGAAGATTCTCCAATATATCATAACTCATGTTCGGCTTTTTTTTAATCGGTAGCACTACAGCTTGTTTCCATTCCATAGGTAAGCAAGCCGTGGAGAAGGAGACTTGAAGCAGGTGTCTGAAATGAGGTTCTAGTACAGAGAAAGCTTCAGCTAGAATTTTAGGAGGCGCAGGGTCTCGAGGAGAGCCTGATTTGATGTTCTTGCACATTTTGGCCAATGTTTCCAAGGGAGGAACGTCGAATGAGCCTAGGCACACTGGAGTACTTATGAGATTATCATTTTCAATAAATTCAATTCCCGACTTTATATTGGTGGAAAAACTGGCATAGATGTTAGTAATCTTTCCTGAGAAATATTGAGCAATGTTGTTACAAGTTTCCACAGAGTCATTTTGGGAGGAAGGATTCGCGTCCACTATAGAGATTTCTTTGTAGATTTGATAAAGTTCCTTAGAGCAGTTTTCTGCTTCCAAAATGCGGATGTTGTAATGAGCTGCCTTGGACAGGCGTATTGTTTTGTTATATTCTCTTTGCGCTACTTTGTACTGGGCTTTAATTTCTGGGCAAAATTTTTGGCGCCATGCTCTTTCAAGCTTTTTACAAGCCGTTTTCATGGTTTGAAGTTCTTGACTAAACCAGGGAGCAGCTTTTTTTGTTCTCCTGGCGTTGGTCGTGGTGCGAATTGGGGCAGTGATGTCAAGGGCCTTGGTGATGCAGTTATGTAAGTGCTTATTAACTGTCTCACAGTCATCCCCCTAGGAGGGCCTTCATCCTGGACAATTTTAGTGAAAGATTCTACTGAGAAATTCTTCCATTTCCTGCATTTATAACGTAGAGATTGATGACGATAGTGTTCAGTTCTATCAAGTTGAATTGTTATGGGGATGATGTAATGATCAGACCAAGGTATAGGTTGGGGAGCTGAGGTATGAACTCCCTTCCAGTTGCCAAAAACAGGGTCTAATAAGTGTCCTAATTGATGTGATGGCTCCTTATTTTTTATTTCCAGCTGTACCGAAAGTAGCTCAGATTTAATATCAGTCGCATCATTATCTAAGGAGTCTTCAAAATGGGCATTGAGATCTCCTAGCACTAATAAGCGAGACTTCCTTAGTGCTAGGTGGGTTATGGCTTCCATGAGGGTGGACGTAAAATCAAATAGCCTTCCAGGAGGCCGATATATCAGGATGCCAGATATAGAGTGATTGGGACCGGTGTTAATCGTGAAAGAGCCAGCTTCACTATGGTCAACCAGGATGGGAGATAAGGTGCATACTAAAGGGGCTTTAGTAGCGATGGCAATGCCACCACCTCTGCCGTCTTTCCTATCCAGTTTGGAAAGGGCATATCCGGGGGGGAGGGCCTGAATTATATCCGGGTCTGAGTAATCATCCAGCCAAGTTTCCGTAAGGAATAGGATGTTGAGGTTCTGGTCCTCAAGTAAATGAAAAATTTCTATGCGGTGCTTACGTAAGGATCTACAGTTAAGCAAGGCTGCTTTAATGGTATGACCCTTACTGGTGGCTGGGACATGACTGATCGGATCAAAAGTACATAAGGTGCACCTTTTTAGCGACAGGGCATACATGGAGTGTTTGCAGCCTGCTGGCGTGTCAGGTTGGAGATCGAGCAATTCCTGTCTACCATACCTAATAGTGGTTGTTGTAGGAGAGCCAGGGTTTGTGGCCCCGCGCCCCGTCCGGCCGCGGACGGGCGCAGACGGGCTTGACTTTGGCTCGACTTCGGCGCGCTTCCGGCGCGCCCGCTGCATGCGTCCGCTGCGCGGTCGCTGACCAAAGCACATTTATAGTGATGGAAGGGGTCGCTAGAGCGCTGACCTGTGCTCCCTGAGCCCGGAAGTGCAAGGCTCCTCCTCGCCCTCCGCATCAAACGCCCATGATTGGACGCGGCGGACCGGGCGGGAGTGGGAGAAAGACTGAGCAGCTGAGGTGAATACCAGTGATTCACAGTAAGTTTACCCGCTATAACCCACACTGAACGTTTTAAAATAGCCTACAATCGCTACATAAAAACATTCGCTATAACAACAGCGCGAGCAGTGCAGTGATATAAGGTTTAAAAAGCGCTAAGTGAATGGAGGCTGCCTCTGCCACCGGCAACACTCTTCTCCACAGCGCGTTACAGTCCCAGCTGACCTTAAATAAACTTTAGCCTTCAGCGTCGCTAGAGCGCTGACCTGTGCTCCCTGAGCCCGGAAGTGCAAGGCTTCTCCTCGCCCTCCGCATCAAACGTCCATGATTGGACGCGGCGGACCGGGGCGGGAGTGGGAGAAAGACTGAGCAGCTGAGGTGAATACCAGTGATTCACAGTAAGTTTACCCGCTATAACCCACACTGAACGTTTTAAAATAGCCTACAATCGCTACATAAAAACATTCGCTATGACAACAGCGCGAGCAGTGCAGTGATATAAGGTTTAAAAAGCGCTAAGTGAATGGAGGCTGCCTCTGCCACCGGCAACACTCTTCTCCACAGCGCGTTACAGTCCCAGCTGACCTTAAATAAACTTTAGCCTTCAGCGTCGCTAGAGCGCTGACCTGTGCTCCCTGAGCCCGGAAGTGCAAGGCTCCTCCTCGCCCTCCGCATCAAACGCCCATGATTGGACGCGGCGGACCGGGGCGGGAGTGGGAGAAAGACTGAGCAGCTGAGGTGAATACCAGTGATTCACAGTAATTTTACCCGCTATAACCCACACTGAACGTTTTAAAATAGCCTACAATCGCTACATAAAAACATTCGCTATAACAACAGCGCGAGCAGTGCAGTGATATAAGGTCCTCTGTAGGTAGTTGGTTTTCTAACCTAGGTAAAAGTCTTGTGAATAAAATACTGATGCCAATAGCGGGAATAGGTTTATTAGTGTTCATTATAATAATTTGCTGCAATTGTAGAAAACACAAAAAGAAATATACAGTCAATAGGAGAGTAATGAAACGAAATGTTGAAGAACTCGAACTAAAAGAAATGAATAATTAAATGTATAAAAGGATGAAAAATTCTCATCCTAATAAAGATGCAGAGAAAAGCTGAATAGAAAGTTTGAAGAGATTGAAATGGGTGAAATGTGAAAAAGTTGGCATCTGGTTCCATTAATAGTGATGATAGTAAATATCATCAAAGAGGGGATTGATGGAGCAAGGATTTGCACGTTAAGTGACTTGCTAGCATCATGAACCTCAAATAATGTTAATAAAATAATCAACATGTTCGTCTTACTGATTTTGCACATTTTTCATTATACGGGGTGTCCAAGAAACGCTTGCTTATTATTAACCTTAATACGCTTACACATTAAAATGGTCGCTGCTACGCGGGAATTTAGACTGCGCATGCGTTGGTCATACCCATGTGACGTGACGTACTCGCAGTTCTGGTGGGAAAGTGTTTGCTCATACGCAATACAGCTAACATGGCCGCTCTGTGTTCTCACATGCTTTAAGCTTGCATTGCCGCTTTCGCAAAGCTGTCTGTTCTGCATAACCAATAATGCTATAGTTATTATGAAGTAATGGGTGTAGTATAGTAGTTCATGGTATACATTGAAATCATTTTTTTTTCTATGTTTGAAAACTGTTTCTTTTCCATTTCATGTACACTTCGAAACCTGGCCCGTTGAATTATGCTGTGCCCCATTTTGAACAATACTGCGTCTGCGCGGGATCCGTAAGTCTCCAGAGCAGGTGACCTTTGAAAAATTGCCAATGAGCAATACAGCTAACATGCCCGCTCTGTGTTCTCACATGCTTTAAGCTTGCATTGCCGCTTTCGCAAAGCTGTCTGTTCCTCATAACCAAGAATGCTATAGTTATTATGAAGTAATGGGTGCAGTATAGTAGTTCATGGTATACAGTGAAATCATTTTTTTCTATGTTTTAAAACTGTTTCTTTTCCATTTCATGTACACTTCGAAACCTGGCCCATTGAATTATGCTGTGCCCCATTTTGAACAATACTGCGTCTGCACGAGATCCGCGAACCTCCAGAGCAGATGACCTTTGAAAAACTGCCAAGGAGCAGATTGACTGTGAAGATGCTCCTGAGAACTTAAACTCACGAACTCAAAATGAATACAATGTATTTGTAAATAGAACATTTATTGTTATATGAAATGAAGACATCATGAGAACCCAAATTCAATTGGCGGAAACAAGATTTAAATAAGAAGCCTGAGAAAGTCTAAAAATGTGGGTGGGCTGAAGACCTGTCCTCCTCCTTTGTCCTATCAAAATTGGAGATCCTTACACTTGCAACATTGGGGGGGGGGGGTACACTGACCCGAAAAACAGAATAACTAGCATAGGTTTAGGTAGAGAAATTGTCCGACTTGTCCGAATAGCTGACCTGTCACTGACCCAACGCACTCTACAGGTGACTGATACAGAGAACTGTGGAGCACTCTGTTGGGTAGCTCGAGAAACCCATTCCGGGGTTTTGGTAATTGGAAGTGCTGGTGAAGCACTTTGCTGGGAGGTTCGAGAACCTAATCGGGGTTATTGGTAGATTCCTTGCAGAGAGGGAGTAGCGCAGGCATTGCAACCGAAGCTGCGGGTGTTGGTCGTACCCTTTGGTGAACCCGGTCCTGATCCAAATTCTGGGGTTATACTGTCCTGACTGTCCATGAGTGTAACCTGCTCGCCTACTGGCACCTAAGTCCTTGAGGGTCCCTTTCCGTCTTTTCCAATCTGACCCGTGGCTAGGGTTGGTCTTCAGTCTATCCTAGGTAAATATAAAGTCTGTGTGGGTGATTGCTTATCTGTTATGTGTTATGTTAAAATATTTATATAGTGCAACGTTCACCTGAACGGTTTCTTGGCGCTTCTGGGATTTAGCTCTATGAAGCTGGTGGCTTAGAAGGAGTAGGCTTGCTGCAATAGCCACGTTTTGAGCAGCTTCCTAAAGTGAAAATGCAAGTTAATGGAACGGATTGAAAGAGGGAGGGAAATCCAAATTTGGGGGGAAAGCGTGTAGAACCGGATCCTGCCGTATTTTAGGCGCTTATATCTAGGGACGGTCAGTAAATGTTGACCAGAGGAGCGGAGGGTATGGGAGGGAATGTATTTCTTGATCCGATTGGAGATGAACCTAGGGCCTGTGTCTGATAGGGCGTTATGCGTAATGCAACTGAGCTTGAAGGCACTTAGTTGTTCCACAGGAAGCCAGTGCAGTTTTTTGAGCAATGGTTTTATATGATGGCGAGCCGGGAGTTGGAAGATCAGTCTGGCCGCCTGGTTCTGTATCATTTATTTATTTATTTATTTATTTGTGATATTTGTAGAGCGCATACAATGGCCCAAGGGCGTCTCGGCGCTAAGTGTCTGAGTGTTTACCCTAGGAAATGATGGATGATTTATTGATTAAAGAGCCAGGTCTTAAGTTGTTTCCGAAAGGACCACAAAGATGGACTGGCTTTAATCGTTGATGGCAGAGTGTTCCACAGCTTGGGGGCTGTTTCAAACGATGCATCTGGTAAGCAGGAATACCTGCAATCAGTGCGTTGGCATAATCTATCCGCGAGATGATAAGCGCAAGAACGACCAGAGTTAGGGCTTCTATTGATAAAAATCTTTTTTATTTTTTTATTTTCCATAACATGAGAAAGCAGGCTGACACCACAGAACTGATCTGAGTGTTCATCGAAAGATCGCTACTGATTTTGACGCCCAAGCTTTTTGCCGAAGAGACTGGGCAGGGAGGAGAGCCCAGAGCGGGAGGCCAAAAGCTGGAATTCCAGGGGTTAGAAGGCGTGAGTGTCAGGACCACCTCTGTCTTGTCAGGATTAAGTTTTAATTGGTTAGTATTCATCCATGTACTAATGTAGGTCATGGTAGTCTGTAAGTTGGATTCTGAAAGTCTCGTAAGTTGGATGTTAGAGATGAGTTGCAAGTCATCTGCATAGTTGTAGACCAGGGCTCCCATTTCCTTCAGGGCCGATATTAAAGGTTGCATGTATAGGTTGAATAGGAGGGGGGATAATGAGGAGCCCTGTGGGACTCCGCAGGAGAGCCGGCCTTTTTTTGAGCAAAAATTACCCAATGTGACAGATTGATGTCTATCCCTCAGGAAGGAGTGTATCCACGTCAGGGCCAGGCCTCCAACGCCAGCATTGCGGACACGGTCGATCAAGATGTTTTGATCGACCATGTCAAATGCGGCGGAGAGGTCGAGGAGGATCAGGGCCTAGGGGGAGTTGTAGTCAGCCCCCATGAGAAGCTCGTCCATGACCGTTACAAGAACCACCTTGGTCGAGTGGGCAGGCCTGAAGCTGGCTTGATGAGGGTCTAGATAATTGGTCTCCTCAATAAAGGAGCTCAAGCATTCCGCCACATGTGTCTCCAAAATCTTACTTAAGTAAGGTAGGAGGGATATTGGGCGATAATTACTCATCACTTGGGGGTCCGCCCCAGGTTTCTTGAGGATGGGAAGGATCTCTGCACTTTTTACCTTGCCACTGCAGATAGAAGTGTTGAGGAGAGATATGGGTGGGTCAGGGCAGGGCATCTTTATTTGCATTTCTCATTCTTGAATATATACAACGCGCAATTGCATATGTTCCCTTTCATCCCCTTTCCTTTATATATAGGATTTTCATGCATTACTCGTCTATTTGCATGTTCCACTTTTTTGACCTACCTTTAGTTAATGCTAAATCGTTTATATTTTAGTTTATGTTTTTTATCTTACCCTCCCTCCAGGAGATAAACTGAATTGAATAGAATGTTCCAATCTTACCTACCCTTTAGTATTTGAGCTAAAATTGAATCTCGAATTGCAATAAGTTTCTTTAACTGCTCTAAAGACTCTTAAATATAGCATGTTCCCTTTCTTTACCCTCCTTTAATCAATGCTACATAAGCCTGGTATCTAAGATTAGCATGTTCCTTGTTTTTACCTATCCTTCAGTTTAAAGTTCTAGATGCTAAGCCTACTCTGTCTTTTTCATAGCTGTATAATATTTCTGATTTTAGTTATTGATAGCCTTATCACATTCAACTTTCTGCTCATGACATATGATGATGATGATTAGATAAAGTTTTGAACCTACCCAGAGTCTGTGGTTATTTCATATTTCTCAAATGTTTATAAATGTTCTAGACTACCTAATATTTCGACTAAACTCCCTGATCCTAGGTGATTAGGTTCCTAATATCTACATTGCTAGGTTATAGATACAGGTATCAAAAATAAGTAAAGGAATCTCCAGATATACTGATAGTAGAGCGTGAGTCACCCAAGGTGAATGCTAAGTTTATAAGAAAATATTATGGGCCCAGGTGAGTATTTAGTAAAATTATCCTAGCCGGGTGGCCTGCGCACTCTATCAAAGCCTAGAGAGAAAGAGAGAAAAATAGAGAAAGGGAGAAACTCATTCTTAAGAAAAGAGGAGAGCGACGGCCCAGGTCATCAGAGTTAGCTTTCACTTAGGACATATAGCTTGACACGTGGCATGGGAGGGGGGCTGATGCATTTAGAAACTGGAGTAAAGACATCACTTCTAAAGACGGGAAAGAGAGAGATTGCCTTTAGAGCTGGGACAGATAGAACTGGCTTCTCAAAATTGGGTAGAGAGAGACTGCATCAAGAAACGAGATGGATAATATTGTTGCTCTTTGACACAACAGGGCTAGAGCGAGACTGCATCGATAAAGAAGGGTGGAAGACTGTTCTAGCGTAAGGTAGCTAGACAGGGCTTCCCTATGTATGCATTACTATTGTTCTTCTAAAGACACTGCTGCATAGTGGTTGCTCCTAAAGACAGGAAAACGGAAAGAGAACTTCTAGAGACATTGAACAGGAATTGCCTAGAGAGAAAAGGGTTGGAAGAGACTGTTCTCGACCTAAACAGAGGGGGGATACAGCCCTGCATGTGTGGTAGACAGACTGTTCCTAGGGGCAGTTTAGAAAGAGGGTGCTGATGGAAGTATACAGACCCAACACTTGGGCTGTCACAGAGTGCTTCACCAGGAGGGAGATTCTACTGTTTCTTGATGATCTGCAAGTGATCCTCCTGGGGATGAGACACAGTGCCCTACTTGGACTGCAAATACTCTGCTGAGACAGACAAAGCCTGTATACAGGGAGAGAGCACTTGTGGGAGGTAAAACCAGAAGGCTCAGACATCTTGTGTCAGAAGGCAGGAGGAGACTGCAACTGCTTGGGAACAAATTCCAAAACTTTAAGTAATCAGATAAAAGAACGAGAAGTTAAGAGTCAGTAAGCAGCAGAAGGCGGATGGGATGAGGGTGCTTAGGAGGAGGAGAGACGACTAAAATAGAAGAGAGTCAGAGAGGAATTTCTAACCCCTAGAACCCTTTGGCAATTCTTGTGAATAATAGGAGATGCCAACGAAGCATGCGCCAGCTACAGTGAATGTAAACAAACCGAGAAAAGGGAAAGAAGAGCAATTCAGTCAAGCACAGCTGGCTCCTACGGGGACTTCAGGGTAAAACAAACAGCCAGGATAACTGCCATGGAAAGAAGCATCTGCTCATTAACAATGTATGCAGACTAATTAAAACAAAAATATAGACAACAGGGCACAGCCTTCCACAGCACTTACTGTGTGCAAAATGAGCAAGCATTAGAGTATGTTCTTGATTCCCCTGTGGAGCAGCCTGTGTGTGATTCACATGCTGGGCTGCTCTATCGCCTGAACACAAGAAAGGAAATACTGCGCCATGGCCTCCAGGTCTCGAGTCTGGACACGTCTTCCAGGGAAGCCTCGACTTTTCAACATTGTGGGGGTCATTAACAAAGAAATCCGGTCACATTGAAGTCAGAAAAAGAAAAGAGTCTGACATCTGATCTCTGTCTTTGAGTGTACAGCAAGCCTGGGGAGATAAGAGCAAGATTTACAAGCCAATTTACAGAGGAGCTGGAGGGAAACACAAGCACATATGTGAACTGCTCTCAAATGAAGAAAAACATAGTAGTTTGCTAAACCCATGCTAAAATGGTGACCAGTGTATTTATATGGTACTTAGTCCTTGCTGTAGGGGAACGGCTAAACACAGAAAGAGGCATGACAATTGCATGTCATGGACACATGGGGAGAAAGAATATAAGAGCAGGGATGGAGCCAGCAAATGCGAAGCCTATGGGTGGGCTGAAACCCACAAAGTAGATACAGCATGTCTCGAAGAGACAGCACAATGCTGGGACCTGAAAAGGACTTGCATCAATGGTCTCTAATGTTGTATTTACAGATCAAAGGATGTGAGTTACAGTCAATTAATAGAACTGCATTCCTTTCCAAACATAAAAAATCAAAAGCAATAGACAATTGTAGCCTTTATATAATTCTAAATTCTTGAAGCCTGACAATTTTGCGTAGTTTCGGCAAACTAATAGAGTGCATTGTCTGGCAAATTGTACTTTCAAACTCCGTCAATATTGCTCTATAATCTTTTAAATTTGACACCCACCACACACTTTGATATTGATCTAGAAGTCACTTTGTCAGATGCATTTTGGCACTTTCCGCCAATGCACAAATGTGCTGGAGGGGAAGTGCCTCGCATGCATTAGATTAACACAAAACGCTGGAAGCGCTCGGGGAGATCAATGTAGGTGCAATGCCTCTCCGCTCATCGAGCCAAGGTGCCAATGGTATCGCGAAGCTGTCACTCATGGGGTTTTCGGTAACACTCCGTGATTCGTTATTGATGCGCACTCTGGATCTTTCCTTCGACAAAAACACGTAGCTTTCCTCCTGCCTGCAGTTCTTGCTGTCGATATAGCGTGCTTCCCACATTTTGTCTGAACATTATGAACTAGTAAACACGTGCGGAAAAGCGTACCTTAAAGGAAACATTTCTCTTGTTATGTTGCTTAACACGTTCTTACAGGAAATGGCAGAACTTTCAAGAGTAATAATATAGCACCGTGGAATTGTGCTCACTTTTCAAAAGTTTTTTTTCCACACAGTTATCGTTTTAACATGTAAAAAAAACAATCCAAAATCGGATTCATCATCACTTTAGAAACACATTACAACATGGTAACGTGGAACCCTACACAGAATTTACCGCTTGATTTCCAATACAACATTCTTGGGTGAATATTATTATTTATTTTTTTAACGTGTTTCACCTTTGTAGGATTTAAAGAGCATTCGGACCACTGCGAAATCAAGCTCAGTTAGCATTTTCGTCCTAAAGTATTTTAGTCATAAAATACAACTTGATTTTGACAATGTTTTACTCGGGGAGAAATTGATAGCCTATGCTTAAAAGAAAATTGATACGGTGTACGTTTTCTATTTCTTTTTAACAGATTATCGAGTATTATCCCACAAATACGTTTGTAAAGCCCTTTAAATTCCCATGCTTTTACACAGCGACTGAACCTCTGTTTTACTTAACATCAAAGCTAGGGGTCACGCGCATCCTCGGGAGTGGTAGATTATCCAGTTTAATGCCATGCACGGTCGGAAAGTCCTGTCGTGCAGTGTATTTTATGTGACAAGCATCCATTTATTTTAATGGCCCTGGTTTCATGCTCAGCAATATTACATTCTGATATGAGAAACAACGGGTCATCGTCAAATGACACTGGAGTCCATTTCCTACAGCCAGAGCACACAAAGCCTGGATTTTCATATAAAGAGGAAACTAATCATAATTATAATGGTCGCACCAGCATATATTGATAGATTTCAGTATTTATTCTTCCCAGACGACAAATCACAAGAGGACGGACAGGATCTCCTTGGCAGACATTACAAGAATCCGCCCGAGTTACTGCAAACTATCGGCCCGTCAGCCACTTACAAAAGGTGCTTCGAGTTGGATGAGTTCAAATAACAGAGGTTCACACGTTGAACATATTTACAAGGGATTATCGCGCTTGGCTCCTGTAGGCACATTCGACATCTGTTTTCATAAAGCAAAGGAGAAATAGTGTTTGCCCCGTTAAGACCTTGCGCTCGAGCATACTGTGGCAGCTGCGGTGAACTCACTCAGACCCTAGGGGCCTCATTTATGAGAAATGACGCATCGCTGCGTGAAAGCAGCAATGCGTCACTTCTCAGGGCGCACTCCTTCCGACATACCTGATGGGTCATATTTAATGTATGACGCATCATGTCGCAAGGAGTTACAGATACGTCAGTATTTCTGACGTATCTGTAAGCGCAAAAGTGACGCATTGCTGGAGTGTGTCACAAAAGTGACGCAACTCAAGCAATAAGATGTGAAAGGGCCTGCGTCAGTTTTACGCCTGCTGTGAGGCAGGCGCAAGATTTGGGCGCAATGGCGTCCTAGAGGTGATGCAGTGTAATCTAATAGATTTCACTGCGTCACTTCTACAAAGCTTTTTGCGGGGGAACGCCCCCCCTGCATACATTATAACTGACGCAGGTATAATGTAGCGCAGGGGTTTACAAAGTGACGCATCTGCTTAGATGCGTCACTTTGTAAATAGTGCGCAACAGGAGGCATGTTTCACGCCACCAATGCGTTACAAAAAGTGACGCATCGGAAGCGCAAAACTGACGCAAGTCCTCATAAATGAGGCCCTAGATGTTCTAGCTGACCTAAAAGTCATTAAGAAGCTCCAAACGAAAGGTTTGTAAACTTTGGAGGAGATTTACAAGGAACTGAAGCATCTGCATTGTGGTACTGAAAATTCTGGACCCGTGTTATAAACATCGTCGTATCATGACGATTTTGGTATCGGCAGACCGAGAATGATTAGAATACTATGCACAAGTATTTTGGTCATATTCGGGTGACGAAATCACCCTGAAATCAGAGTTTCTGTCCTGAACCCTCGAGTTCCATTTTGTGAACGGCAGCCATTTTGTGATTGCCCTCACATAGGCCAATGACTAAGGCCAAAAACGAGTCTGAAGGACACGTACACCTTGGCTGACTCCTCTGTGACCTGGGCAAGCTGACTCCACTGCCTGAAGCCAAGCCTGTTCGGCCAGTTCCTTTCCCAGTGGCCAAATGAGATTAGTATCAAGGCACAACATATCATAAACCTTTCATCGCACACAAACCATGCCTAATCTTACACACACCTGTCCCTGTTTCTTTCTTTATGACTTGCTTTACGAGGAGGAGATGCCCGTTTTTATTGGGGGTCCGTCGATATCTGATGAAAATACTGGGCCTTGCCGGGTAATTGATTGTTGGCTGGACAAACTAAAATATGGGCTTGTCATCATGACTCTGATTTCTCTTTGTAGTGAAAATATGTGAATGATCAACTGTAAAATAAGGAATGTTTGCCTAAAGCATAACATTTTGTATAAAAAGAGAAGGCTGGCTTTGTAAGATTGAGCAGTCTCCTGAGAATATACACCGTGTTGTACTTCTAGGATACCTGTTACTGGCTGCAGCCAATAAATACGATCTTTGACTTCACCAAGAAGACTTTGTGTTTCTGTAGTCTGAAACAGGAAGGACTCGAAATCTTAGGGTGTGTTCCCTGGCACCGCTGGGTACTTAAAAACCCAGTACTTCAGTTGGCGCCCAACGTGGGGCGATATCAGCGGTACCGGTCCAAGCCAGAGGTTTGTGAGGAGCTTCGTGTGAAAATTCTGGAGGAAGGCCGCCACTTTATCGACCCCTGTATGTCGACGTGGTCCGAAAGTCTTTGCTGCGAGGTTCCCCGCTTCCCGACCGCTACGAAGGACTGCTGCCCTGACTATCGCCCTGTTTTGGACCCTTGATGATTGGTAGAGCGAAGCGTTAGACGAGTTTCCTGGTGACGTCATCGATACCTCAGTTAAGTATGAGTGGAGCGTCTCCCAGTCCTTAGTTTGATTCTTAGTTTTTGGGTATCCCCTTGGGATCGCTTTAATTTGGAACTTGCAAGTACCAAAGCCGAGGGACTCGTGTATTCACGAGACTATCGTATTCGATAATCCTTTGAAATTTGAAGCTAGACTAGAGAGCGAAGATGCCTGGTCTTAGGAGACTTGGAAATCTGTTTTGTCTTGGTTGTAATAGGGATTCCCGATTGGAGGACTCGTATCCGGTTCCTCCAATTGGAACTCCAACCTATGAACTTTATGTGAAACATGGCGTAGGCCCCATCGCATATAATGAAGTATGGATCCAATACACCAGGAAAGATGGTGTTTTAAAATGGCCCCAATATGGTAGTTTTGACGCAGAGATTTTGGATAATTTGGAGGTTAAACTTTTTAAGAAGAAAGTCCGGCCGGCAATGTTTGACTCTTTTCGCATATGGCGCAAAGAAGCCAAACAGAGAGAAATGAAATTAGCGAAGAAAAATAAACGAGAATGAGGTATGTCAATGGTACAAGCTGCTGTTGCGTTTAGGGATAATGAGGAAGAGCAAGATAGCGAACAGATGCTTAGGGTGAAGAAGTTAGCGGTAGATAGATGCTACCCAGTTTTACTGTGTAAAGAACAGGAAGGAAAGAAAGATCTTGAGAAAGATCCTTTAATGTCACATCTCTTGAGTTCCCCACCCCCTTATGCACAAAATGCTACGGCACCACCGCCACCAGATGTGGTTGCACAACACCCAGTTGTTGTGCCACCTGTGATTCCACCACAGCCAGCTCCTTTTCCGTTGGCTACTATTCCTTTGGCGCAGCCTCCTCAGGGGCCGCCACCTTTGTCTCCTTCTTCGTCTGCTACTCCTACGCCTATTCTTAATGCTCCCTCCATTCCGACTTCGAATTCTTCTGCTGTTGTTCCGTCTTCTCTTATTCTTTCACCTTCTCCTTCTGCTAGACAACGAATGACTACTGTAGTTATTGGTTTCTTTTCTGCTTTGTTCGGACAATTGGGTATGTCCCCTGTTACTGAGCGTAGACAGTCACGTAGTCAGTTGCCGAATATGGATGAGCGTACGATTTTGGACCACATGGCGCGTAAATGGATTATGTACAATACACAGTATGATCTTGAGGGTGTTATGCATGTTTTCCCTCAATGGGAAGCACCGAAACAACGGTATGTTTTCGATACGATGTGTGCTTTTCTTGTTGAAAAATGGGATGAGGAAGTGGGACAAGCTCCTGACGAGTTGTACAGCATACGTTCCGAATTTGAGAAAGGAACTATTGTAAGTCCATCTGATGTTGGGAAAGCGGTCACAATGTTGTTGTCATTTAGGAGTGAGTCTCCTTCTCGACAATTGTTCGGGCCTGATTCTTCAGTTGGGAGAAAGGCACGACAATATCCAATGAGAGAGGTTCCTCCGGTGTGGAAAGAAGAAGTGGCTGCTGGTGTAGGTAATAATCCGCCAGCTATACCGGCTCATTTTCAGCGTGTCTGGGTGCATGTTCCATGGAAACGTGCTGAAGTTTTAGCTATTAAGCAGTCTTTGCCTGATCCACGAAAAAATCCAGCAGGGTACTATAAAGAGTTGACTCAGACTGTGGGTTCGTGTATTATGAATTTGGCAGACCTCGACATGTTGTTTGGCAATGTTGTTCCACAACCTATCTGGGGTAAGATTCGTCATAGGGATCATGCGGTTGAATTGGGTGATGCATGGGTTAATCTTAGAGATGCCGACAATAGGCAAGTAGGCGGTGCTAAGCCTGAGGATTTGATTACTGAACTTCCTGATAAGATTATTACATATATGAAGACTTTAATGCCCGAATTGCGTGTCAATTGGGACAAGTTGTCTGCATGTAAGCAGAAGAAAGACGAAACGGTGTCTGACTTTTTCACGAGGTTCGAAGAGACTTTCGTCGACCATAGTGGTCAGGATATGGCTACAGAGGGAGGTCAGAGATTGTTTGTTGACAAATTTGTACATAATTTGCTTCCTGAATTGTGCAATAAATTGAAGGATTTTGAAAGTGCTTGGGCTGTTTCCACGTCAGCACAAATTTTGGCTACTGCCCAGTACTATGAAAATAGGCGCAAAGATGAGTTAGAGAAAGCGGATAAAAAGACTAAGGAATTGAAAACTAAAGTTCTTCTACAGCAAGCTTATCCACCCCGTACTAATAATCAACGTGATTGTCAGCAGAATCAGCAGTATTCGAGAAACTCGCAAAGAAACAAGTCTTCTCAACAGCGTTTTCCGTATGGTCCTAATCAGTGTGCGTATTGCAAAGAAGAGGGTCATTGCAAAAATAGTTGTCCGGGTTTGTTGCAGCGTACAAATGGTGTTTCTGGTATAAGAGGTAGAGATGCTCAACAAGCGCCTAGAGGTAGAGGTCATGGACAGAATGTACTTTCTTTGCCTCCACAGAACTCGATGAATAGTTTTGATCAACAGCGAGGTTCATCTGGTAAGACCGCTCGGTACTATACGGACGACTACTATAATGAACTGCGAACTGCTGCGAACTTTGCAGTACCGAGGTTCAAACGGGCTAGAATAGGCAGGAGATCATTTTCCTATTTGGGCCCAACTCTGTGGAACACATTACCCATTCATATACGCAAGGAGGAAAGCTATATGAATTTCAGAAAAAGTGTAAAAACCTGGTTGTTCGACAAATAAGTGCTTTAAATGCTCTCGATCCAGTTGTGTTTTGTGTTTTGCTGGTCCGGCGCCGGGAAACCCTTTGTGGGTAGCTGTGCGCCTTACAAGTGTTATAAAATAAATAAATAAATAAATGAAGGTGAGGAAATGAATGGTAATGATTGTTAGGACAGCCATGGACAAAGAGAGGGAGTTGTTTCAGTTCCAGTAGATCAGAGTGGACCTTATGTCGAGGTGATTACATCAGGTGTGTCAGAGCCTTTTCTGTTGGATACTGGTGCTACAAAGAGTTCTATTATGCACTCAAAACTCCCCGGCGCACCTTTGTCTGGCGAATAAATGTTTCAGTAGGTTTTTCTGGCGCCCCGGTTAGGAACCCGATTTCGAGTCCTATGTCTCTTTCTGTAGGACCTTATGAATTTGAAGCACCCCTTATTCTGACGACAGGTTGTGGGGAGAACCTTCTAGGATTGGATCTGTTGAAAAGACTATATGCGACGTTGTATTGTTCTCCTTCGGGAGTACAACTTACACTGGGCAAGAGAGTGGTCTCCCCGATGTATTTGTCGAAGGATACACTTCCGACAGAATTGTCTTCTCTTCCAGATGCTCTTTGGGCTACTGGTCCTAACGACGTAGGTCTTTTGGAAATACTACCATAAATTGTAACATTGAAAGCCAATGTTAGAATGCAGCGCATTCCCCAATACAAGATCTCTAGCGAAGGTGAAAAGGCGTTGTTAGCGATCATTTATGATCTGATCGAAAAAGATGTAATTGAAGAGACAAGAGGCAACGTTTGTAATAGTCCTGTTCTGACTGTTTTGAAACGTACCGACCCTTCCCAGCCACCTGTTTACAGGTTTGTGATCGATCTTAGAGAGGTAAATAAAATAGTTGTGCCACAGTTTCCCGTTGTCCCTGATATCACTGCCCTATTGACTATGATTCCAGCTTCAGTCACTTGGTTCTCAGTGATTGACTTGAAGAATGCTTTCTTCAGCATCCCGATTGCCGAGGAGAGCAGGGATATGTTTGGCTTCAGTTTAGGAGGCCGAAGCTTCCCTTCAAACGCGCTCCTCAAGGCTACTGTGAAAGTCCATCAATATACAGTCAGGCTTTAAAAACACAGCTTGATACGATTGTTTTTCCTGATGGCACTATGTTGACGATTTGCTAGTCGCTGCAGCTACTGAGGAGATTTGTAAACAAGCCACCTTGTCGTTGTTGCGTCATTTGTATGATTTACATCACAAAGTGTCTCTTTCAAAATTACAATATTGTCGACAAGAAGTAACCTACTTAGGTCACCTCTTATCGAAGGTGCTTTCTTGGGCATTACATCATATTGCAGACAATGGATACCACATTTTTCTTTGTTGGCAAAACTTTTGGTGGCATTAACTTGTAAAGATACACCGAATCCCATTCCGTGGTCTGAAGATTGTCAGAAAAGTTTTTCCGAATTGCGTGATGCATTGTGTTCGGCTCCTGTGTTGGGTACCCCCGACTACAGTAAGCCCTTTACACGGTATGTCTATGTGAAAGAAGGTTGTGCATTGTCAGTACTGACACAGTCTTTGGGGGACAAACAGCGTCCATGCGCGTATTTTTCATCGACTTTAGATCCGGTAGCTAAGGCGTTGCCAAGTTGCTTGAGGGCCACAGCGGCAGCAGCTGTTTTTATCCGACAGTCTGCTGGATTAGTGATGAATAATATGTTGATTGTGATGGTTCCACATGCGGTGGACACTTTGTTAAACAGGACCAAGACACAGCGCTCGTTTGTCAGGTTACGAGTTGACACTGTTAGCAAGTCATGTGCACATAAAGAGGTGCAATACGCTGAATCCAGCCACGCTATTGCTGATTTCAGTAGAGACAGATGATTTCGAACAGCACAATTGTTTTCTCAGGACAGAAGAAGAAACGAAAGGGAGAGTAGATTTAAAAGATACTCCTCTTGTGAAGTGTGACGGAACCTTATGGGTGGATGGTTCATGCTTCAAGCTTCCGAATGGTGATACGACTGCGGCATATGCTGTCACGACTTTGCATACGATTGTTGAAAGTGCACGTATCCCACATAATTAAGCTCAAGCAGCAGAGTTGATTGCACTTACAAGAGTGTGTGTGTTGTCGAAAGGAATGAGAGTGACCATATATACTGACAGCCAGTTTGCCTTTGGTGTGGCCCATAGTTTTGGACGATTGTGGAAAGAACGTGGGTTCCTGACTTCGCATGGAGCTAAGATACAACATGGTCAGTTGGTGAATGAGCTTCTTGAGTCACTGACCTTGCCGTTACAAGTTGCGATTGTGAAATGCAGTGCGCACAAAAAGGTTACTGATGACGTTGGTCGTGGAAATGCATTTGCTGACGAAATCGCAAAAGAAACAGCAAAAGATGTAATGAATCGAATGTATGTTACAGGCCCTGCAAGATGGGTTGGTGATGTTGGAATGTGTGAAGATACGATTGAGAGTGTGAAGTCCATTCAAGCTGAAGCTTCAGAGAAAGAGTTGAGTGTGTGGAGAGAGAGTACGGGTAAATTGGATGCAATGATTGTTGGGTTGAATTGTCAGAACATCAGCGATGGTTGTTACCCGATGCGTATGAGCTTGCAGTGGTGACAATGGCCCATGGAATGGCTCATATCAGTGTGAAAGGGATTTGTAAGTTGTTAGCTCCAGTATGGCAAAATGCTGGAATTCCTAAGTGTGCAGAGAATGTGGTCAAGAATTGCATGGTGTGTCTGAAATACAATCCTGGTAGGGGAACCCCAACTCCAGCTGGTCATCTTGCACCTCCAACGTATCCGTTCGAGGTTTTGCAGCTAGATTTCATCCACATGGAAAGGTGCAACAATTCGAGATGGGTAGAAGCATATCCTTTAAAAGACAACACTGCCATATTACCCCAGCTAAAGCCCTTGTCAAAGAATTCTTCCCTAGGTTTGGAATGCCGAGAATGGTCTAGAGTGATAATGGGAGTGAATTTGTGGGTCGAGTGATGATGACAGTATGTGAAGGGCTAGGAATCCAACAAAAATTCCATGCTGCAAATCACCCCCAAACAGCTGGACCAGTAGAGTGTTATAATGGCACACTAAAACTGAAATTGGCCAAGATCCAAGCGAGTTCTGGTCTTAAATGGCCTGACGCTCTGTCTTTAGCACTCCTATCAACAAGAATGACTGTGCATTCGCGAGTGAGACTTAGTACCTATGAAATTGTGTTCGGCCACCCGGCCAACATATGGGGAGTGCCAAGGCCGACAAAATTCAGTGAGATCGAACACCCTGTACTGCTTGATTATTTGTATGAATTGATGACTAAATTGCGTCTTTTATACCAGCAGGTTCACGATACTCTGCCTCAGGTCTCTGAAGCTCCAGGACATCCTATTGATCCTGGATCATGGGTGCTGGTCAAGAACTTCCAACGGACAAAGAATGACCAGCCCCGTTGGACAGGCCCTCACCTCGTCCTTCTCTCGACAAGATCAGCTGTTCGAGTGGAATGGAAAAAGAACTGGATCCACGGCGTACACTGCAAGAGGGTCCCTTTGCCTCTACCGTACCACCGGTGGGCCCAGGAGGGGATCGCTGACTCTGAGACTGAGACTGTGCCTCATTTTTTGCCTTTTAGCGATGCACATGTAAAAGGAACAATTTCTGAACGAGAAAGTGACAATCTTTTGCATGAAGCTGTGCCACCGTCAATTCAATTGAACACTACAGAGCCTGAACTCTTGTTCCAGAACCAAACAGTACCTGGAAAAAGCCGTTATAATTTAAGGCCGAGAACTATGGACAAATAAAAACATTTTTTCTCCTATTTTTGAAAGTGCAGCTCTCTCATCTGAGAAACTTTCTTATTTTTGTTTTTTGAACCGCCATCCGGGTTTAGCTGCTAGGGTCGTGGTTGCCCAAGCCTTTGGAGTGCAGCTGAAGACGTTAGGTCGACAGTTCTGGTCGGACTAAGGGAGTTGCCCTGGACTGACAGAAGCATTCCTTAGCATAGAACACCCTACCGCCACGGGCAGCAATTAGAGAGGATGGAGTTTTTCGAGATGGAGAGACCTGCCAAACAGATGGACTTTAAAGCCAGAATGTGTATATTGATGACAAAGAAACGATTTTTGATGTTATGTATTTTCATGTTGCTTAGTGTAATGACGTTTTAATAGGATACGTTTTATTCTCTTTTCAAGTGACCTTTGCACCCACTACACAGCCCATACCTCCTTCTACTGTTTCCTCGCATTCTTTTCACCCTCTGCCTGAGCATGAGTCCACTAGAAGATTAGAGTTTATCAATAACTCCTTCATTCAGCTCTTACACCAACACCAATTAGTAGTGAACACAACTAATTGTTGGGTGTGTGGTCTTATGCCACATACAACAGATAAGGGTATCCCATACTTGGTCTTACCATTTAGTTACAATGGTTCTTTGTGGGCGTTTCAGACGATGTTCATATATGCCATCGAACCATATCCCCCACGTTCCACGAAAAGTAACTCGAGCAACAAGGCATTGGTAGCGGGAATCATAAATATGAGCAGAAACATTGACTCATACAGAACGATTACCAGAGATGAGTTACAAGCTTACGCTAGATGGAATGTAACAGGATACGGAGTTACTCTGAGTGAGAACCAGCGAGCAAAGAGATCCCCCCCGATTTGGATTGTACCCCGTCAGGGTCACCTATGTCTGTAAGGTAATGGCAAGAATCCCAGAGCTCAGTTAGGGAAAAGTATCTGCACTGAAACATATGTTTTTGCGTCTCAGATTTCCCCTTCGTTTCTAGCAGCTAAGGGTACCTATTTCATCTGCCATGACAGAGCCTATACATGGTTGCCCCCTGACTTCTCTGGCACATGTTTTGTTTCGTTCCTGTTACCTCCCACCTACATGGCCGCGGCAGATTACCATAAGACAAGGATAGTTAGAGGTGTCATCAGTGAAGAAGCCACTGCAGGACAAGAATTTGGAGATTTCGTAAAGGGTTTTCTGCTGTTTTGGGGACCTATGGTTAACAGCAGGAACATAAGGCAATTGACAAGGGTGGTTGAATCCACTGTAGTTGAAACCGCCGGTGCCCTTAGTAATTTGACGGCTGCGCTCCAGTCGGACCGCCTTATGACTCTTCAGAACAGGGTTGCATTAGACGTCATACTTGCAGACTGAGGTGGGGTATGTAAAGTGATCCAATCAAGTTGCTGTGTTTTCATCCCAGATAACGCTCCGAAAGTCTACCAGGCCATTTCCAAACTGCATAAGATCTCTGAATCTATTCACGTAGATAAAGGAGATTGGTCATTGATGGGGTGGTTCTGGGAACTAATATCTGCCTGGGGATGAAAGATTCTGATAGTCATTGGGATGATCTTAGCCATTCTTTTCCTGTTCTGTCTGTGTGTACAGTGTGCTCCTGCAATATGTGGCCTCTGTGCTACATCGTGTGTAACGAAACCTGTATCAAGAAAAGAGCGAAGTAATAGGATGATGCTACAGCAACATCTCAATGACTTTATGAATATAGACCTGGACTCAGATTAGCGTGAGTATAGGTTATTGCCTATGTAAGGGCAAAAGGAGGGCCTGTGGTACTGAAAATTCTGGACCCGTGTTATAAACATCATCGTATCAAGACGATTTTGGTATCAGCAGACCGAGAATGATTAGAATACTATGCACAAGCATTTTGGTCATATTCGGGTGACGAAATCACCCTGAAATCCGAGTTTCCGCCCTGAACCCTCGGGTTCCATTTCGTGAACGGCAGCCATTTTGTGATTGCCCTCACATAGGCCAATGACTAAGGCCAAAAACGAGTCTGAAGGACACGTACACCTTTGCTGACTCCTCTGTGACCTGGGCAAGCTGACTCCACTGCCTGAAGCCAAACCTGTTCGGCCAGTTCCTTTCCCAGTGGCCGAATGAGATTAGTATCAAGGCACAACATATCATAAACCTTTTATCGCACACAAACCATGTATAATCTTACACACACCTGTCCCTGTTTCTTTCTTTATGACTTGCTTTACGAGGAGGAGGTGCCCGTTTTTATTGGGGGTCCGTCGATATCTTATGAAAATACTGGGCCTTGCCGGGTAATTGATTGTGGGCTGGACGAACTAAAATATGGGCTTGTCATCATGACTCTGCTTTCTCTTTGTAGTGAAAATATGTGAATGATCAACTGTAAAATAAGGAATGTTTGCCTAAAGCATAAAATTTTGTATAAAAAGAGAAGGTTGGCTTTGTAAGGTTGAGCAGTCTCCGGAGAATATACACCGTGTTGTACTTCTAGGATACCTGTTCTTTGACTTCACCAAGAAGACTCTGTGTTTCTGTAGTCTGAAACAGGAAGGACTCGAAGTCTTAGGGTGTGTTCCCTGGCACCGCTGGGTTCTTAAAAACCCAGTACTTCAGCATGGATGCGTCAGTTTCCTTGAGCCAGCGTCAAATGTCACTGGCACAAGTATTAACAGATGCGTCAGAATTTCTGACGCATCTGTTGGCCCAAAAGTCAAGCATTACTGGAGTTGTGTCGCAAGCACAACACAATTCCAGTAATGTATTTTGAGGACTATACTTACTGTACTGCTTCATTCCTTACACCTGCTTCAAGCAGGCGTAAGGTATTAACGCAAGGGCATCCTAAAAGTGACCTTGTTAAATCTGGTAGATTTCACTGCATCACTTTTACGAGGCCTGCCTGCGTGGGAACACCCACCCTGCATACATTATACCTGATGCAGGGCTTTACAACGTGACGCATCTCCCTAGATGTGTCACATTGTTATGTTATGTTATGTTATATTTGGTTTTGTATAGCGCACGGCTACTCAAAAAGAGTGTCCCAGCACTTTTTATATTGAGACCTGAAGCAGAATAACACAACACAATGAACTGACAGTAGAGAAAAAGAAGATCAGAGAGATGAGGCCTAGAGGGCAAAAAGCCAGGTTTTAAGGCCCTTCCTAAAAGCAAGTAAATTAGTAGCTCCACGCAGTGTCAGTGGCAGAGTGTTCCACAACTGTGGCGCCAGCAATCCAAAGGAGCGGCCTCCAATACGTGCCCTTTTTACTCGCGGCACCACTGCCAGAAACAGAGATTCTGATCTGAGAGAGCGAGCCGGGTGGTAAAAGGCAAGTCTCCTTTGGAGATACTTAGCTCCCACGGCATGAAGGGCTTTATAGGCCAAAGTTAACGCCTTAAAGGCAATCCGTTTTCGAATAGGCAGCCAATGGAGGGACTGCAATAGACCGGCAACGCTGGCTCGCCTATTTAGGCCATAGATAGCCCTTGTGGCCGCCATCTGCACAACTTGCAGCCGCTGCAGTAAATACTCTGGCAGGCCCAGATAAAGGACATTGGAATAATCCAACCTTGAGCCAATCAGAGCTTGTACTGTCACCTTCCTATGTTCCTCTGAAAGAAGAGGCAGGAACTTCCGGAGCATCTTAAGGAGGCCAAAACACGTTCCCGTCTCACCAAGGATCTGAGATCTCAACGTCAGACTCTTGTCAATCTTAACCCCAAGTTCTTAGCTAATTGGGACGGGCAAGACGGGGGAACATGTTAATAGGCCACCACGCCTGTCAGTCCGGATCCGATGAGCACCCGAAGAAGAGTACCTCAGACTTATCGGAATTGCACTTGAGGCCGTTCAGCTGGAACCATTTAAAAACAGCCCCAAGGCAATCCCGGATACTCTCTCCATCAAAATCTCCTCCTTTCTTACATGAGAAGAGGAGCTGGGTGTCATCGGCATAGGATACGATCTGGGCCCCAAACAACTCCGCCAATGCCGCCAGGGGGGTCATAAAGATGTTAAAAAGAGTCGGGCTCAACACAGAGCCCTGCGGAACCCCGGCTCCCAAAGGCGGCATCACGGCCGAGTTAGGAGAGGCCCAGATCGTTTGCCGACGGCCAGCTAAGAAAGATGTAAACCAGCTGAGCACCGTCCCCCTCAGGCCGACCGTATGTACATGCTTCTCCAAGATTTTCGTGAAGGCAGGGAGGAGAGAAATAGGCCTATAGTTGGCCAGGATTTCCAGATCAAGACCAGAATTTTTCAGCAAAGGAATGACCATTGCCTGCTTCCAGGACTGTGGAACCACTCCCTGGCTCAAAGAGAGATTCAAGAGTGGATTCGCCAGCGGGTTAATAACTTCCGCCATTTTTGCCAAAAATTTGACCGGGCAAGGGTCAAGAGGCGACCCAGATTTAAGATTGCCCATAAGTACCAAGGAAGCAGAGGCTGAAATTGATGGAAAGACGGCCAGCACTGGGCCCAAAGGGGCCGATAAACCTGGGCCGTCCTCAGGACTGGTCGACCCGACTGGTGCCACCAAAGTAAAAGAGTCCTGGATTAATTTAATCTTGCTAGTGAAGAAATTCGCAAGATCAGAGGCCCAGGAGTCAGAAGGGGCAACTTGGGTTGCATTGGATCGGGGGGCCATGAATTCTCTGACAATGGTAAAAATCTCTTTGCAGGAGTTAGAGGCAGCCTCTATCCTCCCTGCAAAATAGGCTTTTTTCTCTAGACGGATGTCCCGATGATAGGTCTTAACCACTGTCCTGTAGGTCAGCTTTGCCACAGAGTCATAATGCGTACGCCAGGCTCTTTCCGCTGCATTGCACTGTCGCCGAGAGGCCGACAGTGCCGCAGTAAACCAGGGTGCCGAAACCCGCTTAGATGTTAATCAGGGGATCATCACCGGGGCAAGATCATTTAGCCTATCTAATAACCATACTTGCAGAGATTCCAAATCCCTCTCCAAATCTCCCGTAAGGGGGCAAGGGTGATCCAGAGCGGCCTGAGCCAGCATATCTGGGGTCACTCGATGATATGCCCTAGGAGCCCGGCCCTGCTGCTTAGACGCAGAGCTAGATGGTTTCACTGTGCCCTTAACAAAGAATTTGGCCAGTCTATGGTCCGACCAAAGCACTGGAACAATAGCCTTCACCTCCAGAGGAGATGTCGAGAAGACCTGGTCAAGAGTATGACCCTTATCGTGTGTTGGCCCCAGAAGATACGGGACCAGGCCAAAAGGGGCCGTGGCCTCCAGCAGTTTGATAGTATCTGGATCCAGTGGCTCATCCATATGGAAGTTAAAGTCCCCGGCCACAATACAGTGTTCTGCTTTCAGGGCCAACACCGAAATAACCGACTGGAGCTCTTCAAAGAAGGTTCCAGGCGGACCAGGTGGCCTATACACTAGTAGACCTTTAAAGGATTGGTGAGGCGCCAGACTGATGGAAAAGGCAAGGGACTCAGATCCTCGAATGCCGTCCACGGGCAATATGGAGCATGTAGCGCATTTATTCACCACCAGTGCCACTCCGCCGCCCCTCCCCTTAAGTCTATCCTTCCTGAAAACATTGTAGTCAGGGGGAATAGCTATAGCTATATCAGGATTTGAGAATTCCCCCAGCCAGGTCTCAGTCAGCATGAGACAGAGTGGCTTTTCCACATCCAGAAGATCATAGATGTCTTGCGCATGCCTACATGCTGATCTAGTGTTTAGCAGCAGGCAAAGATACTGAACACAGTCGATCTCTTTAAATGGGCGCGAGGGCGGGGCATAGCTGGGGCGCCATCCACAGTCAGGGCATCGCATCTTACCCCTAAGACGACCGGGGAAGGCTGTGCAGCAGTGTATGTATGCTGCATTGGTTGCGACGCAGTTGCGTCAAAAAAGTAAAAAAGTAATGCAATGGTGGCGCAAGGGGCTTGTAAAGCAGTCCATGGGTTTCCTTCTTTGAAACATGTGAAATCACAACATGTAGCATTGCGAGGTGGTGCTTTGGCAAGCACGGTATCAACTGTCATATTAATATGAATACATTTGTTTGAGGACATGATTATCCTGATGGTTTCCATGGGCCAGTGTTAGATTGAGATTCTGATGCTGATGGCTACACCTTTGGCGAGCCTAAAGATATCCCTCTTTTTCCACCTTGGCGCTAACAATGCCCTGCACAAGAACATTCCACCAGTAATGTGACATCATCTGCCCAACACATTCTACAAATACTAACATCTATAACTCCAGCTTATCTCATAACCTTTTCTATTAGCCATAGTGTTTTATAATACATGTGATTCTGGCATCCCTATAAATGGCAGTCTCTAATTTCTTCATAATCAGCAATTTGTGACGCACCCAGTCGCTGTTTATGAAGAAAAGAGGTTCGAAATCGACTACAATCTTATTACTGTCGAGTTCTGAGGTCACAACGCCTGCTGCCAGGGCCAGTAGCTGAGGTGAAAGGCAGGCCAAGTAACAATTTAGAAGCAGCTGTTAAAAGCAACAAAAACGGAGCATTGCTTTCTTTCTTCATCTATTTTTTAATAGCTTACAATGACGAGCAGAGAAACTGTTTATTTCTAGTGCTCCTTTAGATGGAGAAAAGATATAATCTCTCTGTGTTACACATTCCGAGCTACTATATATATTTTTTTAACAACTATTTATTTTGAACTGTTTCTAATATCGTTTGCAACAAATATCTAACAGGTTTTTGAGGTGCTTAATTTGCACTAGAGGTTATATTTTTATTCTTCATGTTTGCAAATATGCTCTCTCTTTCATATGGAAGAGCTATTCACCAATGTTGTAAGTTGTTTAAGGGAAAGGTGATGGTGTGAGCATGAATTATATAGGATAAAGTACCCCCTGATGTACCTGATAAGAATATTGCAAGCCACATTAGAGCTACTCTGTAACTTTGGCCTCATTCTTCTTTATAGTTATCGAACTCCTCTGTAACTTGCAATATCCTTATACTGCATGAAGAGTGCACTTTATCCCTTATATTTGACAAAAGCACTACACATTAAAACACTCTAGGTTTTTTCATAATATACACATCTGTCTTTAACGCCAAGCATGCTTGCCATGTAATTGTATCCATCATCGACCAAAATGTACATATAGTGGGTGAGTGATAAATTCAGAAACGTATGCATGGAACCATTGCTATGCCTTCCTGAAAGAAGCACAAAGAGGTAATGGGCAAGGGACAAGCTGTTTCCTGTGCTGACAGTTACAGTTGTGTTTGATTGCTCTTTTTTGGAAGAAAGTCATATTTACTGACCTAGGGCATGATTCGGAGACAGGTATTAATGAAAAATGAAACAGGAACATTTCTGCCACCATTTAGAAACTATGTGAAGGGTAATTAAACTAGTGTATTCAATTCCCGTTTAGAATTTGCTTCAACAATCAGACAATTTTTTATTACCAAAAAATCAATTGGGGAAGGGTAGAGGAGATGAGAGAATCACCCTCCTGAACTAGACTTGTAAACAATGGGATTCTATCAATGTGAGTGGTGACTAATTTTATATGATATTGTATGTTCTCTAAACTTGTGGATACACTGCAATTTGAAAATCAGGCATCTCTGCGAGTGGCAGAATGAGGGCACTGTGTGTTTTTAAAATACCCCTCACACACTATGAATCCCATAGTGTCATTCTCCCATCATTGGGGTCTTCCTGTCCCTCTACGAGGCGGGGTGTGCTTCGACCTACGAGTGACGCAGGAGCACTTATATTTTTGACAATAGGCTATGTGATGTGATGAGGATAGTGATATGTTTTAGGGAGTGTAGGGACCTATTTACGTGAATGGTAGTGTAAAAAAAGGGTAAAAATTCCCTGGCTAGTCGAAAAAATTAACTTTAATGGCTTCGCAAGCTGGGAACATTAAAAGGGGGGTTAGTAAGTAGAATTACAAGTGTGGTCTACTTTGTCGACATGACATGTTTCATAGGCAGACCCCTCCTGCCTACTCATCAGGACCTCTGTTGATCTCTACAAAAAACTCAATTCTAAACTAAATGTAAAAGGTAAATGCCTATGGTCCTAAAACTTAACAGCAAAAATTGGCTGCTAGGTTTAGCCTCGGGGCTTGAGTTGGCCCTTAGTGAGGCATTATCATGAAAAATGACCTATTATGGTCTATTTGAAGCGTGGTGATAGGGCCTCAGGAGCCTGCGTCTTAGGGTGATTAGTTGACTGGTTAGTGACCGCATGCCTAATCTGGCTTTATTCCATACCTTTCAGCAGCTCCGTGGATGTGGTTCACTAAAAACTGGGGTCCCTTTATTACACAATAGCAAATTCTAATAACGATATAACACTGCAATATAACATATAGCCTGAAAAGCAAAGGAAAGAATTAAGATATGTGTGCACGCACTAATAAGAAAGGGTCAACGTCACCTTATGAGTACGAAGTCTGGACTCAGTTGTCATCTGGGTTCCCTTTTCGTCTGTGCCTTGGCTCATCTTAGGATCACCCCTGCAGTCACGGACACACGTCTGCACTGTTATGCCCTGTCTCCTCTGCTTCCCTCCAAGTCACTGGAACCTCTCTATTAATCTCTGCTTCGTCTGTTTCACTCTCGTTGTTCTGCACTACTCCTCTCTCCTCTCTGTCACGGACTATCTTCACCTTCCAACTCCGATCTTATAAATCAGTTTCTGCCGCTCTAGTATTCGTTCGCTCCACTAACTTCTTCACTCTTTATGCTCTGATCTCAGTATCAAAGCTCACCAACTGCTCCAATTAAAGTAACTTCAATCTTTCTGAGAGATTATCAGCCTTCGGTCTTTTCAGACTTCAAAATGGCGACTGTCTGCTCCAAGTTGATTAACTGCAAAAATGCTAACGACTAGCTGCCGTCTACTAACTGACTGAATGAACTCTCCTCCTCTCTGTACTTTCGATAATATAGAACCCTGTTCATGCATGGAAATTTCCATCCAGTAACCTGCCGCCCACCAAATTCTTGTACCACCCCATGCCAAGGACACGTTCTCAGCCGGCCGGCCTGATGTTGCGTCTTCGACACAAAGAAAAATACAGTCATTCGATAAGGGCCAGCTCGAGCTGGTTCTCTCCAAGCGAACAACACCTTATAACTAAAACATCACATTTGACCTAGAAGCATCTCAAGCAGCCGAGGCAGGAAGAAAGATGGAGTCTCTCCCGTTCGAGGCCTACAAGGCCCGAAGTAAGCGGAAAGATGAATACCTCTATCAGAAACATACTAATAACCTTACAAAAGGACGAAATAATACCAATACTAAGGAATCTATCCCCTAACATAAGCTTATAGGCCCTAGAATAGAGAAAAGAATAGGGAAGTATGTCAAGCATCTTGTGAATTGGCCAAATCTAAGGCTCTAATCCCTCTATTAGAATGATAGTAGGCTAAAGTCACCTTCACTCAAAAATAGAACAAAAACCCAGTCAGAACAACTACATAATTCCCCTTCATTTCGAAGCTTTCGACATAAAGACATTGAGATTAAATTTACAGAATATGGTGATGATGTGATACTTTATGTTTCTGAACTGGAATCATCATTGCCAGTTTTCAATAATATTTTATCCACCTATTCTAAGCTACCTGGATATAAAAAGATTTTTTCTAAATCTGGGGTACTTCCAGTCAATAAGCACTGTTAGAAGTTTAATGGCACTGGGCTTAAATGGTCTCCACAATTTATCACGTTTTTCGGAATCAAATATTCTACCTCCATAGCAAAAACAATTCATATACACTTAGATGATGTTCAATATAAGGTTCTACAAATGACAGTGAAGTGGTCCCCTCTGTATCTGTCTTGGTGGGGAAGGTTGGCCAATATAAAGATGATGTTTCAACCTGCCATTAACTTTTACCTGTCCATGTTGCCAATTAAACGTCCCTTAAAATTCTTTAGGATACTAAACATATCACTTATTTCCATATAATGGGAAAAAGCCGCGTATTGTGTTAGCATCCTTTTGCAGACCCAAAGAACTGGGTGTTGTAAGCTTTCCAAATTTTCAACAATATCATGCCGCTTTTGCTTTTAAGCAAACCTTACCCTCTATTAGAGACACTGATTGTTCCCCTTACTAGTTTTTAATTCACATTAGAGGGTTCACTTGTGTCACCTTTTGTTTTTATTCATTCCCACAAATTTCCAAAGTCTCCCTGAGCTTTTTCTGCTCCGCCTGTTAAATACACTATTTTAGTATATTCTTGTATTCTTGCATGACCCATGTCTCTGATACAGGAATTTATAGAATCTACTATATTGCATAATAAATCCATCAAAATTTCGAATCATACTATTTTCTAGAAACAAGGGATGCCCAAAGGCATATTACAAGTTAAACAATTATTGTGTCATATGACTCCTCTCTCTTTTTTGGAAACCCAAACCAAATATGCCAGCAAGTATAAGTCCCTCAAAGGTGTTCTTCTGTGTACTATTTTCATGCTCAATCAATCGAGATCTCCTATTCGTTCCTCACCTCCTGACCCAATCAAGCTTTCGTCATCTCTTAAATCTTAAAGCATATTATATATACATATATATATATATGTATATATATAAATATTGGTATTACACTACTCTTACCCACTCCAAATCTAAAACTGAACTAATGTGGGAGTCTGATCTTCAACACTCCTTTACTTTAAAGGTCTGAGGCTTAATCTGGAACAAGATACATCATACCTCATGCAATGCCAGCACTACACAAAATCTTTATATGTTTTATAATAGGTTCTATATTACCCCAATCTCTTTGTATAAATATAATTAATCTTTTCGGATATGTGTTGGTCTTGTAACCCCCGCCCTGGAACATATTTAAATATGTTTTTTCACTATCCACCAATCACAGCCTTTTGGCTAGATCTAGAAAATATTTTTACTATTTCCCGTTTGATATTCAGTGTATCTATTTGGAAAGTTCCTCACATGCCTGGCCAGCACACTCCAAATGAAGTAAATTTCTGGACCTATCACTTGCCATTGCATTTCAATTTATTACATCCAACTGGAAAAATGCCAAAAATGTTAATCTTGCTGTCTGGTGAAATCTTCTTTGTTCTTACCATTGACTTGATACAGTATCGGCTACATCTACATTACAGATGATCAATGAAGACCTCTTTTGGTCTCCGCTTGTTGGATACTTAAAAAAGAAGCATAAACCCTCCAAAAATTCTAATATGGTTTTCCAAACCCCATGACTGTTTTTCCCTTTCCTGTTCAATATTATGAATAGATTTTTACCATTGCCTCTGTATGAGATATGCTGTTATATGACATGAAGTTGCTCTATGAAATAAGATAATAAATAATAGACGATGTATTATGTGATACATTGACAGCTATTTATTATATGCATTTTTCCTTTTCCTTTTCTTCTACCTTTCCTTATTTTTCTTTTTCTCTTCTCCTTCCATTTTTCTTTCCTTTTTCTTTATCACAAAATACAAAACATGCAATTATATAAGTGCAGAATGATGACATTATCTCAGCAAGTTTATTGTATAACTTATTTCTTCTTTATATTAAGTACTGTTTTTTTAAAGTACTTCTTCCTTTTGGTCTGTAATTACTTAATTTCATTATGTGGTTTATTATTCTGATCAAAGGATAATTCTGTACTTTTGTATTACACTTTAATAGAGCTTGTATTAAACGAAAAAACACTACACAAAAAGGATCCCACACCAAATTAGAATAATAGAGTAAATGTTATTAATTGAAACAAGACCAAAATGACAGATATCCAATCAATCGTACTGGAGATGTGCGATGTTAAAGATTTGAGGGTGAATAGCACCAAAAAGCCAAAAGCATTACTTGCGGCCATCTGGCCATGCAAGACAAGAAGAATGAAACAATTTCAGTCTGACCCTGATGGAACACGAGTCAGATAAAGGGACCAGGCTAGTCTTGCTGAAAAGTTACCGTCTTATTCCACCTCAAAGATTCCAGTTCACTGTGCAGGGGACTGCAAGGTGCAAGAAAGCATCATGGATGGTTTCCTCCGAAGAGCAATGATCCTGCTTTCATATCGAACAGTCAGGTGGGAGATTCGCAATGGCACTCCCGTGAGCGGTCAATACTGTAGCACAAAGGGTTGACAGAGCTTGACATGGCAAGCAGTGCGAGTGACAATCTTTTGGGACCAAAATTGCTGTTCGCAATCTTAAAGAGTCAAAAATTTCAATTCAGTTCAACTGAGGTCACAACATTGGACCAAGACCTGAGGGCAACCTTTGGGGTTCAGTGGCTGGCTCCAGATGGGTTTGGGTGCTGGTTACTGGTGGGCATAACTTTCAAAGTTCCACTTTGTGAAATTCTCTGGAAGTACATAAAAACTCTGTGAGATTCTGTGGAGTTTAGCAAGTGGGCAAAATTCGGCCCAATGCGCTGCTTGCGTTGATTTTGAGTGCCTGGAACTGCATCAATATTAGCGTGATCACTTGTGTTGAGAAAATCTGCTGGGTGCTATTCTTGCATCCATAAATCGCACTAGGGACATACATTTTCACTTGCACTCACTAACGTAACGTTGATTGGTGAGACATACATTAGAAAAAACTCCACCACGCAGAGGTTGGTGGAGGTTTGTTGGAACAAACATAACATGGAGTGAGCAAAACTCTGCAAACTCCACCAGTGAAGCAGACCTTAACCCCCACCCTTTGTTTTGGTTTAGGTTGTTTGAAGCCTGTTATCTCCCTGTGGCTCTGAACAGGAGGGTAGTAAACTAGCTCATAGAGTCACCCTGCAAGTCCTGGGTTCAGGTCAAATCCATCGCACTCAAGCAGGAGAGTAGCAGGGTAGCAGTCCAGAAAGGCAGTATTCCAGTGGGGCAACAGTCAGTCAAGCAGAGTGGCAGTCCTTTCAGCAACAAAGCAGTCCTCCTTCCCTTCAGAGCCTCCACAGGTCAAATGTTTACTGAGGAATTGGTGTCTGAAGTCCAATATTTATAACTGTGCCTCCTTTGTAGTGGGAAAGGCTTCTAGAGTTTTCTCTTCAAAGTGCTCAGGTTTCCTGCCTCCAGACTAACAGCAAGGTATGTGCAGCCCTTTGTGAGAAGGCACAACAGAGCCTATTCAATTGTAAGTGAAGCTGTGTCTAACCCCGCCTTCCCATCCTGCAACTAGTGGACCATCCTTGAACACCTAAGCACTTTATTGTGTGTGGCTGTCTAGGAGGATTACACAAAGTCAAACTGCGACCTAAACCCAATCATGTGACCCAGAAACTGTCTGCAGTCACTAAGGGCTTGATTCACAAGGGGCCTCTGCACTTGTAGCGAAGGCCCCGCAACGATCATACAGGCTTGCACCTGTGGCAGAACCTCAGCATTTCAGTTTCCCATTGCAAAGGTCAAGCCATGAGTGCGGGCCCTCTGCCATAAAAGCATGGCCTGCACCATGACTTTGGGCCCTTTGTGAATCGTATTCGAAATGGCTGGGGCAGAAAAAATCCAACTTTCTCTAAGTGCCATTTTCAAAATTGTAACCAAAAATCCAGCTTTACCATGAAAGAGGATTTCACGTTTTAAGTCCAAAGAAACCAACCATGAACTGTTTCCATTTGGAAGGTTTAGCCTATTAAATGTAATACAGTAACTCTAATGTTATCCTGTGGGAGAGGTAAGCCTCACAGTAGTAAGCAACAAATTCACTAATTTTTCACTACCAGGACATGTAAAGCTTAAAGGTACATGTTTAACTTTTTAAATACACTGCACCTGGTCCTCTGGGCTGTAAAAAGCCTTATTCAGGGATCACTTACAAATATTAAACAGGAAAGTTTTGGCCTAAAAAAAAGTTAATTTTGCCAGTTCAAAAATGGAAGTTTTAAATTCACACACACAGGCTGCAATGACAGACCTGAGACATGTTTAAAGGGCTACTAAAGTGAGTGGCACAATCAGTGTTGCAGGCCCAATAGTAGCATTTAATTCACAGGCCCTAGGAACAGGTAGTGGCACTTTACAATGGACTTGCAAGTAAATGTAACACATCAATGCAAGATTGGATCAACATATTACAGCGTTTAATGGGATCACTGAAATAATATCGACGGACACAATATCGACTTGCCAGAATATCGTGGACAAAATATCGACAGTCAAAATATCGAGTTTGTATCTACAAACAGGTAAGTACAAAAATATCGAGTACAAAATATCGTTAACAATAATATAGATGTAAAAAATATCGACTTTATTAAAAACAGTGTTAAATTAAATTAATATTAAATTTAAATTACTAAAATATACTTAAAACTACTTAAATTAAATTATAATAATTAAATAATAAATGAAAATAATAAAAATAGTTTTTTACAATCTTATTAGTTGACCCTGAACCCTAAAAATACCCCTTTACCCAAAAACCCCAAACTGACCCTGAACCCTAAAAATACCCCTTTACCCAAAAACCCAAAACTGACCCTGAACCCTAAAAATGCCCCTTTACCCAAAAACTGAAAACTGACCCTGAACCCTAAAAATACCCCTTTACCCAAGAACTGAAAACTGACCCTGAACCCTAAAAATACCCCTTTACCCATGAACTGAAAACTGACCCTGAACCCTAAAAATACCCCTTTACCCATGAACTGAAAACTGACCCTGAACCCTAAAAATACCCCTTTACCCATGAACTGAAAACTGACCCTGAACCCTAAAAATGCCCCTTTACCCAAAAACTGAAAACTGACCCTGAACCCCAAAAATACCCCTTTACCCTAAAACTGAAAACTGACCCTGAACCCTAAAAATGCTCCTTTACCCAAAATGTATCAATATTATTTAATTACCAATTAATTATTAATTAACAATAACAATAAAGTAAATATATTAGAACATTAGCTGTAATTATTTTAATAATTAATATTATTTTTTCCAAATTAATTACTTAAAAATAACACAAAATTAAATATATTAAAAATTTACTCTAATTAATGTAATTATCTAATTACAAATAATTAATTAACAATTAATTACTAATACAAAATATGTTCAAAATTATAGTAATTAATTAACTAATTAATATTAATTAATTATCAATTAGTTATTAATTAAAAATATTAACAAACATATATTAATTAATTAATTATTATAAAATTACTTCCCACCCTATTCCCCTATAAACCCACAACCCGCTACAGAATTACATGACGCAATTATTATAAAAACAAAATTGATTTAATAAAATATTTTATAACATTAATACACACTATTCACACATATTATTACATAAAAATACACTATAAAATATTATATATTATTAAAAATTCGATATTTTTGCTATCTATATTTTATACAGTCGATATTACTTCACTTACCTGAAAAACGATATTTTTGTAGTCGATATTATGTCCAGTCGATATTTTGTCCAGTCTATATTTAAAACTCGATATTATGTCCAGTCGATATTTTGGAGTCGATATTTTGTCTGTACACCGTTTAATGTCCAACCTTCCATCGTAGACTCAGCGAAATCACTAGGAATCACTCTAGACCATAACCTCAACATGTAAAAACATATCAGCAATGCTACAAAACGAGCCAACTTCCAGATAAACACATTGAGGACAATGAAAACCTTCCTACCTCACAATGACTTCAAACAGGCAGTACAAGCTCTGGTTATACCCAGAGTGTACTACGGTTGTGTTTCTCTCTGTGGCCTTCCCAAAATATCAACTGCACCACTCAGAGCATCAATCAACGCCGCAGCAAGACTTATAACTGGATCTAAACGTACCTCCTACATCTCCCCCTGGACCTTCAATCCTTGTACTGGCTACCTCTGGAGGCAAGAATCCAGCTGAAAATTGCCTGCATGACACACAGAGCCATGCATCACAAGTCACCCAGCTATCTGGCACAGAAATTGTTGATCTCGGGTGGGTCCAGATCCTCAAGAAGGGCAGCAAAACTACTTCTGAAACCACAAAAATTCATAACAAAAAAACATATAAGAGATCCTTCTCTGGGATGGTACCCAGAATTTGTAACACCCTACCCCCAGAAACCAGACTCAACCCTTCCACTACCTTGTTTAAAAAGGAAGTTAAAGCCATCCTCATGGCCAAGTTCACATGATTATAATCTACTGAAACCCTGTGTCGAGACACTCATGTGCCCCCACTCTCAAGCCACTTTCGTTTTTAATGTTACACCTATCTATACTGTTTATACTATATGCCTTGTATACATATTTTGATTTGCTTTTATTTTCGGTATATGTAACATTTACTTTTTGTACAGCTCCTGATATCCACGAGGATCTTGTTCGCGCTCTATAAAACTTTCAAAATAAAAATAAATAAATAAATACCACATTTTAAGGTGAGAGCACAAGCACTTTGGCACTGGAAAGCAGTAGTAAAGTGTGCAGTGTCCTAAAAACCTACATAAATGGATTCAGCAAACTGGAGGGTGTAGGCAAAAGGCTTAGTGATAACTCTACACAAAGGGTTAAGTCCAAAAGATCTGGTTAGAGTGAATCAAATCATCTTTCATTTAAACTCCAAGGCCTCTGCAAAGAAAGAGTCATCAGAGTTTCTGCTCCCCAGGTGGTCTCGGCTGCCAGCTAACAAAATGGAGTAATAAATTCAAAACATCTTGTACACCTGGCTGAATTTTGCAGAGATCCTCTTCAGCTGTTAATGCCAGGTTTTGTCTTTTGAACATCCATTTGAAAGTGATCAGAAAATTTGAATAATTTGACAAACTAGAATCTTTTGCTGCTACTCGAGGGGTCGCCTAAGCTAGAGCTGGTCTAGACAAGGGCCTAATTAAATATCCCATCATAGCTTGATCTTGTGAGAACTGAACTAAATGTAAAGCAAAGAAAACTGTCAAAGAGTCCAGGAATGATTGCAATTTATTTGGGTCTCATTAACTAAAGAAACTTGTGGAATGTCAGAGAATCAGGAAATGAGAGCTTGACAAAAGGAAAGGTTTTCATGTCAAAGTTGTTGTAGCTCCTGTGTCTGCTGCTGGGCTGTCTGAGCTATGGCCTGAGCCTGCTCCACTGAGACTCCCTGAGCTATAGCTTGGGTTTGATGCATCTAGACTGCTTGAACTGAATCCATGTCCTTGGTTCTAGGGCCAGTTTTTGGGTGTTAAAAAATGTCATGAAGTTGATGCCTGATGGTAAGCCTTTGGCTGTGGCTCATTTCAGTGAGCCAGGTTTTCACAGTGTTAACCTGTCAGAGGTATAGGCCACCCCTTCCAGTAGCCAAATTGTCACCAACTCTATGTAGTGCCTAATCCTTGCCTCCTGGTCCCAAAAGGAGGAAAAAGCCAAAAGGCAAAAATCCTCAAATAAGACGCAGAAGTCTAGACAGAAGGGGTGGACTAAAACAAGAGTACTGCATGAAGCATTGCAATGCAAGGAATGAACCAATTCCCCTCCTTTTATGATCCAAAAGAACATGAAATACCAAGGAGTCCAAATTGGTTTGGAAAATATTGTTATAGACTTCAATATTCAACAGCCAGGTTGAATTGCATAAAATATTATTCCTCAGCAATCCTCACTTGCGTTTCTGAGGGAAAAAAGGACTGGAAATATGGAAGCCCTAGGGGGAGGAAAATAACATCCGAGGGTAGACCATCTGAAGATAAATGTACATTGAGAATGCAGTGGCCCACTAGACCTATCACAGACCTCCCACCTCTGTAGGAACCATGTGTCCCTGCCCGCCCCGGACAGCCTCTTGAACCGACATCAGGCGGGTAGGATCAGGTGATAGAATAAGATCTGGAAAAACCCCAGGACAGAATCCCTTTTAATCAGGAGTGCTGGAATAAGACAAAAGGAGCGCTAGACCAAGACATAGGTCTCTGCAATGATTTGTTACACAAGTAATGAGCCGATTTACATTGGTATATATGCAAAGAAACAGGAAATACCTACGTGTCTATATTGATTTAGGAAAAAGGTTATGGACTTCAATACTATGATGACCATGTTGAAATTGGTTCATTCTGGAAGAAAAATTTGCCTTGGCACTCTTCACTGGCCCTCGCACCTGTGGCTTCTCAAGGCAATGGTATAACTTGTAATTTGGCTGACAATTCTAAGAACCTCAAACAAATCGTGGACACCCTGGTACAGTCCTTAATCAAAAAGGCCCCCTTTACTATCATACCTACCGCAACTGAAAGTATTTAGGAAATTTTTTAAAGAGGGGGTAATCCCTGAAAAAGGAATTAAGCAATAGATTTCCTAGGTACTGGCAGGAACAGTTAACGTACTCATAGGGTACAAGTTAGAAATAGGGTTTCTGGTTGGCTAGAGTATGCACCCAAGCCAGGAAGGATCCACCACTCTATTCAGGGTAACATAGTTACAACCCCAGCTCAGCCACTTGGTAGCTTGGCAGAGCAGTCAGACTTATCACAGAGGTAATGTGTAAAGCTTTTGAACATCACACTCACACCAGTGACACAATAAATACATCACAAGAGAGACTCCACACAATAGTATATAAAAATAAGTTTCTGTATTGTATATAAACATAGACCTAAACCACAGAATCCATTACTTACTTTGCTAACAAGGTGTTAGACCTGGCACCATTGGCGTGGGTCTCCCTTCCATTTTTTTGCTGTTGCCTCCTGTGTTTTTGCTGTGTGTTGGACTCTGGTTTGTTGGTCTAGATTCTTTGAGCACTTTGCCACTGCTATTCAGTGCCAAAGTGCAAGTGTTCCCTTTGTAAATTGTTGTTATGGATTAGTGATTCCATGATTGGAATAATTGATTCACTTGTCAGACCCTAGTATAGTGCAATGTGTGTGCCCAGGGCCTGTAAATCAAATGCTGCTAGTGGGCTGCAACACTGATTGTGCCACCCACAGAAGCAGTTTGTAAAATGTAACTTTGGCCTGCCATTGCAGAGCCTGGGTGCAGTCTGGTACTGCTATGTCGACTTGGCAAGTGCACACACTTGCCAGTCTGTAAACCTTCCCTTCCCTTCCCTTCCCTTTTCTACATATTAGTCACCCCAAGGTACCCCTGTGGGCAGGGTGCATTGTATGTGAAAGGTAGGACATGCCTTGATGTGGGTGGCATGTCCTGATAGTGAACTACTTCCAAAGTGTTTTTCATTATTGCAAAGATACCTATTCCTATAGGACAGAATGGGGAGTTTGTTTATAACATCTTATAAACAAAACTGGCCATGGGAACAAGGTAGAAAAATAACGTTTAGTATGCCTGAACTCAGAATGTTAAAATGCATATTTTACTGAGGGTGTTTTTTACATTCTGTGTTTGAAAATACCACTTTTAGAAAGTGGTTATTTTCTTGCCTAACTATCCAGTGGTTTTTTGCAATTTTCACCCCAAGTGTGCTGGGTATACTCAGACGTGAGTCCCAGGCTCTCCACACCACTGGAGTCAAGCTATCCAGGCTGATGAAGGCTGTTAGCCAGAAACCGGTCCTTGGATGCTTGATTCCGGTCTGGGAAAGACATGGCTTGGTAGTTCGAACTGGACTGTTCCCATTAGGCACAGGGTCAGAGCTGATTTGCATATAGCCAGTGTCTAACCCAGGGTGGTGTGGAGTGTAAAAAAAAGATGGATTTAGGCCCAGATCCTTGTACTGGGGTGAATGTATGACATTGTTCTACATTCTGTCCATCAACTGTGTTTTTTGCAATTTTCACCCACAGAAGCAGTTTGTAAAATGTAACTTTGGCCTGCCATTGCAGAGCCTGGGTGCAGTCTGGGACTGCCATGTCGACTTGGTAAGTGCACACACTTGCCAGTCTGTAAACCTTCCCCTCCCTTCCCTTTTCTACATATTAGTCACCCCAAGGTACCCCTGTGGGCAGGGTGCATTGTATGTGAAAGGTAGGACATGCCCTGATGTGGGTGGCATGTCCTGATAGTTAACTACTGCCAATAGTGTTTTTCACTATTGAAAAGATACCTATTCCTATAGGACAGAATGGGGAGTTTGTTTATAAACAAAACTGGCCCTGGGAACAAGGTAGAAAAATAACGTTTAGTATGCCTGAACTCAGAATGTTAAAATGCATATTTTACTGAGGGTGGTTTTTACATTCTGTGTTTGAAGATACCACTTTTAGAAAGTGGGTATTTTCTTGCCTAACCATCCAGTGGGCCTCTCCTAGGTTTGTGGATTGCATTTGGAGTAGGGGAGGAGATTTCCTTTTCACCTGAATGGGCCTGGTCTGCTTTCAACAATGCAGTCACCACCTCCTGCCAGGAAGATGCACCAGTGAAGACAGAGCTGGTTTTGACTGGGTACAGACACTCCCTGCCTTCAGAGAACACTTCATTTGTGTGTATATAAAGTGAGCCAAGACCCCAGACTTTTAGATCACTTCTGGGAATCAAGATGAACCTTTGCCAAGGAGAAGAGCCAGAGAAGCTGAGGAGGAATTCTGCCCCTGTGGTGTTTGCTGTCTGTGGTTAGCCTGCAGTGGCTGATTACTGCCAAGGAAAGGAGAAAAGGGACTTTGCTGTTTGCTTTGTCACCTGCTTGAAGAAAAGATCTCCAATGGCTTAAAACGGAGCTTGCCTCATGTTCTGAAGTCTCAGGGACACACATACTTCACCACCAGCTCCCCTGAACCACCATGCTAGGTGTTCTGACCTGCAAGAGGCGCCTGCTGTTGTTTTGGGCTTCTAGAGAACTGTTTTATGCTCGGAGCTGGAAAATCATCCCTGAAAAAACTGTCATAGCACCTGGCATGGCTCAAAAAAGGGCAGCACCCCGCCGCAAGTGCTCCAATCTCCGAAGTCTGAGACCAACGTGCTGATTTCCCCGCAAGGCCTGCACTGCGGTTGCAAGAGTTCACGCATCATACTAGATCGTCGCAACGAGGCAAAAAGTTTGTTGCATTGTTGGGGGACATATAAGAAACAAACACTTCACCTCCTCTCCGGTAAGGAACGGAGCATCACCTCCCCTAAGCAAGGGACCAATGCATCACCTTCCCTGCGGTCATTTTGTTTGTTTCGCGTGATGCATCCAGGGTACTTTGTGGGAAAATAGTGTTGCATTTAAAACTTGCATTGAACTGAACTATTTCTACCATTTGAAAGCCTTATTTTTGATACTGTATTGTGGATTTTTGTCGTTGGGGCTTGTTTTGGTTTAGATAAAGATTTTTAATTTTTCTAAACTGGTTTCGTGCCCATTTGTAGTGTTTTACACACTGCCACTGAGATAAGCCTGTCAGTTCGTGCTAAGCTACCAAAGGGACGGGCTGGGGTTATTTTAGAAGTGTTTCCCCCTTACACTGTCTAAAAGCAAGGGTCCCTATTTGGACAAAGGTACCGACCTCTGCCAACTAACCCTGGGCGCAGTGCTACGCTAGCGGAGCGTGCGTAGTTTGCAGTACTACGCACTATGCGAATTGCACGTAGCACAGTGCAAAAAGGCATAACGAAGCGGGCATTTTTTGCTTGCTCATGGTCCTCAACATCAAGTTGGCGACCGCGAGCGAGCAAAATCAACCTCCTGCCTAGACTTTTTCCTCGTTAACGATCAGCAACATCAAGTATGATGGCGAGCATGGAAAATAAACCTCCCGGTGATATTCTCAACGCGTGGAAGTCAGGTTTCTTATTGCGAGTGGTCGCGTATGCTCGCGACCGCTTGCGATCAGAAACTACCAGTCTGCTTTGAGAAAGCTGCTGCTCGAGTACAAATCTACTCGAGCTGCTGAAAATGACTGTTTGCACTGTGCATGATGCCGTTTACAATGTTTACACAGTGTGGACAAGCATTTAGCACTGTGCAATCAGAGCGAACTGCAGTTTGCGTAGCTACGCGAAGCGCGCGTAGTGCAAACTGCACTTAGCGTAGCTACGCGTAGCGCTACTACGCAAACTACACCCAGGGTTACTGCCAACTATAGATCCCCATTTCTAGCACCATGCAATTGTCAAAACATCACAGGTAGTGCAATAAAATAAAGACTTTTATGTTGCACATGTCATGAAAAACACCCTCCCTGCATATACAAGGCAAATCCTGAATTAGTACTCATTATCCTGACAATGTAAAGCAAAACTAAATATTTCATAATATCAGGGCATGAAATGCAGCAGTTTGGTTACAGTAATATCACACATGAACCGTCACACACATAAATACTGTAAGGCAGATTAGATTGGAGGTGAAACCCATAAATCACCAAACATAACTATAGTCCATAGGTCACCAAATATCCCCACAATAACCATAAACACTTTGCAGGTAGTGCAGTATTTTTTTAGAGGTCACCACATGAAATGCCCATATAATCACTGACCGTAGGGCCAGGCACCTCTGTGGTCCTATTAACAGGATTACAGTAAATTTGGGAATGTCTCCTTGACAGCGTGTGCATTTTATGACCCAGACATAGGCCTCAGGAGCACCTATTTGTAGGGATATGGAAATACAAATACAGGGAACCTCAGTAGGGGCTTCATCTGGAATACCAGAATCAGTGACAAGAACTGAATGCCTTTAGTAGACAAAATGCCTCCAAAGTATATTGGCAACATGGGGAAGGTGTTACACCCACTAAATTGGCCTTCAGGTAGACCTTGATGGGTCCCCCACACCAACAGTGAAAGGCAGCTGCCTGTGACCACGCGGTGCACCTGCTAATGAAGCACAACTTTGTTTGGTTAAAAGAAACGGGCCAGGCCGGACACACATGGGGCTACTCTGGTAGTGGATCCGGGCTGACAAGCCTTGCATGCTTGGCCCACCCTAGTTACCAGAAAAAAAGTCCCTCTCCCACAGGCAACTCAGCTGCTGTGCCTGCAGCATGTTCATAGCACCTTTCCATACATAGTGTGGCCCTTGCAACCATGGAGACACCCCTCTCCTCTCTAGTGCAAATGCTGAGACTCCCTTGTAGCCATGTCACACAAAGGAGCCTAATTACTACAGCAATACGGGTGTGGGTGCAGTTGCGGCTGTGTGGAGGGCTTCTTTTGCATCACCAGTAACCTTTGTTATGTTAAAGGAATTTGTTAAGCGCACGCTCACCAAGCGGTTTTTTGGCGCTGAAGAACAGGGAAGGCGGCGGCAACAGAGCGAAGCATTGGCTTATGCGTAAGCCTGAAGGAACAGCAGGGTCTTAAGGAGTTTTCTAAACTGGGCAAAAGAGGACGTGGACCTCAGTTGCATGGGGAGAGAGTTGCAGAAATGTGGGGCAAGGACTAAAAAACTAATACCCCTGTGCCCAGCTGGGCGAGGGGGACTGCCCAGGGCAGGGCGACAAAAGTTGGAGTTCCACAGGTTGGCATTTCCTCCCGTGAGAATCAACTCGGTTTTTTCAGGGTTCAACTTCAGTTGGTTAATATACATCCATTCACTGATGAAGCTCATGATGGATTGGAAGTTGAGCACTGAGGAGGTGGAGGAGTCGATGTTGAAGACCAGCTGGAGGTCATCTGCGTAGTTGAATGTTTCAACTATTTTAGTGCGCAGCGACAGTAGATATAAATTGAAAAGAAGGGGCGAGAGGGAGGAACCCTGGGGAACTCCACAGTTCAGCCTCATTTTCTGGGCAGGGAAGTTACCGATACGTACTGCCTGATGTCGATTGCTGAGGAAGGAGGAGATCCATTGCAGGGCCAGGCCCTGAATACCAGCACCGCCGACACGGTTGATCAGGAGATCATGATCAACCATGTCGAAAGCAGCTGATAGATCCAGGAGCACCAGGGCCTGGGTAAGGCCTTTATCAGTTCCCCTTCTAAGCTCGTCCATAACTGACAATATGACTGACTCTGTGGAGTGTCCTGGTCTAAAACCCGCCTGATGTGGGTCGAGGAAGTTGGACTGTTTGATAAAAGAGCTGAGGCAGTTAGTGACATGGGCCTCTAGGATTTTACCCAAATAGGGAAGGAGGGAAATGGGACGGTAGTTACCAAAGGTCAAAGGGTTGGCTTTGGATTTCTTCAATATTGGGACAATTTCTGCACTTTTGAAGATGTCAGGGACAGTGCCTAGTTTGAGACAGTTATTGAGAAAAGAGAGGACCGGGTCTGGACAGGCGAGGAAGGCTGCCTGCAAGATGTGAGGGGGGCAGCAGTCCAAAGGGGAGCCTGATCTAAGTTTTTTTAGGAGCTTAAAAAACTCATCCCTAGAAATGAGGGGGATTTGGTCAATGACGAAGGGGATATTACAACTGGTGGGGGGGTCATGAAAAGAGCCGAGGGTGGGGATGCTAGCCTTAATGCCGGCGATCTTCTCAATGAAGTAAGAGTTAAGGGAATCCCATAAGGATTGTGAGAGGGCAGATTTCACTATAACTCTGTCTGGTTGTGCAAGTTCATCAACAATGGAAAAGATGTCCTTGGATTTATTGGCAGAGTTCATGATTTTGGAGGAGAAATAAGCCACCTTACTCTGAAGGATTGCGTTTTTATAATATCTAATCTGACTTTTGTAAGTGGCCTTTTTTCCGGGGAGTAATCACATCTTCAGCGGCGTTCAGCTTGTCTTAGAACCAATTTCTTGGCCTTAAGATCATCGGAGAACCAGCATTGGGCATCGTGAGGTCGTTTGATCTTAATAATCTTAAGTGGAGCAAAGCAGTCACTGGCTGATTCGAGCCAGGATTTAATGCTATTTCCTGTCTGGAGAGTGATTCGTGAGGGGTGGGCATTGTGGATTTTAATAGTGAGCAAAAATCATCAATCAATCAATCAATCAATCAATCAATCAAGGCATTTCTAAAGCGTGCTACTCACCCGGGCGGGTCTCAAGGCTCTGGGGGAGGGGGTATGTTACTGCTCGAATAGCCAGGTCTTGAGCTGCTTTCTGAAGGAGAGATGGTCCTGGGTTCGCCGAAGGTGGGTGGGGAGGGAGTTCTAGGTCTTGGCTGCCAGGTAGGAGAAAGATCTTCCTCCGGCGGTGGCTCTGCGGATGCGTGGTACGGTGGTGAGGGCGTGGTTGGTCGATCGTAGCTGGCGGGTGGGCGTGTAGAAGGTCATGCGGTCGTTGAGGTACTTGGGGCCCAGGTCGCGGAGAGCCTTGTGTGCATGGGTGAGGAGTCTGAACGTGATTCTCTTGTTGATGGGGAGCCAGTGCAGGTCTCTCAGGTGTCTGGTGATGTGGCTGTGTTGGGGGATGTCCAGGATGAGTCGTGTGGAGGTGTTCTGGATGCGCTGGAGTCTTTTTTGAAGTTTGGCTGTGGTTCCGGCATAGAGGGTGTTCCCGTAGTCTAGTCGGCTGGTGACGAGTGCCTGGGTAACGGTCTTCCTGGTTTCAGTGGGGATCCATCTGAAGATCTTGCGGAGCATGCGCAGGGTGTTGAAGCACGAAGATGAGACGACGTTGACTTGTCTGGTCATCGACAGGGAGGAGTCCAGGATGAAGCCCAGGTTGCGTGCATGGTCCGTTGGCTTGGTAGCGGTGCCCAGGGCCGGGGGCCACCAGGAGTCATCCCAGGCAGAGGGTGATGATCCCAGGGTGAGGACGTCCGTCTTGTCTGAGTTCAGTTTAAAGCGGCTGTTCCTCATCCAGTCGGTGACGTCTTTCATCCCTTCGTGCAGGTTGGCTCTGGCGGAGGTGGGGTCGTTGGTGAGGGAGAGGATCAGCTGGGTGTCGTCGGCGTAGGAGATGATGTTGAGGTCGTTTTGGCATGCGATGGCTGCGAGGGGGCTCATGTAGACGTTGAAGAGGGTTGAGCTGAGTGAAGATCCTTGTGGTACGCCGCAGATGGCTTCGGTGGCATCGGATCTGAACGGGGGGAGGCGGACTCTCTGGGTTCTTCCGGCGAGGAACGAGATGATCCACTCCAGAGCTTTCTCTCGGATTCCGATGTTGCTGAGGGGTCGTGGGATCCGTTAGTCTAGAGGAAGGCGGCAAGCTGTATGTTGACGGTCTTCTCGATGACTTTGGCAGGAAAAGGGACGAGCGAGATGGGACGATAGTTCTTGAGGTTGGTGGGGTCCGCCGTTGGTTTCTTCAGGAGGGCGGTAAGCTTGGCGTGCTTCCAACTCTCCGGGAAGGTGGCGGTGTGGAAGGAGGAGTTGATGATGTCCCAGAGGTGGGGTGCGATGATGGCTTCGGCTTTGTTGAAGACGTGGTTTGGGCAGGGGTCGGTTGATGATCCGGAGTGGATGGAGTTTATCGTGCGGGCGGTGTCTTCGGTGCTGATCGGGGTCCAGTTGCAGATGGTGGTGGTGGCGGGCTTTGGTTCAGTGATGGGGTGCTTGGTCTGTGCGTCGAACTGGGTCAATGTTGACCCGGTTCCAATTTCCTGCTAGCTGGGTTCCTATCTGGCTGGTTTGGATCGGGCGGGCACAGGCCAAGGTGAATGTAATAAGATGATGATCTGACCATGTACAATGAGAGATTTGTAGCATGGAGATTTCTAGGTTGGATGTCCAAACTTGATCTAAGATGTGCCCTTTTATGTGGGTGGCAGCCGTCACGTGTTGGATACAGTTCATCCCTAGGAGGAGGTCTGTAAGTTCCAAAGAGCTAGCACTTTCATGTATGTCGTTAGGCCAATGATTAAAGTCTCCAATTATGGTCATTCTGGCATGGTTGATAGCCAGTGTGTAGCAGGGTTTCCGTTCTCCCACAGAACTGTGCATAGAGATCTAGAACCTCAGTGAGTTAGGATGATCCAAAACTCATCTCAGTGTCAGAAATCCCCTTACCTAGCTAGCTACAGTGTCTCATGGATCATTATGGAATGATCCATGTCTTAGACAAACCAGAACATGATCTTTAGAATACCTCAGGAATCGTGGAACACATGAACACTCTTTCGTTATATAATCATTTCAAACCAAAACTGAGAGTCAAAGAACACAAGTGCAAGTTTGAAATATTTATTATTCAATGCAAAGTTCTCAAACGCAGTATCTTGTATAATACCAAAATGCAGATTATAATAATCAGAGTCAGCAGCATAGTCACTAATCCATAGTAAGCAAAAGGTGCTAGCATGTTATAATGCAAAAACTATAGAAATCGATAGCACCTATATTTCGCGCACCCTATCTAGCATATTATTTTATATATATGAAGGTCTCATTCGGGCTTTAGCAGGGCGGCCCCATACCTCTCAATGTCAGTAGGAGCAGTTCACATCAACAGCTACCAGCTCTCTTCATGCGCAGCACCAAGTGTCTACGTTCATTCCGTGTAACTCTATCTTAAACCCGCGTAGAGCCCAAAATGTTGGCATCAACATTATTTGTGTTATGTCTAATGTGGTGCGAGGATCAGGCCTCTCAGCAACCTTGTGTTAGGTTAATCTTAGAGTGTGCAGCTCTCAGTGTGCAGACAGTTGTACCAAGTGTACCAGGCAAAGCTGATAGCATAGAAATAACATATTATTCTCAAATAAACCACCTCACCGCTTCTAGGGTGAAAGCTACAACAACAAGTATGTGTCGTGTGCAAAACTGAAGCCGAAGGCAAACCGGCTGTTTAAACATGTAATACACTCATGCTAACTTAACGCAATATATGTAATGAAGTATCCATATGACACCCCCCCATTGGTCCGAGCACCGTCAAACATAAGGGAAAAGGCAATACTAAATCAGACACAACAATTGAAAGCAAAGTTCAATAATCTTGAGCTAAAATAAGCTAAAAATATGTATGAATGAATATGTATGAATGCCTACAGTGGCCTCAAATCTAAAAATAAAAACAAAACTTTTGAACCAAAAGTCATCCACCAGGTCTCAAAAATATGAAACGTAGGACCAGGTTTCATCAATTCAAATGTTTGGAAGAGAAAAAACAAGGCACGTATCCGATTTCCAAAGTCATGTGCCACATTGACGTTATCCCCAGCGACATCACATGATTGTACTCTCCATCAGCTGAACATAGTCCATCCCTCCAATCCAGCGAGGGGAAACTCATATTTCACAACAAAGCATTCCTCCCAGGCATCTCACGATTGGAAAGTATATGCAAAGAAAGTTGCCACAGCCTCCAGCATGAAATCACTGCCATCATCCGAAAATAGTTCAGCAATCCAATTTAGCAATGGGAAAGAACATACGTGCTCCTCCAACATCGGATCCTCCTGTAACGTCAGAGGACAACTCGGTGGGTTCACCAGATCGCTGTGTGTCAGAAAGGCATCCGCCGCTGCAGAAATCTCCCATTGGCCCAGAACTCCATTTATCGCTGCCAAGGCCATAACTCTCTCGCCAGAACAGATCAGCTCGTGAGCCACCACGGGACGCATTAGCTGATCAAAATCGACGTCAGGGGCAGTTCTCAAGCATAGGCACAAATCAATGGCCCAATCGAACTCGCAGCTCAGGCAGTGAAACACAGGTTGGACACACGTGAAGTCGGTGAACCGAAATGACAATCTATAGGCCGTGCTTAATGCTGCAAGCGGCAATGTTCCATAGTAATTGAGCATCCGATTACGGCACAGTGTCAGGAGGCGTTGAACGGCGTCTTGCGCAGGATGGGCATCCATGTTTTATGAAGAAAAACACCAACAGAATGCCTGCGGCTACAGCCAGTAACACAGGTAATCCACCAAACAAACTCGAAAAAATAGTGTGGAAAAACGTGGGAATGATACCAAAAACCTTTTCAAACGTAGTCACGAGGCCACTGCTGACTAACTTGAAAAAATGTGCCAGCCCAGTCGTTGAAGAAGCATTAAATATCTGGTGTACCAGCTCGCAGAAATGAAACGGCAAATCAGTATTTAAAAGCTCCTGCACCTCTGTGCGGGTGTTGGCTATGTGAAGGACATAAGTTTCCCGGGCCGAACTCAGGGTCACTTGTTTTTGAGACAAAAGGGCCCTTATTCTGCTTAAACCATTGAATTTTGCTTCCAAGGTTGGAATCCGTGGCCAGATGGAGACATCTGAAGAACCATGCGTGGGTGGGTATAGAACATTCTTGCAGCACACTACACGCTCTGATACAGTTACCACATATGCCACACCAATTAATAAACCACAACATAATTCGTTGTTTAAAAGCAAATAACTGCCATTAGCTAATAATGTAAATGTGGGAACCACTGCTGGAACTGGCGTGCCTTTTAAAACACATGCTAAATTTGGGCGGTCCTGATTACAAGAACCGTGTAACTGAATGTGTCTGCATATTAATGAATGGTCAGGTGACTGTGTGCATTCCTCACCATTAAGATTCACTTCTTTCCCATCCTTCAGACATCTGTATGTGTATGGTAATGACCATGCCTCATGTAGGAATGCATTGCCTAGTGGTTCATATCGTCCTATAGCAATATACCGCATACAGTTAGTAAATTTATATAAAGGAAATGGTAATGTAATTAAACCATGAATAAGCCACGTGGCAGTAGTGGTTTCAGCAACAGAAAAAGGCAAGGATTCTAGCTTCTCAATATGTAACATAGAAAATGATGCATCACGCATTGAAAGCATGCGCTGTTTTTCAGTAAGATTAAAAGGGGCGAAAAGGGATGAAACGTTCAATGAGGTCCAGGGAACTCGACCAGCCTTAATCGTCTGTAGAGTCCAGGCAAACTGCATTACAGAACGCAATTGATTTTGACCATGGTATAACGTGGACACTTCATCATGTACAATATCAACAACAGAAGAAACAATATTATCCAATGTGTAAATTCTGGAAGAAAGCATGTTAATACTGTTATCGACCACTGCAAGCACCTTTTCCAAATTTGCTTGATCAATAGCTCTCAGGCGTTTAGCTGCCTCAACTTGTGAAAATTTCCAAATCTCATTGTATATAGCATAAAGAAAGCGTTTAGATCTACCCCTAGCTGGGCCTTTTATAAAATCATTTAGGTCAATATTTTCATTCAACTGGGACAGATGCAGTTTAACTGCAGCCAAAGTGGAATGTTGTAACCAGTTCTGACACAATTTGCCTACTGAATAAGTAGTAACAGTGTGATCCGTTTCAAACCTGGGATCCGGCCTGATGTGTGTAAAACCTTCAGACAAACCCAAAAACCTACGTTGGCAAGCATCAGTGCTTCTTTGCCACAAAAGCCACCCCTCCGGATCAAAATGGGAAATATTAAAGGAGGAATTCTGCAAAAGTGCTTGTATCCCATTGATGGATATTGTAGTGAAATTACTCCAACCTGAATATTCTTCTAAGTCAGGGATAGTAGGGGTATTTAATTTTTTAGATGTAGCCAATCCAAAACACGTTGTTTGAGAAACAGTAGAATTTAAAAACAACATGTGATTCGGGATGAGACATGCACGATGCAAAGCCTCAGTGCCTTGTACCTGCCAATCTTTGGTACCCCAAACCGATTTAAGGTCAATAGCATCCTTCCATAACTCATAGCCATCCACAGATAACCTATCTAAAAAGGACTTTGAATACAGTAATTTTGTATCCGTAAGTCTAACTTTGGGTATGAATTTCTGGTTCACTTTAAAATAAAACGATTCAGGATTTGATTGATTAAAATCTGTAAAATAAGAGTATTTTCCCAGAAATGTACTTGAGCTCCCCTGTAAGGGAGTAGGGCAATGTTCCCACTGAGTGTAATTCACAGGAACCCTCCTGGAACTTGTCTTGTGTAAGAAATGATTCCCATAATGTTGATAACAAAACAAATCACCATAATTGACAGAATCTAAGTACAAATCCTCAGCATCAAAGGCCGCATAATATTTCAAATCAGAGAACAATGCTTCTACAGCCTGAAGATCCCAGTCATCAGAACGAACATTTTGCTTAATCACATCTCCCATGTTTACTCTAAGCACATTAGGAACATTAATAACTTCTGTGGGGCCATGTATCTGAAACCTAACCGCATCCCACACAATCCCATCAAGGACTGGCCAAGCAGTAATCTGTACTGAATGTAAGTCTCTCTTTAGTCTGTGTACTGAATGTGAGGAGGACAGAGGGGCCAATGTTCCATTAAGGTACCGAATTCCTGTTCTTTCTATCACATAATGGCCATCGATCAAGCGGAAAAAATAAAACACAAAACCAATTGACATAAAAAGATAAAATGAAAATAGTATCAGCCAAACGTATGTCCAAGGTGGAATTAGAAAATGTTTTTTAAACAACGTGGCATATTTTGCAATAGTCGATGGTTTCTTTGAAAGTTCCGAATCAGAGTCAAAAGAGAATCTGGACTGGTTAGCCAAACGGGCATGTAGGTCGGACATAGATAAATCAGCAGGATCTGCATAGGTCAGCTCATCAATGTTAGCAAGAGGAATAGTATTTAATAAAGGACTGGATAAAGCAGGCATCTCGAGGGACACCTCCTGATCTGTACCAGATGTAATAGCCAGCACAGAGTTCCTCACCATGGAAGGACAGGATGCAGCCGGTGTCATGCTATGAAGAATCGGCCACCCTGTGTGTCTTGACATTGTCAATAGAAATAAATCTGTTTTCTTTACGACCTGGAAGTGGTGGTAAAATGACTGTTCTTGTGCCCTTCACTCCAAGGACTCGAACCGGCGGTCGATATGAGGGACCAAACTCTTTCTTGTTATCGATCTTCTCTCGAACCAGTTCTCCAACTTGGGGTAGCCAGCCAACTACCGGGATCTGCAACGCATCATCCGATGTGGAGGGCAAGTGTTCCTTTGCAAGACTGTCTCTGGTCTTTTGTAGATCCTGTAAAACATTGCAATGTTCATCTACGTCAAAGGCCGCGGCCTGGGCCTGGCAGTCTGCACCATCAAGGTCAGGGACGTACATCTTGATACCAAAGAGCATTTCGTATGGGGTCCGCCCACCCAGAGACCTTCTAGGGAGATTATTAAGCGCACGCTGCACGCCATAGAGGTGGGTCAGCCAGTTTCTACCAGTGCCTATAACACGGGCTGTCAAAGATTGCTTTAAGTCGCGGTTCATTCTTTCTACTACAGAATTGCCCTCAGGCCTGTAGGGGCTTGAAAACATCACCTGTACTCCCAACGAAACCATAGCATCCTTATACGCCTTAGAGGCGAAAGCCGGACCCTGGTCCGAATGGAAAGTACCACAAGCAAAGATTCCCACAAAGACACGCAAATCCTTAATGACAGTTCGCGAATCAGCGCTTCGATGCGGCCATACCCATACAAAGCGTGTGCATGAGTCAACTGCTACTAAGATGTATTTATACGCAGTATCAGAAGAAAAAGGACCGCAGTGATCCAAATAAACACATCCAAGTGGTTTATTAGAGATGTACAACTGTGTCTGAGGCGGACGCGCAGCAGTAGAAGGCTTGATCTGCTGACAAATGTCACACATAAGGACATAATCGCGCGTCTGTTTGTACAGTCCCCGCCACCAGAACCTCTGTTGTAGCTGAGATACAGTGGCTGAGACGCCCGCATGCGCAGACGCCACACCTTCATGAGCGGCTGTAATCAGAGAAGCTATGCGATCCGAGTTGGGAACTAAACGCTCTCCAACTTCAGGAATTTTCACATAAGGAACCTTATCGGGACTTAAGTGGTATGTGTACTTCGAAGGGAACCCCGCCGGATATTTACCTCCCTTCGCCGTGGCAGCAACAGCCGCCAAGATGTCATCATCTATTTTGCTTTTGGACCTCGTGACTGCTGCAACTAAGTATTTTGATACCGCTGACTTCGCTGCTTCATCAGCAAGCGAGTTGCCAACAGCGTGGACCCCCACGCGCTGGTGGCCGAGAGTATGAATCACAAACACGAGCGGCAGTTTCTCTTTAAGTTCCGCCACTCGGACCCAGATCATTTTATGTTTTATTGTGCTACCCTTGGAATCACGAAAATCATTCTGAATCCAAAAGAACAAGTTCTCATTGTAAGACTGGACACAGTAGTAAGAATCACTTACGATTAAAGTCGTCACACAAGGATCAGCGTACTCCAATGCAAGCATAAGAGCACGAAGCTCTGCCAACTGTGCGGTGCAGTCCCCTAGCGTTTGCGTGTGCACAACACTGGACTTGAACTCATCGTTCACCATGGCACCGACCACAATGGCGCAAGCGGAAACGTAGGCGTGTTTAGAGCCATGCGCAACCTGCGCCGAACCATCCGTGTAAATGATACAATGGAAATCCTCCAACGGCCGCATTGCTAAAGGAGCAGGATGAACAAATTCATACTGTAAATACTCCTGCGACCGTAAAGCGGCGTCAAAAATAAACGTGACATCCTGAGATGTCAAGGATGTAGCCCACTGAATCCACCGAGGGTGCAAAGCTTTAGAATTCGGTACACTGGCTTTCGTGACCGCCTCCAAGGCTGGACACGGGGTGACAACCAACATGCGCTTTCCCTGCGACAGGGCACGTTCCTTAAGAATTGCCATCTGCACAGCCGTTAAAACTTTCTCCACAGTGGAAAAACGCAGTTCAGCCGAAGTGTACAAGTGTGACTTGTAAGCAATAGGTACAGTATCCCCTTCATTAAAAGTCAGGTACGTGAAACCCACCGTCCCAGGGATAATTCTTATCACCAGGTTGGTCTGGTTATCACGAGTCTGTAAGTAGTCAGAAGCTAGCATATCAGCCTGCAAGGACTGCAGAATGGCTGAATGCACAGGCAGCCAGCATGATTTGGAAAAAGATGGTTGTACCAAAGCATATAAAGGCTTGATACGCTGGGCATATTCCGGAATGTATGTCCTCCCGAAATTTAAAAAACCCAGCAAAGACTGTAATTTTTTCAGTGTTGTCGGAGAGCGCAACTGCGCGCACTTCTCCAGGAACTGAGGAGCCAATCCCTTTCCTTCATGGTTAAGTTCATAACCTAGAAACAACACTGTGTACTCCGCAATGTGCGATTTTGCAAAGTTAAACTTGTAACCCATGTCTGCAAAGTTACAAATTATGCTGTTCACTCGACACAGATGCACCCAAAGCTCGTCGTCTGTGAGATAAATATCATCCACATATGAACATGCAACTGGATCGAAACTCTCTAAAAGAGAGACTATGCGGGCGGAAAACACTCCAGGACTATTTTTATATCCCATTGGGAGTCGATTAAACTTTTTTTGTACGCCGCCGCACGTAAAACTGGTCCATTGGGAACTTAGACCATCTAATCTATGTGCATAAAAACCATTGGAAATGTCAAGCGTGGTTTTGAACCGTTTACGCTCAAGACTATTCACTAGGGCAGAGCCGTGAGTATTCTGTACTGCACAGTTACGGCAATGCGAGTTCAAATGCCGGTAATCCAAAACCAGACGATATGATCCGTCCGGCTTGTTAACAGTAAAAAGGGGATTATTCATCGGTGACACACACGTTTCAATTACACCTTGATATTCCAATTGTTCAAGGATAGCCGCGACCGAAGCTTTAGCTTCACGCCGTATGGGATACTGGGGTTGTGGCTGCGGCTGTGACCGTAACGGAATCTCATGGCTAGGGGACAATTTATCCCAGCCACACTGATTCCGGTACACAGCCGGCGCAAGCGCCAGAGCCCACTCTTCTGCAAAATGCAGCGCTTCCGCTCTCGGCACAGTGTGCGCGAAACTGGGGAGGATTACCTCCTCCCCTCGCGGAGCTGCGAGAACAAAAGGTGGGGGCCAGTCAGCCTCCGAAAGCAAAATGTCATACGTATCCGAAAGATTCTCCCAAAATACCCCTTTTACAGTTCGCTGCATGTCACCTTCAATTAACAGGACAATTTCAAAAAGTCTTTCAGGGGGAGCAACATGTGTATCAGCTGTTTCAATCACAATAAAAGTCTCAGTCGCTGTCACCTTCAACAGTGGACGGAGGGCCTCTCTCACTATGGTAATCTCCGCCGCGCTGTCCAGCAAGGTCAGAGCCCACGTCAGATTCCGAAGCCGCGTTCTCACTATCTGGGGCATATCGATGCGCCGTTAAGGCAGCGACTTTCTTCTTGGCAAACTGCGGTCTCTTTGGCGTAGAGTCGTCCCGCTGATCCCCTTCACTTCGTGTGCGGGGCTGGCCACGTCCTTGCTGGCCACCCCTGCCCCTGCCGCCCCCTCCACCACCGGTTGACGGAGCCGATGAGTCCTGAAAGGAACGAGGAGAGCGTTGGTCAGATGCCTGATATCTCTCAGGCGATTTAATCGTAGCGCGATCGCGCAATTCATAAACTCGCTCTGACTGCGCAGGTTGTGAAGGCGCTGGACTCGAAACCTGTGTCTGTTGTTGTTGTTGCTTACCCTGATTCTGCTTTTTAGGCCAATTTTGTTTTTTGGACTTGGGCTGTCCACCTGTTTCCGAAGACTGTCCCTGGGGCTGCTTCTTTTCTTTTTCAAGAAAAACCTTTGCACCCTTAGAATTGCGGCCAACCGTTTTATAAGCCGCCACAATAATTCTTGCCAGCTGACGGGGTTTCTCGGCATCGGGAATTAACGCCAGACCATTGGCCACCTGAAAGTTCACAGCATCCCCTTTTACATTGGCAAGGATAATACCGCAAACTGTCTCAAATGAACCGTTCAGGCGCATACCCAACTCAACCGCCGACTCAGGTCCGTGATCATCTTGAACACGTTTGAGGATCGCAGACAGGTTCGACACTGTCGGTGTGCCAAAGCACCTCGAGTAAACCGCTGCAAAAGTCTTACCCCATGTTTCACAGTCAGCAAGTTCAGGGGCTAAATCCTTCGGTAAACTAAGCGTAAGAATCCGGTGTTTTTCACCCGGAGTCGTATTAGGAAACACAGCCTCCAGCTGGTCGAATTTCTCGGCAAGCCAGTAAGGAAAATCATCCTTATTTTCTGGCTTTCTGCCCATTACGGAATTCACCAAGACAGGACTGATTTTCAAACCAGCCTGTTCCGCTCGAAGCTGCGCACCTGCGGGGGCTGCGCCATGTATATTACGACCAATGTAATGAACAAGCGCTCTAATCACGTCAACCGCGACATCATGCAGACGCCGCAGATCACCCACATTACAAGTGGCGCGATTAGGATGAGGAGTAAATCCGCCCAAGGCGGGCCAGGCTGTGCCCGGAATGGACAACGGACCTAACCTCGGAGCCGTTAAAGAGTGGGGTAGGATGCCACCAAACCAAACTCCGTGCTGCCAAGCATCGATAGGTACTTCCAGTGCCCTGTACGGAGCATAAGCCGCCGGTACAGCCGAGGCAGTGTATGAATGATAGACACCCGAATTAGCGTTTACTTCCGGAAACGTCACCCAGGAATAAAACAATTCGTACGGGTACGCGTGTTCCGCACTCACCACTAGAACCACAGCCAAACCTTCCGCCGGGACATTATATGCCCGCAAGTGGTCGCGAACCGCGACGCGGCTATGCTGCGCTATGTCCACGGCCATGGTAGCACCGGAAGTGAAAAAAAGACAAAGAACACTTTGTAGCACAACTGGGTAGTAATTCAAAGAAACCGTTTAAAGTAGAATTCAAGCTTGAAAAGACCTATTTCAAAAATAGGTAGGTTTTTCCGACACCACCGTTTACCGGAAACGGGAATGAAGGTGTTAAGGTTTGAATGATATACTACTCGAGTGTCATGAAATACGGCCAACCAATCCGTTGGGCGCCATGTAGCAGGGTTTCCGTTCTCCCACAGAACTGTGCATAGAGATCTAGAACCTCAGTGAGTTAGGATGATCCAAAACTCATCTCAGTGTCAGAAATCCCCTTACCTAGCTAGCTACAGTGTCTCATGGATCATTATGGAATGATCCATGTCTTAGACAAACCAGAACATGATCTTTAGAATACCTCAGGAATCGTGGAACACATGAACACTCTTTCGTTATATAATCATTTCAAACCAAAACTGAGAGTCAAAGAACACAAGTGCAAGTTTGAAATATTTATTATTCAATGCAAAGTTCTCAAACGCAGTATCTTGTATAATACCAAAATGCAGATTATAATAATCAGAGTCAGCAGCATAGTCACTAATCCATAGTAAGCAAAAGGTGCTAGCATGTTATAATGCAAAAACTATAGAAATCGATAGCACCTATATTTCGCGCACCCTATCTAGCATATTATTTTATATATATGAAGGTCTCATTCGGGCTTTAGCAGGGCGGCCCCATACCTCTCAATGTCAGTAGGAGCAGTTCACATCAACAGCTACCAGCTCTCTTCATGCGCAGCACCAAGTGTCTACGTTCATTCCGTGTAACTCTATCTTAAACCCGCGTAGAGCCCAAAATGTTGGCATCAACATTATTTGTGTTATGTCTAATGTGGTGCGAGGATCAGGCCTCTCAGCAACCTTGTGTTAGGTTAATCTTAGAGTGTGCAGCTCTCAGTGTGCAGACAGTTGTACCAAGTGTACCAGGCAAAGCTGATAGCATAGAAATAACATATTATTCTCAAATAAACCACCTCACCGCTTCTAGGGTGAAAGCTACAACAACAAGTATGTGTCGTGTGCAAAACTGAAGCCGAAGGCAAACCGGCTGTTTAAACATGTAATACACTCATGCTAACTTAACGCAATATATGTAATGAAGTATCCATATGACAAGTGGGGAGATCATTTCACCTAGAAGTTGGGGAAATGATGGCATGTGTGAGGGGGACAATAGAGTAGGACACAGATAAAAGAGGACTGAGGACATTCAAATTTCAGTATGAGGCTGTCGACTGAAGGTATGCCCATAATCCATAGTTATGGCACAGGGCATCCACATACATTGCTTGAGCTCTAAATTGGGTATGACTGTCCTCCATGCATGATGCACTTGAATTCCACAGAGCGGTGTGCTGGCTCGTATTGGATGGGCTTCATAGGATAAAGCTGGTACTCAATTAATGCGATGCAGAGTCCAGCCAATAGGTGGGCACATCCAAATTGCTGCTTTGTCACAGCAGAAAGCACACACCAGACTCCTGGCATGTAAGCTCCCCATAGAGGTGAAAGTGCTTGGCACGCACTGAACTAATTGAGTCTCTAAGGTCCCAAGACGATCAGGGATGGGGAAAGCCACCCAGTCCCTGGAGTATACTTGGGGTCTGAGAGAAGAGAGCCAGGCAGCTGGTCAGCACACTGGTTTCCTCAGCAAAGTGGCAGTCTCTCTGTAAACCAAGAAGGCAAGTAGGTCAGCACAGCAAAGCAAATTCCAAGTGTTGGTTTTCCTGGCAGCACAGCAAACCGCAGTATGTGCCAGCAGCGTCTGGTTACCAGTCTCACGCAGTGTCTGAAATCATGGGGTCAGAGCCCCTGCACATATACTCAAAATGTCTTTGATTTTGAGGTAATTTCAAATGAAATATTAGAAGTACACAACACCCATTTAATCGCAGCCCTGGCTCTAGACAGCAGTAGGGGTTAAACAAGCTCCTTGTGTGAGGACAGGATTCAGCAAATGCAAATGTATGTGCACCCCACCTCCCTCTCTCACAGCCCAGGAATGCCATTCAGTACGCAGATCAATGCAGATGCAACCCTGTTACACCCAACCCTTTCTGGGTGATCGTTGTCAGGAAGTATACACAAAGCCTAGCTGTCACCCTAGTAGTGGATTAGGGTCAGGCTGCATAGTACAAAAGACATAAGCAAAGTGAAATGCTCACTTTCTAAATATCCCAAACATACCAAACATGGTAAAGCTACTCCTTTCAGATCAGAAATGACCACTTACAAACATATAAGGGGATTTCAAATGCTAACCTGTGAGATGAGCAGGATTTACTGTAGTGAAAAACTAAATAGGGTGTTTGTAGCTACCAGGATATGCCACACAATAAAACACATGTCCTACTTTTAATTAAAAAACACCCTACACATCGGGCTACCTAAGTCCTACATTAGAGTTAACCCATATGTAATAAAAGGAGAGTTTCAGGCTTGGCAAGTAACTTTAAATGCCAATTCAATGTGGCAGTAAACTGCACTCGAGGTCCTGCAGTGGCAGGCCTGAGACAGGTTTGAAAGGCTACTTCTGTAGGTGGCGCAAGCCCTAAGCCCTATGTATCTAAGATACCATTGTAAAAGGAATTTCAAGTAAAGTAAACATGCCAAACAGGTGTAGACCAATCATAAAATGTTTAATGGAGAGAGCACATCCACTTTAACACTGAATGGCAATGGAAAAGTTCCCAGAGTTGTAAAGCCAACAAAAAGAGGTCAGACAAAATAGGAGGAGGAAGGCAAAAACTTTGGGGATAGCCCTTAAAAAAGGGCCAGGTCTAACAGTGCACTATTGCTATCAAAGAGTGCCTGTAATAGCGAGAGAATACTAATTTGATATGATTAATTTTGCATTGATGTCTCAATTGAAGCATAAAACAAATGTTCTGTGATATACCCAAGAGATAACCACTTTTGAACAATTGATGTAATCATATGGCACTGGCTATCTGATGTTTGCTGCTTTTCTCTTTTCTTAAAAACGTTCATAAAGATTCCTGTAAGAAGTTGGAGTTGAATTAAACGATACCCCGGGCTCAGACATAGCGAATGTCTGGGACGCACTTAAAGCCACTATAAGAGGGGTGATTATTGGTATTAGAGCGCAAACTAACAAGGCACTGAATCTAGACCTTGTTACTTTAGAAAGGGACATTAAGATCCTGGAATTATCCCATGCGGCGGACCTCCATAATACTTCGGTTCTAAATGACCTCACTAAAAAGAAATACGAATACAACGCGATTCTAAGCAGAAGAGCGGGTGTGTGGGTTAATAAATTTAAATCCTTGAGGCTGTGTGAAGGCAACAAAGCAGGGAAACTATTAGCATCCTATATAAAACATAAAAAGAGACAATTCAACATTGCCTCAATCAAGGATCAAAACAATATTATCCAAACTAAACATAACCACATCCTACACACCTTCAAGTCCTTTTACGAGGATCTGTACATGAATAAATTAGACTTTGATCCTCATGCGTGCTCTACATACCTGAACTCCCTAGGACTCCCAAAACTCAACGACGCGGATAACCTGAAACTGAATTCCCCGTTTTCCCTACAAGAAGTCTTGGACTCCATTAAAACCCTCAAAAGCAATAAAGCACCAGGCCCCGACGGCTTCCTTGCCAGTTTTTATAAGGAACTTGGGCCCGCATTAAGCCCAACCCTTCTAAAATTGTTCCAGTCCTTTTCCTCAAAAAAAGGAGTAACGAAATCAATGAGTGAGGCCACCATTATTATCATACCCAAAGAAGGGAAGGATCCGCTACTAACAAAAAATTATAGACCGATATCCTTGATAAACCTAGACTGCAAGATCTATGCCAAAAGACTGGACTTGATCTTACCTAAATTAATTAGTACATCACAGGTTGGGTTCCTAAAGCATCGCATGTCTAATGACAATACGAGACTTCTCTGCCATGTTATCGAAAAGGCCAAGGCATTTGATGCCCCCGCCGTGGCGATTACCTTAGACGCGGAGAAGGCGTTTGACAGAGTATCTTGGCTCTTCCTTAAACATTGTATGTCCACCTTCAACTTGGGTAACACCTTTATAGATATGGTCATGGCTATGTATCTCTCCCCATCTGCTCGCATTGCCATAAATGGCTCATTGTCAGATCCCTTTGGCCTGGAACAGGGGACCAGACAGGGTTGTCCCCTCTCCCCATCACTCTTCCTCCTGGCAATGGAGCCCCTCATCGCCAGCATTAAAAAGAACGACAACATCAAGGGCGTAAGCTTTGGGGATACTTGTGTTAAACTAGCCGCATATGCGGATGATATCCTGATAGTGACTGAATCTCCGGAGCCTTCCATCACCGCCTTGATGTCAACCATTGAATTATACTCCACCCATTCAGGGTATAAACTTAATCGGGAGAAATCGGAGGTCAAACCATTAAACATACTAGCCATTAAAGACACGTTGGGGAACTCTGGACTCTGTTGGCAATCAGGGTTTATAAAATACCTGGGGATAGAGTTTGGGGACTCCCTTATGGAAACCCTTCTACAAAATGAGAAGACCACCCTAAATAAAATAAAAAAACAACTGGATGGATGGTCCCCTCGCTTCATCACGTGGTGGGGTAGAGTAGAAACCATCAAAATGATGGTATCCCCCCTGGTAAACTACCTTATTTCAATGCTTCCTCTAACTCTCACCCAAGACTTCTTCCATAAATTGGACCAATCTATAGCCAAGTTCCTGTGGAAAGGGAAAAAAGCGAGAATCAGCATTAAAAAATTACGATTGGACAAATCTTTAGGAGGGGTCAACCTACCGAACTTTAGACACTATGAGACTGCTTTCCTAGCAAAACAAGGTGCCCACTGGCTAGCCCCCACGGTAAACTACACCCCAGTTTGGCTGGAAGTCGAACAAGCGATCCTAAACGGAATCACTCCAGCTGCGGCCCTCTCACTCAATTTAAATGAACTAGCCAACTCGAAATCGATCTTTCGCAACACGAAAACGGCTCTTCTTAAAATCGATAAATTTCTAGATCATAGCACATGTCACTCAGGTTGGGAATCTTTATGGAACAATCGACACATACTGCACAAAGGCAAACATCTGCATAATTCTCAGTGGGTAAAGAAAGGTATCTTCTTCCCGCAACAATTATTCGAGGGGTCATACTCTATCCCGTTCAGAGTCTTGCAAACTACCTATGGCCTGGCGCCTCTAGAGTTCTATACCTTCCTAAACATAAAAGCTGCACTCTCTAAGGCGAAACTCTCCCTAATACCTCCCTCCCTCCCATCTTACCTCAGTAGATTAAACAGACTTGGACATCAGGTATCACATCTTTACAAACTTATTCGCCCCCAACATACCAAACTCACCGCTCCACTCACTCAGTTTTGGTCTGAAATGTCATCTAGACCAATTTCAGAGAAGGACTGGGCCAATACCTGGGAATCTTGCAAGCGACATAAAATTAGCCCGACTTTATCCCAGACCAAATATTGGTTCCTCCACAAACCCTTCTGGACTCCTGCGCGTCTTTATGCCCATAACATCAGCCAAGACGCTGGAACTGTAAACGGGCGGAGGGCGACCTCGCACACATTATTCTACATTGCGACTGTGTTACCCATTTCTGGGACAAGATATTCAACTTCATTAGGAAAATTTTCCCCATCTCCCCGTCCAGAGAACTTCCATACCTAGCTTTTGGTTTCACCCTAGAACCCGCCCTCCACGCCGATGACAGGGCATTACTTGATCTCATGCTCACTGCAGCTGTTAAAATTGTCCTCAGTAATTGGAAGGATTCTAGCAAGGCTACATTTGCTTGCTGGCTTAACTGGATAATTAACCTCAGGGGAGCGGATAACATAGCTCTCCAACAATCACCATGGCGCCCCCCTATGAGAAAGATGTGGTCTACCCTTGACAGTTATTTTACCACCCATAAACCACCTTAGTCATTATCTCCCCCCCTCCGTTCCACTTGACGCCATCACAATCCAACAGTGTGGAGCTAATCTGTTACTTCAATTCACCCTGAATTCCTGAGCCCCACCTACATATCTTTGGCGCTCTAATTTACATGCAACTGCCCGGACACACCGCCTACGGAAGTATGTATTATCGTGTAACCTATTGTGTATTGCTTTTTACCCCTTTTCGCTTTATTGTACTGTACTTTTCATTTGTATTAATGTATGCTTTTTAAGTCTGTATTTTTTTTTGTATTTATTTAATACTGAAACACCCAATAAAAACCTATTTGAATTGAAAAAAGAAGTTGGAGTTTTAGTTGAGAGGGGTGAGAACCCAATTTAAATAATATTCACAATCATTGTCAGGGTGAGCCACAAACGTCACGTATTAAACCTGATCTCAACCTTCTGGAAGTTATGGCACAAAGCAGAAGCTTAACCTTAGAGGTAGTGTGTAAAGTAAATAGCATTTATACAGTTCTTAAACAGTAATCAAAACACAACACAATAAAAACCCAAGCCAATTTATGAAAATAGAGAATATTTTAATAAATAAAATGACACCAAATCAATAAAAAGGGAACTGGAGGTATGAACTTTTACATTTAGTAGCAAAAAGCATTTACCGCCAATCTGTTCTCTGATTACACTAAGGTGCAAGTTAAGGTTGACTGTGATGGAGTGCACATCAGATGCAGGGAACAGTTTGTCCCGGTCAAAAAGTTACCTTTGGACTCAGAAACTTTAGGACAAGCAGAACGTTTTCAGTGGCAAACAGAGAAGGCTGGGACTGAAGATGGGTTCATTGACGATGGAGACCTGCAGGGTGAAGTCAAGGTGAAGCTCCAAAGAGAAAAAGTTAAGTTTCGTACCCAAGAACTCATCAACATCAATTGGATCCCTTTCAATGACAGCGCCAGTGAAGCTTTGTACGTTCAAACTTTTCTGGAAGTTACATGTTTTCAGTGGGACAGGTTGCGGGCTGGAGCTGAAGAGGTTTCGATGTCAGTGGATTCCGCCATCAAACAGCCCCTCTGAATTGGATTTGAGGTTGCAGAGAAGAACGTAGTTGGAGTTGTGGCGAACTCAATCACAGCAGCGATGTACCCCAAGTGGATCAGCTGGGAAGGTTGGTCCTGGTCCCACATCAGTTTGTAGGACAAAAAGATGACAAAAGATTTCTAAGGCCCAGGTGTTAGTGTTAAGCATGGAGGATACAATTCTGATACAAGCCAAGGATCCAGGACCTTGAGAACACCACTTAATGTCTGGACTCACTCCAGCAGAGGCCATCAGAAGGAACCAGATTAGACCCAGTTGAAACAGGTCAGCAGGAAAAGGTTTCTTGAAGCTTGAAGCGTCCCTGCAACTCTAACAGGAAGTCAGCTGTATGATCTTTGGCATCATTCCTGAGATCCTGAGTACAAAGCAGGTCCCGTCTTCCTAGATCTTCAGACAGCAGGACAGCGCTATTCTGAATCTTCCTCAGGTCCAGCAGTGTTCTGAGGAGGGTACTGGTGATGTTACATTTATGCCCAATGCCAGCCTGTAGTTAGAGGCAAATCATGACCACCCCCTCATTAATGGGGTAATGGTTACCGTGCGGACCCTATCCATTTTTGTTATGTTATATTAATTAAACTTAATGTAGCGCGTGATTCACCCTGAGCGGTATGTCAGTGTTGCAAGCAGTCACAGGCAAAACTTAATTCAGTTGGATAGAAATGATTTGAGCTTTTTCCTGAATTTATGGTATTCAGTGCACATACGCATATGAAGAAGTAAGCTGTTCCCGTAGACCGGTAGCCAAGGAAGAAAAGGCTCTGCCACTGTATCTAGTCAACCATGTACAGGGTTTATTAAGAAATGCTTTGTCCATGGACCTTAGATTTCTGGTAGGTGTAGTAACGTTTGAGTTTCTCCTGAAGACAACTAGGTCCTTTACCTTTTAAATAGTTGTAGGTAATGCAGCAGAATTTCTAAGTGCTTGTCTGCTGACTGGTAGCAAGTGTAAAGATGTCAGCATTGGGGCTGAGGCGGTGCCCGTTACAAGGTTGAAAAGAAGCCTGGCAGCCATGTTTTGAACTGCTCGTAATTTGGCCATGAGGGTCCGATTGGTTGTGGCCAGTATTGCATTACCAAAGTCTAGTCTGCTATTTATTAAAGCCTGAAGTAGCTTTCTTATAGTTGAGATAGGAAAGTAAGCAAAGGCTCTTTGTAGTAAGCACATAGTATGAAAACAAATACAAGTAGTAGCCTGAATCTGCTCTTTTATTGACAGTGTTTGGTCAATCTTTACACCAAGAATTTTCACTGCCTCTCTGGTGGTCGGAACGTCGCCCAGTTCAAGGAGCCACCACTCATCAGACCCAAGTGAGTTAGACTTACCAAAAAGCACACTATTTCAGTCTTACCGACATTCAATTGAAGACAATTCGCTGTCATCCATCTGGAAACGGCTAAGATTACCTTGGCAAAATAATCTTTTATTATAACCAGATCTTTATCAAAAGAGAAGATCAGCTGTGTGTCAGCTGCATATGGGATTATTTCAAAGCCATATGATTCAACGATCTTAGCAACGGGAGCCATGTATATTTTGAACAATGCGGGCTCAGGCAGGAGCCCTGCAGCAAACCCTTGTTAATCTGTATCTTGTGGGATTTAGGAGGGCCAAGAGCAATAGTTTCAGTTCTATTTTCCAAATAGTTTTGACGCCATTGATAGGTCATTTCATGGATGCCTAACTCTTGTAATCATTACAGCAGTCTTGGGTGAGATACAGTCTCAAATGCTGCTGACAAGTCCAGCAGCACAAACATTGCTGGAACCCCCGCATCGAGAGAGAGTCTTAGTGAGTCATTTGATGGCCAATAGTGTCATCTCTGTACTATGCTGGAATCTGAACCCTGATTATGAAGGGTCCAGCGTTTGGTTCTCCTCAAGATAGGCTGTATGTTGGTTATAAATTATAACTTCTAGAAGTTTCCCTAATAGAAGTAGTATTGAGATTGGATAGTAATTGGATAGAATATTGGAATCAATGTTGGCTTTTTTTTTCAATGAGTGATGCTTGTGAAGATTTCCATGGTAAAAGAACGATGCCTGATTCCACGGTTAAATTAAATAGTGTTGAATTGCGGGAGCAAGCTGGCTGTAAAGTGAGGCCTTAATTCAGGGTGGGCAAGGGTCTTGAATGGATCTGGATTTCACCTTTTCTGAGGAGCTCTGAACCACCTCAAGTGTTAAAGGTTTAAACTTTCCTAGGCGGAAGTTACCCTTTGGCAGGACATCATTAGTCCTTCTAGCATCAATATCTGCTTCTACAGGGGTAGTAAAGATCTGATATATCTGTTGTTTTTTATTCTTTAAGAAGTTTGCAAGGAGGTTACTTTTTTGTGTGAAATAAGGTTTGATTGAGTGCAGGCATTGGAATCGGTGAAATCATTTAAGATTTTAAATAGTACTTTTGATGAATTGCCGACATGTTCGATTTATTTTATACAGGTAACTCATCTGAGCAGTCTTGATATTGTGCTGATATTTGGAAAAGAAAAGGAGTAAAATGAACATAACACACACCAAGGTGAGAATTCAGTAATATATTTAGGGAAATATCAAATATTCAAGGATGTCGCAATATACAAATTCAATTGCAAAAACGGTTTAGGTGACTGTGGTGAAAAAGTGATATATTGTGATTAGTGATATAGACAGCACACTATATACAAAACAAAAATGACTGTGCAATCAAGAAAGGTAAGGGGATTTCTGTTTGTCCTTATGATTTTAGCACATATGCTTCAGGATCCATTGAAAGGTTAAACTGTGATCATGACCGCTGTGCAGACATATGTTGTGTGTCGACGTTTCGACCCTGTAATTTGCGCAATTTGTAGGAAGCGTCAAGGTGGGTCTTCTACAGGACAGGAAGGGGGATATGCAGCCAAAACACAGATTCTCTAATATATCTGCAAATGTGAAGGGCATCTGAATCAGGTAGTCATCTGTGTTTGCGTCCATCTGGCTCTCGCTCATTGGGTAGAGTCTTCCAAATGAGCAAGAGCTGTAAGGACGCATTCTGCCAGATCACGTAAATCGTCTGACTAGCCACACTTACAGAAGTCTTTCAACAAAGAAATCTATAAAGAAATACTTTGAGGCTGCTACTGGCTGGTAGGAAACACAGGCCACTACCTGATTCTTAAATCGTTGATATGTGTTACAAGTAAACTTTATGCTTCTTGAACATTTAAAAGCAATTGAAAATCCCGACAGAACCAATATTTTTGTTAAACACTTATACCCAGGTTCTGAGGGACACCGGTTCGTCCCATTATTTTTTCTGATATTTGGAAAAGGACACTTTATAGATATATTTATCCCCTACACTTTTTGCTCTTTGTCATCTTCTCTTTGTAGTGTGTCCTGTGTGGTTTACAGTAATCTACCTTACAATTCCCCTCACTCCCTAAGTCCAAGATGGCAGAACCTTCTTACCCTGGTCAGAGCTCTCTGTGCTCACCCGAAAGTGTGGCCATTGAAATTAGCGAGCCCTTCTTTGTGTTCACTCTAAACTAGTTCTGGGGCAGGTCTCCTCCCTACAGAGATTGCTGCCAGCCTGACAAGATGGACAATAGAAGGGGCAGACTCATTTGTGAGCTACATCTTCCTGTGACAGCGTAGGTCTCCTTTGAATCCACCAAGAGACTCGACACAGACACCAAGTCATCGTGTCAAGGGAAGGAGAGAACCTCCCCACACTCAAAGCACCTTGTCAAGACAGCCAGTCACACATCACAATAGGAAGCTCTGAACTGCTAAGATAATTTTTCTAAAATATTTTTTCCTTAATAGTAAGATAAAATTTGGTTGTACCATTAAATCGGATTTTGTATAACTATTTATAAAGTCTGTGAAACATTTTCCAGATGTTACCAAACTGAAATTACCATTCTAAGATGTAATAATGTAATCCAGTGTTCTCTATGGAAGTGACTTTCCATGCGACAATGAAAATATCTTTCAGGCTTTTTCACTGTAACTAAATGTGGAAAATTGTTAAATTTCTTACTTCTAAATGTCATACACCTGCCTTTATGGGCAATACGGCCTACTCTAGAGATGATCATTTGTATTTAAAAGGAACGTTTAGTCCTGTCAAAAGGATTTCTTTTGAGGGATCGAATTGTCAATTTTTAAATTGTTCTTCCAGGCTACCCTGGTTGGCCTGAGGTCAGGTGTCACTGCTGTGGGTGGCACAATGAGTGCTTCAGCCCACTAGTAACATTTAACTTGCAGGCCCTTGGTACACTTTGCACCATATGTTAGGGACTTATCAGTAGGTTAAATGTTCTAGGTATACACACATTTCATCATGTGTACTTTATCAATTGTCAGCAGGGGTAAAGAGCAAACAGTTCTCCAGTCAGCAAAAAAGGCAAAAAATGTGCGGTGACCCTGCAAAAAAGAGAACATTTCCAACAATTAATTTGGTTAAAAAACAGGGGGCCCCATTTATGCCTCTTGGCGTAGGGCAGCGCAGCTAGGCACCTTGCTGTGCTGCCCTACACCAAAGTGAAAGGGCAGGAATGCACCGTATTCAAGCAATACACTGAGTTCTTGTCATTTCTGTCTGCACAGGCACATTTTCAACAGGAATGCTTTTGTACAAGAAAAGACACCTTTCTGCACAAACACAGAAGGTGCGCCTTCCTGCAAAAAAACAATCCTACAAGGCATTTTCCTCTATCAAGGTGTGCTCCAGAATGCACATGGAAAGACCAAAAAGCGAGGAGAAATGAATATATTTTTCCTTGTTACACCTCACCTCAAGAGAAGTATGGATTTCACGCTTCCTTAGGTTTACATCGCTTTATAAATCACGGGAAACATCAAATATCATGGTTGTTTCCTGGGAAAATCCACTGCCATGTCTTAGACACAGAGCAAGGCAATGCAGTGATTTGCACTGCGTTGCCTTACTCATGATGAGGCCACTCAAAACCACGCAAGGTGGCTTCATTAATCTTTAGGAGAGCCTTACATCAGCATGTACCACCTTACAAGGTGCAAAAGTGATGCAGGGCTCTCATAAATAACGCCAGAATCTTCTTTTTGTCCCTGTCACCAAAAAGGACAAGATTAAAAAATAGGTGTCTCTGAGTGAAGTCCACCTTTGGTACAAGATGGACATCAATTTTCCATCTCTGAATTGTTGAACATCTGTGCTGCTTACAGAATGTCACATCTCTGGATACAAATCTACTCTGATTCCAGTGACATCTTGTAATGCTCAAGTCGAATAAGAAATTAGGTTGGACTGCATAATCAACAACAATCGAGATATTGTCTGAGAAGTTTTCATGCAGTTGGGTGAATTGGCATATTAAAACAGAGCAACTTCTGAGACATTAATTTATGTTGCTTTTTTCAAATATAATATGATACAATTTATTTTGAATTACCTTATTATTGTTTACATAGTTTAAGAACAAAAATGCTCCAAATATAATGGATTTTCATGCTAACAATTGCAGGATGCAACTACAGTCTGGAATAAGGAACAAAAATAACTTTTTTCAGCCGGTCTGAACGCGCCCCCATAATATTATGCTTAATGAGGCGGTTTCACGTGCTAAAAAAACATTTTGTTCACAAACTAGGAATTAAGATATGTATCTAATGGTGGATTCTTCGTGCATGCAAAACATTCGCTCCCTTGATGTTGTGTAATTTAAAATAAGTGTTTGTGTAAATGGTAGTGTTGGTCTAGGATAAAACCGTGTCTGTTGACTGAAACCTTGTACTGCAAGACACTTCCAGCGGGTTTGTGTGAGGACAGTGCAGTGTGTTCAGAGGGAATGCAATGACACAACATCATTTCAAATATGCCTTGCATAAGCAAATGACAGATGTTATGCAAACTAGTTTAAGTACATGATGCATTTAATTGGAACACTGCTCTGCACAATGCTTACGGCGATGCAGCCGGCGCACCTGTGTTTCTTCTGCACCAGCTGCCTGGAACACGTTGTCAGGCTACTGGACCTCAATGCACCACAGACCGAGCTACTGTAGAAGCAGTGATTAAAGGCAGCTGCTCGCAGAACTAGGCGCCGCAAAACCCTCTCTCCGATGTCTAGTTTCTGATATACATTTTCCGACAACAGGGACGAGGTGCTTGCCTTTCCTCTTTACGCGTTAAGTAGGGCTGGCTGTAATGAAAGAACCGGCAACTACTGGCCTCTCCAGAAGTGAAATTTAGGAAGGGCATTCATCGAAACACAGAAAAAACGGTGGGGCCGTTAACAAAATATATATATTTGCTCAAAATGTTTACATTTGACTTTTTATGTACTGTGTATTTATGTGTTTTTCAATATATATATATACGCACATACATGCATTTAAACATTTTAAGCAAACAACACTGCTTTGCAATGAAGATTAGTTGGTCGCATAAATGTGTGTGGCAAGGTGCTGTGTCTGTACTTTCTGTGTCGCTTACTGGCACACTCAGCAACAGTGGTGGGAGTGGGGCACAAGAGGAGAAGAGGGCCGATAAAGAGAACTGGGGCATGTGCTCCTTCTAACCCCCTCCTCTTCAGTCCACCAGAGAGGAGAACACATTCTTTACTTGAGGTAGGATCAGTCATCATTTCATGATAGAAAGGGAGGTGCATCTTTTGGTATACATTTAGAAGCTTCTAATACGCTCTCACTTCGGTGCATTAACAATGACTGTGAATATGCATTTTCACATTAGATTCTACATATGCAGGTGGGATAAACATAATTACTGTTGAAATGAATTTCATATGATCTGTAGAACTGCCTTTATTAATGTGTTTTAGTTATGCCCTATTTTCCAGTTAGGTGCCATATTACACAAGATGGATGCCTATACTTCCCTGCTCGGTAGAGAGTTACTGACCGGGATGTACTTTGCCCAGCACATCAAGGTAGACACTCATATCGAAGGGCATATTCTGGACCAGGTCTGGATATCCAATTTGGAGATCATGGACATACAGGTCACTCGCTGTACATGGTCTGATCACCATTATATTTCATTCTCCATCCTGACTACTTCCACCATTAAAGTCCCCCTCCAGGCGTCGGCCTGGCCAGGAGTTGGAGCCGGGTTGTTACCACTGAGCTCTCCTCCCTTTTAGCCACCTCTAAGCCTTCCGCCTCCCTGCCCATCTGGCTTCTCTTCATGTCCAGGCTGAAAACATCAATGCCTGGCTGGCTCTGGCCAGAGACAGACTGGCTCCCCTTAGAAAGATCAAATGTAAGAGGCCACATGACGCTCAGCGCTGGTTTACTAACAACCTCAAGGAAATTAAACTGGCCTGGTGCCAAACTGAGCGTAAATGGAGACAGGACTATTGCCCCACGAAAAAAATCCATCTTTATGTTGGCCCTTAAAGACTACAAAAGTGCCATCCTCAAAGCTAAATCAGACTACTTCTCACTGAAAGTCCTTAATTCCACTAATAAAGCCAAAGACATTTTCTCCATCATGGATGAACTAATCAAACCTGACCCCATCACCACCAGACCCGTCCCCTCACTACTCCTCTGTGACTCCCTTACTACCTATTTTATTGACAAAATCACCAGTATCAAAGCTGGTATCTCCAGGACCACCTCCTCACTGGACCCTGCCCATGTGCACTGTAATTCTCTTTCTTTCGACCTTTTTCCATGAATCACTCAGGAGGTCTTCTTTTCCCTCCTTAAAAGGGTCCATTCAGGTTCCCCGACAGATAGCTGTCCCCCCCACATTGCCCGGGAGGTCTTACAACTTCCTGAACCCCCCCTATCCCTCCTTAACAATTCCCTCGCCACGGGCATCATTCCCAATCTCTTTAGGACCGCAGAAATTACACCTATCTCAAAAAAAGTAGGTGCAGACCCCGTTGTACTCAGCAACTTCCGACCAGTTTCGTTATTACCCTTTTTGAGTAAAACTGGAGGCTCATGTTGCAAGCTTCTTGAGCACATTTGTGGAACACTCACATTACCTAAACCCACATCAAGCGGGTTTTAGACCCTAACATTCCACAGAGTCCATCATTTTGGTGATCCACGAGGAACTCAGGAAGGGGGTGGACCAAAACATCTCGCAGGCATAGGTGCTCCTGGATCTGTTGACCGCCTTTGACCCCGCTGACCATATCTTATTGGTTGAGCAGGTCGAGAGCGCCAGCATCCGGGGCCTCCCACTAAAAAGGATCTCCTCCTTCCTTAACCGCTATCAAGCTGTTCGCCTCTCCGGTTTCTCCTCAGAGAAAACGTGACTCACTTGTGAGGTCCCCCAGGGCTGTTCTCTCTCCCCGCTCCTCTTTAATCTGTATATTCTGCCACTAATTTTAGATCTACGGAAGAGAGAAGTAGCCATTTTCAACTACACTGATGACCTCCAACTTCTTTTTACTATCAACTTGTCACCCTCCGCAATGGAGACCTTTAGGTCTACCATGACCTTCATCAGAAACTGGATGAACCTAAACCAGTTAAAATTGAATCCGGACAAGACGGAGCTTGTCCTCAATGGGACCTCAGCCAACCCTTGGAACTCCAACTTCTGTCCCTCTTCCATGGGTCTTCCATCCTCTCCAGTTAGCATGGGCAAAAGCATTGGTGTTACAATAAGCAGCGATCTTACTCTGAAGACTCAGATTAATTCGGTGGTTTCTGCCTGCTTTTTCTGTTTACGCAGGATCAGGATAATTAGAATATTTCTTTCTTTTGAGGCCCTTATTCAAGTCACCCTGGCCTTAGTTATGTCAAGCATTGATTATGCTAATTCACTCTATGCCGGAATTCCCGCATATCAGTGACAGCGGCTTCAACTGGTGCAGAATCAAGCAGCCAGACTTGTGTATGGACAACCTAAATCACACCATGTGAAACCCCTGCTTAAGAGCCTTCATTGGCTTCCGGTCGCCCAGCATTTTCTCTTCAAATTGGGCTGTCTGATCCACAGAGCCATGTCATCCCACGGGCTAGCTTTTATCGCCAATAGAATTCAACGCTATGTTTCCCCCCCCTGCACCCTACGCTCTGCTAGCTCCAATCTCCTGACCCAGCGTTCTTTTAAATGGAAAAAACATGGTGGACTTTGTTTTGCGTTCCTGGCACCTCAGTTCTGGAACACTCTACCCCCCGAACTACGCAAAATCCATTCCTACCCCATGTTCAGGAAATCCCTCAAGACATGGCTTTTTTACCTGGCTTTTAATTAATGGCTCTCCCACTGCACATGTTTACGCACTGAAGGAATCAAAATGTACAAAACCGGACTATACTTACCAATAGCCCATATATCATAAAGAAATAATAAGGCAGTCGGCAATGGAGAAGGTCGAATCGTTTATTCAAAAAAATACAGGCCCTGACAGGGGAGCCTCAGTCTACACGACCCATGGAGTTGCGTAGAGGAGACTGACGAAACACAAATGATACAAAGCATATATACGTTTTCACACATTCGGGTTAACACCCTACAAGGAAGAACACAAGTTGTCAGTTAGCCAGCAGGAAAACCCATATAAGGCACTTACTAATTGTCAGTGGTTGAGCTAAAAGCTATTCCGGGGGCAGGTCAGTGAGGCGCCCTCTCGTCTATCTTAAACCTGGGGAGTACAGGAACTGGCCCTGCTAGAATGTGCGCATCCCACTAGAAAGGCAGGTGCGACCTTGGTTTTCCCTGAGCTACACACAAAAGACAAGAGAAGCAGACTGTGCAATTTAGCATGGTTTCGTTCCACGAACTGAATCACGTGACTTCTGGGAAACCGTACATGAATGAAAGAAAACGAAACAGAGTGGCTCTGGCTATATCAATAGGTCTGAACGGGCCTACATTAATCTATCATTAGACCTACATATATTGTCTAATACTTTGCGGTTATTCATACTTATATACGGTTATATGGTATATAGTGGGCCAATCATGAATATACTTAATTTTATATCTGAACAGACGGCCCTTTTGGCCTACTATGGCCAATATAACAACTCTACTCTACAAATACCCCTTCATCAATCTGCATGAGGTTTGTCACTTCCTTTTGAATCATTTGTTTTTCTACCTTTTCTCGTCTAGAAAGGGTCAGGGCGGACGTGATCTTAGTAGCACAAAAGGAACAGCATGCCGGACCACAGTGGAGGCATAAGCAGCAGGTAAAGATTATTCCAAATGCTCCTGCCAAGATCATGAGTATCTTACAACCCCATGTAGCTAAAAGGCCCAGAACCACCCACTAAGGGACCAAGTACCGTTCTCTTCATGCAACTCGCTAGCTAGCCGATGTAATTTTTTATTAGCGAGATGTATAGTAGGGGCCGAATCAGCAATAAAACGCAACAAGAGCTGCCGATCACGCGACAAGCTCCGCCCCTATCTGCCAGGATGACGTCTAACACCATCCGATTCTGAAGAGAAACAAGTCTCGTAGCCTGAAGCTCTACAGTGAGATTGGTCAAAATTTCGGTAGTAGTTTGAACCACGCTTTCCACTATTCTGGACAAACACCTTATATTCTGACTATTAAAAATCGGACCCCAGAATGGGACCAGGCCTTTGGAAATGTCTTCAAATTGCTGTAGTGAGGTATCTATCTGCTCAGTGCTATCAGTGTCATAGCTCCTAATAGTCCTTTTAGATTCTATCTCTCTTTTCATTAACTGATGAGTTTTATGGTAATCTGAAGGGGCAATATAAACAGGGGGATAAAGAAAGGACAGATAACACCGTCCTGCCCATCCTCGTGGAAGCCAAGTATAAGCATTTTCTCCGCACACAAAATATACATTAGGGGGAGTGATCAATCGTGGGAGTACTGTCAGTCTGCAACGTATAACTATAATTACATGTACTACTCCCTACCTTAATGTGACCTCCCCCCCTAATACAAAACAAAGAGGTGGAATTTATGATGGGGATTGGCAGGGCTCTATCATTGGTAAAATTGCGTTCTTTAAAATGCTGAAAATACAACGTGGAATTGAAAAGTTCAAAATCCTGCATTTCCTCTTGCAACCAGGTATCATTTTTAGGGCTCGCACTGCGACGCAATCGCGAAAGCGATTGTCGCAGTGGAGTCCTATTGCAATCATTCTGGCTTTCAAGGACTAACGAGGTTTGGGACAACAGACTGGCACGCGCACGCACGCAGCCTGCCAGAATTGGATCAGGTTGCGTGCTCCGATTCCGGCAGGCTCTTCAGTCACCACGGATCACGCACGCACACAGAGACACACACATGAGCGCACACATACAGACACACACCACACCTTCCCCAGCCCACACACACAAGCACACAGAGAGACCCCCCACAACTAACCCCACTCACCGCATCGCGTCACCGCTGCTCCTCTGGTCAGGCACTCCGTGTGTCGTGCGCGGGCTTCTGAAGACGGAAGTCCCGCCCCGCACCAGGTTTCAGTTTCGCTCATCTTCAAGCATCTCTGTAGTTCAAACCCGGCTCGGTCCAACAGCCGCCTCTACAATCACAAGCCGCCCTAGGGTAACAAGGATCACAACCCCTACCCCTCCAGACGAAAATGAGGAGGAAGAAGAGGACGAGAACGACGAAGACGAGGAAGATGTGGGTGTAGAGGAAGTGTTAAACTGGAGCCAGCCGCCCTCAGGCGTAAGATTTAAACTATTGAGCGCGGGCGAAGCCAGTTGTGGAGCACAATTGCGCAGCTCCGCAATTACCCGACAGCGTCTCAATCCTGGCATGCATCTGTACAGTCTACAATCGTGTGATAAGTCCAGGAGAGAATTGCCACCCACTTTGTGCCTTAAACTACAGCTATACACCATACGGGTGTACCCAAAAAGCAATCCTTAGGGGAACTGGTCCGCGACCCTCGCCCGCATTCCCCGCCCTCGGGAACCCAAATGCTTTCACCCGCAGACCAATAAGTGGCCACATAAACCACACCGCTACGCAACCCACCAGCCCGGCAGCCTCCAACAGCCCCCCGGGTCTCCTTGCTATGCCTGCCATCCCGAGCATCGCTGCGTCCCTGTCCACCTCTAAGCTCGCAGGTGTCTCTGCCACCCCCAGGTGCTCAGTTGCCCCTAATGCCCACGCCCGAGGGCCCTCCGCATATCACTCCGAAGCGGCGGGGCACTCTGGGGCCCGGGCAAAGGGGGCACTCACTGTCCTCACCGAGCCCGAGTCCCAGCATTCACTCTGGCTCAAAAACCCCAGAGCTGGCAGCGGGTCGTGCAGGCAGCGTCATGAACGTCCGGCTGAGAAACACCCCCCCGCCCCCCACCCCCTTCCTTTGTAATTAGACTCCTTGCGGCCTTTTCTTCGGCTGCCGAACCAAGGGCCCTTTGACCTCGTACCCATAATGCGACTCCAGCATTGATGCTCTTTACCGCAGCACCCATAGCACACGCCAGGACCATATCCATTTTCTGGTACTTCGATGACATTTATAAATCTGCCCAGGATCACAAGATGCTGATCAGGCTAACAACACCCCGCCCTCCCCCCAACTTTGTAATTAGATCCATTCCTTCTTACCCTTGGGCACCCGACTCAGCTATTGCTGCACTTTCCGTTAACACGTGCCTGCCCCCCCCCCTCCTGCCTACTCCACCTCCCCCCACTGTCGGCCAACCAAGCCCCATGCTTGTGCAAGCACTGCGCTGCTGCGTGGCCCCGCTCCCTTCCCTCGGGCAGAACTGCGCTGTGCTACCAAGAGATTCTCGCAGACGGGCTCCTGCCCCTGTGGGATGCCCGCCCTGTGCGACCGCCGCATCAGGCCCGGTCCCCCAAGCGCCATCCTCTCCCACAAAGCACTACCTTGCTCCCTAACATACTATCCATCCTAAGGGCCGAGGACATGAAGACTGGGTATCTAACGGTGCACAAGGGACACCAGCTGCTCGCTTCATCCTCTCCTTATGTGCGGGTTCGAGCCACTAACTCGCTCTGTGAGGGAATTTAGACTGGGCCTTGCACCGCTTTCCAGGGACACCAGTGTCTCCTTCCTCTCGTGCGAGTTACTACCCGACCACCAGTCACTTCAAGAGTGGAGGACTGACTACCTTCCCACTCGTCCCACCGGCCTATCCCATCTTGTGCCTGCGCGCTGCCCACCTCCCTGCATGCCCTCAATACCCCCGGTCCATGAGCCTACTCTGTCGGCTGCCCAAGCATCTTTTCTATTCTCGCTCCCTTGTTAACAGCGCCTCCCGCCTCCCAAGAGGCTAAATTATGCTGTTAGAAAAGGCAGATTATGCGTCACATTTGGTGACAGTATTGGGACTGAGGGACCGCTTTTGGCACGTTGCGTTTGCGGAAAAGGCTGCTGTATTGAAAGAAAGCAAAGGCCAGACACACTGCAACCCAGCATTAAGAGTCGCCGGCTCCGCATGCGGTAAATAACAATACGCGTCTTACACGTCTGTGCATTAATAGGTTTAGAGACAGTAATGCGAGCTGCGGCCGGGGTGCTGTGCCTGCGCTAATCTAGAAGCCGGGGTGTGAGGGCAGTCCCCAGTGCGTGCGGCCACCTAGGAATGCCCGGTGCACAAGGGCACTGAGGAGACAATGGTGCGCGTGAGCACCGAGGCTTCAGAAGTATTTGGGGGCACCAAGGCAACATAGTATATGTTTTGAGGCAACGCTAGGGCACAAGGGCAAGTTCACGGGGGCACCGGGGCAGACTCAGTGTATGAGGGCTCCGAGGCAGCACAGGCACACGGGCACCGAGGATGCATTGGAGTATGTGGCCAGAGCTAGTTAGTGCTGGAGGGCACCGAGGCCAGTCTCAGTACATAAGACACAGAGCATAATGGTGCCGAGATAACCCCACTGCATGAGGGTACAGAGGCAGCGCCAGTGTGCGAAGTCTCCGAGACAGCGCAGTGCCAGGGCCGTAGCGCATTGAACCCGTGTTTCATCCAGCTCTTTCTTTTTTTTTGGCAAACACAGCGCGTGCATGCGGACTGCTCTGTCCTCCTGTTGCATCCAGGTCCTATCTCGTACAGCCCTAGTGAGTGCACTTCGGTTTCTGCTCACAGGGAGGCACATGGACTGCAGTCCTGCCCTGACAACCAACGTGTCTCTGTGCAAACCGTGCTGCACGAGGCAATGCTTCCGACACTGGCCCCCTGTGCCCAGGCAAGGACCAGCTCTGGTGCTGTGGCGCCTCCGGGAGGTGGTAATACACATCAGTGGTAGTGCACTGGGACACTCGGCTTCCTCGAGCAGCCACGCCTCCCACTCCACAACGTGCTGCCTGACGCAGTCCTGCTCACACGAGCCCATCCAGCTGTTGTGCTGTGGTACCTCCGGGATGTGGGCATGAACACCAGGGGCAGTGCACTAGTCCAACCAAGGGGTAGCTGCACACTTACCCGTACAGCACTGGCGCCAGGAGGGGTCCTCCTCTCGAGAGGGGGCAGCGGGTTCCGTTTGGGGCATGTGTTCCGAGAGGTCATTTAATGATTTCCCATTACAGCTGCAGAAACAACTCTCGCAGCGTGAGTGCCACACATTCAGCGCAGCCCAAGTTTAGACCAGGCAGGCAGGGGTTTCCCTTTATAACCGGCCCCTTCACGCAGGCGATGACACTGTTCGCCCACAATTTTTTATCACGTCCAGGACTAAGCTTCCAAGGCCTCCAGTCTGTCCTGCAACACTTACTTGTTTTTTTAGAGGAAACACTGAAGGATTAAAGCAAGAGTAATTACTGGGCTTTCAGCTATGAAGGTGCATCATAACTGAAAGAATTGGCTCAGCAACCATGCTGAGGAAGGAGCGACTTTAGCAGCAAATAGCTCTCCAACACCCCTGGCAGCACACTGCAGCCATAGCAACAAAGCAGGGCTGTCCCAGACAGGGCCCGCTGTACAAAAGCATTGATAGTTCGAATTTCGCATACAAATGGACTACTTTATGTACTGCAAAATTGCGGAGGGAGGGAGTCAAAGTTCCTGAGATGTGTGTGCAATTAATCAGCTCCTGTGTATTACTCTTTACCTTCTGTCTTTGTTCACCTCACAAGAGAGCTGTCAGTAAGTCACATGCAATGCTATCCCTGCTACACCCTCACACACCCTCACGCTCACATACCTCCAACACTCACACACCCTCACCCTCCCTCACACCTCCTTACTCTCAAACCCCCTTTCCCTCACACCACATCACCCTCACACCCCGTCACCCTCACCCTCAAACACCCTCACCTTCACACACCCTCACTCCCTCTCCTTATTATTAAGCAACATCTGACAGTTTGCAAATCATCTTTATACACTAATTCAGAGTTTTTGAAAAAATTTATGCAACGCATTGTCATACACAATGCCAATAACTCAAACTTTAATGCTGCGAGACCTATTGCATTGTAAATGCTTGTTTGTATCAGTATATACATTCATACAGGTATTTGGATCTAGGGAACCCTGTCCTTCATCTCCCTCAGCATCACATCCCTGGTGTCGTTCTATATATTTTAAAATGGCTTCATAATCCCTTTCAGAATATATTTTAGGATTTACAACATAGTGGGAATACATCAACGATAGTAGTTGCCACCAGGCTTCACAACTGGCTAAATACGATAATGGGAGAGAGATAAACAACTCATGCTGAAGCATAACTGATGGTAGCAAACCACAAACCCAGCAGTTTGTTTTGTTGGTGGTACTGTGGGTTTGGTGCAGCATTTCTATGAAAACATTTTTCGAATACATTTCCCTATGCCTAGCCTTATGCAGGGGCAGAGAATAAAAGAGGTGTTCTTCTGGGGCTGAAGTGGTCTTCAACAACTTTTGCACTGGGTGTTGAAATTCCAAACATACAAACACACACATCATTTTTACAGTGATTAGGACAATAAAAGCAACGAATGCCACCTTCACTCTGGTGGGCCATCCGTAAAACAATTGCATATTATAAACATGATGTCGGGGGGCGAGTAGTTGTTCATCTTCCATCATAAATTGAAAGGGAAACATGCTCTCTAAAAGTCCAAATCTATCTCGGTCCCTTGCTAAAAGTCCACAACTAATCTTTGTATCCACAAAGCACGCACACCACCAGAGGGTTTCTTCTTTCCACTAAGGGATCTTCTTCCATGTGTTCATTTTCAGAGCCTCACAGGCAGACTCTTATATGTCTCATCCAAGGAAAAACAAACTTTCAGATTCCAAAAACACGATTGCGGCCCTTAACTCAGTCTTTCTTTCTGAACAGAGCCTATTACACAATGTTCCAATCTCTTTGCGAGTTCAGTCCAGTGTCTCGCTCAGTACCCCAATCACTCTACTCGATGTTTTGTATCACAAAGTCTTGATCTAATTCCTTCCATTGGAGAGTGGAGTACCGCGCTGTTTTCGGGGCCGCAGATCGTATCGACAATGGCCAGGTTGCTCCTGGTCAGAAAACAATTCAGTGGCATGGGTAACAGACTCGGTCACCTCTTGTGGTGCCTCGGGACTGGCAGCTGCTTCTGATTGAGCTATCTCACCTCCCCCTTCAGGCAACACTCCACTTGATTCCCCTTTTTCTTGAGCATCCGAAAAGGGCACGAAGTTCTGGATTAATTCTCCTTCCTGACTCGGCATTCCGTCTTTGTTCTGCAGGTCAATGGGCAGGGGCAGCGGGAGGCGCTTGACGTGGCTCGCTTGGATCCAGTGCTTGCGGCCATGCACCTACACTGCTGTCCTCGCCGCCAAGAGGATGGGGTAGGGCTCGGACCACCTGGGCTCCAAACTCGGTGTCCGTTGATATTTCTTCACCAGTACCCACTGGCCAGGTTCCAAACGATGTCCAGTACCCTCCAGTAGTGGCTGCAATGTGTCCGATACCTGTTGATGAATAGAACGCAGATCTTTAGTCAAAGCAAAAAGGTGATCTGTCATCAACGGATAATCAATATTCCTAAAAGATCTGGGCCTAGGGACTCCCCACACAATCGCAGGATGGCCAAATATGACTTCATATGGAGACAGACCAGTCCTAGAATGAGGAGTCGTTCTAAGGGATAGTAAAGCTAATGGGAGGGTGTCAGGCCACTACAATCTAGTGTCTGCGCAGATTTTGGCCATTTTGAGCTTTAAAATGCCATTATATTTCTCTACCAGGCCTGCTGATTGTGGGTGTCTAGCAGAGTGAAATTTTTGTCTTACTTTTAATCCGTCACAGACGCTTTGTACAAGTAGGGCATTAAAGTGGGGCCCGTTGTCGGACCAGATAATTCAGGGCAAACAAAATCTAGGGAAAAACTCCTTAATTAGGACTTTGGCAGTGGTAACTGCAGTGGCATCTTTGGTGGGATAGTCCTCGACCCATTTTCTGAAAGCACATACCACCACCAATACATACTTCAAATTATTTACACGTTCCATTTGTATGTAATCTATTTGTAGGACTTCAAAGGGCAAGGATGGCGGGGTAAAATTGCCACTCAAAACAGATTCTCTACCTCCAGGGTTATGTTGTAAACACACTGGGCAATATTTGACAACGTGGGCTGCTATTTTAGAAATGTTGGGGTTATTCCATACTGGGTCTAATACTGCACTAATTCCTTTAGCACTAATATGGGCCGGGCCATGCGCCATAGTAACTACTGCATATACCAATGCATTAGGGAGCAACCATCGCTGCTTCTCAGATCATTCTATCCAACATCCATTCTCATCCAGTTTCCCAACCTCCCGTTACCACCTCTGCATCTCTTCAACAGTCGCTTCTTTCTGCAACTCTTTCACACTTTCAAGGGTACTATCAAAAAGGAATGTTTCGGTGGGCCACCGGGCAGATGTATTAAGAAACATGGGACTTCATTTAGCCTGAGCCGTTTCTTTTGCTACTGAATCGGCAAAGGCGTTCCCCTTTCCAGTAGTATCTACAACTTTCTTGTGTGCACTGCATTTGATAATGGCTAACTTTTTTGGTAAAGTTAAGGCAAATAACAATTGATCAATTAAGGGACCATGTTGAATTTTCTGGCCGTGTATAGTATAGAAACCCGCTCCCTCCACAGCCTCCCAAAACTATGAGCAACGCCAAAGGCGTACTGGCTGTCTGTAAAATTGTTCACCCTCAGACGTTCACTCATTTCACAGGCTCTTAACAAAGCGATTAGTTCAGCTGCTTGAGCTGAGTGGTGTGAAATCCTTGCGGTTTCCACCACGGTCTTCAAAGTGGTAATTGCATATGCAGCTGTTGCCGTGCCATCTGGTAACTTAAAGCAAGAGCCGTCCACATATAATTCACTGTCTGGTTCGAGTAAAGGGGTGTCAATAAAATCCACACGCCCTTTTGTTTCTTCTTCTGTTCTGAACACACAATCATGGACATCAACTCTGTCATCTTTCTCAGGGAGAGGCAATAACGTGGCGGGATTCAAAGTAGTGCATCTTTTAATAGTAATATGAGGGGCAAACAATGTCAATTCATATCCTGTCAATCTAGCACTCTTAAGGTGCTGGGTCTTGGTTCTATTCAAAAGGATATCCACAGCATGCAGTACCATAACTGTGAGATCAGTGTTCAGGACTATTCCTTCTGATTGTCGGATGGCCAGTGCTACTGCAGCAGTGGCCCTCAGACAACTTGGGAGAGCTCGTGCAACAGTGTCTAAAACTGAAGAGAAAAATGCACAGGGTCTCTGTTTTCCACCAAAAGTCTGTGTTAACACTGATAATGAACATCCATCCACCTCGTGCACATAAAGTGAAAATGCTTTCGGTAATCTGGAGTTCCCAACGCAGGTGCAGAACAAAGAGCAGACTTTAAAGTTTCAAAGGCTTCTTGACATTCATCCGTCCAGGGTAGGGGTTCATGCACATCTTTGGTTGTCAATTGCAACAAGGGTTTAGAGAGGAGTTAATAGTTAGGAATCCACTGGCGACAGTAAGAGGTTATGCCAAGAAAAGCACGAACATCACGTTGAGTACGAGGTACAGACATTTTAGTTATAAGAGATATTCGTTCAGGAGTTAATCGCCTCCCCGCTTTCGACAGAAAATGACCTAAGTAGGTCACTTCCTGTCGACAATATTGGAATTTAGAGAGGGATACTTTATTCCCTTTCTTAGCCAAATGGTGTAACAATTTTACTGTAGCCTCTTTGCATCCCTCTTCAGTATCAGAGGCCACTAGTATATCATCTACATATTGAATGATCGTATTTCTGGGTGGCAGAATTAATTCGTCAAGAAGTGCTTTTAGAGCTTGGCTATAAATACTGGGACTTTCAGTATAGCCTTGGGGAGCGCGTGTAAATCTAAAACTTCGGCCAGCCAATAAGAATCCGAAGATATGTCTGCTATCTGGATGAATTGGGATGCTAAAGAAGGCATTCTTCAGATCTATTACAGAGAAATACTGGGCTGTGGGGGAATCATTGTCAAAATGGCAGTTATATCGGGTACCACAGGATACTGTGGGACTAACATTTTATTAACTGCTCGCAGATCAATCACAAAACGTTATGTGTTCTTATAATCTGGAGCACCATCAACTGGGGTTTTCTTCAAGATCGGCAAAATCGGACTATTACAAGTATTCACTGCCGTTTCTTCCACTACCCCTTTTTGAATAAGGTCACAAATAATGTTTAGCATAGCCTGTTCACCTTCAGGTGAAATTTTATACTGTGGAATGCGAGGCAGCTGCGCATTAGGTTTCAGAGTAATGGACACGAGGGCTATCTTTAACAGACCTACATCGGTGTCTCCCGTTGCCCACAAAGTCTGAGGAATTGTAGAGAATTCAGGGGGAAGACGCTCATTTTTCGTAAAATACTAAGCGTCCGTCAAAGAAGGTTTCTGCATTGTCAGATATACACCATCGGGTGAGAAATAAATGCGAGCATGCAATTTCTTTAAAATATCTATACCCAATAGGTTCTCACCACAATTGGATGTCAACAGAAAGTGTGACTGTATGGAAATAGGACCTACGGTGAAAGGCAAGGGTTTAGAAACGGAGCTTACCACAGGTATTCCAGAGAATCCTACTGATACATTATTTTGGCCAGACAGAGCAGCCCCTGGGACCATTGTATGAGCAACTGAACTATTCATTGCTCCAGTATCCAATAGGAATTTACCCCATGCACCCAACAGTTCCCCTTGTACATAAGGTCCCTCTTGGTCAACTGGTACTGTAATGTGGCCCCCTCTCTGTCCTTGGCTGTCTCATGCATAGTCTTGTCCATCGTACCCCTCGTTCCTGTAATTCTCGTTATAGTACTGCAGATTCTGCGGACTATCAAAATAGTTCTTTCGAGAATCCTCATCATTCCTCCACATGCTATTTCGATCAACATTTCTCCGGCCCCGTCCTCTTCCTCTACTGGGTCCGCTTCTTTCCATTAACAGAGGACAGTCCGCCCTCCAATGCCCCTCCTGCTTACAGTACAAACATTGATTCAAACCAATATTTGGAGGACCTCCTCTTCCTCTGCCTGTTAATTCCCTTTGGAAGGAACCGCGCCCACCCCGTCCCGCATTTTGTCCTCTACTAACTTGCTGCAACAGGACTCTAGTTTTTAAGTCTTTGGTTTTCTTTTCAATCCTTTCCTTGCTTTCATTCTCTCGATGCTGATAATACTGAGCCATACTGAGGATCACGGACGGGGTGGCCGTAGTCCACGTTCTCTCAGCTGCCTGGAGGGGAGACATATTCTCAGGTAACAGATTTGTGACAAACCTATTTACAAACAGTCATATTCCCCCATCTGTGGATAAATCCTGCCCAGTAAAATCTATAAATATTTTTTCAAACTTGGTAAAGAAATCCGAGACACTCTCATCCTTCGTCTGTCTACATGCAGCTAACTTATCCCAATCTATCTTCCTAGGAGGCAGGAGGGTTTTCATATATGTAATGATTTTATCTGGTACCACTAAAACTTCATCTCGCGGCTTTTCTCCAGGTTTTCGTTCCTTTTCCCAATTCTTCAATTGATCCCATGTTCCCCCTAACTCAGGAGCATGATCCCTATCATGTATCTGCCTCCAAATATCAATCAAGATCAAAAGGCCGAAAAAAAACTCAATGTCAGGTATAGTCATGATTGCGGAATTGGCGGCCTCAGCCAATTCCTTGCAATAAGCAGTTGGATTTTTACGAGGGTCTGGGAGCTGGGCTTTTAATGTAAGGACCTCGCTTCGCTTCCAATGGGTATAAACCCATTGTTCATGAAGCCTTGCGTCCACTCTTGCTCTAGTTACATTGCCCCCGTTATCCGTAACTTCAGGTAATTCTGGAAAGAAAAGAGGATGTACCTCTCTCATAGGATTCTGTGTTCCCCAATCAGCACACTTCCGATGCATTTGTTCCCGATACTGCAAAAGAGTGGCTACATTTTGGATACTTCATCAGACTGTAATTGGAATTTATGGGCTCGATCTCTTATATCCCTCAATATTTGAGGAGCGAATCCTTCCTCAAAACACTGTTTCCATAACAAAATCAATTGGATCGCCATATTTTCAAAAGCCAGTTGCTGGGCAACGGGTTCAAAATCTCTCATAGTACTCCAAATAATATCCTCCATTGTATATATTGCATTCCGCATCCATTGGGATGCCTGGTTTACTATAGCCTTCCTTTCTTCCATTCCTAACGAGGATCTGGTGAACATACGTAAGTCGCTTGAATCAGACCCAAGGCGCTTGGGCGTGGTATCTAAGGTAACCAAGGCTCCAGGGACTATAGCACTCCGAGCCGGAGGGGAGAGAAATACTGGGTGCAGTATAGAAGGGACAACTGAGTCTGGCTGTAACGAAATCAAAGGTGAGGTAGATGGTCGGAGTGAGGGAGGGGGAAGCAGGACACTCCGTACAGACCCGTCCAGCAGGGCTGTAGCCGCTGCTCCCGCAGGGTCCTTAAGGACCGATGCAGCTCCCGGGCGATCTATTCGGGCCACGGGCATTGCTGGGTATAAACCCTGTGGAGCATAAGGAGGAGGCAGACGAGTTCCCAGTAAATCCTCTATCTAATCCCCTGTATCGGGTCGGGCCACATAACACTTATCTGTTTCCAAACAGAACTGTCTGTCCATTTGAACAATATTCTCCTCCACTTTCTTTTTATCATAAGCTATTGCTTTTTGGGTTACAGTCTGTCCAGATTTAATCTTTCCCAATTTCTCTTCCCTTATTCGCCGTCGTTTAGCCTCCTTCAGCCATAGGTTCAAGGAGTCAAACATTGACTGGCGATTTTTCTTCATAAACATTTTATTTTGTAAATAATTCATCTTTTTCTCATCAAACGACCTGGTTAAAGGCCATTGCAATTCAGTTTTATCCTTTATGTATTTATGCCACAAAGTATTAAACAAAATTGGTGTAAGACCATGTTTACCATACATATCAAAACTGGGGCTTCCATCGGGAGGGGCAGGCTGTCTTTCTTCCAGCCGAGCACCTCTCCGACAGCAGCACCCAAAACATATTTTGCTGAAACACGACATAATGACAATAAATTCACAATTCTCATCTATACGTACTCAATCATATCTTTCATGCGGGCGCGCCCTTTCACCATTCACTCTCTTAGACTCTTTTATTCTTTGACCATATAAAGTGACAAAGTGCATCAGGGTTTCAAAATGACTCAATATAAATTCAAATGCAAATGACATGTCTTCAAATACGAACAGAGCCGTCGAATCCTGATCGGGGAATCAATTCAAAAAGATTTCCAGACCAATCCGAAATACAACCATGAATAATCCACTCAGTAGGAAAAAATCACATTGGGCCGGTGTTTCGGAGCAAAGGCTTACCCAGCTGTTCCCATGGATTCCCCGGAGTGAATCTGGCCGAGCGAGCACTCCAGGATTCGCAGGGCACCAAGTATTATTCTCAAAACAAAATCCAAAAAGGTGTCTGCCCGAGCAGCCCCTGCACTGCAACGTAAGACCCTTTGATTCCCTTGTGGACCGGCTTCCCCTACCACCTTCAAAAAGCAGACTGCTATTTCCAAATGTACACTTCTTACAAGCATCCAATTCCAAGTTTCTATTTCCAAGTTTCTATTTCCAAGTGGACACTTCTTCCAAGTGTCCGTTTCCAAGTTTAATCAAAAGGTTCACTCACCTGGTGGCCGATACCGACTTCTCCACTGCCGATTTCTAGACAGACCGACACAGTCTGTATTTCTCCCGGGTTAAGCCCGTAGGACTCCGGCGTAGGGTCTTCAGCAGCTGGGAGGGATACTGGGCTTGAGGGCGGACTCTCCAATTGTCTAACCGCTAGTGGGTGTTTCAGATCAAAATACTTCTAGTCCACCCACTCGACCAGAACTCCTCTCTGTCCCTTCTGCTCCTGTTAACAGGAGGGGATGACCCTATCACGGAGTTCCGGCGGAGTCGCCAACTGAAGGAATCAAAATTTACAAAACCGGACTATACTTACCAATAGCCCATATATCATAAAGGAGTAATAAGGCAGTCGGCAATGGAGAAGGTCGAATTGTTTATTCAATCAAATACAGGGCCTGACAGGGGAGCCTCAGTTTACACGACCCATGGAGGTGCGTAGAGGAGACTGACGAAACACAAATGATACAAAGCATATATACGTTTTCACACATTCGGGTTAACACCCTACAAGGAAGAACACAAGTTGTCAGTTAGCCAGCAGGAAAACCCATATAAGACACTTTCTAATTGTCAGTGGCTAAGCTAAAAGCTATTCTGGGGGCAGGTCAGTTAGGCGCCCTCTCATCTATCTTAAACCTGGGGAGTACAGGAACGGGCCCTGCTAGAATGTGCGCATCCCACTAGAAAGGCAGGTGCGACCTTGGTTTTCCCTGAGCTACACACAAAAGACAAAAGAAGCAGACTGTGCAATTTAGCATGGTTTCGTACCACGAACTGAATCACGTGACTTCTAGGAAACCGTACATGAATGAAAGGAAATGAAACAGAGTAGCCCTGGCTATATCAATAGGTCTGGACGGGCCTCTATGAATCTATCATTAAACCTACATATATCGTCTAATACTTTGCGGTTATTCATACTTATATACGGTTATATGGTACATAGTGGGCCACTCATGAATATACATAATTTTATATCTCAACAGAATTTTCCACTAAGCGCCAAGAAACGGCTGATAAACGAGTGCTCAATAAATGATATTTATCAATATCTGTCACTCACGTTGCTTGCCCCTCTATTATAACATATTTATTAAGTGGATCCCAGTACTTATTTAAACATTTTACTTTTGCTAACAGTTGTTTATGGGTGCCTTAACAAACAATTTAATTTGTGAGAGAACTGGATGAGGTGAAATTTTAGGGTGTTGAAATTTTAGGGTGTCGAAATTGTGGATTATGATTTGCTCCTAAAACTCTTGGTAGCAGAAGATGGTTGGAATTAGAAAGCACCTCTTCATGCCAAGAGACCCCCTTTAGGTTTTTATTTGGTCCTTCACCCCCTTCCTGGTAATAAGTGTGTATTATTGCAGTGGCGATCCTAGTATTGAGATTTTTCCAAGAAGTCTGGCTTGCAGTGCTGTTTTCAAATGATTTAGAGTGTAAGTATGAATATGGCAGTATTTTTTGTGAAACAGCGAGTCTTCTGAGGTTTTCGTGATGCATTACTGAATGTTTTGTGATGGATTGTTATTAGGGGTGGGCGGAAGTCGTGTAAGGGACTTACACAGCGAGGCACAGAGATTGAACAAATCTCCAGATTCTCCGCATAGTTCCGTAACACGATGCCCGCCCGCCTCCCGCCCGCAGTATTAAATTACATTAAAAAGCCTTAAATATAGCATTTAAAATAAAAGTTACCTTATCGGCGGCGCATCCGTGTCCATCGCGCCTTCTTCTGGGAACTGCGCATGCGCGGTAGCCTACGCAAGCACATTCCTCACCAGGGATGTGCACGCTCAGTTTCCCTCGCATGCGCTCAACCTAGGACTCCTTTCCCAACATTCTAGCAGCACTCCCCTCCGACTACTACATACTGTCACACAACCGGACCCCTGGGAAGCTGGGAGGCGGGTCGCCATAATCCACAAAAATCACAAGTTCACCACTATGGCTTCCCTCATCCTCCCGGAGGTCGAGAACATGGTTGTCAAACTCGACACGGACACAGGGTCCTTGGGGTAGTGCCCCTCTACCGACCCCCTCAAGCAGAGCCCACCTTCCCTATCTCACTAAGTGAACAAATGGCCACTCTAGTAGTAAATCTTGATAAGGTTCTCTTCATCAGAGACCTGAACTATTGGTTCAATGATGTCTCGGGTGGACCCCATGCGGCCGAACTCTCCGAGCTTCTATCCAACTTGATCCTGGCCCAGCATCTACACACCCCCACTCACGAAAAGGGACACACTTTGGACCAAATTTGGTCCCATAATCTCTCACTCTCAACGCCCATAATCATTCCATGCATCTGGTCAGACCACCTGATACAATTCACAACCACTATCAGTGGCTATAATAAGCCCATTTCCTCGGCGGGAGTCGTAATTAGGAAGTGGAAATCCCTAAACAAATCGGATTTCGTCAACACCTTGGAGAGCTTTCTACCCAACTTCAGCCCTGACGTCAATTCCATGGAAGAGAAGATCTCTGAGTGGCTATCGTCGGCAAGCAACACTCATGTCCCTCTCACCAAATTTTCCCGGGCCCGCCACTCAGACGCCCACAAATGGTTCACCACCGATCTTAAAAAACAAAAACTTGAGCTGCGCCAAATAGAGAGAAAATGGAGATTAAGATAATCCACTGAACACAGGGAGCAATTCTCCAAAGCTCGCAGAGAGTATAAAAAAGCCATCCTGACCACTAAAGCGGCTTACTTCTCTTCCAGAATACTAAATGCCCACAATAAATCCAAAGAAATGTTCAAGATAGTGAACGACTTGTGCAATGACGAGAGAACTTTGCCTACTCAGACCCCCACTCAAGAGCTCTGCAACTCCCTGAATACCTATTATCTGTACAAAATCTCCTCCATCAAAACCAGCCTCCCTAACACTACTAGCTGGGAACCACTGAATGATATAGCTAGTAACCAATACACACTAGATGCCCTTCAACCTATCTGTCCCAAAATACTGTTAGAGCTAATGACCCATGTTAAATCCGGTTCACCTAACGTCAGTTGTCCACCTCATGTCTTAAAAGACATCTTTACCGTCTTGCCTCAGAGTGTACTCCCCTTCCTCAATGAGTCACTCGCAAAAGGCAATGTCCTTAGTGCCTTCAAGAATGCAAAGGTTGTTACCGTTATTAAAAAACCGGAGGCCAACCCCACAAACCCCTCTAATTACCGCCCTATCTCTCTCCTTCCCTTCCTGTCCAAAATACTGGAGGACCATGTGGCTAGGTGTCTGTCAACCTTCATTGAACGTTCTGCCTACTTAGAGCCAAACCAAGCTGGCTTCCGACCAGCTCACTCAACTGAGGCTGTGATCCCTGTAGTCCTTGACACACTCAGAGCAAACGCAGACAGGGGTGACCACTAGGCCCAGGTGCTCCTGGACTAGTCGGCCATGTTCAAAACGGTCAACCAAAATATCCTGTTGACCATGTCGAGAAGGCTGGCCTGCAAGGATCCGCACTCTGTTGGATCAAATCTTTCCTTGCTAACCGCACTCAAGCAGTAAGGCTCGGAACTTTCACCTCCCCAAGCTCAACTCCACTTGTGGAGTTCCACAGGGCTCCTCTCTGTCCCTGCTACTGTTTAATTTATATCTCAGGCCCCTGATTCATTCGTTAAAAAACAGAAAGATCGCAATTTTTAACTACGCTGATGATCTTCAGCTTATATTCCCACTAGGCTCCCCTGACTCCTCGGCTGAGTTTCAGGCGACCATGCTTCACATCCAGTGCTGGATGGACATGAACCACCTGAAACTCAACCCAGGCAAGACAGAACTAGTACTTCCTGGGCAGAGCGAGATTAGCTGGGGCCCGCATTACTGGCCAGCGGAACTGGGGCCTCCTCCCACTCCCTCCCCCTCTGTGAAAAGCCTAGGGGTTACTCTTAATGCCGATCTTTTGCTTAGAGGACAGGTGGGAGCGGTGATCTTCTCCAGCTTCTACCAGCTACAGAAAATCAAGAGAATTGCCCATCTGCTGACTCACTCAGCTCTCATACAGGTGGTGATAGCTCTGGTACTCTCACGGCTTGACTTCTCGAACTCAATCTACCTCGGTCTGCCATTAGGTCTACTAAAAAGACTACAAATTGTTCAGAACCAGGCAGCAAGACATATCCACAAACAGCCTAAATGGCTGTCAGTCAGACCCGGACTGTTGAAACTCCACTGGCTTCGATGGCCCAACGGGCAGCCTTTAAGACTAGATGCTTAGCCTGCAAGGCCTTGCACGTTAACAGCCCCAGATTCATCAGTAGCATGATCACAAAGTACGCACCCCCACGTAGTCTCCAGTCAGCCCACCTCCACCTGGTAACCATTCCTTCCTTCAAACGGGAATGGCAAGGAGGCTGCCGCTTCTCCAACCTAGCCGATCAGTGAGAAAGAGAACACCAAATAAAAAGCGTTCATCACCTGAACAGGTATATCTGAGGGGGTTATGTACAACAGAAGTGGCAGAGTGAGGCGTTAGCCGTCATGGCTTAATGCCTCACTCCGCCACTTCAGAAACGCAAGGCTGCACCATATTTACAACAATATGGTGCAGCCTTGCATTTCCACCTGTGCTGGCACTACACTCAGCCGAGTAATGCCAATGCAGGTAACTTTGCACCATAATGCGGGCGCGCCCTTTCACCATTCACTCTCTTAGACTCTTTTATTCTTTGACCATATAAAGTGACAAAGTGCATCAGGGTTTCAAAATGACTCAATATAAATTCAAATGCAAATGACATGTCTTCAAATACGAACAGAGCCCGTCGAATCCTGATCGGGGAATCAATTCAAAAAGATTTCCAGACCAATCCGAAATACAACCATGAATAATCCACTCAGTAGGAAAAAACCACATACCCACTCCTCCCAAGGTCTCCACTGGTCGCATTCTCGTTGGGCCGGTGTTTCGGAGCAAAGGCTTACCCAGCTGTTCCCATGGATTCCCCGGAGTGAATCTGGCCGAGCGAGCACTCCAGGATTCGCAGGGCACCAAGTATTATTCTCAAAACAAAATCCAAAAAGGTGTCTGCCCGAGCAGCCCCTGCACTGCAACGTAAGACCCTTTGATTCCCTTGTGGACCGGCTTCCCCTACCACCTTCAAAAAGCAGACTGCTATTTCCAAATGTACACTTCTTACAAGCATCCATTTCCAAGTTTCTATTTCCAAGTTTCTATTTCCAAGTGGACACTTCTTCCAAGTGTCCGTTTCCAAGTTTAATCAAAAGGTTCACTCACCTGGTGGCCGATACCGACTTCTCCACTGCCGATTTCTAGACAGACCGACACAGTCTGTATTTCTCCCGGGTTAAGCCCGTAGGACTCCGGCGTAGGGTCTTCAGCAGCTGGGAGGGATACTGGGCTTGAGGGCGGACTCTCCAATTGTCTAACCGCTAGTGGGTGTTTCAGATCAAAATACTTCTTGTCCACCCACTCGACCAGAACTCCTCTCTGTCCCTTCTGCTCCTGTTAACAGGAGGGGACGACCCTATCACGGAGTTCCGGCGGAGTCGCCAACTGAAGGAATCAAAATTTACAAAACCGTACTATACTTACCAATAGCCCATATATCATAAAGGAGTAATAAGGCAGTCGGCAATGGAGAAGGTCGAATTGTTTATTCAATCAAATACAGGGCCTGACAGGGGAGCCTCAGTTTACACGACCCATGGAGGTGCGTAGAGGAGACTGACGAAACACAAATGATACAAAGCATATATACGTTTTCACACATTCGGGTTAACACCCTACAAGGAAGAACACAAGTTGTCAGTTAGCCAGCAGGAAACCCCATATAAGACACTTTCTAATTGTCAGTGGCTAAGCTAAAAGCTATTCTGGGGGCAGGTCAGTTAGGCGCCCTCTCATCTATCTTAAACCTGGGGAGTACAGGAACGGGCCCTGCTAGAATGTGCGCATCCCACTAGAAAGGCAGGTGCGACCTTGGTTTTCCCTGAGCTACACACAAAAGACAAAAGAAGCAGACTGTGCAATTTAGCATGGTTTCGTACCACAAACTGAATCACGTGACTTCTAGGAAACCGTACATGAATGAAAGGAAATGAAACAGAGTGGCCCTGGCTATATCAATAGGTCTGGACGGGCCTCTATGAATCTATCATTAAACCTACATATATCGTCTAATACTTTGCGGTTATTCATACTTATATACGGTTATATGGTACATAGTGGGCCACTCATGAATATACATAATTTTATATCTCAACAGAATTTTCCACTAAGCGCCAAGAAACGGCTGATAAACGAGTGCTCAATAAATGATATTTATCAATATCTGTCACTCACGTTGCTTGCCCCTCTATTATAACATATTTATTAAGTGGATCCCAGTACTTATTTAAACATTTTACTTTTGCTAACAGTTGTTTATGGGTGCCTTAACAAACAATTTAATTTGTGAGAGAACTGGATGAGGTGAAATTTTAGGGTGTTGAAATTTTAGGGTGTCGAAATTGTGGATTATGATTTGCTCCTAAAACTCTTGGTAGCAGAAGATGGTTGGAATTAGAAAGCACCTCTTCATGCCAAGAGACCCCCTTTAGGTTTTTATTTGGTCCTTCACCCCCTTCCTGGTAATAAGTGTGTATTATTGCAGTGGAGATCCCAGTATTGAGATTTTTCCAAGAAGTCTGGCTTGCAGTGCTGTTTTCAAATAATTTAGAGTGTAAGTATGAATATGGCAGTATTTTTTGTGAAACAGCGAGTCTTCTGAGGTTTTCGTGATGCATTACTGAATGTTTTGTGATGGATTGTTATTAGGGGTGGGCGGAAGTCGTGTAAGGGACTTACACAGAGAGGCACAGAGATTGAACAAATCTCCAGATTCTCCGCATAGTTCCGTAACACGATGCCCGCCCGCCTCCCGCCCGCAGTATTAAATTACATTAAAAAGCCTTAAATATAGCATTTAAAATAAAAGTTACCTTATCGGCGGCGCATCCGTGTCCATCGCGCCTTCTTCTGGGAACTGCGCATGCGCGGGAGCCTACGCAAGCGCATTCCTCACCAGGGATGCGCACGCTCAGTTTCCCTCGCATGCGCTCAACCTAGGACTCCTTTCCCAACATTCTAGCAGCACTCCCCTCCGACTACTACATACTGTCACACAACCGGACCCCTGGGAAGCTGGGTCGCCATAATCCACAAAAATCACAAGTTCACCACTATGGCTTCCCTCATCCTCCCGGAGGTCGAGAACATGGTTGTCAAACTCGACACGGACACAGGGTCCTTGGGGTAGTGCCCCTCTACCGACCCCCTCAAGCAGAGCCCACCTTCCCTATCTCACTAAGTGAACAAATGGCCACTCTAGTAGTAAATCTTGATAAGGTTCTCCTCATCAGAGACCTGAACTATTGGTTCAATGATGTCTCGGGTGGACCCCATGCGGCCGAACTCTCCGAGCTTCTATCCAACTTGATCCTGGCCCAGCATCTACACACCCCCACTCACGAAAAGGGACACACTTTGGACCAAATTTGGTCCCATAATCTCTCACTCTCAACGCCCATAATCATTCCATGCATCTGGTCAGACCACCTGATACAATTCACAACCACTATCAGTGGCTATAATAAGCCCATTTCCTCGGCGGGAGTCGTAATTAGGAAGTGGAAATCCCTAAACAAATCGGATTTCGTCAACACTTTGGAGAGCTCTCTACCCAACTTCCGCCCTGACGTCAATTCCATGGAAGAGAAGATCTCTGAGTGGCTATCGTCGGCAAGCAACACTCATGTCCCTCTCACCAAATTTTCCCGGGCCCGCCACTCAGACGCCCACAAATGGTTCACCACCGATCTTAAAAAACAAAAACTTGAGCTGCGCCAAATAGAGAGAAAATGGAGATTAAGATAATCCACTGAAGACAGGGAGCAATTCTCCAAAGCTCGCAGAGAGTATAAAAAAGCCATCCTGACCACTAAAGCGGCTTACTTCTCTTCCAGAATAATAAATGCCCACAATAAATCCAAAGAAATGTTCAAGATAGTGAACGACTTGTGCAATGATGAGAGAACTTTGCCTACTCAGACCCCCACTCAAGAGCTCTGCAACTCCCTGAATACCTATTATCTGTACAAAATCTCCTCCATCAAAACCAGCCTCCCTAACACTACTAGCTGGGAACCACTGAATGATATAGCTAGTAACCAATACACACTAGATGCCCTTCAACCTATCTGTCCCAAAATACTGTTAGAGCTAATGACCCATGTTAAATCCGGTTCACCTAACGTCAGTTGTCCACCTCATGTCTTAAAAGACATCTTTACTGTCTTGCCTCAGAGTGTACTCCCCCTTCCTCAATGAGTCACTCGCAAAAGGCAATGTCCTTAGTGCCTTCAAGAATGCAAAGGTTGTTACCGTTATTAAAAAACCGGAGGCCAACCCCACAAACCCCTCTAATTACCGCCCTATCTCTCTCCTTCCCTTCCTGTCCAAAATACTGGAGGACCATGTGGCTAGGTGTCTGTCAACCTTCATTGAACGTTCTGCCTACTTAGAGCCAAACCAAGCTGGCTTCCGACCAGCTCACTCAACTGAGGCTGTGATCCCTGCAGTCCTTGACACACTCAGAGCAAACGCAGACAGGGGTGACCACTAGGCCCAGGTGCTCCTGGACTAGTCGGCCATGTTCAAAACGGTCAACCAAAATATCCTGTTGACCATGTCGAGAAGGCTGGCCTGCAAGGATCCGCACTCTGTTGGATCAAATCTTTCCTTGCTAACCGCACTCAAGCAGTAAGGCTTGGAACTTTCACCTCCCCCAAGCTCAACTCCACTTGTGGAGTTCCACAGGGCTCCTCTCTGTCCCTGCTACTGTTTAATTTATATCTCAGGCCCCTGATTCATTCGTTAAAAAACAGAAAGATCACAATTTTTTAACTACGCTGATGATCTTCAGCTTATATTCCCACTAGGCTCCCCTGACTCCTCGGCTGAGTTTCAGGCGACCATGCTTCACATCCAGTGCTGGATGGACATGAACCACCTGAAACTCAACCCAGGCAAGACAGAACTAGTACTTCCTGGGCAGAGCGAGATTAGCTGGGGCCCGCATTACTGGCCAGCGGAACTGGGGCCTCCTCCCACTCCCTCCCCCTCTGTGAAAAGCCTAGGGGTTACTCTTAATGCCGATCTTTTGCTTAGAGGACAGGTGGGAGCGGTGATCTTCTCCAGCTTCTACCAGCTACAGAAAATCAAGAGAATTGCCCATCTGCTGACTCACTCAGCTCTCATACAGGTGGTGATAGCTCTGGTACTCTCACGGCTTGACTTCTCGAACTCAATCGACCTCGGTCTGCCATTAGGTCTACTATAAAGACTACAAATTGTTCAGAACCAGGCAGCAAGACATATCCACAAACAGCCTAAATGGCTGTCAGTCAGACCCGGACTGTTGAAACTCCACTGGCTTCCGATGGCCCAACGGGCAGCCTTTAAGACTAGATGCTTAGCCTGCAAGGCCTTGCACGTTAACAGCCCCAGATTCATCAGTAGCATGATCACAAAGTACGCACCCCCACGTAGTCTCCAGTCAGCCCACCTCCACCTGGTAACCATTCCTTCCTTCAAACGGGAATGGCAAGGAGGCTGCCGCTTCTCCAACCTAGCCGATCAGTGAGAAAGAGAACACCAAATAAAAAGCGTTCATCACCTGAACAGGTATATTTGAGGGGGTTATGTACAACAGAAGTGGCAGAGTGAGGCGTTAGCCGTCATGGCTTAATGCCTCACTCCGCCACTTCAGAAACGCAAGGCTGCACCATATTTACAACAATATGGTGCAGCCTTGCATTTCCACCTGTGCTGGCACTACACTCAGCCGAGTAATGCCAATGCAGGTAACTTTGCACCATAATGCAAGGGTGTCTGAGTGCAGGGGAAGATTGTTAATGTACAGGAAGGTCCTCCTTTCTGCACTTAAACAATCTCGACATGCCATTTTATCACGTGTGCTGCTTAATGCAGCACACAAAATATATTTAAAGATTGTCTATGTGCAGGAAGGGTCACCTTCCTGTACATAACCAGTCCAAAGCATTTTGCTTTTTCCATGTGCGCTGCACACATGGAAAAAGCAAAAACGATGAGAAATAAAGCTTTTCTCCTCGTTTCGCCAACTTAAGACCAGATTTTCCCTGGTCTTAAATTAAAATGCATTCTGGGCCACACCCTGTCAAATGCACAGACCAATTGGACCTACCTCCAGCACCATGCCCTTATGTCTTAGTGCTAGCCGAAGCTCATTCTTTAAAGGAATCAGAGTGAGAATCCTGGGCGGAGTTCAGAAACAAAAGTGTGGATTGGCATTCTAAGCATTAACACTTTAACCCTGCAAATACACATGAGATAATAATGGTGCAAAGGGTGGGTTGGGTGGTCTGGTCAAAGAAAGACATTGTGTGGGACTGTAATGAGTTGAATTTTTGCAGACATCGATCTGTAAGAAATTTGTTGAGACCATGGAGACCTTTCGCGAAATTAACACCAGCATAGGGTCACTCCCATTAGGGTACTTGTACAAACCCAAAGCACTAAATATGCAACTATGTTCTTACAACCAATGTAATTCCTTGTCACAGTTTGAACAAAGTATCAGGTTCGCTGCTTTAAGCAATCTTTATGGGTTGGATTAACTGGAGCCTAAGGCAGTTCCTTTACTTGAACCACCAAACAAACTACCCCTACTTGTTACCTTTTCTGCCCTTGTTTTAGATAATGGTGTTGCATCCTCAGGTGATCTCTAGGTTGAGCTCCTGTCAATACTAACTCCATCCACTGAGGTGACTTAATCACACAGTTTGCAGGAGGTCCATAGTTTGATGATAATATCTTGAACCATTGCTTGCTTAAAAGGTAAACTGTCTCAAAAAGGATTGGCATTGACAAAGCTGATACGATGTTTCAAGAGACTTGGGACTGAACAGCTTTTATATCCCAGCATAGAAAACTCAATTTGGCAGTATTATGTTAGGGTGGCAGGTGACACAGCTAAATATTAATTCTAAGGATATCCTGGGGCTTCAACTTGGGCTGTGGAATGACAAAAATGTATTCTTGTATAATGTATACAAAATGAAAAACCTGCATCTGTAAGCTCAGAGGTGTGACTGTTCCTAGTAAAAATACTGCTATTATATTTAGGGGGATTTTAACATATACTTTGATCCTGCAGTATTAATCAGACATACACCTTGCGACAAAGATGTCAATAATGGCATCCCCAGCAGCAAGGGGCTTGTATATCAACCACCTCCAAGGTTGCTCTACAATTGATAGATATTTCTCACTCATGCCAACTGAGAACATGCAATGGCAATATCTCTCCGTACCTTTAGAGGCAGCCTACAGTTAGAAGGGAAATACCAGAAGCGACATTGACTACTGTCTCCTAGACTTCTATCCACTCTGTGAAGTAGTGTGGCTCACCGGTTAGAGGCGGCAGACCCGAGAGCGGAGGACGGCCCGGGACCAGGGTTCGATTCCCGGCGCGTCAGGTTTCTGGACCAGGGTCAGCGTACTCGATAATTCTCTCGCCTCAGTGCCCACTCTGATCAGCGATCACACTCGGCAACTCTGGGCATTAGCTTGCCTCATCTTCACTTACGGCCCCACCAGACCGCCAGGGATGCCTGGTCTCACCCTGGAGATACCCATTAAGGGACCATCTCTCAGGGAAGCCAGGAAGGGTTTCGCAGCGGTCGAAGCGCCTTGGGACCCTCCGGGTAAGTAGTGCGCTATATAAATGCCTATACATACATCCATGGCCTACATTGACTGATATAAAGACTGAGAATAGTTATGAATGCGACCACTTTCCCCTGCTCTCAACTCTTGACGGCAGTCTTTTTCCAGCAGTTTTGGCCAAAGATTGACCCAAAGGGGCTTTTGCTGTTACTAACAACTGGAGAATTGTCAGATGGGATTCTATTGCTTCCAGTTCTGATGCTCTACACCAAGTATATACCAATTTAGGCATCAATGAGCAATCACGTTCTCACTCACCTTAATGTAATGAGGCTCCACTGCGATTGTATCACCTCAAACATGGCCATTTGTTTTTACCAAGACTATGGCAAATGACAATCATGCTCATACTGATAATCACTCTTGGTATAATAAAGAGAGACCAAAACCACTCTGGTGACACCTATCAAAAAGGGCCAACAACTTTTATTCCAAGAAGCAAGAACCAGGTATAAATCAATCCTCAAAAGTGCCAAGAGGACTTGGGATACTTTAATTTGGGGAGCTGTCTTAGATGCCATGCAAACTTAAATTCACGCTACCCTTTGTGCACATATTCAGAAAGGGAAGTAAGTCAGATACAATGAGACCTGAAGCTAACATCTTATCTATGAACTGGGTGGTCCATTTTCACTCTCTTTATGGTAAAGGCAACCTAACCAACATTGAGCAGGATTTGCCCTCCCAGAAGGAGGTCCCCAAAGACCAATTTCACAGCGGGGTCAAGATTCTCCCAGGCCCGGTGAGAGTTCCCAATGATGAAGTAGCATTTATCCTGGTGGGAAAACAGCTGGCTATCTCTGAATAAAAAGCTGGAAAGGCCCCCGGGCCAGTTAATCTGTTTAAATCTGTGCCGATATATAAATCGTATCTGTAATGCTTTGCAGCAGATGCACCTAACCCAGAGTCCTGGAATGGAGTAGAAAAAGTTCCTTATACAAGAAAGGAATGAGATTGGTTCCTGCAAAAGAGTGACCGATAAGCCTGATAGATATAGCCCAGAAGATCTTCTGCACACAAGTCCCGTGCCACTTAACCTTGGCTGGAAATAATAACATTTTGTCCCCTTTTCAGACAGGAATTCACCCAAAAATAAGTACAGTAGAACACATTTTGAGTTTCTTCAAGCTGAGGTGAAAAACTGTAGATCTAAATGGAGGGAGCGTTTACATTGCATTCGTTGACCTCAAGACTGGCTGGGTAATGGTAACCAGAGACAAACTCTGGGCAGCCTTGAGGGACATGGGTATCCCTACTGTACTTCCAGAAATTATTGTCTGATGCACACCAGAAACTATGTCCAAGTAGGATGGGGCCCCAAGGGCAAATTAACAGACCGCATCCCAGTAGACAAGAGTGTAAAGCAGCAATGTGTCCTTGCCCCAGCACTTTTTTCAACTTTTTTTATTAACTGGGGTATCACATTTCTAATGAATGTGTAAATTACTCCCCGATTCTGGGTAGTGTTAAGATTCCGGCACCTTTATTTGTGGAGGATACCTTCCCTAAATAGTGTCACAAACCCATAAAGGCTTGGAAGAACTATAAGAAAGATGTAACCTATTTTCTACCACTAATGGGTTAGCTATAAATGCTGATAAAACAAAATGGATGGCTATTCATCCCCACAAACATTTCCGGGGAATAGTTAGTTTAGGTGGAGTTTATCTGGAGAGAGTCTCAGACTCTGATTTCTTGGGTATACATTTGTCCAGTACCAGTTCATGGAATAGCCAGGTTGTCAAGAGTGGGCTGATTCTTAACCATACAGCTGCCACCATGTTGAATTTTACTAAAAATGCTTACTTTGAACCAATGCCCCCATTACTAGAAATCTAGAGAGCCCAAGCCATGGCTGCAGCTTCATTTGGCTCTGAACTATAGGGTCATAACAATGCCAAATCACTGGGGATTGCTGAAAATAAGTTTCTGATGACAGCGCTTAAGACTTCTTCGATGTATGACAGGCTTTTTCAGAGTGCACTTAAATGTTCACCAATTAATGGCACAGCAAGGTTAAAACCAATCTTCTACTGGCTGTGACTATGGATGGTTCTGGAGCTGGAATGCTTGCGGAATGGCTTAATGGATGTTCTCCTAACCTCCAGGTGTGTTAATACTTTGCAGTGGCTAAACTAGATTAAGCAATCTCTCTTTGCACTGGGTGCCTCTTATCTTTGACAATGCTCAGAGCACATCTTTGCTTCTTATGTAAAAGGGGTCAGCGATGCTTTCTGGACAAACGAATGGAGGAAGGTATCGACATCCACTAGCAGTGGTGGTTGATCAAACTTTTTTCTGTGCCACTAATGTGAGCCAAGATTTCAAACCGATTTGAATGAGATTGACACTCCAGTCACTAGATCTTTGTATATACAATTCAGGGTGGATACTCTGCCACTCGCATCTTTCACCTGTAAATGGAGTATTCTCTCAGAGAGTAGTGCAGCTTGTCTGGCCTGTGGAGCAGTACACGTGACAGATGCCCACCTGCACTTCTACTGTCAGGCATACACCAGACATGAAAGACGCTGGATAGTACACCTGTGTAGACTTCTTGGAATAAGGCTCCATAAACATGCTCTGTGCATCTGCAGGATGGACACGGGGTCTTGTGTGGTTTTTCTATAGCCATATTCTTAGAAGCAATCTGGCCTATTTGTGCTAGGATACTCATGTAGCTGTCAGAAGCTAAACACCGAGTACATGAATTAACTATAATTATGATGCTGCCTGACTAATAAACATAATTTATAATCTTATAACAAAACAATGGTTTTACGTAGTTCTGTTTTTGAAATTGTGTATTATTCTTACAATTGATCTCATGCACAGATTTGATCTAATCTACACACTTTTAACATTATGGCTCTTTTTTCTGAAAATATTAGAGTGTATTTATTTGAGGAGTCTCGTCATAATGTGTTTTCTATTCTATATTGTTTTTATGGTCCTCGACCAAAATAAAGTATAGAAATACATGTTAAAGGAATAACATGGGCACTTTATGCTTTGAGAGGTCATGTCAATCTATGGTGACATCATTACATTTCAACAATTCTTATTTATATCTGTAGCTTCTTGCTAATTTTTATTTGAAAAATATACTATGACTGTAGATATGTCAAAAGAAATGTCAACTCTGTACTGCAAAAGTAAACATGTGAATAATTAGCTTTAAAAGTGTTACTAAAACATTGTTCAAGAAGTTGACAGTGGGTCTGCTCCAATTGCATCTACATTTCAAATTGACTTATAACTGTAGAGCAGTGCTACCATTCTCGTTTTACAGGTGAGTAGAGAGATAATAAAAAATGTTAATGCAGCATTATATAAAATCTGTATACAATTATAATAGGATTCCATTTATTACACTAAGGGACTTATATGCACGACTCTTGCACCGCCGGTACGTCACTTTTTATATGGGAAAAAGTGATGCACCTGTGGTGCAAGGGGCTTGTAAATACGCCCCTAAGTCTGCTTGCTGCTGCACTAGCTGCAGCATAGATATTGTGTGTTGTGCAAATCTGGCATCCAGCTTCTTTCAGTGGTGTGTTCCCTTCTTCGCGGAAGGGGGCAGAGGTAGCACACCATCATCCAAGGAGTGAGGCGGCACTCTTCCTCTGATTCTGCTGTACCGAGGAGGTGGGGTATCCAGGATAGTGTCTTTTCACATCAGGCCCTGTGGATGTAATCCACATGGACATAGAACATCTCGGGATGGGTCCCATGTACATCCCATCCCCTATGAAAAGTGAATTGGATATGCCAACCTCCAAACCCTAAGCTCTAGGTTACCCACCAGTTCTGCCTAGGGGAGAAGGATTTCTTCCACATTTTCTATGGTGACATTGGGCCAATCTGTATGAAGAGGGTGTTGTTTTGCTCATGGTGGTGAGATCCAGCCACCAGGATCAATCCTCATAGGTCCTCAATGCAGGTGCATCCCTCTAATGTCACTTGGAGGGTACAAGGGAGCACGCACTCAGTCTCTAGATGACAGATGGAGTCAAAATTGATATTCTCAGAGGGGTTTGGTGCTTTCTCCTTCCAGCTGGGCATTCTTTAACTGTTGTCACTCCCAGGTCCAGTGTCTCTTCTTTTTGCATTGGTTCTTAATTGAGGTAGTCAATTTCTGTAAAGTGTGCACCTCAGACCAAGATCCTCGGGCCACATAATCAGGCCACCCCTGTCCTAATCCCACAGCATAGCATTCGGGGACTTTTAAAGATGATGACTTGAAATGGTATATGGAAAGACCTTCCCTCTGAACCTCAGCTTGCCTCTAACTGACACAACTGCCTGATCCCTTCTGACCAAAAAAATGGGAACACCTCCTGTGTTTAGCCTCAGAGATATAGCCTTGCCCTCTGTTTCAGTGGGCTTGTCATGGCCATATGTAGTGGGAAAACCTAATTAGCACGAGTAGATTTCTCCCCCACTCCTTCATTTCCCATGAACAGGTATATGCTCAAGTACATGTCTCTATCGTGTGGGGAGGCCTTGGATCCTCCCGCTGCCCAGCAGGGTAAGCAACTTGGCTCAGTAGGGGGGGGTATGAGTTGGGCCATTGAAGTACGATAATCCTTCAAGTGCCGTGAGAAGCACAGATATCACAAAGCCGACAGTGGGTCAGCACTAGTGTACCTGTTGATCCTAAATAAGGACACCTGACTGATATCTCTAGGCCTAAGTATGGTAAAACTATGTGTTGGCACAGATTTCACCCATTAGGTATATTTCAATGAGTGAACAGCCTTTTCAGTGATCAGTTGAGATGAACACTATGTATACAAAATCACATTTAAAGCCTATACCAGGTCAGCCTAAATCCTTGAAAGGTCCCTTCTACGACAGGCTAGTTATGTGCAGAGGATGTTCCGAGCTAATCAGTGGTCTTACATGCTCAGCCTGTACACATGCTCACATATAACCAGTCCAGATCCTCCTACTCCTCTTCACAGCAATGGACCTTATCTTAAAAGGCAGACACTGCCTTTTGGTACTATCGGTCCAATACCACAGAATTTAAGGAGTGAGACTTAGTGAGACTCACTCACAGCAACAGTTCAAAACAAGATAATCAAAATGTGAAAAATTCTGGAGAATGAAATGGGCAGAACCCAATTCCTACACAGGGCTTATGCTTGTATTTGATTAAGCAACCTTGTGATGTTCTATTTATGTGTTGTTGGATATCATTATATATATATATATATATATATTGTTAGTATTAGTATTATTATTAGTATTATTAGTAACATTATTATTGCTACCTGCAAACCGAGGAATGCAAGTAGGAAAAATGCAGAATTCCAAAATTTGTATCAGCCATGAGATGAGGCCCTTCAAACCAATAATACTACAAACTCTATACAAACTCTATACTACAATATTTACATACATTGAGTTTCAGGGGTGCCCCTGACTTGAAAATGCTTTTTCACTTTACACAGAGCCTTTCTAGATCATGAGATGGCCATCTATATAACAAAGTATGAGAAAAGGTGCGGAAAGCTCCGTCCCTGTCAAACAGCGCACTTGTGTATAAAGTCCCTAGGGCTTCTCAGAGTAGTAACAAAATAATAAGAACATTTATCTCAAGATGTCAAACATGTAATCAGTAACATTCTGATTTAATTCATTCCTTTACTGAGCCAGATTTCCAACAATGAAAATTGTCGATTCAATAGAAACCAAGAATCCAAAATTAACACATAAGTAGTGCGAAATCATATATGTTAAACCTCAATTTAGGTTTTTAACAACATTTTAAACATAAACCCAATGAATTTGGGGTACAACCCTTCCGCAGGGGCATAGCATTTATGTGTACTTTCAAAATCTGTTCTTGAGCATAATAGCCACTTGCTTGAACAAGGAAAAAAAGTAAATGAAACTCTGTTAGTGATGCTCTATCAGAAACAATGAAAAAAATACTGGACATCAGTGCTTGCAACCACTATCAAATGTTGAGGAATGTGATGCATGCAACAAAAGAAACAGCACCCAATGAGTGCATGAAGCAAAGAGGAAAAATTGTGCAGAATAAAACCATGTATCAAACTTCCTAATAGCAGTGCGTAAAAGGCAGAAAGATAAGTCGACCTGGGGAGAACTCCTCTGTGGTGTTAATAAGAACTGAACCAACCACAAGGATGTTGACCGAGTGCCCAAAAATATCTGTAGAAATTTCAAGGATTTACCTCAGGAGTTCGAAGGGATATTATGGTAATACCGAACTCCCGGCAGAGCATATCTATGCCTAAGTGAGAAAAACAGAGTATGAAAAATGGAGTATAAAAACACGGCTACGCATACAATAAATGTGTACCTTACATGTCCCCCAGTGAAGGCAAAAGCAAGTCTTACCTGTACCGATAAGTATTCAGCCACATACTCAAATAATGTAAAAAATTACTCCTGTGATCTAATTGAAAAAGAGACCAACTATTAGATCATGATTGAAAAAGTGTCTAAATTCACGTATCAGAGTTAAACTGACCGACTTTCTCGTCATAGAAATGCGACTGGCTCTGTGGTGATGTCAAACGTGATAGTGGGGACCCAGGGGGACCTTGGCGCGAGCCGGTTTCCCCCTGGGGTGACACGCCCGGTTGAACAATCACACAGCGCGATAGGTAGGCAGGCTTGGGGGCGGGGCTTAGTGTAGGAGCCTGAGGAGGTGCTCGCGGCAGGAACATTTCCTGTGGAGATTCAGCCGGCATTCTCGCGTTTGACCCACCCACCCATCCCCCTTTTTTCATTATTTAGTTGTTTTATGCATTTTTCAAAAAAATAAAATATATATTTACAAGTCACGTTAGGACAGGTAGCAGTTTTATCCTTTTGATATTAGTAGGCGCTCTTTGGGGGGTCTGGATATTCTGGAGCAGGCTTATCTTTTCCCTCTGGGGTGGGGGGAGGGTAGACGGAAAGCTTGTTATGAAAATATAGAGAGGGAAAAAGGAAAGGATGGGATTTGTACAGTATGTGGGGTATTCTTTATGGAGTATTGTTTGGAAAGATTTTGAAGCAATTTATGATAAATGTTTGAAATATTGAAATGAGGAATTGTTCTGTAATAACTTAGTTATCATTTTAGAAGTGTTATTTTATCTGCTTACCTGTCTTAATAAAGTGACCTTTTTGCTATGTTAAAATGGTGTGGATTGTTGTTATTGAACGACGGCTCTTTGGAGCTCGTAAGAAATACGTGCGTAAGACGTCAGGAAACACCATGTGATGTAAACACACGATTGATATGCTTAAAGTTATCTGCACGATTGTAGAATTTATTCAACCGTAACGAAACTTTATGAACAAAACAGCTAGGTGATAAGTGAATATATTGTAAATACTTGAGTGAAGAGCGGCCGATGCGAGGTTCGCTGCTAAACAGGAGGCTCATATGGCATGTGGGATAACCTGAACAATGTGTATTGTTTAGAAGTCAATGCAAACCCAGCGGTCCCTATGAAGGATTGAAGATGTGCAACCATGCAAGTCATCTGTTGGTAAATTAAATAAATCAGATGGATACATGTGCCGAAGGCACTGACAAAACTGCAGAAAAAGGAGCCGATGGGTACTCCATGGTGGATAAGTGATGTGGGTGAGCGGTGTATTAAGTGAGTTCAAGTCCAGATGTACAACCATACAGAACATCAAGCACTAAAAATCCTTTACAATACTGTTATCAATTTTAAAAAGCAAAGCATTTCATAATGGTCATTTAGACCTTTTGGGATGATCATATCCAGATATTTTATCCAGAACGTTTCAGGAGGGGCTAATAATGTGTTTGTGTCTATACCAGCTCTGTCCTTTATGCTTTATGAAACGGTGAAGCAAAGTTGTGGAATAGTGTGTGGTGTGTCTATCTAGTGCAAATAAACAAAAGAGGGAGTAAGAGAAGTAGGATTCTTACTCCACAGGCTTAGTTACATAAACAAAAGGAATCCTACTGAAAGTGTTTAGAAAAGCGTTTCCCACAGTGATGTGGGAGCACTTAGTGTTTTTTAAAATACCCCTCACACACCAAAAGGCCCCTTGGTGTCATGCTTCATCATAGGGGTCTTCGCACCCTTCTAGCGGGATGCGGCGTGCTACAACCTACGACTACGCGGGAGCACTTGAAGTAATGACTATGTGTGGAGCGTGTGATGCAAGTGGTAGGGATATCTATGTGAGTGGTGGGATTTAGTGAAGGATTAAAAAGATACCTGGCTCGTGAGTATAATGGAAAAAACTTTATTCATAACCCCGGGCTGCTACTACTAAAAGAAGTGAAGTGCGAGGGTGGACCTGTCGTGTTAGTGGACAGTCGATATGTTTCGGAGCTTGTGCTCCTTCTTCAGGACGGGGGCACCACTTCCCCACCTTACTCACGTTTCACTAATTTGTAACAAAACTTTTTGTGTAAATAACAAAAAGTGAAAAATTCAATATGTGTATAAAAAATACAGGCTATAATGTGCCTACAGCGGTTTAGTTCAAGTTCAATGCAAATTGCATGACCTGAGAAAGAAAAAGAAAAAGTTGGTCACCCTGGTCATGGGTAGCTCATACAGGTGCAGTCACCTGGAACAGACCATTTGCTCAATTGGCCCTGTAAAAGAAAACTGACAAGACATACAACATATAAAAAACACACTCTTTCAAAAGGATGTAAAGGAAGTTGTGGTCATACTTAATATGTATTGCTTGCTTGCTTCATGAGCACTCAAGAACATCTGGGGGTGATTGCTATGTGCAATCTAAGTAGAGAAACAATGTAGGTTTTAATATCGTTCATTACTTACTTAGTCTTAGGAATGCTTGTGTTGCAAACTCTATACTCACAAACTCAGGATGAGTTGTCCTCTGTCTTACCCCATACGCTGCTCCGTCGGACTGAGTTAGAAAGCCCGCGGTGAGTGGTATTTATACCCGGTTTCCAATTAGTGGTATGATCTCATTAACCTTAAGCGGATGTAATTGCGTGCCCAAATAAGGGTAATCCAACTCTAGATAGTAAATTGTCAGGTTAATTGTAGGTCCTTATCAGGCAGATCCGGCAAAAAAGATCACTTGTCAGCCCCATGGTTCCGTCCCGGACATGTGCGCAGGCGTGGATAGCATTTACTCCATTGCGCATGCTTAGATCGAGTTTTCAGTATTGTGCATGCGTGAGGGATAGAGGCGTTTCCCTGCGCATGCGTGCAGTACATTGTTCCTCTCGGAAGAATGCTCTTGATACAAGGAATGACTAAAAAAGCTTTACGATTTTATACTTAGCCAAGGGGGAATTTAGAACGTATATTGGCAGGTTCTTTAGCACATGATTGTGTCAATATTAGCCAAGTATTTGGTAGAACCACCAAAAGATCGAAGTAAGAGATCATTGTTACTTCTCTGCACACAATGTCCATCCTCCATTCCAAGGATGGTAATAATATCGTTTTTTGGCAGGTTCTTTAGCACATGGTTATGTCAACATTAGCTTACTGTTTGGTAGTACCACACAAAGATGGAAGTGAGAGATCATTGTTACATCTCGGTACACAGTGTCCATCCTCCATTCCAAGGATGGTAATGATATGTATATGGGCAGGTTCTTTAGCACATGATTGTGTCAACATTAGCCTCAGTAGGATTCCTTTTGTTTATGTGTCTATCTAGTGTGCAGCTAGGCAAGAGTGTCTGTTCCTGTTGTGTATTGTGCTTTTGTGCTCAATTATGCGTGTTTTAATTTTTCGAGAGGTTCTTCCCACATGTGCTAGTCCACACAGACATCGTATGGCATATAAGAATCCCTCTGTGTTGTAGTCCGAGGTATGTTTTAATTTGATGGTTTTGCCAGTGTGAGGATGATGAATAACATTGCCTGTGATTTCATTTCCACATTGTCCACAATGAAAACATTTTCTCATACCCTTGTGTACCGTAGTGGATTATGTGGGTATTGGCGTCAAAAGTTCTTTTAGGTTTTTAGAACGTGTGTGCAAAAAACAGGGGTTTATCCAAAAATACTCCCATGAAATCAGGCTCCTGTTCCAAGATTTCCCTTCTCTTCAATATGATTTTTTTTATTTTGGAAGCCCCCCTGTGAGTGTTTTTAGAATGAATACTTCGCAATTGTTCCTAGTTTTTGTGTTCCGAAGTAGATCTTCACAAATTTTATTTACAACAATTAACTTGCCGTTTTCTAGTATGTCCAATGGATATCCCTGTTGTTGATACCTTTCTGCTTGTGCTTGAATTAAAGTGTCAGTCTCTGAAGCACTTGAAGAAATTCTTTTGATACGGATAAATTGTAAAACTGGGAGATGTATTTTCAATGAAATAGGATGTAAACTGGAAAAATGTACAGCTTTATTTTTGTCAGTAGGTTTTCTGTACACTGATGTTTTTAAACCTGTTGCTGTCTTTCATAGTTCAATATCCAGAAAATTAATTTTGTGGGATTGAATATCATGCGTAAACTGAATGTTGGAGTTGCATTGATTAAGTAGAAACATTTTCATCTCCAGTATTGCATGATTTCCTTGCTATATGATGAGTATATCATCAATGTATCGCATATACATGACTAGGTGTCTCTGCCACTGGATGTTATTCAAAATGTGCTTACGTTCAAAAGACGTCATGTAAGTGTTCGCATACGAGGGTGCTCCTGGAAATCCCATGGAAGTTCAATTTTTTTGTAAGAAATATTTGTCGGTCCATGTAAAATAACTGTGGTTCATTGAAAATTACGGAAGTTCTAGTAAAACAATGCCTTTCACTTCTTCTGACTGACTATTAAGTAATTGCCACTCTACTGCTTCTATACCCTCCCCCGCTGTATTGGAAGAACATTTTTCTACTCAATCAACGCAACTCCCGCATTCAGTTCACACAGGCTGTGCTAAAAGGCAGCAGTGCAAAGTAAAACACCCCAAAAAGATTTGAGGCATAAATATTATAAAATATATGTTTATTATCCTAACAATGTGATAAAAAGATAAAACCAATCCTTCCACCCAAAATTGGCCCACCCCTTTCCCCAAACAAATCTCTCTGTCCTCAACCATTGTACAACCAAAATGTTCTTTGCCCAACAAAGAAGTTCCATTCCAAACCCCCCAAAAATATTTAGACGGGGTAAGGCAAGCACCCGTAACATTGCACTTTTCTAAAACAGATCTCCAATAATACTAGTATCCGTGGTTCCAGGCCCAGCCCTTTTCTTGCCTCTGGATGCTGATGTAAGAAATCAAGAAAATTAAATTAAAAGTGATTAGAGGTACAGTTAATAGTCTCCCCAAATCTATTTTGACAGGGTAAGTCAAGCCCCCGTAACATTGCCCTTTGCTAAATCAGATCTCCTATAGTACTAGTATCGTGGACCTATTCCTAATTTCCTAAGCCTAATCCTTTTTCAAATGTCCTAAATGACATTTTGGTACTTTTGACAAATTGCAAAAAATGACCTTTGCTTCTCATCTCATTCTCAATCTCTCAATCTCAAATTAAACATACTTTGACAGGCCAATTCAGTCTGCATTTTTTCAATGCATAGTTGCATGCATATTTCACATTACTGGGAAAATGTCTGCAGTTGAGACTGTATGAGCTGCAAAACAGAAAGGCACAGAGAAGCGAGAGAAAGTGCTAACTCACAAATAAATACTATCTTAGTGACAGGACAGAGGAGTTTCTGCATGACTTCTTCAATAATCTGCCCAAGTGAGCAACCAACGATTAGGATTAGGTAGTGCCACCGAGCAACTGTCTAGATCATGATCACATAATAATTGTAATATAAACTTAACTTACCTGAGTGTGAGTATTAAGCTTGCTATTTGGGAAAAAATATTAGCATGGACCACAACAAATAAATATTTATCACTCACTGAGCCCAGCAGCAGGTCACTTGGGTCCTTTTCCCCATCCAGCATGTCGGCCCACCAGTGGGTAAGTTGCTGTTGCGTGCACCAGACTCCAGAGATGCACAGTACAGCCCGGCACACACTCCCCAGCACTTCCAATGCTTTCAGGAGCCTTATCCGCTGGCAGGCCTGCTGCTTGCTGCCAGGGTGGAAGGGAGGTGGCGCTGCAACCTCCACCTCAGAAAAAATGGTGCAGTGCTGCCACCCTCTGCGGCGGCACCAACTGTATGTTAGGCAGAAGCTTCAATGGATGTTACGTGGGAGCCTGGCACTGCGTCTCCTCTGGTCTGCCATGGTACTAGGTGGGGGGTAAGAAAAGGAACAGGAAAAGGAAGGAAGACAGAAAAAAATATGAAAGTAAAGCAAAAAATAAAAATATTACAAAAGGCACTCAAGAAACACAAAAAGTTAGAAAAATCATAAAATGCACAAACACAAAGACACACAGTAAGTTAATAAATAAAAATGAGGGGTAGACAAGTTTGAGAGGGGTAGGATAAAAGAGATTAAGAAGGGATTCAAAAGTGGGCCGCAGCACCATAAACAAACAAAATGGCTGTGTCTATGTGAACTGCATGGTGCTATTGGCTCTCAAATTCAGGTGCGAGAAAGCACTTTGTGTAGCGTATGGCGTAAAAAGTCATGCGAACGGGTGTGCAGCGAAGCAGAGTTTGACACAACATGGAGTTCCGTGCACTCTGCAAACTCTGCCCAGACCTAGTCTGCACCTCAAAAAATTGAAAATTGGAAGAGTGGATTAACTAAATGGGCTCACAAAGACAGTCATAATGACACAATGTAAGCAACACAATAAACCAGTAATATATAATGGTAGTACACCATTCAGGAACAACTTAAAAACAGCAACAATAATCACTTTCTCATAATAAATGTGAAATGGGCCATATGTCCTGCATTTGCAAACCTGACTCGCTTGGGTATCCCACCTTGATCAACCGTGGGCGATTACACTATAAACTACATATTGGAAACACCCAAATAAACACTGCCTTATTGCATGTCGCCTTTTGTGGTAAATGTACCTGTTCATAACTGATGATGCTTGGTCCTACAATATAAAATGGGATGTATGCACCTCTGTTAAAAAGGTAGCCTTAATTGTTGACTTTTAGGGTTGGTTATATGTTATTTAATATGGACTGCACTGCACGCTATTTTTCGTAGTCACCAATCTGTAGCTTATAAGAGGTGTTCATGGTTTTATTGAAATACAGTAAATAAATGTAAATAAAAATGTATGATTCTTATTCTTATTCGTATTTTTAATAATAATAATAACAATAAGAATTATGAGATAATAATAAGAATTTGGTTAATATTCTTGTTATTATTTGCCCTCATTTGAAATTTTTATTGAGGTCAATGTTCACCACCGAAAAGCTTTTATCTTTGAGTGCAGAAAAGAGCATTTAAAGTGGAACTGGAGTTTGAAAATGTTACAACTGTAATTGCCATGTTGTTAAGCACTTAAATAAATTGGTAGTTTTAACAATTGAACGAGGCCAAGAGAAGAAAACTGCAGGCATTAAAAAACTGGTGCACTTAGGTTGCTACTGGGCAATCAAAAGTTAGTTTAAAAACATAAAATCAGCAAAACAATTCCGCCTTGGGATAACGTATTGAAAATACCCCCAAAGTTAAAGCCTAACTCAAAACGTTTACGTATATTATTTTAGAGCTTCAGATGTTCTAAGATGTAACCCTATGCTGATAGAATGAGCCTGATTAAGACATTAATTACAGCTAAATTAATTGCTTCTTAAAGTAAATGCAGGCAACACAGAAAGAAATTCAATTAACCTTCTCAAATGGATTTTCAGCATCAAGGGTTTACCATAGCTATTATTGCTATTAGCACAGTTCAGATTTTTATCAGCCAGAAGGTCCCACGCGTCGATAAAGCAACCTACTGGTTTAGATTCATACATACAGTCCTTAAATGGCCACTCACATTGATTAAGAGTCTGTGTCATTTGATCAGTTAACCCTCTGCATTTGTTTTAACGCATCTAATGCAGCTTAATTCTGTTGTCTGGCTACAGACAGTTTCAGTTCAGTGGAAGCCTTGTGTCTTCACATAAGGCACAAAACATAGGGAGCACAACACACAACAGAGCAAACGCTACTGAAGTCATAAAGAAAGGGGCTTTTATTCTTTCCTTCTTTCTATAGCCATTCACTTTTTGGAGATAGGCCTCTTTAAGTATGGGTCAGTGGCAGCTGGCATCTGCTGAGAGTGGAGGGGAGGGCCAGGAGGCAAACAAAAGGAAAAAAAAGCACTACTGATCCTTACGACGAGGAAGAGGTCCTCCTCACTCTCACCGTGTCTGCAGCTGGGACTGCAATACAGGCCCCAGCAAACTCAGTCAACCAATCCAGGACTGCTTGCGTGCTGTTAACCATTATGTGAGCCATGCCCTTATTGGAGGGAGCGGCATCTGTCACCACTCCCCAGGGTACCGGATGCCTTCACTTGCTCTCAACCTAGCTGTCTTCAGACAGCTTGGTTGAGTGGGCGCATGTGTGCCTAGCCGTCTCAAGACGGCCGGTCAAAGACTCATGCACACTTTAAACAAGTGCAAAAGGCAGCCCTCTGCCCACCACTCCTCCCTGCTCACTGAGCAGGCCCTGCCTCGTCCTGACGCTTGCTTCAGGATGGGACAAAAAATTAAATGCTAATGAATTACCTTTTTATTTTTTATCTCTGGGGTTTTGGGTGGCATATAAATGGGACGACACTCCTCCGCTCCAATGGAGGAGCGAGCGGCCTGTGGTTTGGTTCTATGTGGCATGCAACACTATCGGTTTCAACCTATGGCAGTTCATGAATGCCTATTTCTGGTGAGGGTGAAAAAGTTGTTTCTGAATCTATTTATAGACCATATATTCATGGTTAGCAATGCACGCAAACAGCGTTTTGCTAATCACAATATGGCAGATTGCTCATTTGACCAGAAGACTCCTCCTTTCTTCTCCCGATTTTTTCTCTCTGCAGCATAAATCCTTGTTCAATGCTGTTCATCCACAGCAGCGGCACCTATCTTTCTCTGTTCTATGTCTGCCTCTACCTGCAGGCTTCTGCTTCATAACTCTCCTAATCCGTTCCTTTGGACTCTGCTAAGTGTGAGTTGATTTTATTTACACTTACTGAATTAATCATTCCTTGGCCAGTATCATGAGGCTGCTGACTGGAGTGTATGTCTATTAGCACACTTTGAGTCTCTGCTTGCCTTGACCAGTTCCCCTTATATTTCCTTTACCCTCCACATGCAGTACCTAGACTGTAAGCCTGGTGAGACTTCAGTACAATGAGACTTCTGGAATCGTTAAGCAATGCCAGCACTCTACCACTCTGCCCGCACCTTCCTAGACAGGAGGAATCCATGGCAGCAATTCTGAAAGCATCAGCTCAATCACTCCATGTTTCTTAGCACCTACCGATGGTGGCTCCTGGGGTAGCATCCACCGGATGTTCACTCCTAGGGTTCTTTCCGTGGGGGGTTAAGTCCAGGCCTTGGGGTGCTGTTATTGGGTAGTTTAGACTAGGGGTGGGGTTTAGTGGCAGTTGGTTGGCTTTAGGTTTTAAGCTGTGCCAGATGGTTGATGGGGTCCTGGTCTGGTAAGCCCAATAACTTGCACTAAATAGTGTATTTTCCAAAACAAAAGATGTTAGGCAAATGAATGAGTCCATCTATAATGAAACTGCTTTTATAAAGCTCTAAGATACCTCCCGGAGGGAGAAGATCCATCAATGGCTGGCGGAGATCATGCTCTTGCCCATAAGGAGACTGGGAGGTGGCAACCCAATCAAATAAGGCCGAAAGGAGAAGTTTTATAGGGTGGGGGAAGATGCATGCTGTGTCAGGTAATCCACGAACAGCATGGTGACGGGTGAGAGCTGGCAGTGGGCTGCAGAGTGCTTGTGCATGGCCAGTGACTCATGCCCTTGGCCACGGCTGGACTGGGAACACAAACCAGCCATGGCATTTCAGCTGAGCCAGCCCCGGGTGATGGGGAGGATGCTAATGAGAAGTACCGCTGCCGCTTTTGTTACAGGGGGTATTGCAGTATTGCAGCACTGCCTCAAAAACGGCCCCCTGTAACAAAAGCAGCCCCCACAGCTCCAAAACCATCCCCCACCCTTCCAGCCCATTGAGAAAATGTCCAGTGCCCGCTATGGCCAGTCTGGCACTGCCCTTGGCACTCGCAAGTAGAGACTGAGGTGCATGAAAGCAGTGATGACAAAAACACGGCTGTACAGAAGGAAAAGAGGATGGAAATGTTTTAGGCTATACTGATGGGCATAAAGTAGTAATTGAGGCACAAGACTCTGGTTCTCAAAAGTTAAAGAGAGGGATGAGTTTGAGAGAAAATATGAGAAACAACCAAAAACGTCTGCAGGTGAGCTGAAAGGCAGATGGGTATGGGTGAATGTATATATAGGTATGGGTCAAGATGAGTTTATGTAGTAGATGATAGGGACCAGGACCCAGATCTCTCAGGTTGGGGCAACCTGCAGGGCGAGGAGGGGAGGGCACTATAGGATGGCACCAGCTGTACTGAACATTATTCAGACAGGTTACAAGCAACCTAGGTTAACCAGCCTGAAGAGAGGGAGAGGTTTTGGGCAACCATCCCAATAGCGAAGGAGGACAGAAACACCTTGGTGCAGAACCAGTGCAAGGACAAAATTAGTTGGACGTCTTTGATGGTGGAGTCGGTGTAGGTGAGTGTCCTGGTATAAGTGTGTATGAGGTAGAAAGGGAGATGAAGTGCGAACTGGATAATGAAGTAGAGCATGAAGAGTTGGAAGATGGGGAGATTCCACACTGGGAAGACGTCAGGAACACTACAGAGGCACCAAGGTAAAGAAGTGGCGGGAAGACTAATATGTCTCGAAGTAGCACTGTGTTTTAGGTGGGATTAGCTCTGTCCACCCAAGAGGAGAAAGGAAGAAGCTAAAATTGTGCTAAGGAGAAAGGTGAGCGTAGGAGAGCATCCCCAGATGTGACAAAAAAGCTCATAGAAAGTGAGCAACAGTGGTGGAGTAGCTGGAATTGGGGTAGGGGTATGGAGACAGTGTTTTTGGTCAAAATGGTTGGGACAAATACAGTGGATATTGGTGTGGGTGATGACCCATGTCCTGAAGAGGGCAGTGTAAAGGTAGTTTCATGTAAGGATGAAAGAAAAGAAGCAAGCAAAGACATCAGTGGTAAGACTGTGGAATCTGTGGGAAAAACTCAAGAAACAAACGAAAAAGTTGGGGGGGGGACTGAAAAAATAAATAAACATGGGCTTGAAGAAATTGCCTTACGTGGGAGTATTAATGTCTCTGGGGGGCATTTATCTATGCAACAAAATAAAAAATTAGGAAGGTGGAATTTGTACATGTGTATAAATTGTTACACAGAAAATTACAGTAAAAAGTAGGGTCAAGAGAGGTCAGTGTCAATATTTAAATATATGGACACAATTCGAAAGGCAAACATTAATTTTGGTGGGTTTTCCTGGTTGCACTACGTTGAGGAGTTCAGGGCAAGGTTAGTACTAAAATCAGACAAGCCACGGGATGAAGTAGAAGATGTGCTAAACATACAGTGGATATATCCACAAAGACCACCTTCCATATTACATACAGTGAGTGCTTTGGTGGTGCAGTACCGTCCCTTTCAGTGGAGACCCCCCTCAGGAGAGGGAGTGCTTGTGGCAGGGGAGAAGTTTCAAATTCCAGGGCATGCTGCAGTTTCAACGGAGGCCTTTTGCCTAAGGAACCCATGCAAATATAGGCACACTTGAGCAAAATGTGGAGGCAGACATGCAGTTTTGCAGTGTTTTGGAGAGCAGACACATTTCACTAGCAGTGGACTAGGTAGGGGCAGAGGATCATAGCAAGCCAGAAACAAAGGCTTATAGACCAGTTAAGACTGATATCTTGAATCTGTGTCTTTTGTTTTATCCAATAGAGAAGATGCTCTGCTTTTGAAATGGAGGTTTGGAGCAGGCTATTGGTTAGGATATCAGGGCCCCAAGATCAGGAGGTTTGCATAGAATTTGAAATCAGCCAGGTAACAGCTAAAAATAGTGATGGAAAAGTTAGAAAAGGAGGTGATGGAAAAGAGGATGGCATGCCCATTTACATCTTGGCCTGTGCCAGATTTTATGGTTTCCTCACTTGAGGTGGTAACTAAGAAAATTGCAGGAGTACTATGGATGATTTATCATCATCTGTCTTGGCCTGAACGGTCATCATTAAATTACTTAATCGCTAGAGAGTATACAGCAGTTCAATTTGCTTCAGTGGATGTGGCTATGGCCTTGGTGTGAAAGGTAGGAGCTGGGGCTAAATGAGACAATAAATGAGCTTTTCCCTACTCCCTGTTCATCCTAGCGATGTTTCTTCACTGGGAATTCAGTTTGAGAATTAGTTTTATGTCGACAGGATTCTGCTGATGGGCTGTGCGATTTATTGTAAACTGTTTGAAACTTTCAGTATCTTCTCACAGTGGTGTTTTACATTAATGACAGGTCATGAACTAGTCACTCACTATTTGGATGATTTCTTGTTTATTGGTACAGGCATACTAATGCATGCCAAACCTTGCTGCACAGGTTTCAGAGTTTGGCAGATGAGATGGGTTTTCCATTGGCACTGGAGACAATGCAGGATCCAAGTACCTTCTTAGTCTTTTTAGGTATAGAAATGGATACCATTAACATTTTAGCCAAGTTGCCTAGTCAGAAAACTAACAAAATAGTTGCATTGCATGTGAACTCAATATAGCACACATGCTTCAGTTTCGCCAGCTTCAGCTACTACTGGGTCATCTGCATCTCAAATTTCATTTATGGTGATGAAAGCAGGCAGGGTGTTTTGCAGCAATTTGGTTTTACAATGGCAGGATCAAAGTTGTCACATTGAAGTTTGGTTTGTTTATAAAAAGGCTTTAATGGTGTGTTGATGTGGTCAGTGGATGACAACATTGTTTGGTTCGTTCAAATTTTCTCAGATGTAATAGGATCAGAAGTTTTTGGTCTGTTTTGGGAGGGCAGGTGGTGTGCAGAAAAATGGCATTCAAAACTGAACGATGAAGGTAAGAGCATTGCCTTTTATGAATTTTTCCCATTGTTGATGGTGTATGTGGTTGGAGGAAAAAAACTATCAAATGGAACAGTGCCTCATCATGTGGATAGTAGATCAGTGATGGATTTGGCGAATGGTGTAAAGAGGGTAAGGACAAAAGACTGTTGAAACTACAGCTGAGATTTATGCTCGGCTGTTTAATGTTCAACATTGTCTTCTGAGCAAAGTATGTGACAGCTATGGTTAATAACATTACAGATGCAATGTCCTGTTCTTAGTGGGAGAGATGCCATGGTTTGGTGCCTGAAGCAGATTTGAGTATTTTGGAAGTGGTTGAGAAATATGTTGCAGTGAGCACAAAAACACTTACAGGTGACTGTGGGAAGAATTTTATTGGAATTGATGCGACTTGCAGGAATTAAGATGAGAAAAGGTCAATAGTTTTGCAAGAGGATGTTGTGAAGTTTAGGATGTGTAATATTAACAGAAGCATTTCAGCTACCACAATATCAGGAACATTTGTGGGATTTTTTTCCTGCCGTTATGAACCATCTGCATGTGAGATGGGATAGAGAATTTTGCAAAGATGTGCAAAAGAACAGAAGCGTGTACCATTTAGGATAGAACCACTGTTCATGGAGAAACTGGAGTTATTAGCTAAAGGACTTTCAGGGTTTGTTATTCCGTTATTAAAAAGGGTATTTGTTAGAACTGGGGGTCTCTAGTTGGCAGAGGTAGGTACCAATGTCCAAATAGGGACCCTTGCTTCTAGTCAGGACGAGGAGATAACCCTCTTAGATAACCCCTGCTCGCCCTCAAGGTAGCTTGGCCTGAGCAGTCTAGGCTAACCAGAGGCAATGCGTTAAGTATTTGTACCAACACTCACAGTAACACAGAGAAGACACCACAAACTGATTCCACAACAGTTTAGGAAAATAACGATATTTATTCTAAACTAGACAAGACCAAAACGGCAGAAATCCAACATACACAATGCAAGGTTACGGTTTCAAATGAGTTCTTCAGGTTGTAATCAAAGTTCTTTAAGTTACGATCAAATAATCCACAGATGCGTGAAAAGTTCACAGTTGCGTCACGCTGACTCACAGTACCTTTTAGATGCAACAAAGTTCCACAAGCAGGAAGCTGGTGCGGTGGAAACAAGCGATGCGTTACTCCTGAGACCCTGGGGAGGCGATGCGACAGCCCCGCTGCAGCAGCGGGCGTGCGGCGACGAATCCGGCCTGTAAGGGGAGGAAGGCAGCTTGCGTAGATTCCGGTGCGTAGGTTCCGTGGGAAGTCTGTTCTCGCCAAGGCACGATGCGATGATCTCGTAGGGGCTGCGACGATCTCCGGGGCGACGATGCGCAGTCCAGCGGTGACCCTCTCTCTCGCAGCTCCTCGATGTGATGTTTTCTGCGACGACGTTCGCAGCGACGTGATGCGGTCCGCAAACAAGCGGTGCGGTGATCTCACCCAGCGACAGGCTCTGCGACGACACTCGCAGCGATGTTCGATTCCCCTGCACCGGCCTGGTGCGTCTCGCAAACGAAGGGTGCGACAGCCTCGGCAGCGATGTCAGGTGCTGCGCCGATCTCGACCCTCGTAGCGGCGGGGACTTCTCGCACTGTCGGGGTTGCGCTCCGCCAGCGAGCGATGCGACACTTTTCAGCTTCACAAGTTTCTCAGCTTAGTCTCAAGCTTCCCAGCCCGGGTTCAACTTCTAGAGGCCCCACAACTGGATCAAGCACTCTACGAAGGACAGAACTCTCTCAGCAGAGTTCAGGGAGACTGGGGGTGAAGTCCTTTTGTTCCTGGGACTTCGGAAACAGGGAGCCAGCTCTTCTCGGGCCCTTGGAGATTCCTTACAAGACAGGGGACACAGCTCACAGCAAAGTCCTTCCCCTCGCCTTGGCAGCAAAGCAACAGCAGGTCAGTCCAGCAGAGCAACAGCAGGACAGTCTTCCTTCTTCAGAGTCAGCTTTCTCCTTGGCAGAGGTTCCTTCTTGATTTCCAGGATGATCTGATTTTCTGTTGTCAGGGGTCCTGTACTCATACCCCTAAAGTCTTTGTTCTCTCTGTGCATGTGGGCCCTGAGCCCGGTCTGAACCAGTTCTGGGTGGATCCTGAGTACCTTGATGTGCTGGCTGCATCTTTCCTTTCAGAGTGAGGGGCAGAGTCCTCAGCCGCCCAGCAGGAGGTGGAGCCAACCTTGTGGCAGGCAGGCACAGCCCTATTCAGCCCAGGTGCTAACTCCTCCCACCACTCAGGTAGCAATTGCTCCACTCAGCCTAGCGCTGACTCATCCAGCCTCTGGGGCATTCCCCCGCTCCTGTCACTCACAAACCAGACAGTCAATACACAAACAGTCTCAGGCACACAGAAGGGTCAGACCAGAGAACAGCAACTTTCTAAAAGTGCGGTTCTCAAACACAGGATCTAAAAACCACCTTTCCTAAAAGATGCGTTATTAAATTCTGAGTTCAGGGATACTAGATACTTATGTCCTATCTTGTTCCTATGGGAAGAAATGCCGTTAACCACTGTAGCCAGCATCCCCCATGTTAACCTATGGAGCAAGATAACCTTACAATAGTGAACAACGAAAATGGCTGTAACTCACTACCTGAGCATGTCACCTGCACCAGTACATGCTCTACCTTTCACATACACGGCACCCTGCCCAGGGGGGTACCTTGGGCCTTCCATAGGGGTGACTGATGTGCACGAAAAGGGAAGGGTTAGGCCTGGTCAGCGGGGACGCGGACCAGGAGGACATGGCAGTTCTAAACTGCCCGTAGGCGCTGCAGTGGCAGGCCCGAGACACCATTTTAGGGCTACTCCTGTGGGTGGCACAATCAGTGCTGCAGGCCCACGAGTAGCATTTGTCATCACCGGCCCTGGCACACCCAGTGCACTTTACGAGGGACTTTGTGGTGATACAAATATGCCAAACATGTATATCCAATCAGAATAACAATTTATATAGGGAGCACTTACACTCTGGCACTGATCAGCAGTGGCAGAGTGTCCAAAGCATCTAAACCAGCAAAACGAATCCAGCACAGCATCGAAAAATACAGGAGGCAGAGGCAAAAAGATAGGGGTAATCACGCCAAAAGATGTCAGGTCTAACACGTGTCCCCTCCAGCTGAAAGTGGGGAGAACTACCCACCCTCTTGGGAGTTCTCTTCACTAAGGCGGAAAAACCTGGACAGACCATCAGCGTTGGCGTATTCTGTACCAGGGCGGTGTTCCACCGTAAAGTCCATTCCCTGTAGGGAGATGGACCACCTCAACAGTTTTGGATTATCACCCCTCATGTGCATTAACCACCTGAGGGGCCTTTGGTCGGTCTGAACATGAAAGTGAGTCCCAAACAGGTAGGGCCTCAACTTTTTCAGAGCCCAGACCACAGCAAAAGCCTCCCTTTCAATCGCACTCCACTTCTGTTCCCTGGGGAGTAGCCTCCGACTAATGAAAGCTACTGGCTGGTCTCCATTCTCCTCAGTGGCTTGTGAGAGTACTGCTCCCACACCATGCTCTGAAGCGTCCGTCTGAACTATGAACTCACTGGAAAAGTCAGGTGCCTTGAGCACCGGTGCGGTGCACATCGCAGTCTTCAGGGCCTCAAAAGCAGTTTGGCAGGCGTCAGTCCAGTCAACTCTTTTGGGCAACTTCTTGGAAGTGAGTTCTGTCAAGGGGGCGACAATGGTGCCATATCCCTTGACAAACCGTCTGTAATACCCGGTGAGTCCTAAAAAGGCTCTCACCTCTGTCTCGATCTTGGGGGGCTCCCAAGCCAGAATGGTATCAATCTTTGCCTGCAGGGGCGCCACCTGGCCACTCCCCACCTGGTGTCCCAAATACACCACAGATCCCTGCCCTATCTGGCACTTACTGGCCTTGATAGTGAGGCCTGCCTTCTGCAGAGCCTTCAACACTTCGCAGAGGTGTTGCAAGTGTTCTTCCCACGTGGAGCTGAACACCGCAATGTCATCCAGGTATGCGGCGCTGAATTCCTCCAGCCCGGACAGTACCTGGTTAACCAGTCTCTGGAACGTGGCAGGGGCATTCTTCAACCCAAAGGGCATGACACGGAACTGGAAGTGCCCCTCTGGCGTTGAAAATGCTGACCTCTCTTTGGCCCCGTCAGTTAAGGCAATCTGCCAGTACCCCGAAGTCAAATCGAACGTACTGAGGTACTTGGCAGCTCCCAACCGATCCACAAGCTCATCAGCTCTGGGGATAGGGTGTGCGTCAGTCTTCGTGACCGCATTGAGCCCACGGTAGTCCACGCAAAACCGTAGTTCTGGCGGGCCACCGGGGGTAGCAGCTTTCTTGGGGACCAAGACCACTGGGCTAGCCCAGGGGCTGCTGGAGGGCTCAATCACCCCTAGCGCCAGCATCTTGGAAACCTCTTCCTTGATGCTGGCCCTGACCTTGTCAGCTACCCTGTAAAATTTTTGCTTCACAGGCAGACTGTCTCCAGTGTCCACGTCATGGACGCACCAGTTGGTGACTCCTGGGGTCAGGGAGAACAGAGTGGAGAACTGACCCAACACTTGGCGACAGTCATTCTGCTGTTCTGGGGTCAGGGTGGGCGAGAGGACCACCCCATCCACTGACCCATCGTGTTCCTTAACTGACAGGAGGTCAGGGAGAGGATCGCTATCCTCTTCCATCCCTGCATCTGTAGCCAGGAGCATGGTTACTTCAGACCTCTCAAAGTGTGGTTTGAGGCGGTTCACGTGCAAAACTCTCAGGGGCTGCCTGGGAGTCTTCAGGTTAACCAGGTAGGTTACCTCACTCTTCCTTTCCACCACCTCGTATGGCCCAGACCACTTGTCTTGGAGCGCGCAAGGCTCCACTGGTGCCATCACCCACACTTTCTGCCCAGGTTGAAACTCGACCAGAGTGGTATTCTGGTCGTACCATCTTTTCATTTCTTCCTGGCTTGCTTCCAGGTTCGCCTGAGCGAGTTTCCTGAAGCGTTGTGTCTGGTTGCGGATGGCTAGCACATAGCTGAACACATCCTGGGGGGTTTTCCCACGGGACTTTTCCCAACCCTCCTTCACCAGCGAGAGAGGTCCTCTGACAGGGTGGCCATACAGGAGTTCGAAGGGACTGAACCCTAAGGACTTCTGAGGCACCTCCCTGTAGGCAAACAAAAGGCATGGTAACAAGACGTCCCACTTACGTCTCATGGGCTCCGCTAGGCCCATAATCATACCTTTCAGGGTCCGGTTGAACCTTTCGACCAGCCCATTTCCTTGAGGGTGGTAAGGAGTGGTGAACTTATAAGTTACCCCACACTCCTCCCACAGAGACTTCATGTACCTAGAGATGAAGTTGGTACCCCGGTCGGAGACCACCTCTCTGGGGAACCCCACACGGGAAAAGATCCCCATCAATGCACGGCCCACCACGGGTGCTGTGATTGTCCTGAGAGGGACTGCTTCCGGGTACCGGGTGGCATGGTCCACCAAGACCAGGATGAACCTGTTGCCTAAGGCTGTCTTGGGGTCCAGGGGCCCTACGATATTGATGCCAACCCGCTCGAAAGGGGTGCTCACCACTGGGAAGGGTTGAAGGGGGGCATTCAACTTCATTCCAGTCTTGCCACTAGCTTGACAGGTTTGGCAAGATCTGCAAAAGGAACCAACGTGCTTCCTCATCTGGGGCCAGTTGAAGTGGGTGACAAGCCTGTTTAGGGTCTTGTCCTGCCCCAGATGTCCTGCGAGAGGCACGTCATGAGCCAGACCCATTAGGAAGTCTCTGAAACGCTCGGGTACCACCAGCACACGGGCTGCACCGGGCTCAGCAAACTTAGGCTCGCTATAGAGTAGGTCACCTTCCCAGTAGATATAGTGATCTTTGACTGCTCCACCTGCTGCCTGATCTACAGCCTGTTGCCGCAGACCAATGAGGGAAGGGCATTCCTTCTGCGCCTGGCAGAACTCCTCCCTGGAGGGACCACCCTCTTGCTGCCAATGGGTCAGCTCAGGTAAGTCTCCCAGTTCGGCTACCTGTTCCCCTGTAGGTTCCAGGGCATCCCCCTCAGGTTCTGCTTCCTCCTGGACCGTGGGAACAGCTGGGGCTGGTTTCCCGCGCCCTCTGCCTCTTCGTCTCCTGGCAGGTCTCTGGGCCACTGTTTCAGGCTCCAGTTCCGCTGATTCACCCTTACTGGCTGCCGTAGCACGCGTGGTCACGCAGATCCACGCAGGCAGACCCAACATCTCCAAGTGAGTTCGGTGTTCTATGTCCTTCCATGGAGAACTCTCCAGGTCGTTACCTAACAGACAGTCCACAGGCAAGGTATCACTGACAACTACCTCCAACAGACCAGAGACTCCTCCCCATTCAAAGGAAACCTTCGCTAACTTGCAGAGGCGCACTGAGCTGTCAGCGGCCACTACAGGGCGGAGTACGCCAGGGATGATTTGCTCGTCAGACACCCACTGACACCTCACGGATGTCACACTGGCTCCGGTGTCTCTCAGTGCTTCAACCTCCCTCCCATTGATGGTCACCTTCTGCCCATATTTCTTAGTGTTTGAGGGCAGTAAGGTTTCCGGGACCATCTCTCGGTCTCCTAGCGAGACAAGGGTCATGACCGCTAGCTCTCCCCAATCACTAGAAACCAAATCCCCACCCAAAGCTACACTAGCTAACGCTGGCGCTGGAGCACCAGTGGGTGCGGGCTTCTTCTTGGGACATTTCGGAGCGATATGGCCCACCTCGTTGCAGTGATAGCAGGTAGGGGGACCCTGGTTATTTCTCTTGTCCCGCCTACCCTTAGAGGGCCATGGCTGTTTAGGCTTGGGGGTTTGGGAATCCTTTTCCGGGGAACTACTTTGGGGCCCTTGCGAGAACTCCTTTTGGTTACCCCTGTCCCCCCCACTCTTCTGCTGGGGACCCTGCCCACCTTTGGCTGTGGTACCCACAATTCCTCTGTGGACCCTGGTACTGGACCAGCGGTCCGCCTCCTTAGCAAGCTCAATGGGGTCGGTCAGCTTGCTGTCTAAAAGATGCTGGCGCAGGTCTGGAACACAAAGACTACTCAAGTGCTCCCAACTGATTAAATGCAACAACCCCTTCAAATCAGTTACTTTACTGCCCTTCATCCAACCGTCCAGTGCACGCGAGTACCCATTCACACACTCCATCCAAGTCTCAGACTCTTTCTTCTTGGAGTTTCTAAACTGCAGTCTGTACTGCTCTGGAGTAAGGCCATACCTGAGACATAAGGCCTCCTTCATATTGGGGTAGGTCATGGCACCTGTCAACTCTAAGGGCTCTAGAGCACTCCTCCCAGACGCCTCAAAATGTTTCCACAGGCCCGCCCCCCAATACTTGTCAGGCACATCATTCATCTTCAATGCAATTTCATACGAAGTGAACCAGGCATAAATATCCTCACTCCTATGGTAATTCTGTACCAGGTCTTTGGGAATATATACTTTACCCCCATGCACTGGCTGTGCGCTGCCACCATTTGAACCGGCATCCGCCTCCTTGTTTTGCAGATCCAGCTCTCTCATTCTCAACTCGTGAGCCAAAAGCAATTTCTTTTCCTCTAAGGCGCGGGCATTCTTGCTCTCCTCCGCCGCCTTCTCGACTTCCAATTGCTTCATTTTCATCTTCATGACCTCCAGGTCATATTCTCTTATTCTTTGATTTTCCTGTAACTCTTCCGGGGTGAGGCCCCTACCGGAGTGGTTGCTGCCAGCTCCTGAGCCTACTCTGCCCACTGGCAGGTCTTTGCCTTGAAAAGCACTGTCTACATCCTCAACCTCATTTCCTTCCTGTGCTTCCCAATAGGTTTTCAAGATTTTCTGCAGCTCCTCCTTCCTGTAGGCGCTCTTTATGGGGCACTCAAACTGCTGGCAGAAGTACCTAAGATGCTTTACCGGGTAGGAGTACAGATCTTCAATCGAGAATTCCAAATCTAGCTCTGCCTCCTCACTGGGCGCTTTCCCATTCAGAGACATGATGCTTTCCGAAGAGTTACTCAACAACAGAATGCAAAAACTCAAAAACCAGTAGTATGCGGTGGCGTAATGGTCTGCACTCACTAGTGATGTACACCAATTACTGTGGGTCAAGTACAAATACAAGCTCAAATCCCACCGCCTGACCACCAATGTTAGAACTGGGGGTCTCTAGTTGGCAGAGGTAGGTACCAATGTCCAAATAGGGACCCTTGCTTCTAGTCAGGACGAGGAGATAACCCTCTTAGATAACCCCTGCTCGCCCTCAAGGTAGCTTGGCCTGAGCAGTCTAGGCTAACCAGAGGCAATGCGTTAAGTATTTGTACCAACACTCACAGTAACACAGTGAAGACACCACAAACTGATTCCACAACAGTTTAGGAAAATAACGATATTTATTCTAAACTACACAAGACCAAAACGGCAGAAATCCAACATACACAATGCAAGGTTACGGTTTCAAATGAGTTCTTCAGGTTGTAATCAAAGTTCTTTAAGTTACGATCAAATAATCCACAGATGCGTGAAAAGTTCACAGTTGCGTCACGTTGACTCACAGTACCTTTTAGATGCAACAAAGTTCCACAAGCAGGAAGCTGGTGCGGTGGAAACAAGCGATGCGTTACTCCTGAGACCCTGGGGAGGCGATGCGACAGCCCCGCTGCAGCAGCGGGCGTGCGGCGACGAATCCGGCCTGTAAGGGGAGGAAGGCAGCTTGCGTAGATTCCGGTGCGTAGGTTCCGTGGGAAGTCTGTTCTCGCCAAGGCACGATGCAATGATCTCGTAGGGGCTGCGACGATCTCCGGGGCGACGATGCGCAGTCCAGCGGTGACCCTCTCTCTCGCAGCTCCTCGATGTGATGTTTTCTGCGACGACGTTCGCAGCGACGTGATGCGGTCCGCAAACAAGCGGTGCGGTGATCTCACCCAGCGACAGGCTCTGCAACGACACTCGCAGCGATGTTCGATTCCCCTGCACTGGCCTGGTGCGTCTCGCAAACGAAGGGTGCGACGGCCTCGGCAGCGATGTCAGGTGCTGCGCCGATCTCGACCCTCGAAGCGGCGTGGACTTCTCGCACTGTCGGGGTTGCGCTCCGCCAGCGAGCGATGCAACACTTTTCAGCTTCACAAGTTTCTCAGCTTAGTCTCAAGCTTCCCAGCTCGGGTTCAACTTCTAGAGGCCCCACAACTGGATCAAGCACTCTACGAAGGACAGAACTCTCTCAGCAGAGTTCAGGGAGACTGGGGGTGAAGTCCTTTTATTCCTGGGACTTCGGAAACAGGGAGCCAGCTCTTCTCGGGCCCTTGGAGATTCCTTACAAGACAGGGGACACAGCTCACAGCAAAGTCCTTCCCCTCGCCTTGGCAGCAAAGCAACAGCAGGTCAGTCCAGCAGAGCAACAGCAGGACAGTCTTCCTTCTTCAGAGTCAGCTTTCTCCTTGGCAGAGGTTCCTTCTTGATTTCCAGGATGATCTGATTTTCTGTTGTCAGGGGTCCTGTACTTATACCCCTAAAGTCTTTGTTCTCTCTGTGCATGTGGGCCCTGAGCCCGGTCTGAACCAGTTCTGGGTGGATCCTGAGTACCTTGATGTGCTGGCTGCATCTTTCCTTTCAGAGTGAGGGGCAGAGTCCTCAGCCGCCCAGCAGGAGGTGGAGCCAACCTTGTGGCAGGCAGGCACAGCCCTATTCAGCCCAGGTGCTAACTCCTCCCACCACTCAGGTAGCAATTGCTCCACTCAGCCTAGCGCTGACTCATCCAGCCTCTGGGGCATTCCCCCGCTCCTGTCACTCACAAACCAGACAGTCAATACACAAACAGTCTCAGGCACACAGAAGGGTCAGACCAGAGAACAGCAACTTTCTAAAAGTGTGGTTCTCAAACACAGGATCTAAAAACCACCTTTCCTAAAAGATGCGTTATTAAATTCTGAGTTCAGGGATACTAGATACTTATGTCCTATCTTGTTCCTATGGGAAGAAATGCCGTTAACCACTGTAGCCAGCATCCCCCATGTTAACCTATGGAGCAAGATAACCTTACAATAGTGAACAACGAAAATGGCTGTAACTCACTACCAGAGCATGTCACCTGCACCAGTACATGCTCTACCTTTCACATACACGGCACCCTGCCCAGGGGGGTACCTTGGGCCTTCCATAGGGGTGACTGATGTGCACGAAAAGGGAAGGGTTAGGCCTGGTCAGCGGGGACGCAGACCAGGAGGACATGGCAGTTCTAAACTGCCCGTAGGCGCTGCAGTGGCAGGCCCGAGACACCATTTTAGGGCTACTCCTGTGGGTGGCACAATCAGTGCTGCAGGCCCACGAGTAGCATTTGTCATCACCGGCCCTGGCACACCCAGTGCACTTTACGAGGGACTTTGTGGTGATACAAATATGCCAAACATGTATATCCAATCAGAATAACAATTTATATAGGGAGCACTTACACTCTGGCACTGATCAGCAGTGGCAGAGTGTCCAAAGCATCTAAACCAGCAAAACGAATCCAGCACAGCATCGAAAAATACAGGAGGCAGAGGCAAAAAGATAGGGGTAATCACGCCAAAAGATGTCAGGTCTAACAGTATTCTTCAGCGTATGTATGTCTTGGTTAATTTTTGGAGCTTTTAGAATTTCATAGTTGCAGGGAAGTAACAGGTAAGGACGCATAAAAGTAGAGAACATTGGTATGGTTGGAAACATAATAAGAATCATTTGGGCAAGTTAAAAAATGGATCAGAAAGGTAAAGGGGCATGGCTGTTGTTCCACAAGATTGGTGGACTAGTGTGCCCGGTGGAAGCTTTGCATGATTGTTTTTCAATTTATGGCACACATTTGTTCTGGATTGGAGCTGCTTCAGAGGCTGCCAGTCTGGGGTTTTCCTTGTGGAAGGAGATTAAATTGGGTAAATGGTCTTCTGATTGCTGCTTATGCTACATCAGATAATTGGATAAACTGTAAGTTGTGATGTTGATTAATGCTTTTTCTTTTGTTTTAGTTTGCATGGAAATGTCCTGTCTTGATGATGTTTATGATTTGGATTGTGAACAGAAATTCAATAAGTGGGTGACAACACAAGTGGAGAAGAGGTCTTTTTATGTGAAATATAGGTTTTCGATTTGGTGAGATAAAGATTGAGCGGTGGGGAAGGAGTGGTATGAAGTGGGGTCAATTGCTGCCTTGTTTGTCAAACCCGGTTTTAGTCAGACTCTGTCCTCATGTTTTGTGGTGCAATTAGGTTACAATGACTAGGTGCAATTGTCATGTTTATGTGTATTGAAAGAAATAAAGAAAGGTTTCTCATTTATTAGTAGATTGTGGTTGGGCACTCATGTTTTTGTCAGCTTTGGTACCGAAAAGGGTCTAGCGTGGGGCTTTGAAGAATACAGCAGTGGAAAAAAGCGAGGAGGAAAGGGAACAGAGACATCATTTTAAAAGGCAAAGAGGTTGGATTGTTTGGAGCACAAGAATATAAAAAAAGACGCATGGGGCACATTTTTCTCTCATGTGCAATGAATTCCACTTGTTGGAACTCACAGAAAGGTTAGCTATGGACTTGGTGATGACGAGATTGTGTTAACCAGGCTGTTAGGGTTACAGTCAATCTCTGCTTGCCTGTTTTGTTGGAGAGAGATGATTCTGGTGCCAAAAACCAATACTTGTTTATTAACAAATGTATCAGAATGTATCAGACAAACCTCCTTGACAGTGTTTTGTCCTGCTGGCAAAAACGGAGGAGCTCACAACAGGCCGGATGGATGGGGACCTTTGAGGGTAGTAAGGGCAGAGGAAATGCAGGGAAGCGATGGTTGGGTATTGTGTGTGAATGTAAGGAAAGGCGATTTGAGGTAGGACTTTTTTTTGTATGATGGCTTGGGGAATGTTCTTGTTGGGGACGAGGTTCGCAGTTGGGGGGTTCAGGAAAAAAGATTGTATTAAAGAGGCGGGGTTTTGATCAATTGTTGTAATGTTAATACGTTCCCAATCTGTAAGCCTGACCTAATAAAGGGGTACTCTGATCTTACTTTGGACAGGTTACCCTGCGTCATCTCATTCGATGAGGGCTCTTGGGGCTGTTTTCCAAAGGACGACTACCCCTGGAGTTCTTTGGAGCAGCCCAGGCCCCGGGGTGCTGCCCTTAGGTGGTTTAGGCTCAGAGTGGGGCTTAGTGGCAGGTGGTTTGCTCTTGGCTTTAGGCTAGTGGTTTGAAACGTTTTAATGCTGCACACCTGTGCAAAAAATCACATCATTAGAGTCCCTACAGAATGAAAACATTTTTCATAATTCTGTAAAAATGTCAATGTTTAAATTTGTCTAATCATATTTATGTATTCCAGTTAAGTTCAGTTAATACTTTTAAAAATGCAATCAAATACACGATTGCCAACATACTATTCTGGTCAGCTAGGCCTTATGGAGGTAAAAAAATATCCAAGTACTAAGGTGTAAAAGTTGTATTTTTTATAAGAAATGGAGGGGATTGGGGTTGAGTATTATTTGGAGTCCCTTCCCCTTTGATGCCTACTTCCAGTGATTCTATTCATTGTTGTAGTGTCAACAATGTCCCAAGCTGCATACCTGTCCTAATAAAGCAATCTTTTGCTCTTACTGGTTACTCTGAGCCATCACCCCCGATAACCACTGATGTCTTTGAGACCTCTTGCTTCAGAACAAATCAACATTTTTTTACGGTCTGGCTTGGCAGCACTGCTGTGGGCAGACAATTATGCAGTAATTACTGAGTGGGCCTTTGTCCCTGCCCAAATGGTGGGAGTTTATCTACAAAATGTAATTGTGGGCAAGTTGTGTGCTTCCTCTGAAAGAGTGCTTGCATTGCTCTCCTTTTCTCTGTTGCCATGTTTCCCTTCAACTAATATGTTCTGCAATTTCATGGGAGCATGGTGCCCATCCTGCAATGGGGGTTTTGTTTTCTACACCATTCAACTCCCTTGTGTGAAACATTTAAGAAATATCTATAAGCTAAATGCAACAGTAAAACGTTGACCAGATAACAAATACAAACATTCTATCATCAAATAAAGATAGTTATATTTAAATAGTTATCTCAGATTGAAATGTCGACTTCAATTCCTCAATAAACACATTTCATAATTATTTTCTCATTTGATTTCGATGTATGCCTGCAACTTCTCAATTGATTATCTTATTTATCTTATTGTTTTAATATATGCAAAATGTATTTGATATTGCTTTTGAGCAAATAAACTTTGAAGATCATTTTGCGTTCCTTGCCCAGGTTTTAAAGTCTTTTCATGAGTTTATGTGTTGAGTTTGTTTTGGACTTGCTTAGCTAAGATGTGCCCTGCTTCATGCTTTTAGAAGTTAGTTATGCCTTTTTCAGATGAGAGAGTAACTTTGTTTAGGGGTTGTAGCATGCACCGACCTCTCCCAGAGCAGGTGGTGTTTGTTATGTGGCTCCATTTACATTGTCCCTTCATCACAAGTGTATACCTTCCAAACCCCAAGTCTTCTTTAGAGTGTACTTTTTTTTAAAGCAATGTAAGTCTTTATTGGACATAAACAATATGCACAGACTGTATTTTATAATAAGCAAAGGACTTTTTCCTTGGTCAAGGTTTGTGTTGAGAGGGATGGGGTGCTGTTAAAGGTAATAAAACTTGAGGGCATGCCATGAAGAATTTGGGCCACTGGCTGAGCCGTAAACCTGTGAATGTGTGTGGCCACAGCAAGTGCCTAAATGGCCATGGTCTGTGCATGAATGTGTGTGCAGACACAGCAGCCCATTTTTCTTTCACCTCACTCTTCCTGCGAGTACACCTTGGAAACCTTCGACATCCATCTCCCAGTTCTCAGGTAAACATTGTTTTTTTAAAAAGAAAAATGATGACACATCCACACATTAAGATTCTAAACATGAATGGCTCATCACTCAACTAAACAAAAAGATGCTTTATAAATAACCATTAGCGTCCATAGTCAATCGCACATAAGGATAAAGTGGTAGCTCCCAAATGAAACTCATTGTTAAGCGCCTTTGCTGGAAAAATATGTTCTTTTTATCCTTTATTGTTTTATTCAGGGCAGTTCCTTAAAATCACAGCACACATTTGACCGATGACACGTTTCTTTCCTGTTGGGACTTCTTCAGGGCTTAGCAAGTAGAACAAAATGTTCCACAGATTCTTGATGTTTGTCTTTGAAAAGGCAAGGAAAGTTGTACGACAAGTAAGTGGGAAATGTATCTCCCAAAAGTGTTGTTGTGGCGTCTGGTACACTTTAATGACTGGTGCAGAGTTTTACTGCCCTGACCTCTCTTTGTGCCTCTGTTACACATTAAGAATCAATGTACTTTATTCATTGGATTTTTGTAAATTCTCTGTGGCACTTTTATTTGCAGAGTAACATGTTTGTGCTCATGTGTCACTCATCCTACTCAGCGAATGTTGAGGGGATTCTTCTAGAAGGAGTCATGCCCGGGTCTAGGACTTTTGCAAGACAGAATTTGACAGTTTTATCAAATAGTACTTCGAGTGGGTGAATGTATGCATGGTGAGCAAAGGAGCGAGTGAAGGTGTGTGGCACAGAGCAGCACGAGCTTGTCCTAATGGACCAAGGGACCATGCCCTCTCACATTTTGTTCAAAAAGAAGAGTGAGTGCCTGTCAGGCTGAGCAAATGTCATCCTGACTGACAATCCAGCCAAGAGCAAGACATGCTGTAAATGTGCAGGCTCCTCGCTGCCTGGGCTGTACATTCCCAGGCTGAAAATGGCACATCCCCTGTGAGTGTGACCTCTTCAGCCTGGTAAATTAACTTGAGGCCCTTCCACTCATGACGAGTGGTAGCATCACTGATTGTCTCGGACCTGGGTGCTTCAGTTCATAGCGTTGAAGTGCAAAGGGCCGAGTGTCAATCACTGACACCTCGTCGCAGAATAAGGAGGGGTCAGCAACTCTCACTGATCCCATTCCACTTTGTGATGAGTAGGGACTGCTACCTCCCCTGATTGGCTGATTAAGGTCAGTCAATGAGGCAATTCAGCAGTCCCAACCCTCCTGGGACCTCAGAGGTAGAGCTGAGGAGGTAAGGTATTTTTAAGTGTTTGGTACTTGCATGGCTATATGGGAGTTAGTGTTGTTAACAGATATGTGTGTGCGTTTGCCAAAAGATGGGTGTGAGTTAGTGTGTATGTGTGCAATTGTTTCTTGTCTGCCCCCTCCATGCTATAAGTACTGGCCCCCACTGGGTCCTGAGTGAGGTAGTGTAGGAGTGAATGAGTGAATATGAGTGAGAGAGTGAGTGTGTGAGTGAGAATCTTTGTGACAGACAGTATGTGATTCCCAGTACCCTACTGAATCAGTCCATAACATGTTGTAAACTAGATACCTTTAAGATTTTTAAGAGGTGGAATACACAACCATCAGTTCAGTTTATGCTTCAACTGTTTGGCAAAGTTTATTATTTGGCTATGCGTTTAGTCCGCAGTTCACAAAATCTTCAGATACATTATGAAAACCTTTAACTAGGGAGGTGCGTCACGCTGTAAAGCCCTGAGTCACATTATACCTGTGTCAGGTATAATGTATGCAGGGTGGGCATTCCCATGCCGGAAAGCCTTGTGGAAGTGTTGCAGTGAAATCTACAAGATTTGAATGTGGCACTTCTAGGATGCCACTGCATCAAAATATTACACCTGCTTGAAGCAGGCGTAAGGAGTGACGCAGTACAATAAGTATATGGTTCAGGTGTTTGGGTTTTGGGGTGCAAGGGTTAATGTTTAGGTTTAGTGTGGTTATCGGTATTGGGATGTCAGGGGTAATATTAGGATTCAGAGTGGGTTTGGGTTTTGGGGTGCCAGCGGTAATTTTAGGATTCAGTGTGTGTTTGGGTTTTGGGGTGCAAGGGTTAATTTTAGGGTTCAGGATGTGATTGGTTTTGGGGTGCAAGCTTAGTTTTGGGGTTTAAGGTGGATATGGGTTATAGGGTGTCATGGGTAATTTTAGTTTTGAGGGTGAGTTTCGATTTCGGGGTGCCATGGGTAATTTTAGGGTTCAGGGTGAGTTTGGCTTTTGGGGTTCAAGGGCTAAATTTGGGGATCAGGGTGGGTATGGGTTTTGGGGTGCAAGGTTTAATTTTAGGGTGCCATGGGTAATTTTAGGGCCTAAGGGGTATGGTTACTGGGATAGTAAGTTTTCAAAAAACAAGGGAGACCCAATGGGTACCTAGGGACCTTGGGCAATCAATTATTATGAAGAACAGTGGTCCATAGGATTGAGTTTTCACAAAGACAAATACAAATATAGACTCCAATCAGTACTATATTGACAAGATTTTCAGTACCCAGCCGGGCCTGAATTTTTATTTTCAAATATAGGTAAATTTAAAAGACCATCAAGGAGGTCTAATGTGACAGTTGATAGGGTACAAGCCTGTACCTATCCAAAAGTACACTCAAGAAAAATTCAAGAGTAGGAAGAGAGCAAGGAAAAAGAAGGTAAAGAATATTAGGCAAAAAGAACTGCGGAGCCAATTGTCCCTTTCATCAATAACATATTAGCACGGCAAGTTCAGACAACCAATTCATGTAACAGTATAAACACAATGGACAGGTTACAGAATCGGAGTGAGTGTCGACGGCGTGGAACTGGAGTCGTGTGTATTCCGTAATAGGCGTATACCCAGGGACTCAAAGGTCTTGGCGAGGAGTTAATAGTCCTGTTACTCGCGGTCCGAGTAGGCAGCAAGCGGTGTGCACAGTGGCAGAGCGCCGGCTTCACGGTGATACGGAAGTGCTTCCGTATCACCGTGAAGCCGACTCCAGTTCCATGATAATTGGATTCTTCACTCATCATAAGATAGGAACTTATGGCAGCACCCCCCAAAACCTACCAAATAGGACACCGAGGTACCAGCCATTCATTTCATTATTTCTTATAACTATCAGGAGGCTGATGTAAAACGCTCAAAAAGGTTTTAAAGAAAGCACATACAGGCAATACACTCTTACTGTCCTGATGATGATCCCAGTTCACTAGGAGCCGGGGATCGAAACGCCGTCGACACTCACTCCGATTCTGTAACCTGTCCATTGTGTTTATACTGTTACATGAATTGGTTGTCTGAACTTGCCGTGCTAATATGTTATTGATGCAAGGGACAATTGGCTCCGCAGTTCTTTTTGCCTGATATTCTTTACCTTCTTTTTCCTTGCTCTCTTCCTACTCTTGAATTTTTCTTGAGTGTACTTTTGGATAGGTACAGGCTTGTACCCTATCAACTGTCACATTAGACCTCCTTGATGGTCTTTTAAATTTACCTATATTTGAAAATAAAAATTCAGGCCCGGCTGGGTACTGAAAATCTTGTCAATATAGTACTGATTGGAGTCTATATTTGTATTTGTCTTTGTGAAAACTCAATCCTATGGACCACTGTTCTTCATAATTACTGGGATAGTAAGGGTAATTTTAGAAATGTAGGGGTTATGGGTATTGGGGTAGTAAGTGTAATTTATGGGTTTTTGGGTGGTCAAAAAAAATGATATATATATATAATATATATACATATATATACACATTAACTTACCTTAACAACTTTTACCAAGTATATGTCTTTACCTAGCATGCATTTGTGTTGTAATGGCTTGCTTCGTAAAGGTATATTCATGGTAAAAGTTTTCATTGTAATTACAACGCATTGTAAAAACACCTGCACTGTGACAAACACGTTGTAATGGCATGCGATGTATTTGTATACGATGTATCGTCATGCATTCGATTTAGATTCTGAGGGGCAGATTTATGTTTCCTGGAGCATCCCTGCAAATCAGCAGGGATGCGCCATGAAAGATGCGTGACGCAAGTTTACCCTTGCGCCACCACAGATGCACCACAGTTACAATGCGGCGCATCATGGTGCAAGTATAAACAGATGCATGTCGCATCTGGCGGCGTAAGGTTGGCACAGTGCTGGAGTTGTGTCGCGGACGCAACACAACTCCAGCACTGTTCCAACCCTGCCTATGTACAACATGGTGCGCCAAGCCTTACGCCTGCTTCAAGCAGCCGCAAGGTTTTGACACAGCAGCGACGGAACGCCCTCCCCCTGCGCCGGAATGCCCACATGAAACCAGACACAGGTTTCATGTGGCGCAGGGCTTTACAACATGACGCATCTCCCTAGATGCGTCACTTTGTAAATAGGGTGCAACGTGGTGCATGGTTTACGTCGCCGCTGCATCACAGAAGTAACGCAACAGCGGCGCAAAAGATGAGGCGCAAGGGTCTTGTAAATCTGCCCCTGAGTCTTTGAAGATTATGTCTTCACTTGAAAGGCACACTCTTCTGCACTCTTCTTCCTCTTGAAAGCAATCAATCACTGCTGGAGTGATTTCAAACTTGATAGCTCCACAACGCCGACCATAGATACGTCTACAATTCACACCTGTCTGTCAAAACGTTAGCTCAAGGGCCCGAGACATACTCTTTATGATTTTCTTATCAGACCATCTCCTTACCCATCTGAGATGTGCCCAGCCACCTTCCTTGTGACCTCTCAATAAATCAAAATGGACCATTCGAAGTTTGCAGGAGAAGTTTGGATCTCCCTCTCCAGTGAGTGTCCCAACCAGCTTGTAGGAAAGCAGCAATACCCAAATAGGTCTGGGGTGTTTCTCCGCCTCCTCTCCTTGTTCACCATGCAGTCCTCGATCTATGAAAATGGAATTCAGAGTCCTTTCAAAATGGTTGAGCCTGTATGCCTCAATCCAGTGACACAGGTGTAAAAGGACCTGTTGACTCCCACTGATCACTGCAAGCTATGCTGCCACTACCGTCCTCGTGTTGCTTAACACCTGGTGAAAGCAATAGCCTTCAACCCCTTTGAGGCAGCTATTTGGGTGCGCTCCCAGGCCAACAACACCACAATCTGTGAGACAGGAGTAAGGCATGGCATACATACATAATCTGTGTTTGCCTATGAGAACAGAAGTCAGCATTAGGATTCCAGACATCAGTACAGGTGAGCAGTAAGGGCAGGGGTCCCCATCCATTACCATGCAAAGGACTTTTCTGTCCAAAGACATGTATTTACCTAAACACTGCCAACCGAAGCATGGATTCACATATGCCCCTCTCTCTAAAGATCACACTTAACACTTGATAATTTAAGTTACGACATAGACACTGGAGCAAATGCACAGAAACCCTTTCTTTGGCATTCTAGACTAATCCCAATAATGTACAATAGCACAAAATAGCTCCTCTAATCCTGGGTTACGGCGCAGCGTTCTGCCCAGTGTAAAGAGCTATGAGGACTAATCAGAGGTAGTAAGTGCTATGCAAATGCATTTACAATACAATACAACATATAACTCACACTAAAACTAATATAATAACGCTCAGCAGTCAGGTGATTGTAGTTCATACGGGCTGCACAAAACATTTCCTTTTACTGCTTTATACTCATACAGTTACCTAAGACAAAGTGCTATGGGTCAGTCCACAGCAATAAACTGTTGCAGGGATTCTGCACAAATACAGAACTATGCACAGGAAATGGGACCTTGGTGTATAGGGACTGAGTCTTCCCACCACCTTAGTACCCACAAACCGAGGACTAGAACACATACTCTGCCACTCCTCACAGAGAAACAAAGGATTTCTTTCAGGAATCGCTGCAACAAGACACACCTTTTGGCTCACTCTCTTGTACTCGACCACAATGAGATCTGATGGAGACATGAAACAGTTTAAAATAGTTATTTTATCTAATGTGCCCTAACATGTAATATACGTGCCACAACAAGCACGAAAATGCATAGTACATATATTGTCAGCATAGCAGTCAGTAAGCAGTATATTTTGAGTCCTCACTGCGACGCTGCACCCATCACATGCACAGACCTAGTCTGAGCACCTCACAGAAGAGGGTGAGCGGTCGAGGGGCTAGGGTGGTGGGGTGGGTAGGGGCTGTAAGGGGGGAGTGGGAAGGGGGAGGGTTGGGATGGGGGGGAGTAAACGCAAAAGAAAAGAGAGCACGTGTCACTAATTCACACACAAATTCAATTGTAAATCTGCAAATAAGAGGTTTTATAATTATGTATCTAATATGTTTTTTTTGTCGTTTGAGAAGTTGGCAATGTTTGGTCCAGGAGTATGCCTAAGCTTAATATTGGCTCTATAAATATTAATGGGTTGAATGGCTGAAAGAAGAGGGGTAGATTTGAGGAATATCTTAAAACAACAGGTATAGACATCCTTGGGTTACAAGAGACTCATTTGCCATGGATGAAAAAGCACTGGCTTAAGTTAAAAGGGTTTGAGATTCTGTCATGCTCTTCTCAAACGTCTACTACAAGGGGGTAGCTATCATCGGGAAGTTGGGCCTGGGAGGCGTTAAGCGCTGCAAGGCAGATGCCCTTGGCAGGTGGGCTGTATGTGAAATGAATCTGGGATTTACTGTATGTTCAATATATGAAGCCAATACGGACGATCCTGAGACCTTCGATCTTATAGAGAAGGAATTGATAGATTGGCCAGCCCCAAAAGTAGTCTGTGGGGATCTCAACATATCAGCCGACTTCGCTAATGGCACCCCATATACTGGACGCAAGCCCCGGGTATACAGAGCTATATCCTCGCTGCTGCAGTCACATGGGTTGAGAGATGTCTGGGGTAATAAAGAAGCAGGGGATACCGGGTTCACCTACTTCTCACACCCCTTTAACAAATACTTTAAACTAGACTACTTTTTCGTATCAGCTACTGAATTATACAAGGTTAAAATCTCCAAACTCCCAATGATAATGTCAGATCATAACCCGCTGGTAATGACAATGGATGTCATTCGACCTACGAAGGGACCTAGACCCTGGACTTTTGATAGAAAACTACTAACCCACAGTGTCTACATAGAATATATTAAAAAGTGGTCACAGGCCTTTTTCGATGCCAATAGATACAGTGCCTCTCGTAGTGTAGTTTGGGACAGTTATAAGGCAGGGTTAAGGGGGGAGACCATCAGCTATACTAACAGGCAGTGGAAAAGGATTAATCTGGAAAGGGAGCAATTACTGAATATATTGACTGAGGCAGAAGGGCAACACCGAAGAGATATATGTCAGGGGCGGCAAGGACTGGAAAGTCTCGAGAGGATCAACACTATTAAAGCGGGATTACAGAACCAACTGGCCAAAAAATCAGCGGCAGAATATCATACACAGAGAACCAGGCTATACGAAACAGGGGAACAGGCTGGGAGGGCATTAGCGCTGCGTATTAGACAGGTCACGTCAGAAAATGTAATCACGCAAATAGAAGAACAGGGGAGAGTATACGAGGAACTATCCGAGATTCTGGAGGTCTTTAGAAGGTATTATCAAGATCTATACCAGGAGGAGGTGGTGACAGATGCCCCAATTACAAACTGGGGAAGTACGGGTGTAAGACTGGGTCAGGGAGAGAGGGACGTTCTCGAACAGGTTATCACCATGGATAAGGTAATAGGAGGTTTACAAAGTTCGGCATTAGGAAAGGCGGTGGGCCCGGATGGGCTACCACTTGAAATATATAAATGCTTACGGGAGGAAATATCCCCACTTCTTCTAGATCTGTTTAATGGGATTATGAATACTGGCAAAATACCGGAGTCATGGATGAGTACCAACATCGTGGTGTCAGCGATTTTGGAGTGAAAAAAGCTCCTGAGTCTCAACAACAGAATCGGCGACACTAGGTGTCGACAGAGTGTCGATGATTTTAAAGAGCTCTCTCGACGATTTTAGCGAGATGGTGATCTTACTAAAATAGTTGTCCCAGTCATAAGGGGACAATCCTCAGATGATGACCTCAGTCTTGTCCAAGTCCAGCCTCAGGTGGCTGATGTTCATCCATTTGTCAACGGACCTCATGCCTTCTTCAAGGTTGGATCTGGCAGTGGCTGGGTCTGTGGTGAGGGTGAGGAGCAGCTGGGTGTCAATGGCATCGGAGATGATGATGAGGTTGTGTGCGCATGTGAGGGTGGACAGGGGGGTCATGGAGACATTGATAGATGAGCCCTGGGGCATGGGCCAGATGACCCCAGTGTACTACGTGCTGAAGCGGGGGAGGCGGACTCCCCGTCCCTTGCTGGTGAGCTAATCCTGGGCCCTCCTCTGGATCCCAGTGTTGGAGATGTATTATCTGACAGTGTGGTAGCACATGGTGTAGAATGCCTTTGAGAGGTCGAGGGGGGTGAGGGTGGTGGTCTCACCATTGTTGAGTAGGGTCCAAGATGTTGGTGGTGGTGGCAATGAAGGTGGTTTCAGTGGTGTGATTTCTGTGGAAGATGGACTGGAGGTGTTTGCTTGGAGGAAGTGGGTCAGATGTTCGTTGACTGTCTTCTTGATGACATTTGCCGGGTAGGGAAGCAGAGTGATGTTCCAGGAGATCCTGCGGTGCTGCCTTCCGTTGTTTAAGAAGGGCCTGGGTCTCTACTTGCCTCCTGCTCACATGGAAAGTGGCATATTGAAAGGAGACATTCATGACGTGCCGGAGGTGGGCTTCAAGGATGGTGTATGCTGTGATTGAGATGTTGTTTTGGAAGGGTCCTGATGGGGAGCCGGAGTGGATGGTGTACATGAGCCGGGTGGTGTCTTTGCTGCTGATGGGAGTCCAGAACCTGAGGGGGAGTATGCCCCGCAGATAATAGGACTGTCTGCCTCTGTGTGCAGAGGCTGTTGTGTATGTCCACAAGCTTGCAGTGGTATAATGTTGCAAGGGATTCACTTGGCCTTGCAAGGGTGGGATGTCTTTTGGATGGAGAGCTGGGGTTAGATAGTTCACTCACGATTAGCTACTTGATGTCTTGTGTTTTGGTGCCTAGGCCCTATCTGAAGGATGTCCTCTTGTCTATGCGGATGATATGGTGATGTCTGTGTGTGGTGGTTTCCAGGGCTGAAAGGTAACTGTTGAATGTTTGTGTTGCAAGGTTTGCACAAGAATCCGGCTACATCTGTATGAGTCCAGTAGGTCTGCTTTGTCCCAGGTGGCTTAACTGTTGTTGGCTTTACAGGAAAGTCCGTCAATGTGGCAAGATTGTTGGATCAGTCGCTGATCCAGTGTGTGAGTTGCAGGGTGTGGCGGTGGTGTTAGTTGGAGTGTCCTGAACAAGGGTGCCACACAGCTTCAAGTATCTTCGGGGGATCTGTAGCGGGGTGTGGGGCAGTGTTTCACTTGTTGGAGAAGTGGATGCAAATGTTGATGTACCAATGAAGGATGGTGGTGTGTTGTCCTCCAGCCAGAAGTTGCTATCCCCCAGCCACATGTAGTCTGTGGAGGTGAGGTTGTGCGTGCTGATGTAGTTGTTGATGGCTTAGCGGAATTGTGGATGTAGGCCTGGAGATCTGGAGATGAGTGTAAGTCTGAGGCTGGTCAGGGGATTGGTGTGGAACCTGAAGTGCAGGTGCTTGACAATGCTGAGTGTGTCCTTGGTGTTGTTTGTGACTCTGAGGGTGTACTTGTGAATGAATTGCAATTCATCCTCACGGATTGTTTGTGCGGTCCCTGCGGGTGATCTTGTATCCGTATGTGATGGCAATGTTGAAGTTGTGTGCTGAGGATGCGTCCAACCAGGTTACTGTAATGAAGGCGATGTTTGGGGCTTTTGTGTTGAGGAGGTAACAGAGTCTAATGGCATGCTGGTGGACGGAGCGGGTGTGGAGGTGGGGGCACATGACCCGGTTGTTCTGACATGGTCTGTTAAGCGGGGCAGCGTGGTGTGGGCAGTTGGAGTTGCACAACCAGCATGCAAAGCTGTCGTGTGTGCGCTTAGGTGTTGCCTGATAGTCGATGGTTGATTGTCCGGTGTTCATTGCTTGGAGGGTGGCTGGCGCATGAGTCTGTTGTGTTACGTGGGTCATGCAAGGACCAGAGAGTCTTGCACTGTGCATGTTGCAGGCGCTGACGGGCGCTGAGGGTCCTGCCTTTGGCACAGTGTTGGCGCAACAGTGGCACAGATAAGCTGCTGCCTGCATTAGGAATGGGTGGAGGGAGGGAGGAGCATCTGGGAGGCATCTGGGTTGCGAATCAGGGCACTCCGATGGGTGGTGCCGCAGGGGAACCAGCAGCAGGAATGCGTGAACACCTGACGGCGGGAGGGGTGAGAAACTAGGCAAAAACTAGCACATAAAGACAAGGATGTTAGAAAGGCACAGTGTAACAGGTGTATGGTAAGGAAGGAGTGTCTGGTTCCTCATGGGTCACTCAAAGAAAATGGATGAACATTCACCAAAAATGACGGGCACAGGTTCTGGCTCCAAAAGGCCAATCTGCACCCAGGACACACAGCGTCAGCAGGCGTTGCGTGCCCGTTGTGGCTAGCAACCTGAACAAATGCATACACCACCAAGTACATCATGCAAAATAGGGATCATTAGCTATGAAGAACTGCATGCATGTTGCCAAAGTACACATACACTCATATGCACAATCTTTGATAATTATGCCATAGATGACGCATGCAAAGTGGCAAGAGATCTGCGTTGACAGAGATGAGGCACATTGTATTGTGGTGTACACATTTACTACACAAACGGATCAAGTATGTGTTGAGGCCATGCTGCATGAGTGAATGTCCATGGCCAGTACCATTGCTCTGATGAAATTAACAGTCATGTAATGAGTCTACCTGTACTGCTGGTGATCCAATGTGCACATGACTGCCTGTGGCTGTCAGGGCCTTGAATCCTCGGAAACATGCGATGCTCAAAGGGGTCCATCTCCCGATAGCCCCTTGATATGAGTGGAAATAACAGACTCAAAAGGGTGATCAGGCGAGGGATGGAAAGGAAGGGAACAGCAGGGAGGGAAATCTGAAACAAAGGTAAACAAGCATAAGTATTCAACATTTCTTGTCACTGAATCACAGAATACCTCAGGACCTATACTGTAACAGTAATACCTGTAAAGGAAAACAACAGCCACTGTATCCTAGTTCGGATCACAGTAATGAAAGTGCTACTGGATATAAGGATAGAACAAGGCCATTACTTCACACTTAGAAAGAAGGCTGTTCTATACGTTTCCATATATTTATCCAGCAGTTAGCAACATACCCAAAAAAGTTATAAGAGCCACGTAACAGGGGAATTGGAGCTTTCTTCTGGACGAGCTCTACAAGCCCCTGCTATGAAAACAGAGAAAACAATCCACATGAATTTATAGCACATGGAAAGGTGATTAAACACCATAACACACCAAAGATAATGTAGTTCGAGTTGCAAAAGAATTGGCCAATGTTATGATCCTGTGCCAAGGAATGTGCAACTAGCACAGGGATCATAGAAGAAACATAAAAGGTAGCAGAGTATTGCAGCGATATGAAGGGGGTATAACGTTCTGCAGGCTGCTTCAATGTAAGTAAAGCCTTGCGTTAATCCTAAAATTCATAGTGTATCCATAAAGTCTAATAAACAGTAATTCAAATGTGCTTCTGTGCGTCTCACACAAAGCCGACAATCCGTAGTTCCCCCAGGGAATCAGTGAAGGCCAAGAAGGGAAATTACCCAGCCCCTGCTAGAGCTTTAAGAAGTTCGTGCAACGAGGGTGGGAATTAGATAAACACAAGGAAGCCCCGCAAGAGCCAATCATCGGCTCGTACAACTGAGCTTTGGAATGCCCAACAGAACAAGCTGCTGGGCCGCAATTAAACAGAGAGTAACAATGAACAATGGAGCTAAAAGCACCCCTACCGTGACAAGGATATGCAGAACGTCACAAGAGAATCCTGGAATTAACGGCACCCGACTGGTGCCACAGACGCGTTTATATTTGCTTCTGTGCAACGTCGTGACGTCATCAGCGTCACGTTCTTGGCTTCATGGGACATGTAATTTCTTGTCCTCTTACCGAGAGGCTTGCACTGTAGTGTTCTCCACCTGCCCTGAGGAAGCGACGTGACAGTGACATGACATACTGGCACAAAGGGAAATGCATACATACGAACAGACTCACAGGACAGTTGACAGAACATGTGGGACATTCACTGGCCACCACCTTCACAACATGGATGTTGTAAATCCTAATGAACTGGCACACAAGATTAAGGGGATAAGCCAAACACCTCCTGCTGCACAAGGGGAGGCTTCAATTCCCCATAGAGCCTGTTGTTGTGATGTCCCACAGATTGTCAGCCAATGGCATCCTCAATGTATCAGGGGCAAGGTTTACACATATTGATGCCTTCACCAGACTCCACACTCCAATACAGATGACTATCGAGAAGGGTGACTGTCATGAGAGTGATGCTACATGTTATTTGATCCATGGTGAGGAGAAATGTATGCATGGTATTACAACATGCACATAAACAGTTGCCACACATTACTAAACCGTACCAACAACAAAAAGCCTGTTTGGATCCTTACCCAAACTGACATTTACATCTGTCCGTGCATGGAACGCTGATTCTGCTCACGTTGCAATCATCATGAGGAATAGCAGGAGGATAAAGATGACACGAGCAGACAACAGGCACAGCGACCTGAGAATGACAGACACACAAGGGGTCACCAGCAGCAAAACTGGGCAGTTACGATACATGAACAATGTAGGACACATGAAAATTTCAAAGAAAGTCATTGCGCATTACTGTGTGGCATGACATCAGCACTTGAGTGTTACATCTTTCAGTCAGCTGAACACACTCATTGCAACACATGCTACTCAATGCTACAAGCTTGCTCACTCATACCCAGTGAATCACAATTATGAGAAGAATTTGTATATGAGCTGACTCAGGATATCATCCTCCTCCTCCTCCTCATCACTTGCATCGTGACCAAGCCCTCGATCCTCAACGGGTGGATGTTCCTGCTCCTCAGGATCCAGGATGAGTGGCAATGCCTTCTCAAATGCCATGTTGTGCAGCATGCTGCACACAATGAAGATCTTACAGACCTTATCCGGTGCATATGGGAGGGATCCGCCGGTCTTATCGAGGCACAGGAATCCGCTTTTCAGGAGGCCAAACGTCCTCTCAATCACTCGCCTGGTCTGCCCATGTGCATTATTATATTGCTGATCTGCTGCTGTTCTTGGGTTGCGGAGAGGTTGCATTAGCCATGGCATGTTGGGATATCCAGAGTCCCCTACATTGAAACGTCATGTAAATAAGTGGGTCAGGAGATGCCGTAAGAGCAAAAGATACAGAAACACACAGGACAAACAGAGTTTACCAACTCACAAGACATGCCCGTTCGTTGTGCAGCCCAGGATCATTTGTGGCACCCTGCTACGCATTATGATGAATGCATCATGTGCTGAACCTTGAAAACGTGCACAAACGTGGGAAATCAGCATGTTAGCAAGACACACCACAATGGTAATGTTTATGGTTGCGGTAAGCCTGCTCCTGTGCCTGTGGTGGCACCAAAGTCACATGTGTCGCATCAATGGACCCAATGACATGTGGCATCCCTCCCAGGGCATAAAAATCACCCTTGACATCTGTCAACTCTTCAGGAGTAGGTAATTTGATGAATTCATCAAGGTGCTCCAACATGGCTGCCACAACATCATGCAGGACACGGCTGAACATCGTCTGTGACATCCCACCAACATCAGATATGGTTAATTGAAACGTACCTGTAGCAAAAAAATATAGGGCTGCCCTCACCTTAATCTTAGGGGTCAGCGCAGTAGGATACCTGTGTTGCGGTTGGAGATGTGGTGCCAGCTTGTTCGTGAAGTCCTCAATCAACTGTTGAGTGAATCTGTAATGTCGGATGTGGGCACCTTCCCTCATGGTAGCCAACTCGGGGAATGGCCGTGGTACAGGCGGTGCCCTGCAGGACATTTTTGGGAATATTGAAGATTGACAGTCAGCCAACATCAATGGCAATGAACATAGCACATGCAAAACTGCTACTAGACATATGGTCACTATGGAGTCTGGCGTGTGCTATACATCCAGCTGTACACTCCTACGTAAAGCTAGATACACCTGTTGATTGACAGACCAACATGACATGCCCTGAAATGAGCTGGTGGGCCGGTCTGAGAGAACAGCCAGAGATATCGCCGGAGAGACATATGTCACTATACCTGCAGTGGAAGGATGTCATCCCATCCAGACAGCATATTGCAAGGCACACGCACAGGTCACATGGAATGTCAAATGTACACATGAAACACATTGCGATTAAGGGGTACACATGACAACAAAACAACACAGCCATTGACACGACACAGACATGTATGCCTGGGGAAATATGATGTCTGATGCACACAAACCCAACAGCCGTGGGAATAGGCATGGGCGAATTTTGCGGATCTCGCGTTCGCGAATTTTGCGGATTTGCGGATTCGCAATCCGCAAAATCCGCGAATTCCCGCGAATTTGCGGATTTTTTTTTTTTTTGTGTTCGCCCGTGTTTCTGCCAGTTCGCGAGGGTTTTTACAATTTCGCAATTTGCGAACTTACCTGTCGGGTCGCAAGTTTTGCGAACTTGTTGTTTCTACATGTCCAGCCTGTTTGGGACACTCTTCTTCATCACTGCCACTCTCTGTCACCACTGCCACTCTCTGACTACTCATGCCACCCTCTGGCCCACCCATGCCACCCTCTGTTTCATCACCACACCCTCTGGTTGTCCAGTGTACATTATTTTCGGCAAAGCAAAGCACACCTTCCCTGCCTCAAGTGACCTGAATTAATTTGGGGCTGATTAATGTGTCACAGAATATTTTTTTAGCTGGCACCTGCTTCCTTAGTGCGCCCTGATTAGTGATCTTTTGCACTTGCTAAGTGCTTTCATTGTTGCAAAATTAGTTACAACACCTGCCCTGCCCCAACTGACAATAATGAATTAGGGGCTAATTAATGTGTCACTGAAAGAATTTAAAGTTCCAGCCTGGCACCTGCTTGTCTGCTCCTTTAGCTGTAAATCAGGACCTTTGTGGCATACAGTTAAGGTCAGAGCAGGGTCACACAATAGTTGCAAGCAGGCAACCGAATTCTGGAGGGCCCCCTCAGGAAGCAATACAAAGAATCGTTACAAATCATGAGGTTGACCTTTTGCACCTGCTCATTGCTTTTGCTTTTGCTGAAATCGTTTTGCGGTTTTTTTCGCGCTATTCGCGGGGCGCGGCGTCGTGCGAAACCGACCGCGGAAGCCGCCAATTCGTGCGAATGAGCATTTTATTTTTTTGCGGCTTGTTGTTTCGCGAGTTTTTTTGCAGTATTCGCGAGCCGCTTGTAGCGCAACACGCGAATTTACCCCAAGGTCGAGTACGGGCGCGGCCATTTTGTTTGCGTGACGTATTTCCGTTTCCGCCCGCTATGTATAATCTCGCGCAGTAAGCGCATTGCGAGTAGAGGTTCGCACGAGATCGCGCGGGAAATCTAGAGGTTCGCACGAGATCGCGAGGAAAATCTCGCGCGAACTGACTTTCGCGCTCGGAAACGGGCGCCGGCCATCTTGTTTTTCATTCATTTCCTGTGTCTGGGCATGGTGTTTAATCCTCTTGATATCTTTCCCATCCTTTGCTTGTTTTCAGTTTTTTTTTTACGATTTTGCTTCTTATCTATCCCTCTCTTTTCCTAGCTGTATATTTTTGTCTTTTCTGCTATTTTTCTTTACTTTTAAACTACTTTTGTAAACTCTTTTCTTTTCTTCTTCCCTATCCTATTCTTTCTTAATTTTCTACTTCTTCCTACCTTACCTGCCCAGACCATGGTCAAGCCAGGCGCCGTGAAGCTGCCCAGGCACTTGAGGGCCGCAGCGGCGGCGGGGAGTAGTGCTGGACCCAGTGGCAGGACAGCAGGCGTGAGATCGAGGGGGGAGCAGGTGACGCGCCGGGAGATATTCAGCCCGGAGGAAGTGGGCGCGCTGGTCTACTTCGTCCAGCGCCGCCTGCCCAGGACCATCGCGGGAGGCGGCAGGATCGCGGCCGGCGGCTATAACATGCGGGAGCGCCGGAAGCGGTGGGAGAAGGTGTGCTGGGCCATATCCCACCTCTACGGGGTCCAGCGCACCTACAGCCAGGTCACCCATCGCTGGACGGACCTCCTGGACCGCGAGCGCGACCTGCTGGACCAGCTCGGCTTGGAGATCCCCGGGCTTGGTGAGTAGTAGTAGCCATTGGCATTTAATCACTCACTACTATGATGTTTTCTCCTGCTCTGTGTTGTTGTATTGCAAATATTTGTTTTTTACATGGAGCAAGCCAATAATGCCGCTGATGACGATTACATTGTAGTTAAATTATATTTCAAAATCTTCTGTGCATTTCAGGTGCACTGCTCTCCTTCTCAGTGGGGTTGCTACTATGCTTATTTGTTTTCTATTTCGTGGTCTCATTGGCCTGAGTAACTATTATGTATGAGTGTACTTAACAGAACTGCGTAATGCTAGACACTAGGGGGCAGATTACATTTACAAGCCCCTTGCGCCACGTTTACGTTGCCTTGCGTGACGCAACAGCGGCGTAAACGTGCCGCATCCCTGCAAGTCATTTACAGCATGACGCATCTAGGGAGATGCGTCACGTTATAAAGCCATGGGCCTGCACCACAATGGGTGCGTTCCTAGTACGCAGGGTGGGCGGTCCAGCGGCTGTGCGCCTCGCAAAATTGCCTGCGTGAAATCTACAAGATTTAACGCAGGCACTTCTGCGACGCTGCTACGTCAATTCAATTCCTTATGTCTGCTCGAAGCAGGCGAAAGGACTGACACAGCATGTAAAGTATTGGGTGGCCCTGAGCATTACTGGAGTTGCATTGCGTTGGCGACGTGACTCCAGCGATGCGCCGCTCTTACGTGACGAGATGCGTCACGCAAGTGCCTACCCTTGCGCCAGGGCGCGCCGCATTGTAAATGAGGCACATCTGCCGTGTCGCAAGGGTAGTTTTGCGTGACGCATTTGATCTGGCGCATCTCTGGAGATGCGCCAGAACGCGTAAGTAAGTATGCCCCTAAGGGGCAGAATTGCAATTACCGTCGCATCCCTGCAAAGTAGCAGGGATGCGCCATTAATTGTGCGGCCCGCTACCACCACCAAACATGGTGCGCCGTATTTGCAATGCGGCTCCCCATGGGCCCAAAACGTCACCGAAGCTTTACTGCTGGAGTTGCGTCGCAACGATGGCGCAGCTCCATCAATGCTCTGGGGTACCCTATCTCCCCAATGCTGGGTCAAGCCGTACGTCTGCTTCAAGCAGGTGCAGGGTTTGTGTGACGCATCATTGTCCTAAAGGTGACTGATTGATATTTTGTAGATTTCCCTCAGCCACTATTAGGATGTGTTCCAGCGCAGGAATGCCCTCCCTTGCGCCGGAACGCCCCCTGATGGCGCAGGGCTTTATAACGGGATGCATCTCCCAAATGCGTCACGTTGTTATAATATTATACGCCGCACCATGGCGCCCTTTTTTGTTTAGCTGCTGCGTCACAAAAGTCACGCAAGAACGGCGCAAAAGAGCCGCAAGGGCTTAAATCCGCCCCTTCCTTTGTAACCCTGACAATAAGAAAAATAGTGGCGGTGGATTGATAGTTTGACTATTTAAATGACTGGTAATGTAGCAGGCAACTGTTAGTGTTGTCACTGATCTGACTGAAATCACAATGGAGTTTGTCTGTCACTTTGCGTCTTGCCTGCGGACTGCTGCCTGCCAGTCCTAGGTGAACGTTTCAGTACTTTGTTTAGTGAGTTACGTGACTTTCGAAGTCACAGGTCCGCAAATAAATAAAAAGTAACCATAATCAATATAATTTCGCGGAAATATTTTGTTATTGTTCTTTTGAAATGTTTGATTTGGTTGACATTGACAAGCAACAATCATCCATGTTTTCTGTTCTTTCTTTCATGTTGTACGTCAGCTCCCCCCAGGGGCGAGAGGAGGACACAGGAGCAGCAGGCGGCGGATGCTGTTCATCAACAGGGCCAGGATCGGGCAGGCGAGGGCTCCTCTGCTGGCCCCAGTAAGTTTTCATTTTAGACTAGTACCTATTTTTCCTAGCGTTCCTCATTTGAATTTTTTCAAAATTGTCTTTGCTCTTCTTGTAGACTGTATCTAAATTCTTATCCTGCCTCTACTATGACTCCCTGTGGTATTACTAGATTATTCTTATTAGTCTGTCTGTGTAGCTAACTAAGATTGCACGGTTGGCGAAACTCCCATGATTCTAGTCAGCAATAGCTCTATCAACTTAGTGCAGTCCTCTGGGATTGTCCATAATGTCTTTTGAAGTGTTCTATCTGGACTCATGCTTGCAAAAATTGCAAAACCTTTCGTTCAGTCACTCTAGTCTGGAGGACCAAAAAACACAGATTGTATTTAAATTTAAAAGCTTTATTAAAAGTAAACACATTTATTAAAATGAAGTCATAATAAAACTAAACGTTTAACTGATAATGGAAAAGTGGTTAGTGCTGACGATTAATTGAAGACATTTCTTGTGGTCGAGCCGAGCTCTCACCTGGTTTCAACTTGATCTTGTTGTTAGAAGTCCATCTTCTGTCTGTGTGGAGAAAAATGGTGCGTGTTAAAAAATCAGCCTTCATCAGTTGTGCCAAAAAGTGCAGCAAGACAACCTTCCCTGGAAAAAGGGACATTTTTTTTAACTTTAACATAGACAGTCACAAATTACATTGTTTTCACATGTCTTCATTCCTAGACCAAATACTAGTGACTAGTGAGTGCTTTATTCTAAGATTCTTAAATGTACTTTGTAGGTGGAACATCTGGTGGCGGGGCCAGTGTGGTGGTGGTGCTCGACACGGAGGCGGAGGGCAATTCATCATCAGGGGAGGAGGCGGCGGCGCCGGATGTGAGAGTTGAGACGGTGGTGGCGGCCAGAGGTAAGCTCTTATATATTCCTTACTTATTGAGATTGAAGACTAGCTGGGAAGGCAAGAATATGAGATGCATGGCTGGGTGAATGATGAAGCAATGATGGGTGGAAGGACAACAGCCTGGGTGGGTGACACAGAAACTGTATGTGTCCATATACCTGGATCATGCTACTATCTGACTCTTAGATAGCATATGTGTATCTAGAGCAGGGGTACTCCTAGTACGGCCCGCGGGCCGGTGGTGGCCCGGCAAGCCTTCGTTGGCGGTGCGCTGACCTTGCAGACAATCACTGCTCCCCCGGCCCCCACAGAGCAGAGGCTTTTTTGTATTTCACCTGTTAGCGCCCCTGCATCTCCACTCTGACAATCACTGCTCCCCCGGCCCCCACAGAGCAGAGTGGAGATGCAAGGCCACAAAGAGGTGAAATAGAACTAAGCCTCTGCTCTGTGGGGCCGGGCAAGCAGTGATTGTCAGGGTGGAGAAGCAGGGGCGCTAAAACAAACAAAGCCTCAATAATATGTTAATGGTCTTTTAAAGACCTGTTAAGTACTTTGGTGTTGTTGTCTGTGTGTGCGCGTTGAGGAAGCGGTCTCAACCCGGGCTGAAGGCTGACACAGATAGACACACACACAGTGAGATGACAGAGGGAGAGGGAGGGCAGGAGGGAGAGAGAGATGGAGGGAGGGCAGGAGGGACAGCAGGAGGGAGAGAGATGTATGTAAATGCTGGGTCTGGTGGCTCAGTGGATGAGGGCATCTGCTGCAGGGACCTGTGTGCAACCTCATGGTCACAAGTTATCGTTTTGCTTTAGCCCCGCCCCCTCTGACTCCGCCCCCACCAGTGCGGCCCTCGGCCCCAAACTACACTGTAAATGTAGCCCCTGAGAGAAAGTTTGTGAGTACCCATGATCTAGAGAGAGTAGACGGTCAGTGGATGAACTAAGTGTAACTTTGAAGAGCATGTAACACTAACACTGCACCCGCACGTCCGTTCCAGTGTAGGAAAGGCAAGGAAAAGAACTTTTAATTTTGTCCAAATACTACCATAAATAGTAGCAGTAGTTTGTATTGCAAGCACTGCATAGATCCGGTTATTATGGTGGCCACTCCCTACCTCTCTTAATAAGTTTAGTAGTACTCAGTCATTCATGTGTGGGTGTATCACTGCCTGTCACTCAATAAAAAGCAAAGCACCTAAAGTCATCCCATATATAAGCAAAAACATCCCATGTGAAGTGATAGATAATCAGATTATTTATCTTCTTCAATTTTCCATTTCTAGTACTCATTTCCACTGTAGGGTGAAAGTTAAATTAATTAAGCAGTAGCCCTTGAGTTGTAACAGAGTATTCTCAGTGCCACCCGTAATAGAAAAGTAAGAGATTCACCACCTGCATGTACTGGACGGGTACAGTAACGCAACGGCAACGCAAGTCTAGGTCACTCCTCATGGCGTGCGTCTCTTTTTCTCGGGTGCAAGTTTACCGCGCTGGCATTATGCCGGCTTGCAGAAAATAACGTACCAATTTTCCAAAACAAGAGACAAGAAGAAGAATAAGACTGGTGTACTTTCATAGTCGACTCCAATGGAAGTCCACAGTGCTCATAGAATTTGTTCCTTAAACTCCCACTAATGTTAGAGCAAGGATGAAGAAGTGTGAGGTTAGATAGATACTGGCCTCAATAGTTATGTAATGCGCTTGCAAGTTGCTAGTTGTACTGCAGCACACATTTCTGCTGAATGATTGAGTTAATCTTAAAGAGCATTGGTTACAGACTATGTCTTTCTTTCTTCATATAGGTTCTCCTTCCAAACGAACAAGGAGGAAGGAGCTGGCTAGAGCGGCCCGGCAACGGAGAATCGAGGCCACTGTTGCGGAATATCGGCGGCTGGTGGCCCTGGAGGACGTGGAAAGTGTGCGGTCGACAACAACGACAACGTCGTCCTCCGTGGCCTCACCGGCTGCCACCGTGACCCAGCACAGTGGTCCACCGAGACTGAGCCGGGCTGCCAAAGGCAAACGCCACCGCCGAGCAGCAAGGCCAACAGCTGCTTCTCACAGGCCTTGCACCTGCAAGGCAGTGAAGGCACGCCTGCGCCGCACCACCCTGATGGTGTCCCGCCTTCAGCAGGAGCTCGCCTTGCTCCGCGAGGAGCATGATGCCCTGGCCCAAAAAGTGAACAGCATCCACCCATAGTGTCCCTTGCCCCTTTTTTAGAGACTTTTGGGGGGTGGGAATTGGGAGTTGGGTTTTTGGGGACTTTTGAAGGACAATCGTTGGGGTTAGGGAGGGTCTTGCGGGAGATTATTTTGTTAGGGATATAAATATACTTTTTCAAACTTTATCTGAGCATACCTGTTTTTTACTGCTTGCCTGGTGGGTGGGGGTTTAACGTTGACTGTTTTCCTGAAAGTTTAGTTCCATTTTCTTCCTTTAAGTGTAAATGCCCAAATGTTTTCAACACTAAGTGCCTCTCACAGACTAAGTGAAGTGAATCCAAGAGTCCTAGGACTTTAGTAGTACTACCTTCAGGCTCTCGTCTCTCGTACTAATACTCCATTATACCCCCAAACCACCAAACGCTTATCTTACCTGTAATTTGTGTTTGAAAGTAGGGCTAGGCCCAGGGCTGGCTCCACGGGAAACACCGAATAACGTTGGCAATCTTGGTCGGATAAAATTTCCTCATAGCGGTGGTAGTAGTGGTGTGACACAGTGGCAGTTGCATGCCTATGAAAAAAAAGAAAATGAAATCTGGTTTGTCCTCCTGAGCAATTCAACGGTACAACTGAGAATATAGCAGGTGACAGAAGTACAGTAGAGCAGTGCCACATTGTAGCCTAACAAATGGTAAAGTATAACTACTAATTCGGTTGAAGTTCTTTCACATTAGCAATGGTTCTTTGTCAAGCAGAGTAAGAATATATCATCGACAACTGTGGAAAGAAAGAATGCGACAGTACAGGGCCTGTGTGGAATTATTGATAACTATATTCAACATAAGGTCTCTGTAGCCAGATACCCGAGAGCCTTGCTGGTCACTATAAATCCATTCACAACAACACTCAATGGGGTTGGTCTGGAAGGTGTCACGTTTACTCCCCGTGATCCAGTCGATGCAAATATGGTTCCACCTCCAAATGTCACCAACACCCAGAAGTGTAAACACAGGGTGTTCGAGGCATTAGGCGAGGGAGAAAAATAACAAACTAAAATAAAAAATGTGGGATGGGTAAAGGTAGGGTCAGCAGGGAAAGGATACCTGTAAGAGAAGACAAGACAGGCATCAGTGAAGTGATGTCCTAACATACAAGGGTACTCTCATATAGTCTCACTAAATAGTCTGCAAGTCTCCCGCCTACTCATGGGAAATGTAGTTTCATAGTACGGTAGGCGCTTAGGGGCTGCGTAACCTGACAGAAGGTATAGTAGATAGAAAAGGAGAAATTGCTTTTTTTCTAGGTGTCCCCTCACTCACCAGGGTTGCCCCTTGGTGACATGCTTCATCATTGGGGCCATCCCAGTCCTCTACGGCCTGGGGCGTGCTGCGACTTGCGAATTACGTAGGAGCACTTACAAATGACTATGTGTGGTGCAGATAGTGGAGTGGACTAAGTGATGTGTTAAGGGATCAATGTAGAAGCCGAGAGAGAGCAAAGAAATGCAGTCACAGTCAGAGAAAAAGGCAAGGGATACTGTATCTATGTGGTTGTAGTGGTCCTGTTGGAAGTGGTAAGTAAGTTGCCCGCAGAAAAAAAATCCTCCTATTAGCGGCACTCCTCCATTGCAGCCGACGCTTCGTCCACCGATGTTGGTCACCAGAAGACACCCTGTCCACTGCCTGCCTGATGCTGAATTGTGGCTCGCTACTGTGAAGCCTGACTCCATCCTTTTTTCCCCATTGCAGAGACTGAAACCCGGCCTGTAATTATTCAACGAAAAACAGGAAGTGATATAATATTACAACACCACTGATAAATAAATATAAGGTATGTAGGCTGTGGAGTGCAAAAAGTCACAATTTGTTTTTCCTAGTAGACAGACAGTACAATGTTTTTGAAAGTGCGTACTCTGAGTCACCTTTTGAAGGATAAGTAAGTATGGGCAAATTAATGTAGCGGATCTTGCCCCTCAAGCTAGGTGTACTGTAAACTGTGTTTTAGAACAAAAATAGATCTTCCTAGCAGTGCTCCCACCCAAAAAACGAGGCCTAGCAGAAAACTGGAGACAAAACTTACTTTGAAAGTAAAAGTAGGCCGAAGTACCCTAATTACCCATTACCCCCCGTGGATTGTATTCAAACCACTTGCAAGCAACCAAGCAAAAGTAGCCATAGCCAGCATCGCTCCAAGACTCGAAATCCCCCCCACTCAAACACATGCAATAGAAATACTGCTAACCCTAACGAACCCTAAGTTAAGAATAGTGGCAAAGGCTTTCTTTAACTATGCCAAATCCCCCCTTTCCCACCATGGATTTTCTTCAAATGACTTGCAACCAAAATTACACATTCTCACGAGTGCTCTAAGACCCCAGAACTCAGTTTGAAAAATCTAGAACACCCCGATACACATGCAATCCTGCTGCTAGGGCTAACCCTAACGAACCCTAAGTTACAAAAAGTGCCAAAACTAAAGGCTTTTCCGCGCGGATTTTGTCCCAACCACTTCTACCCGGTATTAGACCTTCCCAGGAATGCCCCAAGACCCGGCAACCCACCCGCCAAGAAGCATAACACCCCCAAACAGGCCAAAAGCAAAATCTCATACTTGCAATATTTCTGGGCCTTCGGTCCAAACGCGCTGCGTAGCTAGGCCATAAGTCGGGGTTGGCACGACGGATTTCCTGAAAAGCAAATGCAATCAAGATTAGAGTGTCCCAGCAGTGCTCCCAGACCACGAAACTCACCCGCAAACAGACGGAACCCCCCCTAAGAGCACCTCAAAGGCAAGCAAGTCATCAAAAACACAAAAAAAATTCCGCCTGGGATTTGGTCCAAAACACTTTTATCCGGTATTAGAGCTTCCCAGCAATGGCCCCAGAGCCGTCAACCCAGGAGAAAACGAGTAGAAGACCCCCAAACAGCCAAAGAGCAAAAGTACAAAAATGGGGACTTAGTCACTTTTTCACAAATTTCCCAAATCACTCCGCGCGCGCTCTGCAGCTAGGCCCTAAGTCCCCTCAGCCACCATGGATTTGCTTCAACCCTCTTGCAAAGTAAAGTATATATAGCCAGCAGTGCTCCCACACCACGAAACTCACCCGCAAACACCAGGAAGCCCCCCAAACAGGCCCCCGAAAACGCTACATAGAGCAAAATGTCAGAAATAGCCCAAAAAAAATCGGCCTGGATTTTGTCCCAACCACTTCTACCCGGTATTAGACCTTCCCAGGAATGCCCCAAGACCCGGCAACCCACCCGCCAAGAAGCATAACACCCCCAAACAGGCCAAAAGCAAAATCTCATACTTGCAATATTTCTGGGCCTTCGGTCCAAACGCGCTGCGTAGCTAGGCCATAAGTCGGGGTTGGCACGACGGATTTCCTGAAAAGCAAATGCAATCAAGATTAGAGTGTCCCAGCAGTGCTCCCAGACCACGAAACTCACCCGCAAACACCAGCAAGCCCCCCAAACAGGCCCCCGAAAACGCTACATAGAGCAAAATGTCTGAAATAGCCCAAAAAAAATCGGCCTGGATTTTGTCCCAACCACTTCTACCCGGTATTAGACCTTCCCAGGAATGCCCCAAGACCCGGCAACCCACCCGCCAAGAAGCATAACACCCCCAAACAGGCCAAAAGCAAAATCTCATACTTGCAATATTTCTGGGCCTTCGGTCCAAACGCGCTGCGTAGCTAGGCCATAAGTCGGGGTTGGCACGACGGATTTCCTGAAAAGCAAATGCAATCAAGATTAGAGTGTCCCAGCAGTGCTCCCAGACCACGAAACTCACCCGCAAACACCAGCAAGCCCCCCAAACAGGCCCCCGAAAACGCTACATAGAGCAAAATGTCTGAAATAGCCCAAAAAAAATCGGCCTGGATTTTGTCCCAACCACTTCTACCCGGTATTAGACCTTCCCAGGAATGCCCCAAGACCCGGCAACCCACCCGCCAAGAAGCATAACACCCCCAAACAGGCCAAAAGCAAAATCTCATACTTGCAATATTTCTGGGCCTTCGGTCCAAACGCGCTGCGTAGCTAGGCCATAAGTCGGGGTTGGCACGACGGATTTCCTGAAAAGCAAATGCAATCAAGATTAGAGTGTCCCAGCAGTGCTCCCAGACCACGAAACTCACCCGCAAACACCAGCAAGCCCCCCAAACAGGCCCCCGAAAACGCTACATAGAGCAAAATGTCTGAAATAGCCCAAAAAAAATCGGCCTGGATTTTGTCCCAACCACTTCTACCCGGTATTAGACCTTCCCAGGAATGCCCCAAGACCCGGCAACCCACCCGCCAAGAAGCATAACACCCCCAAACAGGCCAAAAGCAAAATCTCATACTTGCAATATTTCTGGGCCTTCGGTCCAAACGCGCTGCGTAGCTAGGCCATAAGTCGGGGTTGGCACGACGGATTTCCTGAAAAGCAAATGCAATCAAGATTAGAGTGTCCCAGCAGTGCTCCCAGACCACGAAACTCACCCGCAAACACCAGCAAGCCCCCCAAACAGGCCCCCGAAAACGCTACATAGAGCAAAATGTCTGAAATAGCCCAAAAAAAATCGGCCTGGATTTTGTCCCAACCACTTCTACCCGGTATTAGACCTTCCCAGGAATGCCCCAAGACCCGGCAACCCACCCGCCAAGAAGCATAACACCCCCAAACAGGCCAAAAGCAAAATCTCATACTTGCAATATTTCTGGGCCTTCGGTCCAAACGCGCTGCGTAGCTAGGCCATAAGTCGGGGTTGGCACGACGGATTTCCTGAAAAGCAAATGCAATCAAGATTAGAGTGTCCCAGCAGTGCTCCCAGACCACGAAACTCACCCGCAAACACCAGCAAGCCCCCCAAACAGGCCCCCGAAAACGCTACATAGAGCAAAATGTCTGAAATAGCCCAAAAAAAATCGGCCTGGATTTTGTCCCAACCACTTCTACCCGGTATTAGACCTTCCCAGGAATGCCCCAAGACCCGGCAACCCACCCGCCAAGAAGCATAACACCCCCAAACAGGCCAAAAGCAAAATCTCATACTTGCAATATTTCTGGGCCTTCGGTCCAAACGCGCTGCGTAGCTAGGCCATAAGTCGGGGTTGGCACGACGGATTTCCTGAAAAGCAAATGCAATCAAGATTAGAGTGTCCCAGCAATGCTCTCAGACCATGAAACTCACCCACAAACAGACGGAACCCCCCCTAAGAGCACCTCAAAGGCAAGCAAGTCATCAAAAACACAAAAAAATTTCCGCCTCGGATTTGGCACAAACCACTTTTAGTGCTTCCCAGCAATGGCCCCAGACCCGTCAACTCACCTGCAAAGAGGTAGAACAACACCCCCACAAGTGCTGAGTCTTTCTTCATTGGGCGTAAACCAGCCCTCTGCTTTGATGGAAATAGGAGTCTGGAGGAGGAGGATAGAGGAGCATGTTCTTCTGAACTTGTGAACCTGAGGAATGCAGACTGCGGCACCTTCAAATAAATTAGCAAACAAGTGAAGACAGTTCTGCTGATGGGCTTGTCTTTGTGATAATCTGATTAAAGTTTGAATTATATTAACTGTGCACAACAAAGAAAGACAGACACACAGGAATAAAAGTGAATAAGGATGAAAAAGAAAGTTATTGATTCGTTGTCTCATTTTCAGGGCTCGAAGTCGGAATCACGGTCCAGGAATAAGAATAAGGCTTCGTCATCATACTCTGCGAATTCAGCCCGGGTGAGGTCAGTGCCACCTGACAGAGTAGAAATTCCCTCATCTATGGTGCTGGCCACCTCCTCTTCATCCGGCACGCTCTCTCGTACTCTTATATCTGGTGGTATGAGGTGCTGATTCATCTTGATCATTGTTAACCTCTCCACATTTTTGGGCGAGAGGCGGCTCCGTTTGGGAGTTACAATCCCACCAGCCGCACTGAAAACCCGTTCAGAAGACACACTTGCGAGTGGGCAAGACAAGTAGTTTAAAGCCAGGTTGGTGAGCTGTGGCCACAATTCTTTTTTCCCATGCCAATACGCCAATGGGTCAGAATTAACATAGACCTCTGTGGAGTCATTCAGATAGTCCTTCACCATCGACTCAAGGTCCTCCTCCAAGGTTCCTCCACTTTGCGTAGCTCTTGCTGTGCCTCTGGCCTTTTGAGAACCAAACCCACGCAGAGCTAGCCAATCCTCTTCAGCCTCCAATGTTTCTGCTGTCTTTCGTGCAGATGATGCGGTTGCCGGTGTCTTTAACGGCTGAGAGGTCACTTGTGCCACAGCCACAGGTGCAGAAGTGGATTGTTTTGACTGGGGATGGCCTGCTGATGTACTGCCATTTCCTTCAATTTCCAGCCGTTCTGTTTCAAACTTCTTGGCTGACAAGGCTAGCCAACGTTTGTACTTTGTAACATCTTCATCAGCAAAAGAAAAGAATGCTCTGCCTGCCAGCGCCTTTTTGTAGCGTGGATCCAGAATAGTAGCACAAATGTAATGCTGTTCTGAGTGGATCTTTTGAAGACGTTCATCACCTTGTAGGAGCTCTAATAATTGCTCAGCCAGAAGCAAAGAAGAGCCTTTCTTTTTGTCATCTTTTCGAAACACAGAACACACCTCCTTCAGTTGGTCCTCCAGCATGTACAACAATGGGATAGCTTTTCCCAAATTAGAGTCCTCCTTGCTGACTGCACGCGTGAAGACCTCAAAAGGACGAAGCATGCGTGTTAGGCTTTCAACTATGTTCCATTGCGGCCCACCCATCCTCAGCTCCTCTATACCCTCTTTCAAGAAATATTGATCGAGTTGCGTATACTGCTCATACAGACGCTCAAGCATGTAGAAGGTTGAGTTCCAACGTGTTACCACCTCCTGGATGAGTGCTTTCACTGGCATTTGACATTGATATAGCATGCTCCTCAGCTGCTTGCGGGCCTTAAAAGAATGCCTGAAATGCTTGCAAATTTTTCGGCAGTTCTCCAATACACTGGACGCTGCACTGAGTTTATTACCCAAGAATTTTTGGACAACCAGGTTTATACAGTGCGCCAAACACGGCACTCTGAAATAGTAACCGTCCCTCATGGCCTTAACTATATTGGAGCCATTGTCCGTGGAAACATAACCAACCTTGCGTTTTAGTGGGGACAGACAGTTAAGGACCTTTGTGTTAAAGACATCCAAAATGTTTTCTGCTGTGTGACGTTTATCCAAACCAAACATGGCTAGTGTTGCATGTTTCCGAGCACCTTTAAAAACAATGTTAGTGTCAACACCTGAGTTTAGCTTTGCTTTAGCCCCTGAAAAAGAGACCCAGTGTGCAGTGATGCACATGTAATCAGCGCCTGCGCCACTGCTCCACATGTCTGTTGTCAGATGTATAGTGTGAACAGCACTCTTCTGCAAAGCTGCCCCAATCGCCTTCAGAACATCTTCATGTAGTGCTGGAACCGCAACTCGGGCAAAATAGAACCGGCTAGGAACCTTCCATTTAGGGCAGAGCGCTGCCACTAATTCTAGAAAACCAACCCCTTCGACAAAAGAAAAAGGGAGAAGGTCCAGAGCTAGCATTTTAGCCAGCTTAGTGTTATACAGACGGGTCATTGGGTGGTTGCGTTCATATTGCGCTTCTGTAAACAACATCTTTTTAATGTTGCCCTGGACCAATGATTTACGGGATGATGATCTCTTCGACCCAGTTACGCTCGCTGATGAACTTTTCCGCATTGATGTCTCACTCTCTCCCACACTCTTAGTGTGGCTCCCATGGGGTGTGCTGCTGACATGGGAACTGGGTGTAAGTGAAGTGTTTGGATCGTCTTCTTCTACCTCCTCGTCATCAGCAGATGACAAATCAACGTTTTCATTACGTGCAATTCCGGCTTTCTTGACCGCCTCTAGGTGCGGAAACCATTCGACAGGGTGCCTTCTCTCAAGATGACCTCTCTGGCCTCCGGTACCATAGTTAGAACCAAGCTTACCACGACTATATCGAAGCTTACAAAGGCTACAAATGGCTACGTTTTCCTTTTTTGGGCAAACACTAAAGAAGTCCCAAACTGGAGACTTGAAATGTCTTCGGGGGCCGCCGCCGGAGGAGGCGTCGATACTGGTGGTGGTGGTCCTGCTGCTAATGACAGATGAAGTGGAGGATGTGGATTGCCGAACTTCAGTACGTTTTGCACTTTCACCACCACGAATTGAGGTCGAGGACGAGGTGGGTACCTTCTTGCGAGGAAGAAATATGGAAGCGGTAGGTTTTGGTGTACTACTTAACTCCAAATCTAATGATTCCATTTCCATTGCCTCCTCGCCGACATCATCATCACGCTCAGCAGCTTCTCGGGATAGGGTCAAAATGTCTCTTTGCTGCATGCCCGGTGGGGCTGCAGTGACCTTTGTGATGACTGGCTCGTCGTCATCGTGAGAGGCTTCATCACCAGCAGTATCTGTCACTTCTTGTTGAGCCTCATCACACTCCATAGGTTTGAGTTTTTGGACGACCTTCCTTTTACGCTTAGGTACCGGTGGCAGATCATGGTGTGCCTCTGCCTCACTGTCAGACCGCAGTTGTCGTGGTTCCCAAGACAGATCACTTGCACCAGAACGAGGTGGGCTTGAAGAAGATGTAGACACCCCCCTTGATCTTTTCCTTGCTAGGGATGTGGAAGACAATGAATGATCATCAGGAGGAGTGGCTTCCAATGATACCTCAGCTTCATTGTCGATTTCCAAATGTGCCCCTACTTCGGGAGGAACAACTATTGTGGGCACTTGTGAACGTCCATGCACCTTTGCTTGCGCATCTCCTTTTGCTGCCTCTCCTTCCACATGTACTTGGGCGTGTACTTGCACATGGTGTTGTTGTTGCGGCTGTGGTTGTTCAACACTTGTCAGATGAGTTACAACAACCTGTGTTGATTCAGGGACATTGCTGCTACTTTCTTGCGATGAGCCAACATCACTGGTCGATGGTGATTGGAGAAGTACACTGACTGCCTCTGAAGCACTCAAGGGCTTTGACTTAAGTTGGCGTGGTGGTGGAGGCACTGAACCCAATGGAGCAGGGGTGCTGCTCTCAGGTTGGTCCCCAGCAGATCCTGCTGCTGCAGGCGTACTTTTTCTTTTGCTCCCAAAAAAAGTGGCGGGTGACACACCAGCCTCCTTGGTAACTTGCTTCTTCTGCTCCTTACTAGCAACTTTCTTGCTAGAGGAGCTACGGAGACCTTTCTTTGGGGCCATCTTCTTCAGAGCAGGTCAGACAGCAGGCCGCAGTTGCACGAATTGTAGAGTTGTCTGAGGCCAGACGTGACGTCGCGTGACGTTATGCTGCACACACACACCGCTGCAGGACTTCTTCCTGGCACTGGTGGTTCTCTTGAGTCTTGTGCACCTAAAAAAAATGGAAGACAGAGGAACACCAGTTCAGTTATAGAGCACAAAAAAATCGAAAAACACTGCAAAATCAGCACAATCCCAATCCATCCATGCCCTCCATAATGTTTAAATTCAAGACAACCCACAGAAAGACTAGGCCCATGCAAGACTCACTACCCCTGGGCATAAATAAAGGTTGAAAAGTAGGCAAAATGGTTGGAGGCCTAACAACAAAGCCTGCATTCAAAATGGCCACTTGCCTGCCAAGCACATGGCCAGTGCCTGTAGCTGCACTCAAAATGGCCACCAGCCACATGGCATGTCCCTCCCCATGAACACCCCCAAAAATCGAAAAACACTGCAAAATCAGCACAATCCCATTCCATCCATGATGTTTAAATTCAAGACAGCCCACAGAAAGACTAGGCCCCATGCACCACTCACTACCCCTGGTCAAGGCCCCAACAACAGGTCAAAAATCGAAAAACACAAAATTGTACAAAAAAAAAAAATCGAAAAACACAGAAAAATCAGCACAATCCCAATTCATCTATGGCCTCCATGATGTTTAAATTCAAGACAACCCACAGAAATACTAGGCCCATGCAAGACTCACTACCCCTGGCATAAATAAAGGTTGAAAAGTAGGCAAAATGGTTGGAGGCCTAACAACAAAGCCTGCATTAAAAATGGCCACTTGCCTGCCAGCACATGGCCAGTGCCTGTAGCTGCACTCAAAATGGCCACCAGCCACATGGCATGTCCCTCCCCATGAACACCCCCAAAAATCGAAAAACACTGCAAAATCAGCACAATCCCATTCCATCCATGATGTTTAAATTCAAGACAGCCCACAGAAAGACTAGGCCCCATGCACCACTCACTACCCCTGGTCAAGGCCCCAACAACAGGTCAAAAATCGAAAAACACAAAATTTTACAAAAAAAAAAAATCGAAAAACACAGAAAAATCAGCACAATCCCAATTCATCTATGGCCTCCATGATGTTTAAATTCAAGACAACCCACAGAAATACTAGGCCCATGCAAGACTCACTACCCCTGGCATAAATAAAGGTTGAAAAGTAGGCAAAATGGTTGGAGGCCTAACAACAAAGCCTGCATTCAAAATGGCCACTTGCCTGCCAGCACATGGCCAGTGCCTGTAGCTGCACTCAAAATGGCCACCAGCCACATGGCATGTCCCTCCCCATGAACACCCCCAAAAATCGAAAAACACTGCAAAATCAGCACAATCCCATTCCATCCATGATGTTTAAATTCAAGACAGCCCACAGAAAGACTAGGCCCCATGCACCACTCACTACCCCTGGTCAAGGCCCCAACAACAGGTCAAAAATCGAAAAACACAAAATTTTACAAAAAAAAAAAATCGAAAAACACAGAAAAATCAGCACAATCCCAATTCATCTATGGCCTCCATGATGTTTAAATTCAAGACAACCCACAGAAATACTAGGCCCATGCAAGACTCACTACCCCTGGCATAAATAAAGGTTGAAAAGTAGGCAAAATGGTTGGAGGCCTAACAACAAAGCCTGCATTCAAAATGGCCACTTGCCTGCCAGCACATGGCAAGTGCCTGTAGCTGCACTCAAAATGGCCACCAGCCACATGGCATGTCCCTCCCCATGAACACCCCCAAAAATCGAAAAACACTGCAAAATCAGCACAATCCCATTCCATCCATGATGTTTAAATTCAAGACAGCCCACAGAAAGACTAGGCCCCATGCACCACTCACTACCCCTGGTCAAGGCCCCAACAACAGGTCAAAAATCGAAAAACACAAAATTTTACAAAAAAAAAAAATCGAAAAACACAGAAAAATCAGCACAATCCCAATTCATCTATGGCCTCCATGATGTTTAAATTCAAGACAACCCACAGAAATACTAGGCCCATGCAAGACTCACTACCCCTGGCATAAATAAAGGTTGAAAAGTAGGCAAAATGGTTGGAGGCCTAACAACAAAGCCTGCATTCAAAATGGCCACTTGCCTGCCAGCACATGGCCAGTGCCTGTAGCTGCACTCAAAATGGCCACCAGCCACATGGCATGTCCCTCCCCATGAACACCCCCAAAAATCGAAAAACACTGCAAAATCTGCACAATCCCATTCCATCCATGATGTTTAAATTCAAGACAGCCCACAGAAAGACTAGGCCCCATGCACCACTCACTACCCCTGGTCAAGGCCCCAACAACAGGTCAAAAATCGAAAAACACAAAATTTTACAAAAAAAAAAAATCGAAAAACACAGAAAAATCAGCACAATCCCAATTCATCTATGGCCTCCATGATGTTTAAATTCAAGACAACCCACAGAAAGAATCAGTCCACCCACCACTGAGTACCCCTGGGAAAAGGCCCCAAAACAGCAAAAAAATCGAAAATCCCAAAATTTTAGTTGCAGCAACTGTAATGCCCCAAACAAACTTACTTGTAAAATTTCTAATCCAACAGTGATCCAAAGAAAGTCAAAAAGGCCTCAAATCCAAAGATCCAGCAGCATCCACAAAAGGTAATCCTTCCAGGTCCACATCCGAATGAAAAGTGACCAGGAGATGGACAAAGCACTGGGAGGAGCCTGCTGAACAGGAACAGGAAGTTGAAGACTATGGGGCACTTCCTTCCTCCCACCCCCCTGCCCCCCTCCCCAAAATGGACTCCTCGCTAAAAAAGTGCAGGCAAATGTCAAACTAAGGAGTTATTCACATAAAAATCATCATTTCTAGAAGGTTTATGCTGCTTGCTGGTGGATTTCTTGTGCAGAATTGCAAATTTATATTTTCGCGCGCCGCATCTCAAATCTCGCAATTTGCGAAGTACCGCGAGACGTGATCTCGCCGTACTCGCGTTGACAAACTCTCGCTGGCAAGCCGCGATGACGTAATCGCGCTCGCCAATTCCCGCGGGATCACACAGCAAGATCCAAAATGGCGCAGCACTCGCAAACTATCGAAAAAAACAACTCGGCAAACGATGATAAACGCCGCGCGCCGCAAAAATTGTATCACCAACGCCGCGCGCCGCCAAAAAAATCCGCTGCGTGCGAATTTGCGGATTTTGCGGGAAATCCGCAAATCTCGCGGATTGCGGATTTCCCGAAAATCCGCAAAATCCGCGAGCGGAACGGATTTTCCGCCCACGCCTACGTGGGAATCCACATGTGGCATGCAGTGCATTGATGTGAAACCATTCCCATCACAACAGACCCATGTTAGATGCACCAAAAGCAGATGCAGTTTACGGAACACAAACAGCAAGCTCAATATAACACATGACACACACCTGACATAGTCACATAGGGTCATGCTGAGCGTGACATATCAGTTGACAAAGTGCACCTGTCCCTGGCATCAGAAGACATGTGCCGGTAGTGATGACTGTGCCATCCCAGTGTTGCTGTGCATGACAAAATCGGACTACTGATATACATGTGAGTAGCGTCAAGGTGATGTGTGCCACATAGTGCCCCATCACACATGACATGTGTCCCCAGGTCATCACACATCGATTGTGCAACAAGATTAGATGCCCTGTGCTATATCACTGGCTGCCACTCCAAGGTCCTGCACATGAAAGTATGCAATGACAAGTACTTGATAGACATCATTGTGCGATCCGTACCCCTACATTCCGGGCGTGTGTGTGCCTCGTATCACTATTGTAATGGTGCCATACTCGAGCGTGTGAACGCACCATACCTCGTGTGTGAAATGCACCGTGCCCCTACATTCCTGATGTGTGTGTGCCTCATATTACTATTGTAATGGTACCATACGCGAGCGTGTGAAACGCACCGTACCTAACGTGTGAAACACACCGTACCCCTACATTCCTGCCTTGTGTGCCTCCACTACCTTTGACTGTGCACCTGTTGTGTGAGTGTCACAACAGGCATTGTGTCCAGGTGGGACAGACATGCAATGTGGCTTGGACTGAGTCCCAGGGGGTGTACATGCTGATGTCTGTCATGCAGAGCATGATGTAGTTCATGTGTGTTCACTCCTCACTTGCATTGTGCTTACTGTAACATTCACTGCACTTATTTCTGAATGTCCTGAGGTGGAACAGTAGTCCGCCCGGAGTACTCACAGATGTTTATGACTTGAAGGGAACTGTGGTGAGATTGTCCAAATGATGTGTACAACCTCATGGACATTCATGTTTGTGAATGTGCCTTGTCATGTGGGTGAGTGTCTATGTGATGTGTTGCACCACAGCTGTATGGCGTATGCAGCAGCTCTCTCCATATGATGTGACAAGAAAGCAGTGCTGTGTGCCTGACTTGCAAAGTTAGCACGACACCTGTGACACCCCACAGGCAAGTGGCACATGTGCAGAGTGAGGGTTGTACCTGCAGTTGTCAGTGACAGGTGAGTGATCTGTGACAGGGTGTGTCTGTCTGGTACATATGTTTTATACTAGTATATGTGAGTATTGATGTATATGTGAGAGTGAGAGATTGAAAGAGTTCTTGTTTAAATAAGTATGTGTTTCTATAAGTGATTGTTTAAGAGAGTAAGTATGTGTAAGTTTCCTTAGAATTAAGGTGGTAGTGCGTGTATAGCTGTGTATGCAAATAAATGGATGTTCAATAGTTTATTTGCATGTGTGATTATGTGTGTGAGTAACTTTTGGATGACTGTCGGTGTGTAACAGGATGTATAGGTGTTTCACTACATATAATGAGTGAGTATATGTATGAGTGACTATATAGAACAGTTGGTGAATGAGTAGATGTGTATATAGGTGGTGGTATTACTGAATTGGTTGTTGTAACTGGTATGGGTATCTCTATTTTTTTGAAAATTTTAGTTTCTATTTTTGAATATGTGTTTCAAGGGTTACATTACACTGAAAGGAGGTCTGTCACTCTGTCACAAGGATGATGTCACTCTGTCACAAGGATGATGTAATCGGTGATGTCATGAGTGATGTCACTGACCATGTCATGAGTGATGTAATATGTGACGTCATCAGCAGTGCATTGCAGGCGCGCAAGTTATAGTGAGTCCAACTAACTATAACGTGGGAATTTCAATGGTTTTATGTCAGTAAAATCTCCAGCTAACTATAACTGGTGTCAAACCTATGGTTTTTTCAGTGAATTTAATAGGTTTTTTAAATGCTAATTCCTAATAATAAATGGTGTGAAACCTGTTTTTTTCTTTGAATTTCATAGGTTTTGTAAATGCTAATTCCTAACTATATATAGGGCCTCAAACCTATGTTTTTTTTCAGTGAATTTCAAAGGTTTTTTCATACCAAATTTATATTGCTATCAAATATAATAGTTTTTATAATGAATCCTATCTTGTATATTGATGTAATACTATTTTTTTATGTATATTCTTCATTTTTTTTCTTTTTTTGCCCTGGAGCACTCCCGATGCCAGTACCGGTGTGCGCACCGGAAAGCACAGTCTTGCAGCGCGCCCCGGTGCGCGTACCGGTGAGCGTCCCATTTGCGCTATTGCCACGAACGACAACATCATCGTGACGATTCGCGTAGCTGCGTCCGCGTGATACGCATGGCGTAAGCGCACCCGGAAGCACCCGAGCGCATACGATCGCGCTACGTAAGCGCGGGGCATGTAGCATAAGCGCGTCGGGTCATGTGACCTGAAAATAACACTTTTCATTGGTTCAGAACAGTTTTTTTTCCAAATGATGAAAGCCCCACCTTTTTTCCTCATTCTCACTTTGTACTTTGACTGAGGAAGACCTGTTTGTACTGAGAAATGGCTACAGTAGTAGCAGCAGCAGGAGCATCTCAACCTCCACCACCACTACAAGGACCACCACAGTGGTGGAGAAGAAGAAGAGGAGGAGGAGGAGGAGGAGGAGGAGGAGAGGCAGTTCCTGCCTGAAGATAATACCCCCTATAAGCCAAAGGAGCACATTGTCTGGGAGTTTTTTAAAATCCCAAGGGGCCTAAAGAAAGTGAATGCTCCCAAAGTTACATGTCTGATCTGTGGCACTGTACTTTCCAGGGGGATTCCTGTCAAAAAGTATTCTTTTGGCAACAATACCATGATTTGCCACATGCAACGCCGGCACCCAAACAACTATGCTGTGGCAGAGGTCAAAGAACTGACCAGAAACCCGCCCCAATCTTCTCCCAGCAACTCCCAAAGTAAACAACCCACTCCATCGGGTCCAGAGACAAGGGAGATGGTCCCAAATATCCAAACCCAGTTTGCAGATTTGCGGGACTACAATTTGCTATGGAGAGCAAAGTATTAAATTGATTAACCGTGCTGGAGACAACCACAAGTGCAAACACAAACCTTAATTTTTTTCTGCTTTTTTTTGCTCCAGTTGAGCCATTTACAATTCCCTGTTTTTTGTTTGTCCCCATAAAAATTTCAAAACAAATATAAAATTGTTCATAAAAGACAAAAAAAATAGAAAATGTTCCAAAAAACAATAAAAAATTATAAAACAACAAAAAGAATAAAAAAAAGTTCTTTTTAGAACTACCTCCAATTTATAAAAAAAGCTAAATTTTTTAAAACTGTCATTCTTTTTTCCCCATGGTACGCTCCCCGGTACGCTTCGCGGTGCGCGTACCGGGCGCTCCCCCCGCGCGAATCGAAAAAAATATATATATTTTTTGCCCCGCGGTCGCCCTTTTATGGTGCCCACATCAAACCTAGAGGGTCAGGGGGGGTCTATCCTGCCCCCTTTTGGTCATTTCCCCCTTTGTTTTTGCCACCTCTTGTGTCTCGATCCGACCGAGACACAAGATGGCGGCCGCTCCGGACTGTTTGGAATGTTGACAGACACCTGAGAGCCAATCAGCTTTCCGCTCGCAAACTCGCGTAGCTCGCTGGAGCGCGCCCCGGTGCGCATACCGGGGCGCGCTTATAGATATATATATTTTTTTTAATCTAAATTATTAAAAATCAACTTGAGCACATATCTTGAGATATGGCAAAGGCACATCGGGCTACCAGTCCCTACAATTTTGCCAAGTTTGGTGGAAATCCATTCAGCCATTCGGACTAAAAGTGAGTCCAACCGCCCTATGGAAATTAACATGGGGAAAACACATTTTTGGACCCCCCTTTTATCTCGGCCCCCCAAACTTTCAAAGACGGAGCGCAGCGAGGCAAATTTGAGGAAAATTACAGGCAGATCCCTCAATCGACGCCAAAGTTGTGCATTTCCTATAGAAAACAATCCTAACTATAACTACCTACTGGTGACCGCCAGTAGGTTATATATATATATATGCTACACCAGGATAACTCCAACGCACATGGTGGGTATACAAGAGAAATATACAAATGAACTATACAAATGGAAAAGCACAGGACTTTTGAGCAAGGAAGAATTTGAATACTTGAAAACTGACTACCCAGTATGCCCTCAACTGTATCTTATTCCCAAGATCCATAAAAATGAAACGAAGCCACCAGGTAGACCCATAATTGCGGCTATAGGGAGCCTGTTTGAGAAAACCAGCATTTTTATTGATCATTTTTTGCAACCATATGTAAAAGCACTCCCGGCATATATAAAAGATACAAGTGATTTTCTACGGAAAGTATATGATGTACAATGGGAGGATGACTTTGTTTTTATGACCCTAGATGTACAATCTCTATACACTAGCATTAGACACCATGATGGGCTACGAGCAATGAAACACTTTCTAGGGCAGAGACCAATCGCACTGTACAATCATACCAAAATGCTGTTGGAAATGACGGAGTGGTGTCTGACTAATAATAACTTCATCTTTAACAGACTCCACTACAGGCAAATACAGGGATCAGCTATGGGTACCTGTTTCTCCCCCAGCTATGCGAATCTACACATGGGCTGGTGGGAGGAACAGATACTCACTGCGAAGCACCAAACCACTTTTGCTAATAAAGTGGTAATGTACAAGCGATATATAGACGACATTTTTATACTGTGGAAAGGCCCTAAAGAAGAAGCAGAATTGTTTGCATTAGAACTAAACAAAAACGCACTTAATTTGAAATTCACCTGCACTACTGATACCACCTCAATACAGTTCCTAGATGTAGAACTATACATAGACCAGGGAAGAATCCAGACGAGAACATATCGTAAACCCACTGCCGGAAACTCAGTGCTTCATGCGCAAAGTTTCCATCCTCAAAACCTAAAGGAATCTATTCCCTATGCAGAGTGCTTACGGATGACAAGAAATTGCAGTACTAAAACTGGACTAGATGAGGCGAAGCAGAACCTGTTTACAAGACTTAAACAGAGAGGGTACAGCCAAAAAACTTGCAATATAGCAGACGCAAAATGCAGCAAATCCAACAGAAAAGATCTCCTATTTACCCAAAAACAAGACCAAACAGGGCAAACTCCCAAACGAGAGCCTCCTAGACTTATAACAGGATTTAACACCTATCATAACCAGGTCAGAAAAATACTGACCAAACATTGGCCACTAGTAAGGAAAGACCCCATAATTGGAGAACTATGTGGAAACAGGCCAATGATAGCATTTAGGAAAGCCAAATCCATGAGGGATCATCTAGTCTGCAATGCACCCTCAATCAGAAAACCTGATGACTGGCTCTCTAAAATCAAAGGTTTCAGCAAATGTACTAAATGCAAAGCATGTAAGCATGGTGTAAATACTACTAAAGTGGATATACCCTTTAGAAAGAGACCATACAAGATCCGAGGTAAATATAATTGCAAAACGGATCACGCAGTGTATGTTCTAACTTGCATCTGTGGTAAACGATATGTGGGTAGTACCATTCACCCTGTACATATCAGAGTCCTCCAACATCTTCGCGCAGTTAACAATGACGACCCTGCCTATCCTGTGGCCAGGCACATAAATACGGCCCATGCAGGCGACATAGGAGTATTAACATACTTCGTCATTGACAATGTGCCAAAAAACATCAGAGGAGGCAATCGCCTGCAGAGTTTGAGAAGATTAGAGTCTAGGTACATTATAATGCTCAATTCAAAAATACCTAATGGCCTCAATTCTGACAAAGCTCTCAGTGTACACCTGTAAATATGAGTTTAAGGCCCTAGTCTTAAGGGAATAAGCCCGACCGTTCCGTAAAAGAAGTACTTTCTTTCCTTCTCCCTTCCAAGAAACATCTGTTGTTCAGTTTTAAAAAATTACTATCACTGTATATATTAGCACTAACATGACCCCGAGAGCACTTTCAGCCTGTATAGCAGCATTTTAGTAAATTCACCCGATAGACACACGTGAAAATATCAGTTGGTGATTATTGCAAATTACTTGTATATCTAACATCTGGATTGGTGTATATGTATGTAACACAAGTGGGAACATTACCTGTATAGACAAAATGCTTATTGTGATCTGTATGTAAGTACCCCTTAGCGTAAAACATTGACACACGCTTTTATACCTGTCCACTAGGAGACGATGTAAAGATTAGCGAGCGCAATGTTTAAACGGTCGATTGATACAATTTATGTTAGTATCTCATAGCTGTTTAAATCAACACACAATATCACGCCTATCCACTAGGAGAAGATGAAAATAGAAATAGGCGGCATGACCGCGACTGTATTATACACTAACTAAAACCTGTCACAATTCACAGGTTAGACGGGCACAATTATCGAGCGCTAGCGCGAGGGTGCACTAAGATACAAATAGGCAATTAACACAGCCAATCCCGCCAAAATTCCCCTGGCAAAACCCGCATACACAAATTCTGAAAGGCATTAAATACAGTGAATTTTCCGGCAATACCAGAGAGCATCTGCATGAAACCCGCGCACGCCCGATACCCAGCGGAAAGACACCTTAGTGTGCACAGCAAACGCACACACAATAATTACAAACCGATCTGCCCCAACGCGATCGACAATAGTGATCACCAGACATGAAACAGAACAACACCTACCAGCGCTGAGGGAGTTTAAACACGTAAAGCGCGCGAAGGTCTGTCTGCCACATTACAGCTTGGTACACGCACAGCGAGAGTGAGGAAATCACTGGGCTCAAGGTACCGGAGGGTTTCTATAGAAACAAGACAACGCATGGGGGCGGGTGACGTAATTTCAAACTGTGAAAGTGAAAATAACTTTTCTATGTCAATTTAATTAAGGCGTCGCCCTATGTTGCCATGGGAACCATGTTACAAAAATGTGAAAAAATGTAAAAGTAAGCTAAAATGTGCATGAAAACAGGAGTGAAACACGCATGATGTAATGCAATGACTAAGGGGTATAAATATAACCACATTCTGTGAAGATGTTGTGAACAAGGCGGGTGCTTACCGCCAAAACGCGTCAAGCAGCCTAATGAGTGAATAAAACTTAATTGGGATCATCTATTTCACGGAGTCAGTGCCTTACTTGCATGTGGAAGTTTGGAGTGTTCCTGATATATATATATATATATATATATATATATATATATATATATATATATATATATATATATATATATATACATATACATATATATATATATATATATATATATATATATATATATATATATATATATATATATATATATATATATATATATATATATATATATATATATATATATATATTCACTTAAAAAACCATAGGTTTCAGGCCTTATATATTCAGGAATTAGCATTTAAAAAACCATTGAAATTGTTCCTATATAGTTAGTTGTACTAACTATATTTCGCGCACCCGCAATCCACTGCTGATGATGTCACATATTACACATTCATGACATGGTCAGTGACATCTCCTGCGGGTTAAAGTACGTGGGCAGCACCAAATTACAGGCTTTCAATCCAATATTGCAACATCTGAGAGCAATTGTAAATTCAGATGTTACATATCCAGTCGCCCGCCACTTTGAATTGGTGCATGCCAAAAATCTGAATCACCTTAAATATTTTGTCATCGATGCTGTGCCCAAAAACATACGGGGAGGGGATCGGGAAAAACTTTTAAGGCAACTGGAAAGTAAGTTTAGACACCAGAATCCCAAATGGGTTAAATAGGGGGGAAGATCTGCAGGTCTTTCTCTAGGGATTAATTGTTTTTAAGCACTTGCACTTTTTTTGACACCGAACACGTGTGATTGCCAATTTTATCTGACATAGATTGGAAGTACTGTTGTTATAGAGGACACGTTGTTTTACATGCCTGTCTACCAAGTTAAAAGACTCATTGTTAATAGAAAAATAATGTTTATCATTATGATTATAATCATGAGCGCTTGCACTTTATTTTCATTGTAATACGAAAACCGAAATCTAATTTTGAAATTTGATTCATTAATATTGAATGATAACATGAGCATTGTTATATCATTATATTTTCAGTGTGTTTCCTCTCAAACCCTTGTAAATAGCGTGGTTTATATATATAATCCATGTGTTTGGTGTCAATCGTAATTAACACAGTATTTAAGCACTCACATTGGTATTTTGATGCCATGTGATCAAGGCTGTTGTGATACAGCCGAAACGCTTCATGCTGGTGGAGAGGAGAGAATAAAGACACTTCATTTCACTTATTCTGGTGTCCGAGAGATCTGTACCTGTGGTAGAAGTGCGGCATCGAGAGCTGAACTTACAGGATATTGCTTTCATATATATATATATTCACTGAAAAAACCATAGGTTTGACACCAGTTATAGTTAGCTGGAAATTTTACTGACATAAAACCAATGAAATTCCACGTTATAGTTAGTTGGACTCACTATAACTTGCGCCTGCAATGCACTGCTGATGACGTCACATATTACATCACTCATGACATGGTCAGTGACATCACTCATGACATCACTGATGACACCATCCTTGTGAGAAAGTGACAGATATCATGTCAGTGTAATGTAACCCTTGAAACACATATTCAAAAATAGAAACTAACATTTTCAAAAAAATGGAGATACCTATACCAGTTACAACAACCAATTCAGTAATTCCAACATTTATATACACATCCACTAATTCACTAACAGTTCTATATAGTCACTCGTATATATGCTTACTGATTATATATAGTGATAGAGCTATACATCCTATTATATACCGACAGACATCCAAAAGTAAATCAGACATATATTCACACTTGGAAATAAACTAATAAACATCCATTTATTCACATATACAGATGTACACACAGTAATACCTTACTTCTAAGTAAACTTGCAGTTACTTACTCTTTTAAACAATCACTTATAGAAACACATATTTATTTAAACAGGAACTCTTTCAATCTCTCACTGTCACATATACTCAGTTATATATATCAATACTTACATAAACTACATTAAAACATATGTGGTTACTAATAAACACACTAGTGAAGCCGGTATTCACTGACTAACACACACATATACACACTCAGCCATCCATACAGTCCTGCACATCCATTAAGTCACTTATTTAAACATTTATTTTTCCATCAACCTCTACATATACATATATAAAACATATTTATTTTTTAAAAAGACACACATTCACTGAATAGTGTCATCAGTGATGTCATCAGCAGTGCATTACACGCGCAAGTTATAGTGAGTCCAACTAACTATAACGTGGAATTTCATTGGTTTTATATCAGTAAAATTTCCAGCTAACTATAACTGGTGTCAAACCTATGGTTTTTTCAGTGAATTTCATAGGTTTTTCAAATGCTATTTCCTAACTATAACGTGTGTAAAACCTATGGTTTTTTCAGTGAATTTCATAGGTTTTTCAAATGCTATTTCCTAACTATAACGTGTGTAAAACCTATGGTTTTTTCAGTGAATTTCATAGGTTTTTTGAATGCTAGTTCCTAAGTATGAAAGATATACCTGAAATAAATATCGACATACCAATCTTACGTGCAGAACCGAGTGCACACACCCACCTATTTATTTCATGAAGCTTTCCAATTTAAACCTAATGAATTTCTTCATAGACCAATGAAAAAACTTATAGTACGTTAAAGACACTGAACCTAGGCTTTTTTTCTCCTATAAACTTTTTAATTAAATGGAGCCGAATTTTTTTTAATCATTCGTGCGTGACTGATTGTACACACCTTAATATTTATTTTGAAAAATATAACAGATTTTATAATTTATTAATTGTATACTTAAATCGAGCTGTAAAAATATATCAAATCCGTATGTGTTTCAATTCACTTCTTTTCACGTTTTTAAACTTCAGTAAAGGACATCGCTACTTCCAAATCACGTTCGTAACTAGATAGTGTCACCGCCTACACGTCCTGAGAAGCGCATGTAAAGTCATGTGACTTGAAAACAAGACTTCCAATTGGTTCTTAGTAGTTTCTGTTCTGTAATTTACACGAAGCACTCCACCCACTTTCCTCACAATCTTTTCTACTCTCAAGAGACAACAACGTCGAGCATCTTCCGGAAGACTTTGCTGAAATGGCTGCCCTTCCACATTCATCTTCCGAATCTGAAGGAAATGAACGACCACCGTTAAGAAGAAAAAAGGAATCTTTCATTTGGCAATTTTTTTACTTATCCTGAAGATCAAAAGAAAGTGAATGCGCCAAAAGTAACCTGCACGATATGCAATTCGGAGCTCTCAAGGGGAAATCCAAATAGAAAATATTCCTTTTCTATACACACCATGCTGCGACATGATAAACAAAGGCACCCTGAGCATTATGCAAAAGCATCGACAAGAGCCCTGGCCACGCTATTACCACTATCACCTGTTGTTTTTGCAAATCAGAGGTGGCCAGCACATCTTCTGGAGGACGATCTGTATCTCCATCGAGTGCTGAGATGGACTTGAGACCATATCTTGCGAAGGTGCACATGAAATGCAACGAGTGTGGAGAAATTCTTTTATATGGAGAGCAGAGCCTTGTTCTTATTAAACTCAAAATTGAAAGTCATAAATGCCCCAAGAAAAGATAAATTTCTTCACTTCATTTTCATAGTATTACATACTGAAAAATGTAGTAGCAACTTTAAGAAATCTAAAGCATCATAACACTTGTTTCCCAAAAAAAAAAAAGTTCTTTTCAGAACTAACTATTTCTACGAAAACATGCTCCAAGAGCATCTTATGACATGTTTTTTCGGCGCTTCATTGTAGTGCGCGACCGGGTGCGCGCACCCTCGTAGCGCGTCCAGGACTTGAGACGTGCATGTGAAGTCATGTGACTTCAAAACAACACTTCTAGCTGATATTTTCTCGCCGCTTTCATCTTGTGCGCGACCGGGTGCACGCACCCGCCTATCACGTACAGGCGTCGAGACACGCATGTGCAGTCATGTGACTTTAAAAGAACACTTCCAATTGGTTTTTACTAGTTTCTATTCTGCAATTTACACGGAACACTCCACCCACTTCCCTAGAAAACCAGTTTATCAAAAAACTTTTAAAGCCTCCCCTTATGAAACATTTGACGTTCACATAGCAGTGTAGTAAATAGCACTACATACACTCCATCCCTTAATTATAAAAGACTTATCAGTATGTGAGAAAAACTTTTGTTTTCACGTGATAATGTGAAATTCTGAGCCTGTTACCGAATTTCTTTTCACATATGTTACTATTCTCCTTCGACCACTAACACCATAGAAAAAACCAGCAATACCGGTGATATTTTGTACACCGACAACGGTCGATTTCTATCGCTTACAGCCCTTGCTATTATAAAGTTTTATTTCCTAAGTCTCTGATCTCCAACTGTGGAACGTGACTCCCCTGTGTGTCGTAATGAGGTGCTAAGAGCAGCACGTACACTATACTTCGACTAAGCATCCATAAATTCCGCGGACATTTCTACCCTGCTATCTGCAATTATAAACATCAAAAGGAGCTACGCTGCCCCCCTTAGAGAGGCCTCACTCCCACTGCTACAAAGGCTTGGCAGTCGCCAAGATACACAAAAACAGCGTCTCGGGTCCATTGAACTTCTGTGACGATCTCAATGAAAATAAGCACTAAACAATATTCAAGTATGTAGTATTCCTTCTACTTGGTTACAGACTAGGGAGCATATTATCAAGGGGGTTGATCACCGCTTTTTTGGCTTTAAAAGCCAAGAAAGCGGAGATAAAATTATCTCCCTATTATCAAGCTGTCGCTAACACCAATTAGTGACAACTAATAGGAGATAGCAAACATTTTGGGCCCCGCTTTACATGTCGGTGATATTTATCACTAATGACATCCAAAGTGTGTATGCCAAAATGTTAGCCACTGCAAACAGTCCCTAACATCACTATCTCCTATTATCAACTTTTGGAGATATTCGCGCGAAGCGCAAATATCTCCGAAAGCTAAGACCTGCCCTGAGCAGTTCTTAGCCATGTTATCTAATGGGAGGTGGATAACATGGCTAAGAGCATTTGCTCGATAATTCATGAATATCGCTGACTTTTCATCGATATTCATGCATTGCGGCCGTTTTTTATCGCATTTACAATAAACCTTGCTAATAGCAAGGTTTATCTGCGATAAAAATCGCCAATGTGCGGCGATAATTTTTGTCTCTAAACAAGTTAGAGACAAAAATTATCGCTAGTTCTTGGTAATATGGCCCTAAACATTTACCGCAGCGCTGCAGCGATTTCTTCCGCAAATAAACCTTGGTATTAATAAGGTTTAACGCAAATGCGGTAAAAAACGTTGCAAAGCATAAGTATCACAAAAAAATCAGGATTATTCATAGATAGCGACCTAATGCTATTAGCCATGTTATCCACCCCCCATTGGATAACATAGCTAAGAACTACTCAAGGCAAGTCTTAGCTTTTAGAAATATTCCCGCTTAGCGCAAATATCTCCAAAAGCTAGTAATAAGAGATAACGATGTTAAAGACTATTTTCAGTCGGTAACATCTTGGCACGCCCACTTTGCATCTCATTACATATAAATGCAACTGACATGCAAAGTGCACCCAAAATGTTCACTATCTTCTACTAAGTGTTCCTAACTGGTGTTAGCAGCTGCTAAATAATAGAGAGATAATTTTATCTCTGCTTTCTTGACGTTTAAAGTAAAAAAAACACAGATAAACACCTTTCATAATATACCTCTATATTCAAATTGAACAAATTAGTTGACTGTCATTTATGAGATAGCTGTACATGTGATTGCTGCGTGAAGACCTACGCCTAGGCGTAGGTCTTCACGCAGCAATCACATGTACAGATTTGAAAGAATATGGCCCAGAAAGTGACTGAGTAAAATCTCATAAATGACAGTCAACTAATTTCAATACGTATTAGTTTAGAAGAACAGTTCTTTATGATACAGGGCTCTAGAATGACAAACATATCTCGTCTTTATAAAAACCCTTCAGGTTTTTTTTAACAACTGTTAAATGGTTCAATACTCATCACAAACGTCCTCCATCATGAACATTGTCTGATCTGTCCTCAGGACGAACAATATTTCTGATGAACTTGCCGCTATGCATGCACAACACTAACATTGTGCTTCCTTAACACGTTCTATTCACTAAGCAGAACCATGACGGAACCACTCTATCATAAACACATCTGAACCATGGCTCATAAAAGGAGTACCTCAATCATGACGATGCAAGTCCCACTAAGCCCCCCAGCCCCCTAATCTTGAGTCAAAATTGGAACTACAACACAGGATTTAAAGTCCTGCAAAGAACACCATGTAACATTTAATACCATATACACCATCGTTTTCATATATCACTTTTCCTAAACTCACTCAGTGAAATATCGCTCATTTTATTTAATCACTTTTAAACCATACCTTCTAACAATGCACCCAATCCTATGTGGAAGTGTTCAATATAAAAGATGACATTGTTTTAAGAAGGATAGAGAAATAAATAACACAATGTTGTAAACATTTCTTTATTATATATACTTACCTAATAAAAAGAAAAAAAAATTAAATGTCTAATGAAAACGTAGCACCTGTGGAAAGAAATTAAAAATAAAATTATAAAGTATATTATTTATAGAAAAAACAATACGAAACAATAAGACAGGTCCAAACAAAACTGTCAGATATTATTAAATATACGTACCTTATAAATATAATATCTGTGGAGGAGAGTAATAAAAAAATCTGTTATAATACATATTTCTGAATACGATGTAGCAAAATAAGTAAACAATATATTAAATGATTTATTTTTGCTGTCCTCAGAAAACATTGATTTTCACTATCAAGAGTGATTTCAACATTAATCATCATATAACAGCGGGAAAAAAAAACACAATCAAAATGATTGTGTTTAAAAAACCCATACAAAATCTGCATACATATTATAAATACTTGAAAAAAACATGTCTTAAATGTTTTCCTCAAATTCGCAATTTCTTGAGTAAGCACACTACATCTTCCACAGTTACAACCTAATTAAAGTATACCACTTATTTTTCAAGATATCTCAACAAAATCCCGTGCAGCAATCTCCTATAAAAAATTTATTTGAAAGACACAGTTTCTTCTCTCATACATTTCCGCAAGGCCAAATTGTATAAGCTAACTCATTATCTTTTAAATACCTCTCCGAAACACTTACGTCCACATAAGTTTCTATTTTTCTATATTATTTCTATATTTTTCCACGTGGCCAAATACTATGAGTTAAGTAGTTTTTTTCTGAAATTTTGTAATCTTAGTCTCATCCATTATTTTCAGTACTTTTGCAATCAAAATTTGTACCATATGTTATACCATCAAACATTAAGTAAATTTGTACCTGATGTTATCAATATGGAAAACACAAATTTCATGTATAGATTTGTACACCCTTATTTACATGATATTTGTAAACTACTAAGTTTCAGATCTTTATAGTATACATATTCCTACACCGAACCACTCTACTGAAATTTGGGTTCCAAAAATAACAAATAAGAGTTACTTAAGGCAAAAGGCAAACGTTTTTTAAAAGTCAATTGGCTATCATTGAAAAGTGTCCAGCCAATAGCACACTTCAAATAAGCCGTATAATGTCCTGATGATGTAGAATGCCCTTCATGATAAATAATGGCTACAGTTACAAATGTTCTTCTAGAAATAGAAACTTGAGAAGCCACAAAATTTTTAATTAAAGTGGATACTTTACTCCTATCAGCTCTGCATCGTTGAAACATTAAAATTACATATTGTCCGTATCTATGGATAAATAAAGTTGATAACATTTCAGACTTGCATTGAGAACAGACCATATTTTGATGCGCATCTTTAACTAGTTCATTAAAAGGCACTTCTTTGCAGTCTGGTAATGTCAAATATAAAAATCTTTCGCTGGGTATCTCAGTACTACTTAAAAATGAACAATTATCACACTTATGTTCCCATTTATAAGAAAGCCCAAAAAGACTATCAATATCTACACCTTCATCTTCCAAAGCTGTAAACATATACATAATAAATTCCTGACAATCTTGCTGTATATTCTGAGAAAACTGATTTACTTCTGCACATATATCTAAAACATTCCTTAATTCCGAAACACTTCCTATTTCATTATCACCACTACTACACGTTTCAAATATAGAATTTAAAGAATGACAAAAGGTATGCTCCTGATTTTCTATAATCTGTTCCTTAACATTTTTCAAAAAGAAAACAACATTAACTACTACATTTGCATAGCAGTTGACACCACACCTATTTTCCAACTTAAATCCAACAATCTCTTCAATACTAACAGTTTTCTTAGAGCTACCAACAACAGCTACATCTTTTTTTCGTCGTTTCTGGACTACTTCAGCACATTTGTCCTCATTTTTCCTTTTCTGACCAACTATACGCCTTTCAATTAAAGGATATTGAGGTAAACTTGGAGCATATTCTCTTCTTAACCTATTGTACTCCTTCACACAATTTAAATCTGCACTAATCTTTGTCTCATCATAATCAATTAGATAAAGTCCACATAAAGTTCTAACACGCGACAGAGCAACATAAGCCATACCCTCTTTGAATACAGTACTTCCAATATTTACCAAAGCACAATCTACACTTAAACCTTGAGATTTATGTATAGTCACTGCATATGCCAAACAAATTGGAAATTGTTTACGACGGACATATAAGTCTTTCACAAGCAAAAAACGAGTTGAACATCGACTAATTTGTTGAACTTCATCAATCCCATCAAATTTTATCTTCAAAAATTCAATCTCATCTCTATTGGTATAATTCACAAAACCAACAACATTACCCATTGCTCCATTTACCAATCCTCTTTCTACATGTAAATTTCTTCTTAAAATTATCCGACAATTTAAACATACATACAGATTTTTCTCTAAACCAGCAGTTTTAGATATAGTTTTTTGAAGAGAATCCAATTTCAATTTCAACTTTTCAGACAAAACAATAGTACTACCTTCATGCTCTATTCTATCTTTAGCTTCCAGTTTCTTAATTTCTTGCATTTCTAAATTCAACATTTTCTCATTAAAAACTGAACATTCTTTCAGAGTTGGCATCAAGCATATCACTGACTTATCTACAACCTCTTCACTATATATTCTCTCAGGAACATTATCTTCATTAGGAAACAGCTTGGAAAGTAATCGCGTTCGTAGAGTCTGTTTTGCATCTTCAGTTAATTTTCCAATCCTAATATCTTGAAGAATATTTCCATATTTAGTATCCTTTGCCTGTCGCATATTTTGAATCAGATCAGTATATTTGAAATGTGACCATATATTTACATTTCCAATACTGCCCAGGCACTTTCTGGTCTCCTCATGTGTAACAGTTTCAAATACAGGTTGTCCTTTGACAGGAGTCAGCTGGAGTAGATCACCAAAAACTATGACATGTTTACCTTCAAATAACACATCATACTCTGTCTTAAGTGTCTGTTGCATTCTTAAATGCACAAAAGCAAGCATTAAATTAGAGACCATGCTTACTTCATCAATAATAAGAAGTTTCATTTTTTTAAGGACTCTAGAAACTTCAAAAGAAGCTTCTCCAGAAAGTTTCTGATATTGTAATTTATTTTCATGTTCAACTGGCAGCATCAGCAAACGCAGTAAAGTTACACCTTTTATATTATGTGCTGCCAATCCAGTTGGAGCAGTAACAACACACGACAGTGTTGATTGAGTTGTTTGCTGTAAATATGTAGTAATTCCTTTAATTAGGAAACTTTTACCAGTCCCAGCTTCTCCACTTACATATAATCGAATAGGCTCAAATGACATACATGAGCAATCTTTTCTCTCATGACGAAAGCCATGCTCAATGTGCTCTGTCACTTCATCATATATCTGTCTTTGCTCAACATTAAACTGCTTCTTTAATTCTTCTAAGTCGATTACTTGCTCTTGACCTTGCTGCATTGCGCTTTCCACCTCATCCATGGCGGTGGCTGCTTCATTTTGAATAATTGGTTGTCCCAGTGGATCTTGACTTAATGATGCCGAACTTTGACTATCTTGTGAACTATCTCTAGCAATCTCTGCTGCAATTGTTGCTTCTTGCTCTATTTCGTCATTCAACATTTGGAGATAATTGCTGAAAATAGGACATTCAATAGTACTTTTAGATGCGTTGAATGAATCTTCATAACTATCAAAGTCTCCAAGTAGTTCCTCTTCTCTACGCCATGGTTTAAAGAGTTGCAAAAGAGCAAAATAGTAAAACTCTCTTTTATCAGGTGTTTCGCAACTCAGTTTCCGATGATTTATCAAGTGTCTTTTTCTTTGTTTTACCAGACATCCTTCATGTCCAATTACAGCATGTACACCTTTATCAATATTCTCGGTAACATTTCTCTTAAAAATATAATTTTGAAGTATTTCATACAGACAAATGTTTTCAAGCAGAGTACTTCTATTTGGATAGTATGTATCCAACATATTTGTTTTCAAAATGTCTGTACTGTTTGGTTCTTTCTGGGCTAAGTACTCAATTTCTTGCACAGGTTTTAGAACACGGTTTCGTGTTTCTGCTAGGCCCAAACTCACCCAGAGAATAGTCCTTGACTTCGCATAAAGACTTGCTGATGATAATCTATCACAACATTCATATGCTCCAATTTCTCGATGAGACAGCATCTTCAAACTGTACGTATATAATTTCTTGCTCAGGCTCTTTTCATGAGAAATGTCTTCCCACATCTCCTTCAATTCCGTCTTTTCAGATTTCGTGATGTAAGACGTTACATATCGAGCCACAGCAATAGAGTTGTCTGCAACATACTGTATGTCCATGTTAGCATTCCACATGGACAAAATGACTGGATTATAGTCATTAATATATTTCGATTCTTCACCTCTTCTTAAATTGTACGTATTTTTAGGTGACCTCCTTCTGATATTATGTCGCAAACATGACATCAAATTGTTGACTCTTCCTTTTGAAAGTACCGGTCGTGCAAATCCAAAGCGACATTTGGTATAAAATTTGCTCTTTGATTTGAATTTTCGCCGACAATATTTTCCACAGCGATGACTTTGGAAACATAACACTTTTCCTCTTAAGTCCTTATCAGTGGTACTATTAGGTATGTCACAAGTGGCATACTGTTCAATAAAAGACAGTACACTCTCATCCGAGTCTATTCCAAATTTAGGAGCATCCTTGATCCATTGTAGCATATGAATATGAGGAGCACCTCTTGCTTGATATTCTTTTCTCCAAAAGAAATCCAGTACTTCACCAAGAGGCGGATTTCTCTTGTTAGTAATGAAAGACATCATAGCTTCAAATCTATGATTAAAATACCTGCAAACATTAACTGGATCTAATGAACACAGTTCTCCAGGTGTCTTATAGCTTATATTTTCTATATTTGCATTCGCCTCCCGAAGAAATTCAATTAAATCTTCCCAAGCATACTCTGCACAGCTTAGAGTTAAAAACCATGTTGGTGCTCCTAAGTTTCTAAGCATACACTTTAAATCTCCATGACGACGGTACCAATACTCATTAGTACCCCGCTGACAAGCCATTAAATTAATTAAATGAGAATCCAAAACACTATCTTTCTGATGCACTCTATCCATAAATTCCTTTGCTGATATATTGTGCAGATGTACACCACTTTTTAAGATATGATTTACTGCATAAGACAGACCAGATAAGTCACTCTCAAACAAAAGATGAAACAAATATGGAATACATTGCCGAAACCTTGCATCTTCTGCATATAATCTAGTTGTCCGGTACTCAGATGCAGGAATCTGCATAGGTCGATCATCATATCGTGTACCTTCACCTGTAGGAAATAACTGTGGGAAACAACGACCTTCCAAACTTTCTTCCCAGACACTAATCGGATTTCCTTTCGCCTTTCTCATCTGAAATAATTCAATAGCATTCCCTATTGCTTCTTTGGAATGCAGTGGATGAACACTGTAATGTTCATAAATTTCTTCAGATCTAGATACAGCAACTTTCTCAATTTGTCCACTACACAAATCACTATCCTCTTCTTCATTTACATCTTCTTGTTCTACATATATATCTTTGTAATACTTATTATTTTGCACTAAATACAACGTTGCCTTTTTCACTTTCCTAACATCCACTAAATCTTGCCAGATTTTCTTACTCTTTGTGGGTACACCATTCACTAGAATAGCTAGAGGTTCCTCTTCTACATTTTCAACACCAATTGTTTCCATATTTTTTTTAAGATCAAGAGGCAAATACACAACTCTACCCTTTAATCCTCTTAGTAAATCTGAAGGATTTAATTTACCAGTCTTAGGCTCCATTCGAACAATAGCCTGAAAAGGATGTTCACATTGAATCAGAATCGTCTCATAAGTATTTAAATTCATCAATTCAGATGGAATATTTACCAACTCTAAATTATTGTGAACAGCTCTAGCAGGCATTTTATTTTCATCTAATTTATTATAACAATATTTACAAACACGTTGCTCAAAACCCAAATCAAAATAGTTTTCCACCAACAAATAAGTTGCAAAATCTTTCCATTGACCATTATATTCATCTTCACTTTTTAAATATAAATCAACTAACCTCGTTTGATTTTTGTAATGAATTCGTCGACAACAGACACAAGAAAAATTTGGTTTCTCACCTGCAATTACCTTAAACTTTATTATTTCTTGTTCAAAGTTTTCAATATTTACATGCCCAACATTTTCTAACACATTTCCTTCTGTAATTATATCACCTTCTGCATTATCTTCCTCGGGACCAAAATAACTTACCTCAATTTCTGCACAAATCTTCTTAACATCTAATTCACATCCATACAAAAGAGCACTATTTAACTGTTTAAGTTTAAGTGCTGGACTTTTTGCATAGTACAACTTTCTCACTAATTTTCTCATTTTAGTGTGATGCACTGCTAACATCCGGAAGTGATGAAATACACTCTGACATATTTTTTTAGAGAGACAAGCCAGAGAATGGCCTTGCAGACCTATTTTCTCACGTACTCTGCATTCATCTAATTCTTGCAACATTTTAATTTTTTTCTTTAGACTTTCTTTAGTGTACTTACGTAAGAAATTGCGAAAGAAATTAATTGAATCCTGTTGTACACTACAAATGCTACTACAATTCCAACTGTAAACAAGAGCATTAGGACGTCCCTGTAAAGCTTCTCTAACCATAACATCTTCTGCATTTCTAACCACAATTTTCTCTTTCTCAATAACACAACCATCCTTCACCTCATACGCTCGACCTGTGGTGTCAACTGCATGCAACAGATCGTTACTTTGAAAGTAACTCTCTTCATTAAAAAATGGCTCAGAAGTTGAAGTATGCATCCACTTCCCAGAAAACACTTTACAAAAATTACTCCTATTTATATGTCTCTTCCATTTACTTTTACTTTTGAAAACTCGAATCGCCTTATTTAAAATATTTATTCTATTAAGTATTAAAATAAATAACTTTCGTTTTGTCTCAAATGCGCGCTCAACAAAAGCCTCTATGTATATTTTTTTTTAAGAAAAACAGATCTTTTTTAGAAACTTTTTCCTTTTGTAATAAATTCGCAACGACTCTGTTGTAAAACATACGCTTCCTGATTTGGCTAAATTGATTGCTCCGGGTTTTACTGTACTGACTTTCATCTTTCCTAATTGCAGTAATATTAGTTTCTTTAACTCCAGATGTCTTTTTAGATGATGAAATCTTTTTCTCCTTCTGAACTTAAATAGTTACATTGTTCCTCCCCAAAATACTTTTCACAAACTTTTTAGTTTGCTTACCAGGAGTACTCTTCTTTGTAACCGTCCTCTCAGTCTTTGAAAATAATTCTGTAGTTTTCTTCTTTAAACTGTACGTCCGCTTGTAGAGTTTCTTTTTTTCAATTCTGGTCGGCATCTTAATTTAAAATTTTGATGAGATTGTGAACCTGTAAGACACAAAAATAACAAATATTATAGTTCAGTACTACCATATACCATACAAATTAAAACCACACATTCATTTTTAATAAAATACACATAATAACAGAAAATCTCTGAACAAAGTAGTAAATCCTGTAGTGAATTTTCCTTGTAAATTTTTCACACTATATATTTCTTTAAAATTCATAGACAATTTTGAAATTTTTTTTTAAAGCATACAAACAGTACACTTTTTTCAAAAACTATCGGTCATCATAAGTGTTTTAATCTTTTTTTCTACAATCTCTTTTACACTTCATGAGAACATATCTTATCACTCTCATAAAGCACTTTATTGACGAATATATGAAAAAAGCTATCATCACGAATGGTTTGCTATCATTTTTTTTATTTATTTAAAATTTCATAATTTAAAAGAACTTCTAACATCAGTTCATCAGAAATTTCTTCAACTTCATTTTCCTCCTCTTCTATCAGCTCTAAATATGCTGAATCTAAAGAAATGTCCATAAAATAGTCATTGTCATCTTCTTCCTCTCCAACAACCGCATCTAATATTTCCTCCATTAGTTCATTTATAATTTCAAAATTCACTTCATTTTCTTCCCCAAAAAATTCCATTATTTTTTTCAATAAATTCTTCTTTTTCCTTTAAAAAAAATATAAACATTAAATTATATCTTTGTCCATAAGTGTATAATTAAAAACTACCTTTACTAATTTTTAAACTACAGATAATTTTATAATCTCTAACTTATTAACTCTATAATTTGTAAGATACCACATTCCTCTTGTTTTGAAAAAGAAATTGGCAATATAACTCTAAACATTGACACTTTGTTTTTTTTAAATTAAATAATTACTGTTGATAAAAGACATTTCACTGTAAAATGTATTTTTAGATTTTCTACATATTTGAAATATTTATTACCTGTACAATAATTTTTAGAGACCCATTTCTTTTATTTCATCACTACAAAGTGCAATATAAATATATGCACTCTAAAGAAAAGAATCACACTATACAAACCATTTAATTCACTTTACAGATTACTACTTCCCACAGAGACAGTTCCATTTATATTACAACAGTATACTCACCATGTCAATGTCTTACCATATGCAAAATATCATACTTACCATGAACAACCACCTCATAATAAAACTCTACATTAATATTTTAAAAACTGCCTATACATAGTATATTCACAGATATACAGGAAAATAAGCATTACATTTCGATCCATATCATAATACCTCTCTCTAATTAAAAATGGAACACTACCAAACATAATACAACAAGATTTTAGAAATAATGAGCACTTCACAAGTATTACTAAAACAAACCTAAAAGAATTATACTCCAATGATTTCTAAATCTCAACTCCTTGTAAAAGATCACATATCCCAAGCTCATTAAAACATAATTTGAACTGTCAATAGAGAACATCTCAAAAAACATATGTACTATAAGCAGATAGAACCACATGTAAAAAATTTGAGATAAAATCATATTCAAAACATTTACAAATTACTCTTTATTATTTTCATCACCACCCACAGAAATTGCCAAACCATAAAAAGAAACTCACCTGAAAAAAAGAATATATATTCTCAATATATAATTTCGACAGGTTAATCCTTACAGGCACCAAACACTCTAAGAATAGAAAGAATAAAATTTTATTAACTTATAACAAACGTATTTCCTACACAATATACAATCATTATAGCATTGAACAAGCATAAGTAATAAGATTCCCAAAATACTCTCCATTAAAAATAAATACAAAATTTCTCATTTATAAAAACATTCTGCCACAGATATGTCACTTTTCCTTATGTTAAAATGTATGCACCTACAACAATAGGCTTTGAAAAGTAAAAGGCCAACTCACAAAACAAAAAAAGCCTTATTAATGAAACATTGCGTCGCCACTGCGTCACTTTTAGCATGGGAAAAGTGACGCACTAGTGGCACAAGGCCGTCATAAATAAAGCCCCATGTCCATACAGAAAAACTACAGGGCCAGCATTATACACATGCAAGCAATACACTTGCACAGAACCACAAAACACCAGGAGCCACCATGTTAATATATATCCTTAATATAATAAACCTCTGAGAATGGATACATATTTCCGTGGCAAACTCCTTAGCAATATTTAAGTGACTAAATTAAGGCCCGATGTAGGTAGCCCTTTACCGAACCGAATCGGCCGAAAATACTGATTTTCGGCCGTTTCCGATCCGTAAAGGGCTAACGAGATGTAAGGGCACATTTTCGGTAATTTTACCGATTCGCTATCGTTACCGAATCGGTATTTACCGAATCGGTAATTAAAGAATTGTTAAGGATTCGGTAACGAATCCAGATGTTGGGACCTACATCCCATTTACCGATTTTGAAATACCGAATCGGTAGTATTCGGTATTTCAAAATCGGTAAATGGGATTTACCTACATCGGACCCCTAAGACTCCTAGAAAATTTATCAAGTCATTATGCTCCTCTCCACTGCATAGCCGGCAACCTAATTCTGTGGAGTTCCTATACGACAGGCAATACTGCTGCATCCAACATATTACATACATGCACCTCTCACCATTTTGTCGCTTTTGACACCTTTTTTTTCCCCCTCACATACATTCACCTCTCGCCATTTTGTCGCTTTTGGCGCCTTTTTTTTCCCCTCACATACATGCACCTCTCGCCATTTAGTCGCTTTTGTCGCCTTTTTTTCACCTCACACAGTAACATGATACAAACTTGATAGTGCTTCGCATGTAGACAGCTGATTCATAAAGTAATGATGTATAACAACTTGCATTTTCATATATCCTTCCTAAACTAAAAGACCAGACACCTTCTTCCAGTTATTAAAATATAATATACTTCCTTATAAGAGTGTACAATGTTTTTTTCCAACTATATTCATTTTTCTTCAACTATAGCGTTTGTATTCCATGTACTACTAACAATACCAATTACTGTGTTTTTTGCAATTTCTGTACTCATATTACATAATGATTTGCCTTTAAAACAGTACATTTCCAAACAAACATTTCAAATATTCACGGTTTCTCTTTTAATCCATAATCTCAACTGAAATGATTTCATATTGAAAAACTATTCATGGGTTCCACATACCCTAAACTGTAGACACGGAGGACCTTATTTATGAAGACCTTCCGCTGCCGGTGCCTCATTTTTTAAAATAAGAAAAAGTAATGCACCGGTGGCGCAAGGCCTTCATAAATAAAGTCATGAATGTTTTCTTTTCTCGACCTCACTTACTGATACTAGAACCTGCAAGCCAAATACGGCCTGTGAACTCTTTCTTAGTAGGTCGCGCACCGTAAACACAGTTATACCACTGTTAACATTTTTTTTTTACTGTTACTAAGCACCGACACAGTTCCGCTTCACTCAGAGTTAATCACTGCTCCCACGCTTCTACAGGCCAGACGCTATGTCGTATTTCTCTCCTTATCACCCTTTCATCTCCACAATAACAAACAGTTTGCCGCCAGCCACCAGAGAACAGACTCAGATGCAGAGGCACCAAAGAGTGAAATACGACATACCCTCTGCTCTGAGAAAGCAACCAAGCGGTAATTGTGAAAGAAAACATTCAGTAGCGCTTTAAAAATACCAATGCAATTATATCATTATTTTTTTGAAAACGTTCCAATCACTTTAATAGGACTATCTGTGTGTGCCTCCACAGCAAACTTCCTCAGCCCGGATTGAAGGCAAACACACAGACAATAAGATAACACAGGGCAACGGAGATGCAAAACAGAAGGGACATGAAGATGCAGTCAAACAGCAGAACTGAGAGAGATATTTTTATGCTCCGTTTCCAACCTCAATGTACAAACACATTTACTACACAAATCTCTATACAACCTCATGGTCAAAACTTTTCATTTTATTTCACTCGACCACCTCCCTCACCCCACCAGTGCAAACGACGACCAGAAACCGCACTATAATTTTGACGTCTAACAGAAACTTTGTGAATACCTTTATCATTACCACTTTAACCCTCTTCCCCGACCCTCTCGCCCCACCCCCACCAGTGCAGGCCACGGCCACCAACCAGCCTGAAATATTGTCCACTGACAAAAAGTTTACCAATTCATTAACCATTACAATTTTTTCACAACGGTATCACTAGTAATTTACCATTTCTTTCTCTTTCTCCATTGTCTGTGTCTCTGCTAATATTATTTCTTCATATCCTCAACAACTTCTCTCATTATATATAAACGCTTCAAAATTACAAAAATAATTACTCTATATTAAAAATATTTTTTACTGCGTATTCAACATTTAAATGGAAGAAATTACTTTTACAAATACAACACATTACGACAGCCATAAATTAGTTTTCACATGGAAAATCAATGATTGTTTCTAATTAAACTATATTATACGATACATGACAAAACAAACAGTTACACACTTACCTTTACCAATGCTTTGAACGATGTACAACAGTGAAAGTCACAAAACAGATATTCGTTAGCGGAACTCTGAATATTGCTTCTATCACTGCAACCAAAATTCAATGGCACAGATATCCAGTCAATACACACTCATATAACTCTCTTCAACCAATCACATTTCCTGACTCAAAATTGTAAAATCAAATTTACATTTCAATTGGTTGTCCTTCACAATATTTTCAGACTCACGTGAGAGACACCCATCACCAACTGCCATCTCCGCCTGTTTCCATGGTAACACCTCATTCTGCACCTTGCTGAAGGCACAGGTCAAAAGTTCATGTCTCAACGTTCTACAGCAAACTAAGAAGACTGTTTTCCCTCCAGAAACACCTGCCAATCCACAACTCAGTTACATGTCTTTTTTTCACACCCAATAATACTTTTCGTTTCACATAAACATTAACATGCAACGTACTCTTCAATCTCCACTTATTATAATCAACCAATCATTTTTATTTTATTAACCACACCCAGCCTCTTCCTTTTTTTTTATTTAGAATTTAAACTTGTAACTACCATTCCACTTCCAGAACCGATCGGACGACGACTACAAATCCATTAAAAATGAAGGTCTGGCTAATAGGACACAGTTATATTCACTGGAGTGAAAAATATGCACTAAGGAGACGAATTTGCAACCTCGGCTTACCAAATGTACACATAACATGGATTGCCAAAAGAGGATTGAAATGTCACCAATTGATTCCATTGGTGAAAACTTTTATGCATCTCCCAGAACCAGACCTTATAATTGTGCACTGTGGTGGGAACGATCTAGGCACAATCACTGGGGTAGGTCTGGAAATGCTTCTAAAAGACACCTTTCCACAATTGATAACACTTTTTCCTCGATCTGCCTTGGTATATTCCAATATATGCCAAAGACAGAAATGGAATTGGTCCAATCAACATTGTGCACAATTTGAGAAAGCAAGGAGACATGTAAATACATCTGTTTCTGCGTTCCTCAGAGATTATAGCATGGGTTCTATTTACCACAACAACTTAAATACATCTGTTTCTGCGTTCCTCAGAGATTATAGCATGGGTTCTATTTACCACAACAACTTGCGATACCACATACAAGACGTCTATAGGAGAGACGGTGTTCATTTCACGAATGAGGGAAACACAATCTTCCTCTGCAACATCAGGCTCTGCATCGGTACTTACCTATAAATGCAGAAACCACTCAATTAACACAAGGGCTCTTTTCAAAGCCACTTTATATCTAAGCACTCTTCATTTCACACTCTTGTGAATAGGTGTGCGCGACCGCGTGCGCGCACCCCGTTATTTTATTCCGGGAAAAAATATATATTTTTTCGCGTTTAAGGGCCTTACTACACACCCCGAGAAAACCTACGCAGCAAGACAATCTCTACCTTCTCCCCTTTCCATGTTTCAACGCTATGAAATGAACAATATATTTACTCGCAGTGACAAAATGGCGGACAAAACTTCCTGATTTCCTTCGAATCGAACGTTAACAGACGTCACGCAGCAAAAAAAAATTCCGCTCAAGCGCTGCCGCTTGGGTGCGCGCACGTGTGCGCGGCTATAGATATATAATTGACTTTAACTTTAATTTTCTCAACAACTACTGAATGGATTTACACCATTCCAAAAAAAGCGTAATCTGCGAACAGGACTCTACAGTTTTGCCAAATTTCTTATAAATCCATTCAGCCGTTCGACCTGTAGCCGAGTCTAAAGGTCCTATGGAAAATAACATGGAGAAAACACGTTTTGGGACCCCCCTTTTATCTCAGCCCCCACTTCACTAATCCCCCCCAAACTTTCAGGAAATGAGCGCAGCGCACCGAGCCATCTTCTTTGAGAAATTCACAAAGATTCATCCACCAGGGCCAAAGTTATTCCAAATAGAATGTTGAGGATTTCCTATGGAAAACAATCCTAACTATAACTACCTACTGGCGACCGCCAGTAGGTAATATATATATATATATATATATATATATATATATATATATATATATATATATATATATATATATATATATATATATATATATATATATATATATATATTACCTACTGGCTATCGCCAGTAGGTATATATAGTTAGGATTTTTTCCCTATGGGACTTTTGAAAATTCTATGTCTAATAACTTTGGCGTTTGTGGACGGAATCGGCTGAAATTTTCAGGAAAATGGCACATTTTGTTTCTGAGCAGCCCCTGAAAATTTGGTGGGGTTTCGTCAAGGGGGGGCTGAGAAAAAAGGGGGGTCCCAAAACGCGTTTTTCCCATGTTAATTTCCATAGGGCGGTTGGACTCACTTTTAGCTCGAACGGCTGAATGGATTTGCACGAAACTTGGCAAAATTGTAGGGACTGTTAGCCCGATGTGCCTTTGCTAGGTCTCAATATATGTGCTCCAGTAGTTTTTGAGAAATTAACGTTCAAACCAAGATATATATCTGTAACAGCGCTCTGGGCAGCGATCCGGTCCGCTTACTTTTCGCTTATCGGAACTTTGCGCGCAGAAAGCTGATTGGCTCTCCGGTGTCTGTCAACATTCTAAACAGTCCGGAGCGGACGCCATCTTGTCTCTCGGTAGGATCGAGAGAGAAGAAGAGGTGGAAAACGAAGGGGGAAATTAATGAAAGGGGGCAAGGTATCCCCCTCTTGACCCCCTAGGAATGTTGTTGGGGTTATTAAAGGGTCCCGTGGGGAAAATAAAAAAAAAATGATTTTTCACGGTAGAAGCGCGGCCGCGAACTGGTAGCGAAACGGGAATTCGCCATTTTGTGCTTCGTAAATTAAATTACTAGTTATAAGTGGGTGCGGGAGACGTATCCTAATCCCCTATGTTTCCTGAGGGTGGGTGAGGAGGCTGATATATGTTGATACATCTCTTCCAGCGGCTGTGCGTGAGCTTTTTTTTTTTTTTTGCTGCGTGACAGTCCGGAGCGGCCGCCATCTTGTCTCTCGGTAGGATCGAGAGAGAAGAAAAGGTGAAAAACTAAGGGGGAATTTAATGAAAGGGGGCAAGGTATCCCCTTCTTGACCCCCTAGGAATGTTGTTGGGGTTATTAAAGGGTCCCGTGGGGAAAATAAAAAAAAAATGATTTTTCACGGTAGAAGCGCTTCACGGGCCGCGAACTGGGCCGCAAACTGGTAGCGAAACGGGAATTCGCCATTTTGTGCTTCGTTAATTAAAGTACTAGGTATAAGGGGGTGCGGGAGACATATCCTAATCCCCTATGTTTCCTGAGGGTGGCTGAGGAGGCAGATATATGTTGATACATCTCTTCCAGCGGCTGCGCCATCTTGCCTTTTTTCGAATGCCACAATTTTGTCGTGCACGGCAGCCATTTTAGATGCCAGGCTGGTTCCAGGCTATCACCTAACCCTGCGGATGTAGTTTATGGCCCCAGCTGTAGAGAATTCAGACATGCCAATCCTCCTGATTCAGGCGTGTGAGTACTGATTTCAGTGCTAGTCTCCCGCCTCCCGATTTCTGCAAGCAAAAACCCGGGGGCATATTACGAACAACTAGCGATAATTTTTGTCTCTAACTTGTTTAGAGACAAAAATTATCGCCGCACATCGGCGATTTTTATCGCAGATAAACCTTGCTATTATCGCAGAAAAGTCAGCGATATTCATGTATTATCGACCTAATGCTCTTAGCCATGTTATCCACCTCCCATTGGATAACATGGCTAAGAACTGCTCAGGGCAGGTGTTAGATTTTGGAGATACTCGCGCTTAGCGCGAATATCTCCAAAAGTTGGTAATAGAAGGTAGCGATGTTAGGGACTGTTTCCAGTCGCTAACATCTTGGCACGCCACTTTGCATGTCATTAGTGATAAGTATCACTGACATGCAAAGCGGGGCCCAAGATGGTCGCTATCTCCTTTTAGCTGTCACTAACTGGTGTTAGCGACAGCTTGATAATAGGGAAATAATTTTATCTCCGCTTTCATGGTTTTTAAAGCCAAAAAAGCGGAGATAAACCCCCTTGATAATATGCCCCACGATTCCTTGGGGGTTTCAGCTGACAGGGCTTGGTATTGTGTTACATGGTAATTTTTCCATGAAACGTCAGAGGGTCGATGCAGGGGTTCTAGAAGAGGTGATAAACCATTTAAGCCTCATGAACAAGCGCATGGTCTTTTAAAGATTTGTGAAGTACTCGGGGCGGCGGTGTGTGTGTGCCCTCTTTCAGGAGCGGGCGGGGGGGCACTGCCAGCAACTTGCCAGGTCAGGTAGTGTTCAACACGTGCATCACCCTTTCTCTGCCTGCTATTGCGCTCCATGCTTCGGAAAGGTAAGAAAAAGAACGTGCATTTGAGTTTGAAATGTCCGATCCTGCAGCAGCACACTTCCAAAGCCCACACATGACAATAACCCGATTCAAGGCCCCATTCACCCGTTTTTAAAAAAATAGATAACACTCCAACAAAGTAAGGTTATAAAACTTTATTAACTACTAACTTTAACAAACGGAACAAAAACTAAAAACATTTAAACATTTCTCAACACAAAAAGCAACAATGGTTAGAAGCGGTCTTTTGTGCGAATAGTCCCAAGGCAGCACAACGTGCAGAGTTCTGGACGGCACCCAGGTGATGTCGCCTGGGTGCCGCACTGGTTTAGGGATCCTACAATGCTGCTCCGAAAATTGGCGTGGGGCGTCCCGGGTGGGGCGGGGGGAGGCCTCGTCAGTAGCGGTCTGTTGTGCGAATAGTCCCAAGGCAGCACAACGTGCAGAGTTCTGGACGGCACCCAGGTGATGTCGCCTGGGTGCCGCACTGGTTTAGGGATCCTACAATGCAGCACAGAAAAACAGCGTGGGGCGTCCCGGGTGGTGCGGGGGGAGGCCTCGTCAGTAGCGGTCTGTGTCCAGTGTCACATGGCTGACACAACATGTACGACAGGCACCCAGGTGATGTCCAGTAAACTGCCGCACTGGTTTTGGTATCCTACAATGCTGCTCCGAAAATTGGCGTGCGGCGGCTCGGGGGGGGGCGTGGGGGAGCCGGCGTGAACGGGCCTCCCCAGGTGGCGGCCATCTAGCTGAGTTGCGCTCGCTCTTGCGGCCACAGCGTCTCGCTCACCATGTTGTTGAGTTGCTCCCACTCTTGCAGTGCAGCGATAGGCGGCTGCCACATGGCTCTTAAAATGGCGGACAGCTCCTCGGTTTTAGGCCTGGTCCACTGAAATGGCCCTGGGACACTTTGGAACTCGGACGCTTGCCTGCTAGGGCTTGGGCTCCATTCTCGAAAAGCGTCCGCTCAGCCGTGAAGATTGTATAAAAGTCTTGGGGGCCCCCGACTCCCGCAGGCTTCCGGTGGGGAGCGGCTGCCATGATTGCTCGCGGAATGACCACGACGGAGCCACGAGATGGTGGTGCTCTCATGCTGACGCCAGCTTCAGTCTGAATGATCCAGAAACAAGGTGGGGCTTTCATCGTTTGGGAAAAAAAAATGTTCTAAACCAATGAAAAGTGTTATTTTTAGGTCATATGACCAAGCCTTCCATCTTTAGGAAACCAAAAGTAAAATGAACCAATGAAAAGTTTTATAAACAAGTCACATGACCTGTTATGCGACATAGGGCTACAAAAAGCGTAGAAAATCCGTTGGCACGTGAGGCGGCGTCAGTAGCGGACCGATGTGCGAATAGGCCGAAGGCAGCACAACGGGCCGAGATCCGGATGGTACCGAGGTGGTGTCCAGCAAATTGCCGCACTGGTGTGGCCATCCTACAATGCTGCGCCGAAAGACGGCGTGTCCAGCTGAATTGCGGTCACTGTTGCGGTACAGTGACTCGAACGCGCCGAGATCCGGATGGCACCGAGGTGGTGTCCAGCAAATTGCCGCACTGGTGTGGCCATCCTACAATGCTGCGCCGAAAGACGGCGTGTCCAGCTGAATTGCGGTCACTGTTGCGGTACAGTGACTCGAACGCGCCGAGATCCGGATGGCGCCGAGGTGGTGTCCAGCAAATTGCCGTACTGGTGTGGCCATCCTACAATGCTGCGCCGAAAGACGGCGTGTTCAGCTGAGTTCCGGTCACTCTTCCGGCACAGTGACTCGAACGCGCTGAGATCCGGATGGCACCGAGGTGGTGTCCAGCAAGTGGCTGCACTGGTGTGGCCATCCTACAATGCTGCGCCGAAAGTCGGCGTGGGGTGCCCCGTTGGCTTATGAGGTGATGTCAGTAGTGGATCGATGTGTGAATAGGTCGGAACCAGCACAAGGCGCCAAGATCTGAATGGCAAGTCCTGGATGTTGAGTGCCTCAGTTGAGAGTTCTGAGCAGTGCTTGCAAGACTGTCTGAAGCTTATTTGCACCTGCTGCAGCTTCACTAGGTCCGGCGGAACTTTTTGCCTTTTCCTTTCTGCTTCTTTTCGTACAATGCGTTTCATCTGAAGACACGACCAGGTCCCTGAATGTGTGCAGGGGGACGCTATTGATTGAATGAACGCGCCGAGATCTGGATGGCACCGAGGTGGTGTCCAGCAAATTGCCGCACTGGTGTGGCCATCCTACAATGCTGCGCCGAAAGTCGGCGTGGGGTGCCCCGTTGGCTTATGAGGTGATGTCAGTAGTGGACTGATGTGTGAATAGGTCGGAACCAGCACAAGGCGCCAAGATCCGAATGGCAAGTCCTGGATGTTGAGTGCCTCAGTTGAGATTTCTGAGCAGTGCTTGTAGGACTGTCTGAAGCTTATTTGCACCTGCTGCAGCTTCACTAGGTCCGGCGGAACTTTTTTCCTTTTCCTTTCTGCTTCTTTTCCTACAATGCGTTTCATCTGAAGACACGACCAGGTCCCTGAATGTGTGCAGGGGGACGCTATTGATTGAATGAAAATGGCGGCTTGACACAAAGCTGACTCAAGCGTTACTGTTGGTGCTATACAGACAAAAATTGGTTTTCAGTTTGTACATTCTTCAGGTTTTTTTTTTCCATCCAAGTCTGATTGAGAGTTTGTAGAAAAATGGCTTCAGATTTTCCACATACTACTCTTCAACATTCTTCCTAAATGTAACAATGTGAAACTCACTAGGAGAACGGCTGTTTCTGTTTCCTTTCAAAATGCTGCCACCAATATTTTCTGAATGGAAGACACCATCTTGTAGCATAAAGGGCCGAAAGGGGTTCTGGTCTGGCCGATGGTTGGTGGAGACATTTTGACTATATCTTGGACCTGCCCGGCCTCGCCCAAAATGGCGCCGGTATAAATGGGACTCGTAACTCTTTGCCCGCAAATGTATATCTAGAAAATGTTATTGTAAGTGGCCCTGTCGTATTTTAATTACAAAATGTACGTCCACCGATTCCGCAACTGTTAGACACCTTTGTTCTTGTCACCTAATGGCCCGCTCGTTACGTTCTTCTACAGTGTAAATGTCTCCTCATCATATACGATTTCAGTTTGCTCCGTGGCCGGCCCACGTGGTTGTAGGCCCGTATTTGTATACTGACATTTTTACAATAAAGGTTTTTAAAACAAAACACGGTAGTAGTATTTTCATTTGTAAAGTTTTTACTTTTAGTGACTGTTTTCGAATCAGTAAAAGGCAAGTGAAATAAAGCAGTCCAATTACATGACGGATAAAAGGTATAATATGTAGGAACGCAGTAAAGATAAATGGTCAAGGGCAGTTGTGTTTTTCATGTCTGCAACATAAAGTGATCGATAAGAATCTGATAATCAGGCGTATCGGCGACTAAGACAGCAGGCCGAATCTCTTTTACTCAACGGCTCCGTCATGGAAGGAAGAAACGCCCTTTTTCTCGAAAAAGGAATATATTTTACTTGCAAGACAGTTGTAAATTTTCCGGGAAAGTACATTAGCCTGGAATATTATAACATATGTTTGAAAAAAAAATATTGTTCGAAAATAATAAAAAGCGTAATTTTTAGGTCATATGACCAAGCTTTTCATCATTAAATTAACAAAAGTAAAATGAACCAATGAAAAGTTTTATTAACAAGTCACATGACCTGTTATGCTTACGTTACGCGCTGCGCGCCGCGCCTCGGATCACTTCCGGGTGCGCTAACGCGGCGTGTCATAAAACGCATTACGCGACAACGTAGGTCAAGAATATAGTCTAAATGTCTCCACCAACCAGCGTTCAGAACACAACCCCTTTCAGCAGTCCAAAAAGTTCTGTTAAATGACAACAGAGGGGACAGGCAACAAGAACCATCAGTCAAAGAGGGGAGGGCAAGTTCTTCTCTTCCGGGTCATGTTGGGGCGCTACCGGAACTGATCGAATTGGTAGTCTACAGTGTTTCTGGATGTTTCAGACTAAAGCTGGCGTCAGACCACTACCATCTCGTAGCTCCGTCGTGGCCATTCCACGAGCAATCATGGCAGCCGCTCCCCACCAGAAGCCTGCGGGAGTCGGAGGCCCCCAAGACTTTTGTAGAATCTTCACGGCTGAGGGGACGCTTTTCGAGAATGGGACCCAAGCCCTAGCAGACAAGCGTCCGAGTTCTAAGGTGTCCCAGGGCCATTTTAGTGGACCAGGCCCAAAACCGAAGAGCCGGCCGCCATTTTGAGAGTCCTGTGGCAGCCGCCTATCGCTGCACCGCAAGAGCGGGCGCATCTCAACTACATGGTGAGCGAGACGCTGTAGTCGCAAGAGCGGGCGGTAAACAGCTGAATGGCGGAAGAGGCACAGTGTAGCAAAAGCGGGCGGAATGGCAACTAAAACGATAAAGGGGCGCCCCACTACAGCTTGTCTTCAGGTCAAACGGATTGTGGGACAAGGTCCAGAATTGAAGAGTCATCAAAAGGCAAAAAGTTCCGCCGGACCCCGGGAGCCGGCCGCCTATGTCGGGGGCGATCTCAGGCTACACCAGTGCTATAAGACTTGGGGAGGGTGTCGGAGCCAAGCGTCTTCTCCGAGTCCATGGCCATCACACCGCCCCTCAGGGGCCTCCGTCAAGCTGTTTAGGAAGGTAACATATCACATTGTTTTCTAATGCAGTCAGGTCCACAAACGACACTCACTTACTTTGAGAATAGTGAAGCTGCAGTAGGTGGAAATAAGCTTCAGACAGTGTTACAAGCACTGCTCAGAACTCTTAACTATGGCACCCAACATCCAGAACTTATGCTATTTGAGAATGGTAGTGACATCGAAGCATCTCAGGGACCAAAACCATTAACGTACTTTCACGTATGAAAATCTTACTTGGGGAGGGGGCAGGAGCGAAGCGCCCCCTCCCAGTCAGCGCCACCACACCGTATGTTGAAAATCTGAAGCCATCGTTCTACAAAGTCAACCAAACTTGGATTGAAAAATCTAGAAAAATGTACAAACTGAAAACCAGTTTTGGTCTGCATAGCATCAGTAACAACGCTTGAGTCAGCTTTGTGTCAAGCCGCCATTTTGATTCAACAAAGCACAGGCATTGAAAAAGGCTGAAATTCAGAACTCTAAACTATGGCACCCAACATCCAGGAGCTTGCTATCTGGATCTTGGAGCCTTGTGCTGTTTTCGATCTATTCACACATCGGTCCACTACTGACATCATCTTATAAACCAACGTTATGTAAATAGTTTTTTAATAAAATGTTTTACCCTGTTTCTTTGCTGGTGTGTTGTCTATATTTTTAATATTTGCATAGGGTTTGTCGTTATTTTGTGCGGGATGGGTGATGGAGCCGAGCTGTCTTGCAGCCCTCATGGTGTGGAGCTCAGTTCATCTCACTATTTTCGTATTTCTCAAGAAGGGTTGTTCCTAATATTTCTATTTTAGCGAGGTCAAAAAGAGATCCAATTAGTGGCCTACTGATTTTGCTCGATTACTTTTATTTTTTTACACGATTTTTCACTATCTGCAAAGACTAAACAGAGTATTGCGACTTTGTGCTTGTTTGTAAATAGAGAATGATCCAAAGAGAACCAATTCTAAAACAGTAAATGCTTGGACAACAATCAATCAAATGGAGAGACAAGGAGGCACGACGGATTACAACGGGGGTAAAGGCCTGCGTTAACTACCCTTCAGTATCTGCAAAGAGAGAGTACTACTAAGGCAAAAGAGGGGAGGGGGGGGGGTGCAGCGTTCAAAGCACATCAGCGTGCATAAATACGAAAATGTTTTTATCTATCACGTACTTGACATTTTAAAGCTTTTCATATTTGCTATTAAAAAACCAATGAAATTCACAGAAAAAACCATAGGTTATAGTGGATATATAGTTAGGAATTTGCATTTACAAAACCTTGAAAATTCAATGAAAAAACCATAGGTTATAGGCCATATATAGATGTCATCAGTGATGTCATCAGTGATGTCACTGACCATGTCATGAATGATGTAATATGTGACATCATCAGCAGTGGATTGCGGGTGCGCGATATATAGTTAGCGCTTCTAACTATATATGGAATTTCAATGGTTTTATGCGAGTAAAATAAGGTTTTGTAAATGCTAATTCCTAACTATATATGGCCTATAACCTATGGTTTTTTCATTGAATATATATATATATATATATATATATATATATATATATATGTATGTATATATATAATTATTACCTACTGGCGGTAGTTATAGTTAGGACCTATTATCCATAGGCAATCCGCAACATTCTATTCCCAATAACTTTGGCGCCGAATGATGAATCTTTGCAAATGTCCCAAACTTTTGGCCAGCTCTGGTCCGTTCCTATTTTGAAAGTTTTACTGTGATTCGTCAAGTGGGGGGTGAGAAAAAAGGAGGGTCCCAAAATGTGTTTTCCCCATGCAATTTCCCATAGGACCTTTAGCCACAGCTACAGCTTGAACTGCTGAACGGAATTACGCCAAATTTGGCAGAGGTAGCCCTCAGTTCAGACTTGTGCCTTTTGCTTAAATGGTGTCAATCTGTTCAGTCGTTACTCAGAAAATTACAGTTAAAATCATTTATATCTCTATGGGCGCGGTGGATCCGCGGAGTCTGCGTTCATCGTCATTGTACCATAAGCGCACCCTTCCGATCACGCGCTGAATGCTAATTGGCTGTCAAGTGGTTGTCAACATTCGAAACCACGAACTTTTGGCAGCCATTTTGTGCCTCGGTAGAAGCGAGGATGAGGAAGTCATTGGAATATGTGTGCAAAACATAGAAAGGGGGCAGGGTAGAAATCATTTCACCCTCTAGACCTGCTTAGGGGGTCCCAGAAGGACCCCCAGGGCCCGCAAGGTGCGTGAAGGGTGCACGGATTCTGCCGTAAAATAAATAAAATAAAACTCAGCTTTTTTTATAATTATCGGGGGCAACATTATTAAATTTTATGGGGGATACAGAGGGGCCCCGGAGATCGTCACACCCACCCAAGGCTAAAAAAAAAAATGGGGCGGAGGGGTCCAAGGTCCCCAAAGCCGCAGGGACCACCACCCCCTGGGGCTTTATGTATTGTGGGAGGGGGACTGCGTGGCCCACCTCCTGGAGCACTCGAGTGCCTGTTACCCCCTGGGGCTACAAAAAAAATGGTTGGAGGGGGGCTGCAAGGTCTCCAACGCCCCGGGGACCACCACTCCGAGGGGCTTTATGTAGTGTGGTAGGGCCGGCTCCCGCAGTGTCCCGGGGTGTCCATCCCGCCCTCCAATAGCAAGGAAGTCTATCCTCTCTTTCAAAATCTAAATCAGATTGCTTTTCCACATGAGGAGCTGCATGTTAGTAGCTACCCATGTGAAAAAGCAATACTGGCTCCAAAACACGTAGAAGTTGTGCACCAAAGGTGCTGGAGTTGCACACCCAACCGATTATGAGTTGGGCATCCAGCGCGTGCATACCAGGGGGCTGCACTGAGCACTGCGCGCATTGCTTTTCCTCATGGGGAGATGCTAACTTGCATGTGGAAAAGCAATCTGGTTTGGATTTTGAAAGTGAGAACAGATTTCACTGCTGTGTCTTTCAAAATCCAAACTAGGGACAGATTAGGATTGCAGATTTCCTGCATACTCCGGGCCGGCAGAATCCACCGCCGGCCCGGAGAATGCGGGAAAACCGCTGCGGATGCTGGAAAGACCCACCGCCAAATTAGGATGGCTGGTGGGTCTTTGAATCTGTCCGCCACTTTTCCGCTGCAGTCGACTTCCGACCGCGGCGGAAAAGCATTAACATGGCTGGCGGTGTCCATCAGACACCGCCAGCCATATTATGATGGAGTACAAAGTATGCTTTTGCACTGCAGCTTTTCCGCCGTGGAAAAGCATACGGACCTTCACTTCGGGGGTCCGTTACGGGCCCCCTGGGTGAAAGGGGGGTGCACATGGACGGTGCCTGCCGCTTTGTGCACGCAAATGCCGTGCATGCATTTTTAACATTGCTGCGGGTGCAGCTTGAAGCTGCATCCGCCGCAATGTTAAAAACAGAGGATGTGACTGCCAGGTCCGTCCACCATCATAATCGGCCACTAAGTTTGCTATGGGAGGTTGGGAGCCGCGAGACTCCCGCCTTCTCATAGCAAATAGCAGTGTCCCAGGGGTAGGCACCACGGGACACTGAAGGCGCCGGTCCTGGGGTGTGGCGGTCCCCAGGGCCCTCGAGGGCTCCAGGCGGAGGGCCACGCAGTCTGTCTCTCACAATACACAAATCCCCCGGGGTGGTGGTTTACTGGGGCTTGAGGGGGGTCGTTGAGGTCCCCACACTTGTAATGTTGCAGGGGGGTCCTTGGAGCACCTGACAACCATTTATTTAGTAGCCCCGGAGGGTGGCTCTCAGTCTTGTACAGGAAACAGCAATGTTGTGAACATTTTTAAGTACATTTTTGGCGTTTTTGTTGTAGTTTACAGGTGTTAAAGCGAAGACAATTCTAACTCTGTCTTTGTAAATATGCCACCAAGTTTTGTAATGTCGACAATATCGCCTTCCATTTAAATAGGCACAAAGTATTTAAAGAAGTTCATTGTGAATCGTGAAGCAACACTGTCTAATTGTGATTGATAAAACATTGACTGAGTTGTGTACTTGTTTTGCTCGTAATGTGCATAGGGGCAGATTTACAAGTTGAATGCGTTACTATTGCATCACTTTTAAGATGCGAAAAGTTACGCGAAAGTGGCGCAAGGGGGTTGTAAATCTGGTACACAGTGTTCTGTTTTACTTTGCTTTCCTTTCTATAATGTAGAGGATCCTGGGTAATTATAATGGTTTCTGTACAGCTAGTACCTTTCAACCCTAGCCCCAAACGGCTTTCTGCCTGTTACCATAGTAACAGTTCCTCGAACACTTAAATGAGCACAGAGGTTAGAAGTTCACCACACTATGTTGCTAATCGAAACAGTTACTGTGCATGAGTTTTAAAACTTTTCCAAAGGAACCGTTAGTCAAAGCTATAGACTCTGGTAAAGATTTGGTAAAGAGTTAGCCTCAGTATTATACTTCAAATTATAAATATCATTTCTATTATTAAATGTGTTCTATCTATATCATTATCACACTAAATAATAGTGAAATGTTGTCAGAAAAAGAAGACGTATATACTTTTTCTTACTTAACTTAAACGTAACTTAAAGATAACAATGTAATAAATAACTAGAAACATAACTTTAACAAAACAATTCAACAAAATGTGATATGGACTCCAATAGAAGTAGGGTAGGTAATCTGCAAAACAAAAATGAAAATAAGTGTTCAAAATTAGATCGATGTGACTAAATGAGGTCAAACATTACAAGTTAAGGTAACACTTGGGGATATTTGGTTTTTTGCATGTCTGCAGTGTACCTGATACATATCACTTGTCTTATAGGCCCATGCTCAAGAGGTGTCTGTATGAAAGTGCCTACTGCATCAGATTTACACTATGGACCAACAGGTTTTTAAAATGATTCAGAGATGAGACAGAATTAGGTGAGAGATAAAGTCATTATGCAGGACAATATTCTTTAGGGCTTATTTACAAGACTCTTGCGCCACTTTTGTGTTACTTTTTCCATGTTGAAAGTGATGCAAAAGTGGCGCAAATGGGGCTTTTAAATAAGCTCTTTTATTTATAATTCATTTAATCGGAGGCAATATATATCTAGGCCGCTGTGCTTACCTTGTGTAAACACTGTGACCAACAGAGTACACAACTTGAACTCATCTTTAGTTGTACACTGCAGAGTGGACAACAGCGTCCATAACTTTAATAGAGAAAGAAAAATGATGTGAGAGAGAGAGAGAGAAAGAGAGAAAAAACAACATTAAAACTGTGAGAGAGAGAAAGTTATAGATGGAGCAATTAATACTGGAGAAAATACTCGTAGCTCAACTTTTGCCTCCATTGTGTGTCCAAGCACGTGCTGGTTCATAGTGCACCCTCTAGTTTAGTGATATGAAAGATAGTTTATAGAGTTAGTAAGTACATAGTACATACAACTGCACACGTATATTTTTGCTTTTTTTAATTTGTACAATCAGGATAATGTATTTCATCAAGTTCCACTGTAAGGAGGTGTCTGTGCATTGTTTTTCTTCCAAAGAGTATATACCATGCACTCCCACTGCATAGCGGTGAGTTCTCAATATTGCGCACCTAGACTGTTGCACCCCATTGACTTTCAGAGTCTGGAGGTGAGTGTTTTTCTTGGGAAGTCAGAGGCAGATTTACAAGCTCCTTGCACCACTTTTCCCATGTTGAAAGTGACACAAAAGTGGTGCAAGGGGCTTGTAAATCTGCCTCCAAGACTCTTGTAACCTATCTATTCTCACAGCTCGGAGGTAATTGTACATTCCTACGCAGTGAAGCTGCTGCACACTACCCTCTCTCTCCGTCCAGAGATGACTTGTCATTGTTTCAGAAACAAGCTTCTTTGCTAACCTTGTGCCATTGGCGTGATTCAAAGAGGGTGCAACACGTGTCTAAGCAGCCTTTTCAGACGTTGTTACAATGGCCACACATCATCGCAGAATGCACGAACGTAGAGCTTTGGAGGTGTTTGGGGGGATAACATCAATTGGTGAAACACAACCTGTAAGGTAAAAAGGAAGTTGACATTGTGTGTCATTTGTTTATCAAAGGAGAGAGGAAGTGAGAGAGTGACTGCAAAGAATATTTGCAGCTCACCTTTCTGTCACAGGTGTGTTTTTCACCACCTGCCGGGACATAATGCACCCTGAAGCTCTACATCTAAATGATAGTATAGGAAAGTTGTTATGATTTGTATTTGTTACTATCTGAATGTGGAGTAGAATTACATCGCCCTTTCACACACCTTCCCGCTCCCATTTAAAAACAACAATTTGTACAGTTTATATACTAGACATTTGACCGATTTATAAAAATGTTCCAACTATTGGAAAAAATATATTTTAATGGAATAAGATTCGTATATAGGACTGCGTTCGTCTAAATTGATGCGTCACTTTTTTGTATCCAGTCTGCTGCAACCCATCGACTCCCTCCGATGCACACCCAGGCCTCACTGCTCACCTTTTCATGGACAGGACACCTCCTACATCATGCAGTCCACTCTGTCACCAAGATATCTGACGACATACTCGTGCTCTCATCATCATCGGAGGATTCTCACCCGCTCAGTCCTTGCGGTACCACTAACTCAGTGACCAAAGAGCCCAGGCACCTAATGGTGGGCCCCTGTACTCGGTGGTTCGGGCCTACATGAGGTCTCCGAACCACCAGGATGGACTATCAGAGTGCTTGCGATGGGAGCAACTCTAAAATGGCGTATAGCACGTGCGCTCCTTCTTTTTTATTGGTAGGGTCACGTGTGTAGTGAAGCATGTTCTAGATGGGTGTGATGTGGGTGTATACCAGCCGTGAGGGAGTGTGTGTGTATGCTGTTCTGACAACTAGACTTGGAACTAAGAATTTAGCACAATGGAAATCTGGGTAATGTTGCTTGTTTTTTTTTTACTGGAAGCGTAAGAGGAGTGGGCTGGTGTGATGTATGCCAGTACTGCGTGAGAATCTGAACCATGATTCCGGAGCTATGGGTGTGGTTCTGTTGTGAGTTATATGAAAAATCAAGTGCATTTGGTGTCCATGTTGTAGTGCTGGCGTCACCTGGGTCTTCAACGCAAATGTATCATTATGTCTGTAAATTTCCACAATGTGGTCAATATGAAAGGTATGGTGTATCACTGTGTTGTACCTTCTGTTATATTACTCTCCCATATCTTTTACCTTATTGCCTAATTGTTGTATTACCGCTGTTGTATTTCTTCCCTTTCTAGACTGCGACATCCACGTCACTTTGAGTCACCATGGAAATCCCATTTGGTATAAATGTGTAAAGGGTATCACTGACTCTATATTCATTTATGGTTGCACACATAAAATTTGGTGGACATGACGCATTTCCGGATTATGAATGTTTGCTGTAAATTCAGTGGAGTGTTCTAGCTGTAGTAATACATGGCTGTGAAAGGTTTAAGTTTCAGTTTTTGGCACATGAAGGGCATCTAATATATATACGTATGTGGTCACTCAGGTATATTGTCGAACTTGGTGCTGGAAATCAGTGCTCGAGGCGTGGAATTGCGTCCACATATGGATATTGTAGAGTAATGACGTTATCTATGCGTGCCTGAAATGTACTGTAAATACGGTGCTCATGTAAATTGCTGATATAGTTTTGGGTTGATTTTGCGCTTTACAAATACATGCTAAAAAAAAAGGAAGAGGAATAGTCCACACTTACTGTCAGAGGTAAGATGGTTGCATATGCTATGTATAGCACAATATAATGTGGTAGGGCACAGGAGCAGCATTGTAGAAACATAATAAATACACAGACACAGATAGATAGTTGAAGTGGGTAAGGGCACATGCGCTCAACTCCATTTTATTACGTTGTTGGTAACAAGTAGAATAGTAATCATGATATCATACACAGATATTCAATTGTAAACAGTTTATGACATCTGCTGTACTAAGGTAGGAGCACTATATGTGAAATAATAGACAGAAGATTCTATCATAAAGTGTTCATGAGTGGGGCAGTTTATGTAGAGCCTGTGATGATGCGTGGTTCAATCAGAACGAACAGGTAAGAATGGAAAGGGGTGACCATTCGGTCCCCCCGAACGTATGGTGGAGTACCACGATCCCCCCGGGAAGCCATCTTGGGCGGGAGGCGAGTCTCGGCTGGTATGCCCGAAGCGGCGTAGCCGGGGCGCGCCTTTTCCCGCCCTAGAGTGGGCTGGCCTAGACACCGGCGCGGCCGGCCACGCCCTCGGAGGCAGGCGGGGGCGGGTTCACGCCCACCCTGAAGACGGATAAAAGGAGCGGAAGCCAAGAAAGCATCCTCTTGTTCCTGTGCTCTGAAGCTGCACCTCCCCGCTGCACGTGAGCTCGAGACGGAACGAAGAGCCAATTTTGAGCGTTGTAATCTTTCTTTTGTCTTACAGATATCCCGTCTGAGAATGCCCAAGAAAGTCGGAAAGCGGGTCGGTACCGAGGAGATGCTCCGCATACTCATGAAGGAGATAGCCGATCTGAAGAAAAAGGTTGAGGCTAAGGACGGGGAGGGAGGACCGAAACGGCTTTTGCAGGGAACAATCCCCGGTGGAAAAAGCAAGAGGCCCAGAAGGGGAGCACTTGGGGGAGAGACCCCGGTTCCCGAAACCCCACGAGAGGAGCCAACCCCGGTGCCGAAAGAGGGGAATCCAATCCCTGTGGTGGTCACCCCCGTGAACAGGGAGGATATGCCCCCCGAGTTAGCGGCACAATTGGCAGCGTGGTTGGGAAAAGATAGCGAGGGCGCCACGGCTGACGACGCCCGGGCAGTAATGAGGCAACTGCGGGAATCTAGGGAGGCTGCGAAGGCAACATCTTCTGTTCCCCCGCAGGTTCCGGCGGCTGGAAGTACAGCAGGCCCAAGTTCGGCGACAAGCACGGGGTCTACTTCAGGTAAGCGGCCATTGCCGATTGCGGGGGAGGGGTCTGTACCTTCTCGGAAGGAGAAGATTGCCCAGCACGTCCCACAAGAAATCAAGGAATTGATTTGGGCGGATAGATATGTAAACATGTTTTCATTGCTTACCGACCATTACGAGATCGAGCATGTGAAGAGTCAAAAGGAGCTCATGCATCCGAGTGTTTGGCGCGCTAAAATGGCCGCCTTTAAGGTCGACGAGACCATTGGTATTTGGGGCAGAGCGTGGGGCATTTTTACTTCCATCATGGGTGAGCGCAGGCCCGAGTTGTTGACCGAGTTACCCATTTATCAGTCGCGTATTATGGAGTATTCTGTGGCATATGGGGGCAATCAGTGGTTCTGCTATGACAATCTGTTTAGAAAAGCTAAAGAACACAACCCATTGTTGTCTTGGGATTGTTACGACTCCGTGTCATGGCAAAAAATGGAGAGTACAGGGATGTTGAAGGTGCCATTGGTAGGGTGTAACGGGGGGGAAGCTTCCCGCCAAAACTCTGGGACACCCTTTCGGACGGGTGCAGGTAACGAGTACCACTCGAAGCCGAGTGGCAACACAGGTAAAAGAGGGATCTGTTGGAATTTTAACAGAGGGAAATGTACTAGGCCCCAGGGGTCATGCAAATTCAGACATGAGTGTGGGGGGTGCGGGCAGCCATCCCATCCTGAGTCCATGTGCAGAGCCAAAACGGGTGATAACGGTGGTAAGGGAGGCGCCAAACAGGTCTAATATAGGCCGAGGGGCGCCTTTACCGACCCCGATTGATACCATGGCAATGATTCCTTGGCTCAGCGAATACCCGGATCATGCTTCCGCTGGGGTGTTACGGAACGGGTTTTCATATGGTTTCCGCATCCCAGTGGGGGATTTTCAGGGGGTACCAAACTGTAAGAATCAAATGTCGGTCTTACAGCACACGGTGGTGGTGCAGGTAAAGATTGGGAAAGAGGTGACTCGAGGTCGTGTCGCCGGTCCATTCGATTTGCCACCGGTTGCTAACTTTGTTTGTTCTCCTCTAGGGGTGGTCCCCAAGAAGGACCCGGGTGAGTTTCGGCTGATACATAATTTGTCAGCCCCACGTGGTCTTTCCGTGAATGACGCGATAGACCCGGAAGTGTGTTCGGTGCGGTACGCATCTTTCGATGAGGCCGTTGCCATGTTGAATCGCCTGGGGCCCGGGACGCTGATGGCAAAATCGGACATCGAGTCAGCGTTCCGGTTGCTCCCGGTACACCCAGACGATCAGCGTCTCCTTGGTTTTCAGTTTCAGGGTCGCTATTACATGGATAGATGTATGCCAATGGGATGCTCGATTTCCTGTGCCTATTTCGAGAAGTTCAGTTGTTTTCTGCAGTGGGTATTCACGAGGAAGACAGGTTTTCAACATGTTATGCACTATCTCGATGACTTTCTGTTTTTGGGGGCAGCCGGGGATTCTGAGTGTGGACAGGCTTTACATGAATTCTGTGTACTAATGAATCAATTCGGGGTGCCATTGGCGCTAGGTAAGACAGTGGGTCCCTCGACCTTGATCGAGTTTCTGGGGATCGAGCTCGACTCGGTGGAAGGTTGTTTTCGATTACCCAAGGAAAAAGTGTTAAAATTCAGGTTATCCCTTGAGACATGTATTCGTGCTACGAAGGTAAACCTGCATCAATTGCAACAGGTGGTGGGTCAGTTGAATTTTGCCCTAAGAGTAATGCCGATGGCGCGCCCCTTTTCCCGCTCGATTGCACAATCCATGGTCGGCTTGAAGGAAGGACATCATCGCACGAGACTCTCGGCAGAGGTTCGCCAGGACATGCGCATTTGGATTGCATTCCTGGCGGATTTCAATGGTCGAATTGTCTGGAACAAACCAGCGGTGTCTTCCGAGGAGTTGGGACTTTGGACAGACTCGGCGGGGAGTATGGGTTTTGGCGCCATATTGGGTACACAATGGTCGGCTCAAAAATGGCCGTCATGGTGGCATGAGTGCGGGTTGACGAGTAACATTGCTTTTCTCGAACTGTTCCCTATTCTGGTGGCTTTGAAAACATGGCCAGAAGGGTTTAGGGATCACTCTGTGGTGTTCTGGTCTGATAACATGACCGTGGTTGAGTGTATCAATAGTCAGGCAGCACGATGCAAATTGATTCTGAGACTGCTCAAGGAAATTGTGTTGTCATGCATGCAACTGAATGTACTGTTTAGGGCGCGACACGTGCCGGGGGTGATGAACCAAGCGGCTGATGCGCTTTCTCGTTTCCGTATGCAGGCCTTCTGGGGTTTTCTGCCCACAGCGGACCCGGTGGCGGCACCCTTTCCCGAAGCTCTCTGGTCTCTCGGTGCCCCGAACTACAAAACCTTGTGGGAGAGAGTTTAGCACCCAGGACGAGGAAGGCATATGAAGGGGCGTTCCGTTCCTATTGGGCCTTTTTGGGTACTGCCGGGGGGGAGCTTTGGGGTCAGGAAGAGTTTGTAGTGAGATTCCTGCTCTCGTTACATCAGGCAGGCAAGTCAGTAGCTACGGCCCAGAGGCATCGGGCCGCCATTTCCTTTATGGCAAGGGCTCATGGGATCCAGGACCCGACAGCGTCTTTCGTTGTGCAGAAAGCGCTACGTGGGTGGCAACGCCTTGAGGGTCGCAGAGTAGACGATAGGCACCCGATAGGTCTGGATAGGTTGACCCTGTTATTGTCTGTACTACCAGCAACGTGTTCATCCCAGTACGAAGCAGTGTTGTTCCGAGCCGCATTTGCATTGGCATTCCATGGGGCTATGCGGGTAAGCGAATTAGTGGCAAGGAACAAGCATGATACGATGGGGGGACTGTGCCGGGAACACATTCAGGTCAGGGAGGAGACGATGACGGTCTCGTTTGTTAGGTCCAAATCCGATCAGGGTGCAATCGGGGACTGCGTAATCATTCAGAGGATCCCCGGGTCTTCCATGTGCCCTGTTGTGTGCGTAGAGGAATATTTAGCGCAGAGGGTGGCAGCATGGGGGGGGACCTTGTTGAGACACGCTGACGCCACCCCACTGACGAGGTTTCAGTTCCGGAGGGTGCTTGCGATGTCTATTTCGGCCGCGGGCTTGAACCCCGGCGAGTTCGGGACCCATTCCTTCCGGATAGGGGCTGCTACAGAGGCTACAGCCAGGGGTCTGAGTGTAGAACAAGTAAAACATGTGGGGCGTTGGTCCTCGAACTGTTATAAGAGGTATGTGCGATTGCACATGTTGTGAAGCTGTAATGATGTACTCACGCTTCTTGTTTCTGTTTGGTTTTCAGTTGCGCAAGCCTACGAGGCGGGGCGGACTGTGCAGTCGACCCAACACCTGGGGACCAGCGGTCAGACATCACCGGCTGTGAAAAAGGAGGTGTGGGTCGTGGGCCACTCCTACGTGAGGCGTGCCGCGGACGTATTCAAAGCAGGTGATATGAGTCACGTGGCTGGGGAATACGGGTACAGGGTGTCCTTCTACGGAAAGGGCGGGCTCTGTATTGACCAGTTTCAAGTCTTTTTTGAGGGTTTGTTAGAGCGGACAAGGTCACCGCCGTCTATAATCATAGTCCATCTTGGGGGTAACGACCTGGTGGCCACTGGTAGACGACTTCTTCTTGAGGCAATGCTTTCCACAGTAAGTTGGTTGGCAAGAAGAGTTCCAGGGTGCACTATTGCATGGTCCCATATGATCCCACGGAAAGTGTGGAGGGGGGCTAATTCGGTTACTGCACTGAATCATTCAGTTAGGAAGATAAATAACAAAGTGAGTAGATTGTTTCGTTCAAATACACTGCATTCTGTTTCGCATGGTTGTATCAAGGGGGACAGTATGTATTTGGGGGACGGTGTTCATTTGTCCCGGGTGGGGAACGAGTTACTCATAGGAGACTTCATAGCCTGGTTAAGGGGTTTACAGCATGACCTTTAGGTAGGAGTGTTTTGTGGGGGGTCCGGATAGCCGGTCAACTATCCGGCCTGTGGCGGTAAGGTCATGATCGGTGAGCAGTAATTCGAAGATCCCTATGAGGGGGCGTCACCCATTACGGATGGGAGCGCGCGGGGGAGGTGGCCAATTGGCCCCTCAACGGGGAGGCGGTCCTGTCTAAGGAGAGGCCGCCGGAAGGAAAGGAAAGGTGGTCAAGGCCCCTTCCTGGATAGGAGGGGCTACGGCCCCCCCTGGGGAATTTCCCGGGGCCAGGACATCTGCGACGGCAGATGGGTAAGTTGTGTGGGGTGCGGGAGGGGGTTTACACTACCTTTTTAGACACCTCACACGAGTCCTCGAACGACCGTTAAATGGCGTCGAGTTTATTGGGGCCCCCGTCAAGTACAAAGGGAAATTGGTAGATGCACTTGAGGTACGCCTCTGTGCGGTCGCTCCTCTCACAAGTGAGGGGGGTATTTCTGGTTTAGGGATCTGACACCGGTTACGACCTTGCCGTTGGCCCTTAACGTTAGGATGTACAATTTCAAGTCAAATGTTTTGTAGGATCTTAGTTCGGCTAGGAGAACCTTTGTATTAGAGATCTGTTAAGGTTAGCCAAACATTGTAATATGGAAATGAAATTGTACATTATATGAAACTGTTATTTTAATGTTTTCTTTTGTTTCATATTTTAATAAATACGGCCGGGAAGGGTGACTCCCTTCCCGCCTTCCAAAAGTTCAAGAACTGTTTCCGGTTTCCCAATTCTTGGGGATTGTGTTGAGAGGGGGTGGCGGGTATCTCAGCCATATGTCTTTTGGCAACTGAATTTTGCCTTAATAACGCCAAGTGGTGATTATTTGTGGTGTATTGAGTTAGTGGTACGTGTGGTGCTCAATGTGTGCTCAGTCTGCGATGATGCATGATTCCGGCGGTCTAGACTCATAATATTGAGTGTTGCATACTAGTCTGCATGGTTATCAATTGCTCTGCAAACTATGTCTACTGATTGCTCTCCATAAGAAATTAAACAATTGCATTTCACTCAGTGCATTCTAACTTTCGCAAAATGGGGACGTATGTCTGGTTGCGATGTTAAAGGTGATACCCCAGAGGTACTTGATATTACTGGTGGAGGAGGTACATTTTGGCGCTGTGTTGACTTTCTTTGTAAACATAGTTCAAAGGATGTTGGGATTAAAGGTGCTTGTGCATACTATCAGTGCCACAGGAATATTTTTTGTGTGTGCCTTAAATAAATCAAGGCTAAATTCTCTACTGTTTGTAGTGTAGATACAAAGCTGAATTGAAGTTGTAAACCCTGTTGTCCTCAGTGTAGCTCTTAGGGTAGACTGCATCATCTGCAATCATGATTGAAGTACAACATAGAACATATATGCAGCGTAAATTTTATTATTCAGCTAAATCTATAAGTGATAGAAAATAAGGAAGCATAATAAAGGGATATTGTGTAGGGTTTGATAGGTGTTATACTTAGTTTGGTTTGCACTGAGTTAGTGATATCTAAAACAACAAGGTTTTGTGGAGCCTGCACAATGATGCATCATCCGGGCAGGCTGCACTGATAGTAATGTTTTTGTGTTGTGAATGCTGCCTTAGTAAGGCCACTGAGTTACTAGTGCCTTTGCTGCTTAGTGTGTACATATTCTGCGATGATGCATGGTCTAGGGGGCACAGTAATTGGAGTAATGTCTTTGTTGATTGAATTCTGCATGAATTCCACTTAAAAGTGATAGTATGCCTCATTGCTGACATAAAACTGTTCACTCTTCTTTCCAATGAATTATGGTGAACTGAGTTAGTAGTATTTTTGGCGCTGAGCTTGTACGTACCCTGCGATAATGCGTAATGCAGGGAGGCCGTACTTGGAGCAATGTTTTTTGCCTAGTGAATTGTGCTTTAAAAAGGCTATGGGGAAATGACTTGCGGTGCAGTGAGTTATGGGTACCGAAAGAACTCAGCGTGTGCGTACCCTGTGATGATTCGGCGTTTTGGGGTGTCGCAGTGGTATAATGTCTCTGGAATGTGTCATGTAAAATCGTCATTCTATCTGAAAAAATCTGAACATATACAGTACAATTGTCTCTGCATTAAATTAATCAAGGTTGAATTCCTTACTGTCCGTAGTAAACATGCAAAGGTGACTTCAAGTTGTAAACCCTGCTGTCCGCAGAGTATATCGAAGGCTATAGTTGACACAGACATCGAGGAATGCTTTTTTTTGTCACATACTTTAACAAAATCTGATGACACAGTACAATTTTTCTTCCTTAAATAAATCAAGACTGAATTTTATGTTGTCTGTAGTGCTTATACGCCACTGGTATCAAGTGGTATAATCTTTTGATCGCAGTGTGCATTTGAAAACAGAACTCACTACAGTCAATGAGGAATTTTTTTTGGGCATCCTTTACCAAAATAGTCTTTGCCTTACATAAATCATGGATAACAAGAATGCTGTCCGTAGTGTAGATGGAAAGCTGAATTGAAGTTGTGAACCCTGCTGTCCGCAGTGTAGATCGAAGGCAGTAGTCGACACAAAAATTGATGAATGCTATTTTGTCACATAATCTGAGGGCACAGTACAATTGTCTCTGCCTTACATAAATTGAGACTGAATTAAATGTTGTTTGTAGTGCTTCTGGGCTTCTGGTATCAAGTAGTGAACTGTTGATCACAGTGTACATTTGAAGGTAGTACTCAGTACAGACATTAAGGCATGTTTCTAGTTGTATCACTTAACACAATTGTCTCTGTCTTACATAAACAAGGCTAATTTCAATGCTGTCCGTAGTGTTGATGCAAAGCTGAGTTCAAGTTGCGAACCCTGCTGTCCACAGTGTAGATCGAAGGCTGTAGTCAGCACAGTTATAGACGAATGCTTTTTGCACATCCTTTTACAAAATCGAAAGACATAGAGTACAATTGTGTCTACCTTGAATAAAGCAAGGCTGGATTCAATGCTGTCCGTAGTGTTGATGCAAAGCTGAATTGAAGTTGTGATCCCTGCTGTCCGCAGTGTAGATCGAAGGCAGTAGTCGACACAAAAATTGATGAATGCTATTTTGTCACATAATCTGAGGGCACAGTACAATTGTCTCTGCCTTACATAAATTGAGACTGAATTAAATGTTGTTTCTAGTGCTTCTGGGCTTCTGGTATCAAGTAGTGAACTGTTGATCACAGTGTACATTTGAAGGTAGTACTCAGTACAGACATTAAGGCATGTTTCTAGTTGTATCACTTAACACAATTGTCTCTGTCTTACATAAACAAGGCTAATTTCAATGCTGTCCGTAGTGTTGATGCAAAGCTGAGTTCAAGTTGCGAACCCTGCTGTCCACAGTGTAGATCGAAGGCTGTAGTCAGCACAGTTATAGACGAATGCTTTTTGCACATCCTTTTACAAAATCGAAAGACATAGAGTACAATTGTGTCTACCTTGAATAAAGCAAGGCTGGATTCAATGCTGTCCGTAGTGTTGATGCAAAGCTGAATTGAAGTTGTGATCCCTGCTGTCCAAAGTGTAGATCGAAGGCTGTAGTCAGCACAGTTGTAGACAAATGCTTTTTGTCACATCCTTTTACAAAATCGGAAGACATAGAGTACAATTGTCTCTACCTTACATAAAGCAAGGCTGGATTCAATGCTGTCTGTGGTGTTGATGCAAAGCTGAATTCAAGTTGTGAACCCTGCTGTCGGCTGTGTAGATCGAAGGCTGTAGTCAGCACAGTTATAGACAAATGCTTTTTGTCACATCCTTTTACAAAATCGGAAGACAAGTACAATCTACCTTAAATAAAGCAAGGCTGGATTCAATGCTGTCTGTAGTGCAGATGCATAGCTGAATTCAAATTGTGAACCCTGCTATCCGCAGTGCAGATCGAAGGCAGAAGTAGATACAGATATAAGTCTGCGGTGCTGTGGCATTATGTTCGGAATGGGCCTGTATCGAGGAGGCACATGTCATGGCGGCAGCCACGTGGCAGGGTGTGGACCTTCTTTGCAGCAGAGTCTCTTCTCTTTCCAGAAGTGAACCACGGCCAAGGCGTAGCCTAATTATTTATAGTCTCACATTGACGTTGTTTACGGTGGACTAGCCCACTCCGCTTCTGCTTCAAAGGGGGGGGGGGTAAACACAGCTACATGACCAAAATATTCCCAAGTGTCTGTGATAATATGGTTGCGTTCACTATTCACTACACTGCACGTATCAATAAATAACAAATCACATTTATTCCCACATTAAATCAAAATGAAACACACTTTTCTATTGCTTGAACTTTTGAACCTTTTCCACTGACAAAACTTTCAACCCTTCCCCTAACACCATTCTGCCAGTTACCATAGAAATACTTCAGGGAACACCTTACTGACAACACAGGTGAAAGGTTCATCATACATTGTTGCAAATCAAAATAGCAAGTGTGCTTGACTTCTCAATATACCAGCTTATCTTAAGTAATGTTCTTTTCTACCACTTTTTCTTAACCAATAAATGACAGCCTTTTAAAAAACAGAAAACTGCACCCTACTTTTCTACATAGAAACATTTCAAACAACCAATCACTTCTTTGCGCACCATCTAAGTGCATCCAGACCTCTCTACAAGATGCTTAAAGTGTGGATTGTGGGACACAGCTATATTTTCTGGAGTGAAAGGTATGCACAACAGAACGAAATTCACAAAGACCTAGGTTTACCAAATGTGGACATCAAATGGATTGGACAGAGAGGTTTAAAGTGGCACCAATTGATGCCATTGGTGAAATTCTTTATGCATCGCCAACACCCTAACCTCATAATTGTGCACTGTTGTGGCAATGACCTAGGCACTTTGCCTGGGGTAGGACTGGAAATCTTTATGAAGGACACCTTTACAGAACTGCTGTCACTTTTCCCCCAAACTGACTTTGTCTACTCTAATATGTGTCAAAGGCAAAATAGAACTGGTCCAATAAATTTTGTCCACAAAGGAGAAAGCTAGGAAACATGTGAATAAATCTGTTTCTGCTTTTCTCCGAGACTATAGAATGGGGTCCATTTACCACAACAATCTGCGTTTCAATATACAAAACATCTATAGGAGAGACGGTGTACAGTTTACAGATGAAGGGAACCTAGTCCTCCTCATAAACTTAAGAGAAGTGTGGCTCAGGGGTTAGAGGCGGCAGACCCGGAAGCTGAGATCGGCCCTGGACCAGGGTTCAATTCCCCGCCCTCACGGGGGTTGGGCTCAATAATTCCACGGACTCGATAATTCTCGCTCCGGTGCCTACTCGACTCACGGGGGCTTGGGAGACCTTAGAGGCCCCCCATCACTAATAACAAAGCCCCAGGGGTGGCGGTCCCCGGGGCTATGGGGGGGGCTCAATGCCCCACCGCTATCACAATTACTTAGCCCCGGGGGGTGGTGGTCCCCGGGGCAGAGTGGGGGGATTGCCCCCCCCCACACTTTTTTTAAAATATGCCCCCAGGATTTGGTCCGCCCGGGGGCTAATTTTTAAAAAAGCAGACAGGGTTTTTTTTGGTTTTCCGGAGTTCGCGTAGGTACGTGGACCCCGCGATTTAAAAATAAATAAATCGGTGGGGTGCCTTTGGGGTCCCTGCAAGACCCCCTGAGCAGGCCTAGGGGGTCAGGGTGTTTCTACCCTGCCCCTTTTTGCATTTTCACGTTTGTTTCTCTGCTTTCTTGTGCCTCGGTTCTACCAAGCATCGAGTAGAATTAATGAGATCGGGTCTCCCGACACCTTAGCAGCATCAAATGAAGTAATGGTCTGGCAGATATGCTCAGTGGTGCCCTTTTTAGGAATGAACCCGAGCTGTCAGTTGGAGACAAAAGGCTCAATATTTGTAGATAATCTGGATGCAATGATTTTGGAGAATATTTTAGAGTCGGTGTTAATGAGGGTTATTGGTCTATAGGAAGACATCTCTAGTGGGGATTTGTCTTTTTTTAGGAAATATTACAATTTTTGCTGTGGACCAGGAAGGCAGCGGAGAGGACCCATTAGAAATGGAAACTACAACATCTGAAAAAAGATCTTTAATTTGCTTAGACAAGATTTTATCAAATTGAACTGGATTGCAATCCATGCCAGGGGCTTTGCCATCCAGTAGGCTTACGAGTGCAGTTGCAATTTCTTCCCAGGTTGGAGAAATTTCCATTTGATCGCAATTCTCAGTATTAAGTTCGACCGCCAGTATTGACTCAAGATGATCAGCAATTTCTATTTCTCTGATCTCCATGGGCCTCGTATTCTCTTCGGCGTAGATGTTTTCATAAAATTCCCGAAAAGCCTCCTGTATTTTAACAGGATCAATAGTAACCCCTTCTGAGTTTGTTTGGATTCAGGAAATTACATTATAATTTGCCTGGTAGAAATGGCAAGTTGATGGCCAATAAGCTCACTGCACTCATACAGCTTTTCTCGGGCTGAAGCCCATTTTGCAGCCACCCTCTCCGAAAATATGGTCCCAATCTCAACTCTGGCAACGGCTACCACCGTTTGTGTGGCTTCAATTCCTACTCCTGACTGAACGGCCTGTATTAGTTTCTTTTCAGCTTTCATCATTTGGTCTTGTAAACAATTAACCTGCGCTTTCTCTCTTTTGTTCCTCCTAATGGAGAATTGTAGGGTCTCCCCCCTTATTCCTGCCTTTAATGTGTCCCACACAACCATTGTCGGGCTGACCCGATGTTTATCTTCAGAACTCTCAGATCCAACCCTGCAAGTATTCCCAGTGGTTGCTGTCATATAAAAGTACTTTTTCAAAACTCCAATTTGAGCTTGGTCCTCTATACCCCCATCCTCTAGGGTTAAGATGAGTGGGTTATGATCTAACCAGAATCGGGGTGCGGTGTCAATGATGCAGACCTGGGTCAGAGAGGAAGAAACTAAAAAGTAATCAAGCCTTGCCAGTGACATATGAGGGGCTGAAAAGAAAGTAAAACCATTGTGTTCAAGTTTTAAATAGGCCCATATGTCCTTTAAGCCATGGGTGCTTATCAGGTTGAGAACGGCCTGGAAAACCTTTGGTTCCTGCCTCTGTACTTCCAAGATTCATCGGACTTCCAGGTGCTAGGCAGGTTTAGATTTAAGTCGCCAGCAAGGATTAGGATAGGGCGTGATCAATGTACAAACTCCTCATTTACCCCGTTGATTATCACTGGGTCGTATAGATTGCATAAATAGAGCAAATTGTAAAAACAAGGTTTGAAGGAAGAGAACATCTTGCAATCCCCCATTTCCCTAGAGAGTCAGATTTTACTCTATTAACTTTTAAGGGTAGTTTCTTTGAGGCTATAATCCAAACTCCCATGACCCTAGCCCCTTATGAAGTTGCCCTGATAACTTTGTATCCCAGTGAGTTCAACAAATATTTCTGAACCCTTACGAGATGTGTCTCCTGGAGGCAGATAATGTCGGCCCCCAGTGAGCGCAGACCCAGTGCAACTTTTTCCACAGATGCTTACCGATATAATTCTGAGTTTATTCAACATGGTCATTTTCTACCCTGAATAACTTGACCCTGCGTAATATTCCTTCTTCCTATCTTTTTTGGTCAAATCCTGACAGAATATAGGAATCATGCCTCTATCATCAGCTAAGCATTTCATATTTTTCTTTTTCTCCCCCCTCTTCCGCCCCCCACCCCTGCCTCCACCCTCGTGCCTCATGCGCTCTTGGCTCCCTCCTAACTCCCTGCATTTTTTTTTAACATTGTATATGCTGGATTTCCTGTGTCCCATTACAAAAGACCCACCCAGAGTTTTGAACAAAAACATCCCCTTTCCCCCCACTGCAATCATTTAGAGCCCCCTTCCCTCCCTGACCCCCAAAAAAGCAGTCAGGGATATCCTGAATGATGGGGAGCATGTATGAGTCCCAGTCGTCAGACCACAAAGGCTTAACTGTTAATCAGCATGTTTCTCTAGGTCTGGCCTGCCTATCTGCAGTAAACAAGATTGAAAAAAAAATGGACGAAACACTTGCAGCCCCTACAGGCCTCAATTTACTGGACTAAATAGAAGTCTTAGGATAATTCAGTCTTTTTCTCCCCATGATGTATTTTAAATTTTCTCCAGCCTTAATTTCCGACAGGAAGACCCAGGTAGAACTGTCAAATTTCTGGCTGGGTCCATTAGATATACCTGGGCACCTTGCTTTTGGAAAGGAGTTATCAGTTGGCGAAGTCTCCATTTGCGCTCTACAGTTGAGAGGCCGAAGTAAAGTTTGGCAAAGAATGCTATTCCATCTGCTTCTTTTTGGGAATTCGGCCTGGCCTGATTATACACCAATTGCTCAAAAGAAAATTCTCAAAAAAACAAAAAAAAACTGGGTGTCTCGCAGCCAGAGCTGCTGCCATCCTGACGCTACTTCAGATTAAAAGGAAAGGGATGTGCCCTCTGAACCTCTTGGTCCCAGTTCCAATTGGCCTGAGCGGGTAAGGCAGCTGGAAGAAGTCTAACAATGAACCCTCTTGGATCATCCCCCTCTGCACCTATGGGAATCCCCAGTAACCGCAGATTATTCCTCTGTTGTCTATTTTCTTGCTCCTCTATTTTGGCCATTAGATCAATTAGGCATGCTGCATGAGATGTTCCTTGGTCTTTCACATTGGCTATTTCTGATTCCAAAGTCTCTGTCCAGGCTTCAACCATTGAGACCCCGTCACCGATGTATGTACAGATCTTGTTTAGTTTCCAGATGCCGCCTTGAAGTTTTTTGGCGGCGAGACTATCAGATTGAACTACCTCTTGGAACTGCTTTATAGAGTTCAAAATCGAGGACAGAGAGGTTTCAGGCAGGTGTTCAGCAGTAGACTTCGGGTTCTCCTCAAGCTCAAGATTAGAGGGTCCCCAAGGGGAAATGAGCTAAGAGAATCTGAGTAGTCCCACTTGAGCTGGCTGTGCCTTTTGCTTCGAGGTTTTTTTTCTGCTGGATAGTTCTCACAGTGAGATCAGATTCATTCTCATTTGATATGCTGCTTTCACTTGAGCTAATGATTTCATTTTCGGTGCCGGAGAGAGACCCATCAGATACAGAAAATAATTTTTCGGCAGCGAGGTCCAGTGTCTGCAGGTCTGTGGGTCCAGGACCAGGGCCAGGGTTTTCTTCAAGAACATTATTGGCCTTCTTGTTCCTACTGCCCTGGAGGTCTTGTCCTTTTCCAACTATAGCAGCAGCAACGTCCGATGTGCTAGTGGAAGACTACTGGATCAACGCTGGAGACATTATGCCATCTGTCCCATCTGTCCCAATAACACACTAAGCTATCTGTGATGCCGTCAGGGCATTACTCTGGTGTACAACTCCCTGCTATGGGATCCCATGACTCAGCGCCCACAGATTATTAAGATCTTTCCCTGTTAGTGTACTTGAATCTGTGGCTATTGTGGGCCACTTAATAACAGAAAAATGTTTGCAAATAGAGGGTGATAAGCCTGCGCCTCCCACCGCACCCTCTTTCAGCATACTGGCTCCTCCGAGCTTCCTCATATTTTTCTTATTGGCCCCAGGGTCCCATTTACCTTTAGGCGGGAGGTCCGCTTTTTCAGCTTTTTCCACTTCTGCCCCTGGGTGCTCATGCTCCACTCGCCTCAGTTCTGTTTCCGCGATGCCACTCCTACAGCTTTCTCCGACTCTACAAACAGCTTGAGATCCGCATGGACCAAGTCAATCAACACTGTGTGTCCCCTGCCAGCAGCAGCTGTGATGCCCACAGTATAGTGGGTCAATCGGAACGTAGCAGAGACCGAGACGCACATTTTTACAGTTCTGCTGAACGGAGCCCGTGCAGAGGCTACGGAATTTTCATCCACGGACTTCTAGGGTAAAGGGCAGCGTTGTAGGTCTGCTAATCGACTGCTGACTGCCGATGCTCCCACGTGCAGCATGGCGACTGGACAGGAAGTGCTCACACTAGCGCCATCTCTGCTCACCTCAGGGTCTCACTTCTGAGTGATGGAAAATGTGTGTGAATTCTTCCTAAGAAGAGTCTTCACACTAGATGGTTTAAGTAACATAAAGCTACAGAGCTCACTCTAAGATGCTCTCGCCCACAAGGCAAGGCAGAAGATCCCCGGACACTTTCCCTAACCTCGATACATCACTACCAGAGGTAGTATACCAAGATGCATTGCAGCATCACACCAATCATCCAAGCCCCCTCCTCAAAGGTGATTTAGGCAGCGATGCTCCAGGCCTTGGCGAGATGACCTTGACCCCAGGCTTGTTCCGATGAGAAAATACAATTATCAGTATCAACGTTCAATGTAGCCTCTTCTACCTAAGCCCAACTCCTAAAACAAATACATTATTCTATCTAACAAGGATGAATCCTCCACCTGCAACAGAATTGTGAGAAAGAACAAATCCTCCATGAACATGAAATTCACTATTAAATCTAATACGAGAACTTCCAGGGGAAAAATACAACTCAGGCCTACAGAAATCGGCCAACATAAGAATGGCACAAAGGCCTCATGAAAATTATATGTAGAATGAACATTATTCACTATGCATTTCTAAATTAATATAAGCACACCCAATACGTGAATACTTGTCAGTAGCATGTACAAATTCTGCACATTAATGTTTCTAGCGAAACACTTCTGATTGCTACATACATTTCTTAATGCCTAACACATCATCCTTCTTGTTATTACACTTCACGTTCTAATATCCTAGGTTTATACGATAAAGAAATATATGTGCGTGCAGAATACCTATGATTAGGATGGACCCATACAAATGAAAGAACAAAATGTGCGCTACACAAATACCTTTCCACTTTAGTAGAGAGCAAAAAAAGAACTGCATTTGACGCCTAAATGTCTTAAGCTTGTTTTACCATTGTGAAGATGTTTTATAACATATGCTGCCTTTTACTTTAGGCAAAATTTGGTACAACATCAAAGGAAATATTATATACACTGATTCATATATAATTTTTACATCAAAGATTCACATGCAATTCACCATTTACAACAGATTACACCTTGATGCATTTCTACCTTTTTCTAGCGAGTTATGAGTTGGGCCTCATTTTGAGTTTTCCAGATGGGATAGTACAGCATATATGTGGTGGAACATTACATCTGCAAATGTCCCTTTAAGTATCTCATTTTTCTCCAACATTAATCATCTGCACATAACAAGGGACGTTGCTAAATGTTTTGAGTATGTTTTACTACTCTGTCACCAATATGTATGCGTTCCTGTCTGTGTTTTTCCAAATTTTTTATACCTATCACGATTACGTTCCCCAAAACAGACTGTCTTACATGCAAATTTGAAAAAGAGTAAGACATCATATAAATCTGTCACTTTTAACATTAATATAATAGTATTTTGTTATGAAAAAACAATTGGGATATGTTCTGTATCTAAAATGTGGCCATTTATCTGATGTTACTAGTCATGTTGTCTCACTTGCTTGCAATTGTCTGTATTTAAAAGCAACATACCATTAAAACTTTTGGAACATCCTCTGTATCATGCATTTTATGCTTTGTCCCCTGCAATGGGGATAACCTTACAACAAACACAGTAATTCAGTAATTGCTACACTAAGGGTGATAATACACTGAGTAGGATCAGGCGCTCACTATTTTTTTTTTAAATGCACATATATCACAAAAGTTGTTCTCCCAGGGTAGGGGAAAATACCGGACCCCTTATGTGTGATCAGATGTGATCTTTCTATAATACAAACTCATAACCCGAGCACACACTTAGTTCAATATCATGAGTATCAAATCTGTCTTTATGAGAAAGTTCCTTTTTAAATTCTTTTTGTCTTTCTTTTCTTCTTTTCTTGTCCAACCATCCAACATGTGTTTCATCATCTAGTGCATACCTCACGGCTTTATCAGGGCTGGAAAATAATATAAATGCAATTGTAGTGTGTGTGACGGCACAACACACTGTACACCCATGTAGAGTGGAAACCAAAACCATAAAACATGACTATATGGTATACGATGTGTTGTGAGAACCAAACCAAATAATTACTAAGTCTGAACAAACCAACATTTAACACTACATATTCATGATGAACGTAATTCTGCCTGATTATCATAATATAAATTTCAATAACAAAATCATAGTGAAGTGGGCTACGGTGCAGTATAAAAATGTTTCCCAACATATTGAAAAGTGAATAGTCACAACCACAATGTGGACCAATCAATAATCCCTCAAAGTGTGAATAGTGCTCCAAAATCAATGGTACATAAGAATTCCATCTCATACCTGTCTTCCTGTAAGGCAGCCATTCATACCTATATGGTGATATGATCATAATTAATTCATATAATGCATCCAACAGAATAAAGTCTTGAAACAACAAATCTGTATATAGATACTAAGTAAAATATCCACCCACAACTCTGGTTATATTTCTGTCCCAGGGAGCACTTCAAATTATCACCAGTAAGCCTTTGAAACTGCAAAGGGGACGCCGTACCCAGGAGTTTGGTTAGTGCAACCCCCACAAGAACTACTGGCCTCAAACTGGAAAAAAAGGGTAGAGAAGGCCTTGTGGGCAGAGGAAAAGCCCCCCCCTGTGTTGCAGAGCCCACATAGTCCGGAGGAGCTCAGGAACTGCAGACTGGTCGTCTTCGTTGTGGAGCCCGTGAATGCAGGGGAGTGACTCCTTCACTCCAAGGGAGATTACTTTGGTTGTCATTGATGATTCACAGGCCCTGGAAGGTTCCTGTATGATGCACAGGCACAGACGATACAGAAGAATGGAAGGGATAAGAAGGCAGGCCCAAAAGAGGTCCAGCAAAGTCCAGAGTGCCCAGACAGTAGAAGTGTAGTGGTTTCAGTTCTGAATCTTAAACCACAACATATCTAGGGACCTATACCCAGGTAAGCTCTTGGGTACCCTATGGAAAGTGTTGGGAAGACTCAGGGACCCTCCCAGGGGAGGGTCTGGACTGGGGGAAGGTTACTCCCATGTCCTTTGTCCAGTATCATGCCAATGGCTCCCAGGACTGGTTTGAACTGGACTGTGCACAGGGACACCAAATGTGTCCCTCATGCAGGGTAAGCACACCAACACCAGCCATAATACACTAAATCCTTTCTGGGAGGTGGTCACACCTCCCTGTGATAGGATACCTATTTTTCTGCCTTCCCCTGCTCGAGCCTGGCTCACCAGCAGGAGGGCCGAAATGTGTCTCTGGTCGGCAGCAACCATTGTATTCTGTCAGGTACTAGAAGGCTGGTACCGGGAACACTGAGAGCCTAACGGAGGGCTCTTCCAGTACTTGAAATCAAACCCCCACACCGTATATGGTGTGGGGGTATGATTCCAACATGTATGATTCCAAATGATAGGATTCATTGCAGCCGTTGTCAAGATAGTAATTGCTTGATTACGCGGTGCCCCTCTATATAGTACATGGCTGCTTCACTGACAACCCGGTAGAATGGACTCCATAGGTTGCATGGGTTTTCTGCTCATGCAGGAGCACCCTCTCACTTAGAAACTAGCACCCTGCCCTCAGGATTGTAAATGCCTGCTATAGGGGTGGCTTATATGTTTTAAATGCAGTGATCCTTATATATAGTAAACCTATATCGTTAGTAAGTGGTGCATGCATAAACTTACACAGGCTGCAATGGCAGTCCTTCAGATCCATTTTGAATGGTCTCTCATTGGTGGCATAATGCATGCTTCAGCCCATGGCAGACCTCTGGGGTACCTATACCCTGGGTACGTGGGTACCATATAGTACGGACTGACAAGGGTACATCAGTATCCAATATGGGGTGTACCTAAGTACATAACACATCATTTTAGAGAGAAAGCAAATAGACTGGGGTCCTGATTAGCAGGAACCCAGTCAGACTAGTCAACAATGGGCTTAGCATCAGGCAAAAAGTGGGGGTAACCATGCAGAAGGATCCTACCTTCCTACACATTTCATTAAAACAAAACATCCACAAAAACTACACTGCCTCAGAGTCTGCAGGACCAAACACATTTACCTCTCTCACCCCACTCCATCCCCCAGTGACTGATCACTGGGGGATGGTTTAGAAACAGACATTCCTGCTGCTTCTGTGCCACTCACATAGCCACATTAAACATGCACACTTCGACAAACACACTCCCAGGTGTTGGGGCACTAGGATATTTACACACATTTTAGACACAGGTATAGAGATATTCATATTTGCATACATGAATAACATACACTTGCATTCAGATGTACAGAAATCTTCTCATAAATATGAAATTTCATTTGAAGTGATATTCCCTTACTCTGTCTTCATTTTAGCTGTTTAGATTGCTCTGTGAGCTTGGTTCCTCCTGCTGCAAAACACTTTGTGGTGGCAGTTGAAATAGCCCAATTGGTCAATTTGAAGTTAAATGCAAGTAGCATGATGGGCAGGGGTTGGCATAACAGTCAGGTGTTGTGATGGATACTTACCATCAGAGCTTTGCTTTGTTGCAGTGCAGAAGGCTGTGACCAGGATGAAGCCAAGCAGGGCCACTCTGGGCCCATGTCATCTGAGCACTGCATGCAGAGTTTCACTTCACAGTTCCAGGGAGTAGGGTTAGGCTGGAGCAAAAGAGTTTGGTATCTCATCCTTCACTAAGAAGTAATGCAGGTATAACAAGCATAACATGTCCCTCTCCCTCTAAGTCCCTCTGTGATCTAAATTCAAATGAGTTTAAAAATAACACACTATCGAACATCTATATCTACAACAGAATTCATCAACACTTTGGACGTTCAGTCTTTGCCTGACATGCTGCTGTGCACTATGAGCACGGGTTTAGGAACACTTAAGTGTATGTACATATTGTTCTATTGTGTCCAGTGCACTAAGAAAATAGAAAAGGTGACCATGCTAAATAACTCTGAAGACTTGAAAATAAAAACACTGGAGTTTAGACTAACCTTCGATTAATTAAGTGGCAGCCGCAGTGCAAGATTTGCTCCTCTTTCCACAAGAAGGAAACAAATTCACTTTTTTACTGACCGCTCATTAAAAAAAATCACCTTCAGACACACTTCTGCTATGGAAACACCTTCACCAAGTTGGCCTTGAATGGCCCATGCAAGTACTCCCTTCCTCAGCTGCTTCTAATGTTTTATTTTACTTTGTTTAATTATGTACTATGTCCAGGCGTAAGAAAACAGGACTGGGGGCTGCAGAAATCTAGGCCCATTTATATAGCCCCAAAAATACGCAACCTACAAAGTGCACTTTTGCTCCACTCGAACTGAAATAGTTTTCCTTGATCCCATTCATTGATTTATTTATATAGCACCTGAATCGACCCCCGAAGGGGTATCTCTGCGCATTGGACGGGCAGTGCGAAAAGCAAGCTTCTACAACATAATCAGAGACAAAAAAGAATAGTCTTAAGCTGCTTTCTAAATTGTAAGTGGTCGGGGCATTGTCTCAGATGCTGAGGGAGCTTCTTCCAATAGAGAGGACCCAGGTGGGAAAGAGCCTTCCCACCTAGCCTGGCTTTCCTAACTCAGGGGACCACAAGAAGAGACTTAGATCCAGAGCGAAAGGGCCTAAAAGGCAGGGATGTTGTAAATTTCTCTGAAACATAGACATCAGCCTGAAACGCCCAGGGCTGTTTTTATCTCCACATTGTTAGGGTATGGAGTTCGATCCTTGAGGCTTGCCTTTGCCGAACTGATAACATCACAGGCCTTAGGGCTGTGAGATCTGTAACCCGGCAAATTGTCACTACTTGGCCCGGAGGAAAGGGTGAGGAGTTGGAAATGCAGAGGCTGGCTGCAACACCCTCACCCTCCAGGCAGCAAGATTTACTGTGTGCAGGTACATTGCTAAAAAAAGCACTGTAGTACCTTCAAATATGATTTTATTTTGAGCTGCTCTGAGTGTGGGCTGTGGTATAAATGGGGCGGAGCCCCAACATCCTGGAACAGAAACCTCCTGGCTATGACTAAGGTCATTATGAAAGGACTGCCATGTGTGTCAGTGGGAACGTGGTCTTTGTGGACGTATGAACATGTGTGCATATGAAGGTCATATATTTGTACGAGTGACTGAGAGCCTGTGTCGCAAGTACTTGCAACACAGGACATACATTTTGCCACAAGTGGCACTGTTACATGCATGCATTGGATGTTATTTTTAATTTGGAGAAATTGAAAGTACAGATAAATAGTCTACCAAAGGCTTCATATTATGGAACATTTTTCTGCACTTAAAATGTATCTTATTTGAAAAAAGGGCTGTATTTTTCCTATATGCTTATGGAACAGTGTATACTCTCATTAGGGGTAAGGAGCCTGTTGTTTGTAAATGTAACACTTTGAAATGTGATAACATTGAAATGAAGTGTTAACTCAAGAATTAAGGCAACACTCCATTTCAATTATCAATTGTCACCCATATAAATGCATTCAGAGTCATCCTTTTGTTTAGAACTCCAATTCCGAGTTGACAATGAATTTTTCCTAAGAGTCAAATACTTCAGTGCTTTTCTTGTTTAACTTTGTGACTCAGCTCCAGCCTGGTCCACAAATCTGACTGAGCACTGCTCATTGCCAGATCCTGTTATCTGCAGCCTGATGATTATGATGTCAAATGAGCGCAGCCTTTACTTAACTTTGAAATGAAAATTTGACCTTGTGCTCATTTGAAAATGAACTCAAGGCTGTGACCTACTCTGAAGGTGTCTGTGAACTACTGATAGCTCCCAATCAACTGGTTGGAGACACCTGATCTAGGCTGAATGATTTTTGATATTTACACATATCAAACATCCTTTTTATTTGGTATGCACAAAATGATATATGTGTAGAGATATAAAGAAAATAAAATTTCACATCCTGTTAAATTTCTTCATTTCACATGAAATTCAGACATATACATACATATACCACCAAATGAAATGTAGGGCTAAACATACACAACACATGCTAATCATTTGCGGTCACATGCATCATTGCACCCGTTTGCGATTCCTAAATTGCGAAAATTAAGGAATCGCAATTTTGAAACCGCAAACGGCAATGCATGAATAATTTGCAAATATTTAATTTTCCTTAATTGCGATTCAGATTTAGCGAATCGCAATTAAGGAAAACCTTCCCATTGATTCCTATGAGCCAAAAGGCCCATAGGAATCAATGGGAAGGCATTAACATTTTGCGATTTTAATTTTACGAATCGCAATTTGTTAATTCATTTCAAGGGTGCGCACCCTTGAAATGTTTTATTAAGTGCAAGTTTTACACACACATGTCCAAAGGACATGTGTGTGTGTAACATGACACTTTCAAAAATGCATTTTTTAGCATTTTTGAAAGATTTCGCAAATTAACACGAGGTTCAACCTCGTGTTAATTTGCTCCTCCTATTTGCGAATTCGCATTTTTTTAAACATTCATGCATTTCATTTAAGGAATTGCAAAAATGTGATTCCTTAAATGCAATCGCATTTTTAGAAATCGCAAAAAATTGCGATTTCTAAAAAATTGTTTAATGCATCCAAAAAAGTGATTTTGGAATCGCAAACGGCGAATTTTGCGATTCCCCCCGTTTGCGACTCCAAAATCGCTTTATGCATGTGGCTGGAAGTGTTTAAAAATGCACACCATCATTGTTTTATGTAATGTAAAAAATAAAATGATACTTAACTTCAATAACTACAGTTAACATCGTAACTCAGAGGGACATTCTAGCCTGTGTATTTAAAAACAAAGTTAGACGGATTTACAAATATATTTTAATCATGTGCCTGTCTTCTAGTGAGCCATACAGCAGCCTGTGTAGGGACAGAACCTCCGTTGTCAGTTCCAACACCTCTGGCAATAGGGCTGGGCTGTCTTCGTGACTCCCAGAGGTCAGAAACAGCAGCACGAGTTGAGGAGGAGTTGTTAGCTGCAGTGCTAGGAGGCAGGTGAGTTTTTTCAAATCACCACATACATGTACAAGACTTGGTTGATCGACAATGGAGACTAACAGCCATTGGCTTTCGTACATTGCTTTTATCCATGTTAGCCTATTGCTGTGCCTGTAATGCAGTTTCCAACCCTCTACCCGGTCAACTCCTGCTGCAGCCATAATTCAAAATGTCCTGATGGAGCTGTCAGATGCCTGCCAAATAGTGTGCTTGTTTATGTTTAGTGGGTCACCACAACTCAAAATAGTAACTAGTTTCTTTACATATACAAAATGGTTATGTCACTCATTCATTTAAAAATTAACTTTTATATGTAGTGCATTACTGTGGTTAAATGTGACTTTTGCATAGGATGGTTTAAACATCAGTTGACCATATTTTGGTTAAAAAAAAGATTGTGTGTATAACACATTTAAGCAGCATTGTACACAATCTTCTTTTTTTAACAATAAACAGGTAACAAATGTTATTCATACAGAAATGATGTCAATATTATATGTTGCATTAAATTATGTCAGGAAACCACATATATTTTTAGCAAAACATGTCATTTGTGTTATTTATAAAAAAAAACGACATCCTTAAGTGTTCTGACCATTTTCAGACCTTGCCACCATGGAAGAACAGGATAGTATCAGAAAATTCAGATTGAATATCTAAACCATACTGGAATTATGTCATCAGCTGGAGCTAGATCTTCTAGCTAACAATAAAAATCCCACTACGTTTACACCAATTGTCAGACTCATGGCAGTACTTCATTTCTGGCCACAGGAGCATTCCAATACATTGTGTCAGTATTTGGCGGTTTCCTCGACATGAGGATTTTGCAAATGTGAAGGGAGATTTTTGTTGCTTTTTGTACCATACCACATGTGGTTCGACCAATTAATGGCACTAATGTTCCCTTAGTGCTACCACATGCCAGAGAACAAGTCTACTGGAATTGGAAGAACTTCTATTCAATCAATATGCAAGTAACCTGCTTCACTGATTTGTGCATCTCAAGTGTCTGTGCGAGTTTCCTAAAATCAACCCATGATTGCTTTGTACTATGGAACTTGTTATAGAACAGGGGTTGACCCAATGAAGTCCAAGGACCTGGGTATTCAGCAGTACAGACAACAACTGGTCCTCGACATAATTTTGCCAATAAGAATAATCATAGTCTTCAATCAAGTTAATTGACTCCAAATCCAGACTAAATCTGTAGTCTTAATGGTATAGCGGATAATAGCCCACAACCTCAAAGAAATATCATTACAATACGTGTCAAATAACCAATGAAACCAAAGAAAGTCCAATTGGGACGATTAATTTAATATAAAATATACCATACAGTAATGTTTGAAAATCAATGTATCTATGTACATGTATTTACACAAATCATAAAGCAAAAATACATTTTAAAAAAGAGAACGTGCACAGAGAAAGATAAAGTAAGTGCTCAAGTGAATGATCAAGAAGATCAGAAGAAAGTGTGGTTGATTTATGTACAAAAGAATAATGAGCCTGTCCTAGGTACTGCTTGTAAAAAATACTTCTTTTTTACTCGCTAATTACTATGTTCAATTCCTTAGTCCTTCAATTGCATCATTGGCAATGAAGAGAGGGGGTAGGGGGTGGACAAGGGACAGGGATTAGTAGGTACAGGCTCCCAAGGGGGAATGTCGTCGACGTTTCGACCCAACCATGTAGTGGGTGGTTGAAGTCCTCAATAACGGGTCTTCATCAGGACGGAGTAATGGGGAAAAAATCTCTTTCAGAGTGCACGTCAATTAAAAACATTCATTGGGCACCTGTAATGATAAATGAATAGTGGGGCTAAGTATCACTCTATCATGTCAAAAAGTCCACTAATGGCTTTTTTGAAAAAGCACTCACCCTTCCGTAGTGCCTTGTCAAAACCAAGTGCGTTGATTAATCCGCACCCACACTGTGAGAGTATCCAAAGTTATACTGTAAGGACAAAAAGAAGGGGTAGCCATTAGTGCTACACAGCTATTCTACCTTTTTAACTATTTTTAACTCCACAATCATGAGAGTTGTTTACATTTGCGGAGGTTAGCAAAATCCATATAGTGCTTGCCAATTTTCTGATAATTCAATATCACTGTTAATTTAAAGGATGTAAAATTCCTTATGTATATCACATGGGCAGTGGGCTCACAGCGATCACTTACCTACAGTGTTGGTTCGCAGTTGTTATTCAAAAGTGTCTATCAAGCCAATCTGGCTCCGAGTGTTAACGCATTAGTTAACCGGTATCGTTGTGTTTCAACAGATATAGATACCCGGTGCTGTAAAAAAGAAGACAGAATATGTCTTCGTTAGGACGATGCCCGAGTTACTTAAAGTAAAACAGCTTAGGGTCCTCATTTAAAATGCACGGTTGCTGCGTGTTACCTACCACGTGTCTTCTATAAGGACGAGGGGTATTGTGTCTCTCCTCTCTCAGTCGCTCCGATCAGTGGCGCTCAGCTTCCCACACGGGTTCGCGTTATGGAATGCGGAAGCCGGATCAAGATCAACGTGCTTGTGTACGTAACCAAGCAACCAGCGCGCCGACGTCATGGCGTCCAAATGGTTGCTAGGGGAACGGCCATTCTCGGGATGTGAATACAGCGAGGAAGTATTACGCTCTATTCACAAATGAGTCGGCATCCCCAGTGGGGGATTCTTTTGATTACGAGAATGCCTCCAAAAATAATCACAAAACATTCTAGATGTGCACAATAATTTTAGTACGTTTGTATCTATGCGAGAAAGACTGTCTCATTGGAACGTATGGCTGGTGAAGGGCCGATGTTAGAGCTTCCTCACATATGTGATATCAAAATGGTTGCCTATGGTAAACCCTTTGATGTTTTGGTTAGATGAAATAAAAGACAGAGTAATGTGACTCATTTACATACAACAGAACCAGTCCAATACCATAAATAAACATTGTAAATATTCAAACTGTAGACATCTATACACATTTGTAACAATTACATAGTGCAAGTAAAACCTTTGCAATGCGTACACTACACAATAGACACGTATTGTAATGATATTTCTTTGAGGTTGTGGGCTATTATCCTCTATACCATTAAGACTACAGATTTAGTCTGGATTTGGAGTCAATTAACTTGATTGAAGACTATGATTATTCTTATTGGCAAAATTATGTCGAGGACCAGTTGTTGTTTGTACTATGGAACAGCAGCATACCCCAGAAAATGTCAAGACGTGGACCTGAGAGTGCCTAGCTAGTTGGTAAGTACAATCTCTCATAATATTGTTTGGGTAATTTCAAGTTGAATAATCTGAAATCAAGTTACATAGTTTGGAAAGAGGAAACTCAGTTTATCCTAACCAACCATGGTGATTGGCACCGATGAGAAATCCAACAACGCCAAGAAAATTCTGCTTCCATGAGGCCCTTGGGAGTACCCGGAGTACAGTGGAGCAGCCTTTTGGTATCCTAAAGGCCAGATTTTTCTGTCTGGATAAGGCTGATAGAGCTCTCCTCTACTCACCTGATAAGGTGTGCCACATCACCATGCCCTTCTGCATGTTTCACAACATAGCCAATGCATTGAACATGCTGTACTTCCCAGAGGATGGCGAGCACGAACATCCACTGGATGAGGTTGGTGAAATGGCAAATGAAGATGATAGTGGTCAAGATGCTATTAACAACTTCTTCACCTGAGAGTGAGTATACATTTACATATCATAACATTAATGTTAAACCAACTTTCAATCTAATGGATAGAACAGTCTGTATTGGACATTTTACAGAAAGGGTAATTGATGAAATACAGGCCAAAGATGTTTGTTGATCAAAGTGTTCACACATTGACTATTAGGTTCATTTAAATTGTTTATCTTTGATTGTTCTTAGTCAATGTGCCTGAAAAGTACTCACTTGTTATATATGGCTTATGTGTAATGCAATCAAATGATTCCTTTTTTAAAATCTGTTTAAGGATTTTTCACCATGTCAACGCCATGAACATTTCAGAGTTGTGACTTTTGCAGTTATATGCTGCTGTTGCGAAGTATAAAGGGAACATGGTTTGATCCTGTGGAAGACACGCATTTTGGGTGTACATATATTGTACTGAGAAAATTTGCACACTGATTGAATGGAAGTTATTAAGATTACATTAGGCTTGTTTTCAGTTAAATCTGGGTACCAAGGCAATAAGTGCTGTTTGAATTGCTCTAACCACATGTGGTAGTCGACACAAAACATACTAATCTCCCTTCACAGTGGCACATTGCTCATTTTGTGTTAAGTGTATGAATTTGTTAATGTGTCTCATCAGTGTAGAAAGAATGTCTTGTTGCACGCCATTTAAAGTTGGTTGTGACATTTCTCCAGATATTGGAATGATCCTGTGGCCAAAAAATTGAATACTGCCAGGATGTTGGACTATTGGTGTTAGTATTGTTCAATTCCTATTGTGAGGCAGAATATCAGGCTCTAGCTGATGACATAATTCAATAATATTTTGCCAAATTAATCCTATTGTTTGGATCAAATCCCCTTTTTCCTTGGTGACAAGGTGTGGAATTGGAAATGCAGAAAAGCCACTAAGTATTTATGTTATGTATGATTTGTTATGGTTCAGAAACATTTGGCTGACAAATCATTTTCAAATTTAATAAAATACTAGTTGATGGGTTTTTGGTATGTGTGTTTGGTTGTCATGGGAGAACCATTACCTGTATGCAATTTAGGTATGATTAAACAATCATTTGATGTTTTACATTTTAAAATGTTTGATGGAAGGAGAAATGGGAATGATTACAAAAAAGAATTACAACACCAATCTTTGACTGTGTTAGTTTAGCTTGTATTAAACAAAACCCAAATAAACTAAACCAATATGAAAACTAAAACGCAAACAAAAACTGAAAATGTCAGTCTTGGTGAATGAAACCAATATTGAAGAGCCAACATTGTTTGGAGTCCAATGTTCAAAATACAACTGGAATCAGAAAGGTAAATGTGCCCAGAAACTCGTCTACAGAGTGAATGGTAGTCACACATTGGAGGAAACTAGCTTCTGTGTCTGTTGCTAGTGGTGTTGGTGTTAGTGGTCTTGCCATCCTCTCCTGTTACTCTGGATGAATGTGTATTTCTGCAGTGGGCTAGAGGATCCACAGTTGCAGGAACTGAGGTGGGTGCAGGTGTTTCCTCTTGTGGCAGGGCCTCTCTTTCTGTTGCCGAGGCAGTTGTACTCGGCCCAGTTATTGTAAAGGGTGCTGGTGCTCGGTTTAAATGTAATGCAGTACCCAAGTCAGATACTCCAAACTAGAGTTTAGATTCTCCAACTGTACATTGTCAGCCGCAACTGATTAATGTCCCAGAGCTCTGTAATTACCTGACCCATCATGGCTTGGGACTGCTAAATAGATTCCAAGACTTGGTTGATGGTGGCCTGGGCGACAATGAACCCAGTAGCCTCCCTTTGCTGGTCCACAGATTCCCTCGACGATCCCTGACCCCACTACCCTCTGCCCTTTACCTAGTGTGCCCCATCCAACTGGGTCCTGGCTTAAATTGATGTGGTGGTGGTCTCAACAACAGCAAGGACTGAGGGGCACAAGATTTATGTGATTTATTTTGGACACAAGAAGTGGAGGTTTCATTAAGCTGAGATGTTGTAACACCTGTGGTGGTAGGTGCAGGTGAGTAAGGCTTAGTGAATCCATCTGCCCAGGCAGACCAGGTGGACTGGGCCACTCCTCTTCATCCACAATTTCTTGAGTGGAGTTCTCCATGGAGGCTTGATCCTGGTCTGGAGTGGAGGTATCCTCAATGGCAGATGTTTGTCCATGTGCACTGGCTGTTGTACCTGTTATGAATGACAAAAAAATAGAATAGGTGTGGATTACACATGCAAATAATTTTAAGCAAAACATTTAGCAACCTAAAAGGGAAAATGAATTTAATATCATGATTATATCTTTCAGTGCTATTTTAATTAGTTACACACACAGATTACGTTCTACATCAAATAAACAGGTAAGAAGATGTCTTAAATTGAAAGAAAATAAATTAGTTAAAATATATGAAATCAACCAACCATTCAACACAAAACTGTAGAAATGAGAAATGTGAAATTAACAATTTCAAGACCTAGGAAGGAGGCAAAAAACATACTTGTACACCACCTGGAAGGAGATTGAACATTAGTCATAATATAAACAATGAAGAGTACAAATTTCACATATATATTTATATTTATCATACAGATTTACATACATTTTTAGGTCAACAAGCTTTGACTACTGTCATCGGTTCAATTAACTGATATTATACAACAACATAAAAAGTTCTACACAAACAGTTTTCAAAAGAGAGCATTAAATTGATATTGACACTAAATGACACTTTTCCCTATGTGAAAATATGATTGAAAAGAGAGAATGAGCAAAATTATTGCAATATTATTTTCACAAAACAGAAACAAGGCATTGTGGTAGCTGTAGATATTTCAAGGAAACATTCACAAGACCTGCAAAACTGTACCTTGAACATACCTGGTGTTATTTGGTGTGCAAACAGTTTTAAGCACCATAACATATTGTGAAATTTAATGGATATTGAAACATGTAATCGTATATACAACACAATACATTCAAACAAACAAGGCAAACAAGATGTCACTGATATATTTAGGTTTATAGGTTAAAGGAAATGTGCAAAACACATTAGTGACAGCTAACTTCAAAGCAAACAGGACTTTTTGGTTTAGTGACACATTGAATTGTCTTACTTACCAGGATCAGCAAGATCTTCTCCTAAGAGGGAAAATACTGTCCGGTGCTCAGAGAACCACCACCAGTCCTCCAGATCTCCAGGTGACACTTGGACGCTGGTTAATGCAGTCTCCCCTGCAGGTTATTCCACCTCTTTCTCATTTTTGCCTGTGTGCATTGGTTGTTTGCTACAGAATTCACTCTTTCAACTATTCTGGCTCACAATTGCCTTTTGTGAGATATAGTTGTATTTTGTACTTGTGCTCCAAACAATTGTGGCTCTACTCTGATAATTTCATCCGCCATGACTGCCAATTCTCCGTCTGTAAAATGTGTATTTCTTCTCCCTTTCGTTATAATGTAATTAAATAAAATGAATTTGTGAACCCACAAGTAAAGTAAAATTAACATGTAAAATGCACAAGCAACAAAGGGAGATAAAAACACTGAATACAAAATGTCATCAAGAAAATGATGTGCTGAGCTGGAATGGCAAAGAATCATGGTCTAAAATAGAGTGTGTTTTATAGGGTGGTATGCAGGTGGAAACCCTTGGGCAAACACATCTGGTGTGTGATGCTAACATCCAACCTACAGCCACAGCAATAGTCTGATGTTGACCGCGTCCCATGACAGAATCACTTTGTCTGCAACACTCAGCTTGAACACTGCTGGCACAACTGGGAATTCTAAATAGGTTCAGTGCAGTCCAGCCACTTTGACGACAACAGAGTGATGTTAGCCAGTAGAGAAGTCTGCTGCATTGACATCATTAATCCGCTTATGAGATGGGAAACACTGTCAAAGTGGACAGTGGTTCAGCAGCACACATCTAAATAGGACGGGTGGGATTCCATCAGCTTGGTTGAATACTTGTAAGCTCTGTCACAGAGGGACAACAGTAGTCCCGTCAATATCTAAATTAGTCCCTAAGTCTTCCCAGTATATAAACAGACTGAGCTGGGCATCCATGCTTTTTATGCAAGATAGTTTTGTATTTCTTGTTCATCTTTTAGGGGAGTTTACTTATAGCATCAGGTGAGTAATGTAGCTCGGAGTTGACTCTAGTATGTAACTACTTTCTATCAGGTACAGTGTAGAGCACTGTTTTATTGTTTAAATACTGGGCAGTGCCATGTTATTTTATGTTATTAACATTCTCCTGCTCTTTAGGTTACAGGTCAGTCACCTTAATCCTGCTGACTTGTTGACTGTTTTGGTGATGTACTGAATAGGTCAATTACAAACAGGAACAGCTCATACATATCCAACAGTGAAGTTTATTGAAGACACAGGAACATCATAAGATTAGCTGCAAAAGGTCCAGAAGATTGTTTCCAACTGTCTTGGTCATTTAACCATACACACAAGGAGCATTTCAATACAGACCATCTCACAGTACAATGATGGCCTAGCTTATACTTCCAACATATAGAATATGAAGGGAAACAAACAGATACCTCCTATCCCCCTTCATACCCTCAAGACACATACAAAAAATAAAATTCATAAGACACTATATTATCACACCTATCCCCAACAACACATTGATAAAACAAAAAAGTGCTCAATCAGATAGCCTTTTAGGTATTCTTCATTCACGAACTCCTACGTAACCAGCCAGCATGATCAAAACTTGGATTTTTCCCATACTGTTCATTTGCACCTTCCAACACACCAGACTTCACAACACAAGATACGTTCCACAATTGACCAATGGAAACCTGAACGGAATTGCCACAGACCTCTACCACTTGAATAGGATCCCTAAAGTTCAACAAACCTTTTCTCAATAACAGAAAATCTTTAATGCAGACCCAATCTCCCACGCCCTCATCCCCCACATTCTTGCTCCTTTTCTTTGACTTACACTTGCTGGTAAATTTAGCCCTGCCAATGTCATCACTGGCAACCTTCACCTTGATAGACAATTCTTACACATCAACACCAAAATCACCAACATCTATCATCCATAAAGAAGGAAGGCATGACACTACTCTCCTTCCTCTCATTAACCCAAAGGGGGCTTTTCCAGTGACAGAATGCGGTGTTGTGCAGAATGCCCACAAAGTGTCCCTGAAAGCTTCAGCACAAAAAGCCCCAACTTTAACAGAACTCTGGATACATTCCACTAGTGCTTAGTTGAGCCTTTCCACCTTGTCAATGAATTGGGGATAATACAATGGAGTAAATGCATATTTAATGCATTTTTTTTTTAGAAATTCTTGCATGACACCAGAGTTAAACGATAAACAATTATCTGACAACATCCCATAAGGTGTTACCTCTCTTGAAAATACCTCCTTGGAAAACGTAATAACACTATACATAAGGTGTTCAGACACATCCTTCACCTCAATCCACCTTGAAAGATGGTCTATCATTGTGATCAAACACCTGATGCGGGACTGTAACATATGGAAAAGACAAAACGTCAAACTAGGTGTAGAAACCAAAGTAATCAAATGCTTATCACTTTAATAAAATTGCGAACAGTGAAATATCGCATCTTCTTTGTCACCATCCATACCTTGCCACCGATAGCTACAATGCAACCACTGTTTATTAGCAGTAATACTTAGATGACCAGAATGAGCCATTTCAACAATCCTACATCTGTAACACTCTCTCAATTATCTACTCCTCAAACTCCTCTTCAACAAAATCTGGCTGATCTTCCACTGGCAATCTAGACAATCATTCAGTTTTGCAGATTGTTACCCCAGCGATCTATGAGAATTCAGATTTAAACTCTGACCAACCTTGCAATAGACTTTGTTTATCTTTGTTCACTTGAGGATGTCAACCAATGGTTTATCATCTGTTCTCAGCCAAAACACTCCTCCCCTTCAAAAAGGCTTTTATTTTTCCACACTCCAAGTGCACACAAGCATATTTTTCTCTATGACAGGTTATCTGGTCTCAACCTCCCTTAACCTCTGTGATACAAACCCAATTGTAAGCTCCCTAGAGCGATCCCATTGCATCAGCACAGTACCCACAAAATAGGCAATTGCATCAACAGTAACAAAAGTCTTATGATTCTTTGAATATGGCTGCAAAGAAGATGCAGATACAATGCTCTGTTTGATGAGATCAAACTTTTGCTCCCACAATAGAGACCAAAAAAAAATTCTTCTTAAGAAGATTTCTAAAACATTCATTCATATCAGAGTACTTTCATATGAATTTTGGATTTAATTCGCACATGCCTAAATATGACCTTAACTGATCGTTGTCTCTCGGATGAGGTTTTTTTTCACAATTCTATCAACAAAACCAGGATTAGGTTTAACCCCATTAGCAGCCAACACATGACCTAGATATTCTACCTAATTCACAGCAAGAATAAATGTATCCTTCCTGAATGTGAGATGATTATCTGCTACTAAATTCAGAACTTGTTTCAGGATCATATTATGAGCCTCTCATGTGTCAGCAAATACTAAAATGTCATCCGGGAAGACTACAAAATACTTAATAATGTTCAATACTAGAGTCATGACTTTTCCAAAAATCGAGGCAGCCAAGGCCAAACCAAATGACATCCTATAAAACTGAAATGTGCCATCAGGTGTAACAAATGCAGTTAGGTAAAGGGACCCTTCATCCAAAGCAACCAAAGTGTATGCCACCTTAGAATTTACCTTTGTATACCATTTGGCCTGACACATAGCAGTGATCAGATTCTCAATGCGAGGAATGGGGACATTTTCCACCAAAATAGCATTGTCAAGGCTCCTCAGGTAGCCACACAAATGAAGTTCACCTGATTTCCTTCTTGGCTAACACCATTGGAGATATCCAGGGAGTGGCATCCATAGGTCCAATGCTTTCTTCCTTTTGCATTTTACTTAAAATATGAAACAGATCATACCGCACACTTGAAGGCAGATTGTCTAACTTGTATTAACAGATTGCATCCCTCCTTGACCTTGATCACAAGTTTGAAATTTCTGATCTCGTTAACTTCCTACTAAAACGTGTCCTGCGATAATACCCCCTGACACATCGATCATGCTCTATCTTCAATGGGTATTTCTTCACAGGGCTGAATACTATCCCAAAGGCAGCCTAATGACACCAACTCAACCTATTGATACCCTTCATAGCCACATGTACTTTATATCTGATTTCCTTTTTCCAAATTTAATTTTTGGCCAGAAGTAACCTAACAGGTCACTTCTGCTACCTTTGAAAGCTGTGGTGATAACGTCTGGTCGCAACACAGCCTGACCCACCCAGTTCTCTTCAAATTTAAGGATGTCAATGATGGTAATTCTTGCACAAGCACCCACTAGGAAAAGTATTATGCATCCATCAATGGATACATTGACCAGGGGATCACTGTATCACTTAGTATTTGCAACACCGTCAATTTCAATTACATCTCTGGAAATAACGAATTATTCCACTTCATTTTATAATCCCTCAACAGTTTTGTTAATAGCAAACAACTCTGACAGTGGTACTCCATGCAGATGGAGTACAACTCCCCTCCGCAAACTTTGCCCAAGTGTCCCACTTTGTTACTCTTCTATCCTTCCTAGGCAAATACAGGACAGTTCTCAAAGTTCAATATATCTGATGTGACTGACATCTGAAACATTGTGTTCCTATAACTCCAACGTGACCCTTTGCTGCCAGCAAAACTGTAAGATGATAAACCTGGTTGACCACAATTGAAATTTCTGGTCACTATGGCTACCTGACTTACAGCATTTTCTAATTGTTTGGAATCTTCTCTCAAAGACTTTGTACTTTTAGCTAGATTGGCAGCTTTTCCAACATAGGGTGCTTATATGACAACAACTTCTCCTAAATTTTCTTTGACGTGTACCTCGCTACTTTTTGGTCACAAATCAAATGAGATGTAAAGTTTTCAAATTCACAGTACAAACCTAAAACCTTTAGGGCAGTAACATATGTAACAATGGACTTTAATGGTGCTTTTATTTTATTACCTAATGTATGCTTCCATACCACCAAGCTGCCCTTGCCCTAAAAATGAGCCTCCAGTTGTTTAACTGTACTTTGGTACTAGTCCATGACCTCCACTTCTAAAGGATCATAAACCGGTAAATGTTCAAATACATTTTGCCCTTCCATCCCTAAATAATATTATAATACATTTATTTTTCAATCATGTTTAAATTTGGGCTAGTAAATGACTCCTAAATGGGCACTGAATAACATTATCCTAACAATCCATTTGGGGGAAAGTTCTCCAGGGCCCTGGAGAAAGGGTGTAGGTGGAGTTACTGTTTGCTTCATTGTTGAATTGAACAAAGTTGTGGAGGCAATAAAATGAAAAAGAACAAACATGGAGAAAAAGGGAAACAATTGCAATAGTATGCACAACACACACCGAGGTAATAATTTAATACAGTGTCTGAAGCAATTAACAAATGTTAATAAAAAATTAATGTTACACAGACAAGATATATATGAAACTTCACAAAGCAAACTGTGCCTATCGCTGCAGGCACTTTCTTTTAAAACAGGTATTCCAAAATGTAACATGGAACGTGTTAGCAGCATGCTGATCGCTGTCAGCATGACAGCCGAAAATGGAGCCCTCCGACTAGCAGGTGGTGGTAGTTGCAGGAAAATCCTATACTCCATGAAGAATTCCGCACATATCATTGCGTATGACATACAGCGCTCAAACGTAGCAAGTGACCACAAGAAGCTTTCTCAGAGGGTAAACCTTTTAACCATTAACTCCTCTGCAACCCCTTGTCCGGGATTGAATATGGTGGTAAAAGTACGCGCAACATGCACACATGCAGAAGAAGGTTGCCTCAAGCCCTTCGCTTGAGAGAACACACTTGATCTGCAATGCAAGCACGAGGACGGGCCGAACTACTAGGCTGAATGTGCTTCAGCAGAAAAGCAAGTGTGTTGCTGGGCCATTGAAGGCTACAGAAAGAACTAAGTAAATGCTCCTTTACAAAGAAATCAAAAGTTATGAGCCTGGGCTTTGACAGTGACGTTCTCATTTTGGATCTGATATTTTTGCAATCATGCTAGGGCTGGGCAAGTCTCCTTGGAAACAGGGATCTCCTGGCCATAATTACTATTCAAAAACCTGTGAACAGCACCCCAAGCTCAAAAGGATCCTCGTCATCAAATTTGAAATGTCAATTATAACCAAGAGCAGCTAAAAGATATCCATCGTGATAGTGAAGTTATTTGGAGACACAGTGCTAGAAATTGGGTTGTAGGTTCACTGGGATATAAACCCTAGTCAAGCAGCAACCACAATCCTAGTCAGAATAGGAAGCCTAATTTAACCTATGCACACCCTTTGTTTGCTTGGCACAGAACAATTAGGCTTAACTTAATTATTTAAATAAAACAAGTCCAAACTGACAAAAATACAATAAGTAATCCTTGAGATACTGAATTTCCAAGTTTTTTGGTTAAAGTAGCACCAAGCAGCAAAAAGTGCAATTTGGGATACCTGGTTGTTCTGGATCAGGGCAAAGTAAAGAGTTCAGTTTGACTGTCATGGAGCATGGGCTGGACACAGGGACCAGTGGGGCCCACTGAACTAAAGTGTATTAGTCCTGGATGTATTGACGTCAAAGATGCACGGTACAGTCAAGGGCAATGCAGTAGTGCCAATCCACGCTTTGGCTGCAATGCACTGATCCTAATCCATGCAGCAGAAGCAATATGTCAGCTCGGATGAGCAAAGAACTGCGATGCAAAGGCTATCCATCATTGTTGAGGGCCTTGCAGTGGGTAGCACCTCATACAGTGGAGGTTACAAAAGCAATACGTTAGTTCTAATCCATGCAGCAGCGGTGATGTGTTGGTTCCAGTCTATGCAGAAGGGATGAGTCAATTGTGATCCACGCAGCAGCAGTTATGCATGGATTCGATGATGGATCCGTCATTTCTGCTCATACAAGCACCTGATGACCATGTGCAAGGGTCTAGGTCTGGGGTGGAACCACTTGGCAGAGCAGACTCATAGATGGCAGGGTCCAGATGCAGACAAAGGGTGGTTGGAAGTTTTTATTTCCCTGAGACTTCAGATCAGGAGGCCTGCCAGCTAGTCCTTGGAGTCACTCTGAGTTCCATCAATGCAGGTCCAGAAATTCTCACCCAGGCATGGAACAGCAGGCAGCAGGGCATCACAGAAAGGCAGGAGTCATGCAAAGCAGCAATCCAGCAGAGTGTCGGTCCTTCAGCAGCACAGCAGCCCTTCTTCCTGGCAAAGCCTCCACAGGTTCAGAAGTGTACTGATGTCATGGTGTCAAAGGTCCAGTACTTATACCCAGTTGTGCCTTCGAAGTGAGGGAGAGTTCAAAAAAGGGCCTCTGATGTACACATATGTCAACCCTTTCTGCCCTTACTACAGACTCACTACAGGGGAATATGCAGGCCATTGTGTGGACAGGCCACAGCCTCTTCAGGTGTAAGGTTGAAGATGTGTCCTGCTCATCGCTACCATCTCCTAGGATGGCTCATCAAGTCACACCTAAGCTCCCTTTATAATTGTAATTGCATTTCTATATCGCTTACTGTCACTGACAAGGAGTCTGAGCGCTTCTTCGGCGAGTAGCACCATACTCCGTAAACTAAAAAGGATTAGTGGTGAATTAATATATGGAGATATGAAATTATTTTGAGCAGTGGACATGTGAGCTCGTTATTTGGATTGAACAAGGATAGTGGAGGGATAGAAGAAGAGAAGGCTTGCATTTATATAATGCTTCTACCCTTGATGTGGTGTCGAAGCACTTTTTGGCAGGTAGCACTCTACTCCGAAACCCAAACAGGATAGTGGGGAATTAGTATAGGAAAAAATTAGAATAATTTGAGCTGTGGACATGTTAGTCTGTTAGTCACATTGAAAAGGATTGTGGAGGGATAAAAAAGGGAAGGTCTAGAAAGTGTTTAGCTTTTTTTTAAACTCTTAGCAATAGTAGGAGGTTTGGGATGAGTAAAGGGAAAGTAGAAGGGGGAAGAGTCAGAGGGCAGGGTTTAGAATGGTTTGTTTGGGAGATCTAAATAGTAAAAAAAGGTTTGAGAAGATGCAAGGAGGGTACAGGAGGGAAAAGACTAGAAAGGGTTATTTTGGGAATCATAGTAATAGAATGGTGTTTGGGATGAGTCAGAGAGTGGAGGTAGAGAATATTTTCACTAAGGTATAATGTGAGAAATAGGTGAGAGTCTAGAAAGGGTTGTTTTGGGGATCAAAGTGGTAGAATGGGGTTTGGGATGAGTGAGAGTGGAGGCAGAGGATATAGTTAGAGTTGTATAGGGTGAGAAATAGGGTAGCACATTGGAGAGAGTGGCAGAATGAGGTTTGAGATGAGTTAGAGAGTGGATGTAGATGATATATTTAGAGAGGCATTGGAATTGTGACATCTGGGCGAATGCTGCTCTTTTTATCAGTTTGCCCAGGAAAAGGTCCATTTATAATTGGCTGTTGCAGTAAAGCGGGTCCAGTTTTGTTTTCATTAGTAATCGACATATGTATGAAGTTTAACAAAAAACATCAGTGCACATCCCTTTAAGTCACTATTATCCAGTGGGCATCTAGCCTCGTTGTTCCAAAATGTTCTTTAGATCCACAATCAAAATTGCACAATATTCAATAGTATACAGTGTTCTTTTATTAGTTCTTTTCTTGTCACAGCCGACGCGCGTTTCGCCCTCCGCGGGCTTTTTCAAGGCTGTAATTCACATACAAGAAATAGTACCATATCAGAATCTTATTCTATGGACCACCTTTTACATTTCATTTCCTATTAGCATAGGTCTAGTAAACACATGCATATAGTGCCACTACCACCTACATGGTTTCGGTGCGCACCCCGTATCAATACAGTTTGTACTCATATATTTGATCATTCTACTATGAATCAATGTACTGAGGGCACACCCCCTTTTGTGCGATCACCTTCACCAACATACCCATGCCTTATTCTAAATGTTCCCAGACACCCTCTGTGTATTTATTAGGACCACGTGTCCTTTCGATTCAAGGTGTCAAATTAGCAATATGCCAATCACTGCATATTGTTGGCCTCTATTCCTAATAAGAACTCTGTAAAACACTTACCAAAAACTTTTTAGTAGAGCAGCATATATTCTAATAGGTGATACTTAATAAAAGCCAATTGGCATTGTTCCTGTGGAAGTATATAAGAGCGATGTTACCGTTATGAAACGTATAAAGCTATATAATCACTCCAGTTATCATGGTTTATACACCCAACAATCACCAAGTTTACCTCCAAGTCTTTTCGTTTTCACATGTATAGGTAATATATGTGTAGTTCCTTGTCCTGGGATCCATCCACATGTTATACATCAGAGTTTAAACACGATAATTGGAGCCTTGATAAGTTCCATCTAAAGTATCAGAATGATATGGCTATCATTTTCAAAGTCCATATGTCCCATATGAGTACAGATAGGTTCTTGGAACTATTATATTGTTAGCAAAATCATCCGCTAATCCACATGTCAATGCTTTATTTAAACTTCACTTTGATCTCATACACTTCACATCTATAGTTAAAAGAAGGTCTGAAAAATAAATCTATAAAACCCCAGACTGCGCCCAGAGCTAATCCCATTTATATTATGCAGACTTCATGTTTCTATCTTTCCCTCATCAATGTATTATCAATGTATCCTGTGTTAAATCTTAAGTCAACATGATGTCAATATTCAATCTACCTCAAGCGGTACGACAATCACCTTAAAATGCGTGTTCAGTCCGGCAGCCTCATATTTCTATCTTTCCCTCATCATTCTACCAACCGGGTGTCTTGTGTTAATTCTTAGTCAACACAATGTCAATATTCAATCTACAATAAGCGGTACGTTAAACATCTTGTGGCCGCGTGTTCAGTCTGACACCTGTTATCTCATAGACGGTTCCAGAATAAATAGTCCCGCCTTCGATATTACACAAATTAATACTTTCACTAAGTTTTTAAGATCCTGAACTCCACGCAATTGTACTTTTAAACTTACCGCCATTGCACGTATAATGCTGCTGGAAAAGGTAGCCTCCTTCAGCGTTTCCCTTCCAGTGCCCTCTCCGTCTCACCTCCCCTTTGTTTCTATAGAAGTCAAAGACGGACCAATTTTTCTGGTCTTATGTTAAGCTCTCCGATAGTATTGTGGCCATTTTAGAGTGTTTATATTCCCCACTAAACGACTCTAATGTCGTACCGGCCATATGAAAAAATAAAACCCATAATATAGATGATGAGGTGATCGCACTTGGTAGTCGCTCTCTTTATGAAACAACAATAAAATATATGTTTTAATTGTATGTTTCCATTTACATATGACTGCTCAACATATTACATTTCATACTAGTGTGTTCTTTATATATACTAAAATTCATCCTCTAAAAACGTATATTAAAAAACAAAACTGATTCCACCAGTTCATTATACACTTCTTAATGGGCACATTATATATCAACAAGTCCATCGGTCACAATAATATCCCTGAGGATGAGTACTCTTTGTGTTTCTAACAGATACTGCTTTATCATCTCTACAGGTTCCCAACAAATTCATACATCTTCACAGAAATTCATACATCTCTTTATCAATATTAGCCCCCTTCTCCACTGCTCTCAAGGAGATAATCCACTTACTTTCCAGTTGGCGCAATTTACGCACGCTATTACCTCCCCTATTTCCTGCCATTGCCACATCTTTTCCATGAAATCTAATTCTGTGTAGTTCATTCTGTTGATGTGTTGTGTTGAAGTGCACTACAAATGGGTATTGCATATTGTTGTTGCATATGGCGCGAACATGCTCCTGTACTCTTTCTTTCAAAGGTCTTATTGAGCTTCTAATATATATCAAATTACATATGCATTTGAGACGTTTTTGTGTCGTATTACAGTTAATAATAATGAATTGATATATGGTATGTTGTTTCTGACTATTGTATTGAAAGTTGGTTGTTCTATTCAGTGCAAAGCAACATACATGCCCTTCCATCCTTAAATAATATTATAATACATTTATTTTTCAATCATGTTTAAATTTGGGCTAGTAAATGACTCCTAAATGGGCACTGAATAACATTATCCTAACAAGCCATTTGGGGGAAAGTTCTCCAGGGCCCTGGAGAAAGGGTGTAGGTGGAGTTACTGTTTGCTTCATTGTTGAATTGAACAAAGTTGTGGAGGCAATAAAATGAAAAAGAACAAACATGGAGAAAAAGGGAAACAATTGCAATAGTATGCACAACACACAGCGAGGTAATAATTTAATACACTGTCTGAAGCAATTAACAAATGTTAATAAAAAAATATTGCTTCTCAGACAAGATATATATGAAACTTCACAAAGCAAACTGTGCCTACCGCTGCAGGCACTTTCTTTTAAAACAGGTATTCCAAAATGTAACATGGAACGTGTTAGCAGCATGCTGATCGCTGTCAGCATGACAGCCGAAAATGGAGCCCTCCAACTAGCAGGTGGTGGTGGTAGTTGCAGGAAAATCCAGTACTCCATGAAGAATTCAGCACATATCATTGCGTATGACATACAGCGCTCAAACGTAGCAAGTGACCACAAGAAGCTTTCTCAGAGGGTAAACCTTTTAACCATTAACTCCTCTGCAACCCCTTGTCCGGGATTGAATATGGTGGTAAAAGTACGCGCAACATGCACACATGCAGAAAAAATGTTGCCTCAAGCCCTTCGCTTGAGAGAACAAACTTGATCTGCAATGCAAGCATGAGGACGGGCCGAACTACTAGGCTGAATGTGCTTCAGCAGAAAAGCAAGTGTGTTGCTGGGCCATTGAAGGCTACACAAAGAACTAAGTAAATGCTCCTTTACAAAGAAATCAAAAGTTATGAGCTTGGGCTTTGACAGTGACGTTCTCATTTTGGATCTGATATTTTTGCAATCATGCTAGGGCTGGGCAAGTCTCCTTGGAAACAGGGATCTCCTGGCCATAATTACTATTCAAAAACCTGTGAACAGCACCCCAAGCTCAAAAGGATCCTCGTCATCAAATGCAAAATGTCAATTATAACCAAGAGCAGCTAAAAGATATCCATCGTGATAGTGAAGTTATTTGAAGACACAGTGCTAGAAATTGGGTTGTAGGTTAACTGGGATATAAACCCTAGTCAAGCAGCAACCACAATCCTAGTCAGAATAGATTGCCTAATTTAACCTATGCACACCCTTTGTTTGCTTGGCACAGAACAATTAGGCTTAACTTAATTATTTAAATAAAACAAGTCCAAACTGACAAAAATACAATAAGTAATCCTTGAGATACTGAATTTCCAAGTTTTTTGGTTAAAGTAGCACAAAGCAGCAAAAAGTGCAGTTTGTACTCATATATTTGATCATTCTACTATGAATCAATGTACTGAGGGCACACCCCCTTTTGTGCGATCACCTTCACCAACATACCCATGCCTTATTCTAAATGTTCCCAGACACCCTCTGTGTATTTATTAGGACCACGTGTCCTTTCGATTCAAGGTGTCAAATTAGCAATATGCCAATCACTGATTATTGTTGGCCTCTATTCCTAATAAAAACTCTGTAAAACACTTACCAAAAACTTTTTAGTAGAGCAGCATATATTCTAATAGGTGATACTTAATAAAAGCCAATTGGCATTGTTCCTGTGGAAGTATATAAGAGCGATGTTACCGTTATGAAACGTATAAAGCTATATAATCACTCCAGTTATCATGGTTTATACACCCAACAATCACCAAGTTTACCTCCAAGTCTTTTCGTTTTCACATGTATAGGTAATATAGGTGTAGTTCCTTGTCCTGGGATCCATCCACATGTTATACATCGGAGTTTAAACACGATAATTGGAGCCTTGATAAGTTCCATCTAAAGTATCAGAATGATATGGCTATCATTTTCAAAGTCCATATGTCCCATATGAGTACAGATAAGTTCTTGGAACTTTATATTGTTAGCAAAATCATCCGCTAATCCACATGTCAATGCTTTATTTAAACTTCACTTTGATCTCATACACTTCACATCTATAGTTAAAAGAAGGTCTGAAAAATAAATCTATAAAACCCCAGACTGCGCCCAGAGCTAATCCCATTTATATTATGTAGATTTCATGTTTCTATCTTTCCCTCATCAATGTATTATCAATATATCCTGTGTTAAATCTTAAGTCAACATGATGTCAATATTCAATCTACCTGAAGCGGTACGACAAACACCTTAAAATGCGTGTTCAGTCCGGCAGCCTCATATTTCTATCTTTCCCTCATCATTCTACCAACCGGGTGTCTTGTGTTAATTCTTAGTCAAAACGATGTCAATATTCAATCTACAATAAGCGGTACGTTAAACATCTTGTGGCCGCGTGTTCAGTCTGACACCCGTTATCTCATAGACGGTTCCAGAATAATTAGTCCTGCCTTCGATATTACACAAATTACTACTTTCACTAAGTTTTTAAGATCCTGAAATCCACGCAATTGTACTTTTAAATTTACCGCCATTGCACGTATAATGCCGCTGGAAAAGGTAGCCTCCTTCCGCGTTTCCCTTCCAGTGCCCTCTCCGTCTCACCTCCCCTTTGTTTCTATAGAAGTCAAAGACGGACCAATTTTTCTGGTCTTATGTTAAGCTCTCCGATAGTATTGTGGCCATTTTGGAGTGTTTATATTCCCCACTAAACGACTCTAATGTCGTACCGGCCATATGGAAAAAAAAACCCATAGTATAGATGATGAGGTGATCGCACTTGGTAGTCGCTCTCTTCATGAAACAACAATAAAATATATGTTTTAATTGTATGTTTCCATTTACATATTACTGCTCAATATATTACATTTTATACTTGTGTGTTCTTTATATATACTAAAATTCATCCTCTAAAAACGTATATTAAAAAACAAAACTGATTCCACCAGTTCATTATACACTTCTTAATGGGCACATTGTATATCAACAAGTCCATCGGTCACAATAATATCCCTGAGGATGAGTACTCTTTGTGTTTCTCAACGATACTGCTTTATCATCTCTACAGGTTCCCAACAAATTCATACATCTTCACAGAAATTCATACATCTCTTTATCAATATTAGCCCCCTTCTCCACTGCTCTCAAGGAAATAATCCACTTACTTTCCAGTTGGCGCAATTTACGCACGCTATTACCTCCCCTATTTCCTGCCATTGCCACATCATTTCCATGAAATCTAATTCTGTGTAGTTCATTCTGTTGATCTGTTGTGTTGAAGTGCACTACAAATGGGTATTGCATATTGTTGTTGCATATGGCGCGAACATGCTCCTGTACTCTTTCTTTCAAAGCTCTTATTGAGCTTCTAATATATATCAAATCACATATGCATTTGAGACATTTTTGTGTCGTATTACAGTTTATAATAATGAATTGATGTATGGTATGTTGTTTCTGACTATTGTATTGAAAGTTGGTTGTTCTATTCAGTGCAAAGCAACATACATGCCCTTCCATCCTTAAATAATATTATAATACATTTCTTTTTCAATCATGTTTAAATTTGGGCTAGTAAATGACTCCTAAATGGGCACTGAATAACATTATCCTAACAAGCCATTTGGGGGAAAGTTCTCCAGGGCCCTGGAGAAGGGGTGTAGGTGGAGTTACTGTTTGCTTCATTGTTGAATTGAACAAAGTTGTGGAGGCAATAAAATGAAAAAGAACAAACATGGAGAAAAAGGGAAACAATTGCAATAGTATGCACAACACACAGCGAGGTAATAATTTAATACACTGTCTGAAGCAATTAACAAATGTTAATAAAAAAATATTGCTACTCAGACAAGATATATATGAAACTTCACAAAGCAAACTGTGCCTACCGCTGCAGGCACTTTCTTTTAAAACAGGTATTCCAAAATGTAACATGGAACGTGTTAGCAGCATGCTGATCGCTGTCAGCATGACAGCCGAAAATGGAGCCCTCCAACTAGCAGGTGGTGGTGGTAGTTGCAGGAAAATCCAGTACTCCATGAAGAATTCAGCACATATCATTGCGTATGACATACAGCGCTCAAACGTAGCAAGTGACCACAAGAAGCTTTCTCAGAGGGTAAACCTTTTAACCATTAACTCCTCTGCAACCCCTTGTCCGGGATTGAATATGGTGGTAAAAGTACGCGCAACATGCACACATGCAGAAAAAGGTTGCCTCAAGCCCTTCGCTTGAGAGAACAAACTTGATCTGCAATGCAAGCATGAGGACGGGCCGAACTACTAGGCTGAATGTGCTTCAGCAGAAAAGCAAGTGTGTTGCTGGGCCATTGAAGGCTACACAAAGAACTAAGTAAATGCTCCTTTACAAAGAAATCAAAAGTTATGAGCTTGGGCTTTGACAGTGACGTTCTCATTTTGGATCTGATATTTTTGCAATCATGCTAGGGCTGGGCAAGTCTCCTTGGAAACAGGGATCTCCTGGCCATAATTACTATTCAAAAACCTGTGAACAGCACCCCAAGCTCAAAAGGATCCTCGTCATCAAATGCAAAATGTCAATTATAACCAAGAGCAGCTAAAAGATATCCATCGTGATAGTGAAGTTATTTGAAGACACAGTGCTAGAAATTGGGTTGTAGGTTAACTGGGATATAAACCCTAGTCAAGCAGCAACCACAATCCTAGTCAGAATAGATTGCCTAATTTAACCTATGCACACCCTTTGTTTGCTTGGCACAGAACAATTAGGCTTAACTTAATTATTTAAATAAAACAAGTCCAAACTGACAAAAATACAATAAGTAATCCTTGAGATACTGAATTTCCAAGTTTTTTGGTTAAAGTAGCACAAAGCAGCAAAAAGTGCAGTTTGTACTCATATATTTGATCATTCTACTATGAATCAATGTACTGAGGGCACACCCCCTTTTGTGCGATCACCTTCACCAACATACCCATGCCTTATTCTAAATGTTCCCAGACACCCTCTGTGTATTTATTAGGACCACGTGTCCTTTCGATTCAAGGTGTCAAATTAGCAATATGCCAATCACTGATTATTGTTGGCCTCTATTCCTAATAAAAACTCTGTAAAACACTTACCAAAAACTTTTTAGTAGAGCAGCATATATTCTAATAGGTGGTACTTAATAAAAGCCAATTGGCATTGTTCCTGTGGAAGTATATAAGAGCGATGTTACCGTTATGAAACGTATAAAGCTATATAATCACTCCAGTTATCATGGTTTATACACCCAACAATCACCAAGTTTACCTCCAAGTCTTTTCGTTTTCACATGTATAGGTAATATAGGTGTAGTTCCTTGTCCTGGGATCCATCCACATGTTATACATCGGAGTTTAAACACGATAATTGGAGCCTTGATAAGTTCCATCTAAAGTATCAGAATGATATGGCTATCATTTTCAAAGTCCATATGTCCCATATGAGTACAGATAAGTTCTTGGAACTTTATATTGTTAGCAAAATCATCCGCTAATCCACATGTCAATGCTTTATTTAAACTTCACTTTGATCTCATACACTTCACATCTATAGTTAAAAGAAGGTCTGAAAAATAAATCTATAAAACCCCAGACTGCGCCCAGAGCTAATCCCATTTATATTATGTAGATTTCATGTTTCTATCTTTCCCTCATCAATGTATTATCAATATATCCTGTGTTAAATCTTAAGTCAACATGATGTCAATATTCAATCTACCTGAAGCGGTACGACAAACACCTTAAAATGCGTGTTCAGTCCGGCAGCCTCATATTTCTATCTTTCCCTCATCATTCTACCAACCGGGTGTCTTGTGTTAATTCTTAGTCAAAACGATGTCAATATTCAATCTACAATAAGCGGTACGTTAAACATCTTGTGGCCGCGTGTTCAGTCTGACACCCGTTATCTCATAGACGGTTCCAGAATAAATAGTCCTGCCTTCGATATTACACAAATTACTACTTTCACTAAGTTTTTAAGATCCTGAAATCCACGCAATTGTACTTTTAAATTTACCGCCATTGCACGTATAATGCCGCTGGAAAAGGTAGCCTCCTTCCGCGTTTCCCTTCCAGTGCCCTCTCCGTCTCACCTCCCCTTTGTTTCTATAGAAGTCAAAGACGGACCAATTTTTCTGGTCTTATGTTAAGCTCTCCGATAGTATTGTGGCCATTTTGGAGTGTTTATATTCCCCACTAAACGACTCTAATGTCGTACCGGCCATATGGAAAAATAAAACCCATAGTATAGATGATGAGGTGATCGCACTTGGTAGTCGCTCTCTTCATGAAACAACAATAAAATATATGTTTTAATTGTATGTTTCCATTTACATATTACTGCTCAATATATTACATTTTATACTTGTGTGTTCTTTATATATACTAAAATTCATCCTCTAAAAACGTATATTAAAAAACAAAACTGATTCCACCAGTTCATTATACACTTCTTAATGGGCACATTATATATCAACAAGTCCATCGGTCACAATAATATCCCTGAGGATGAGTACTCTTTGTGTTTCTCAACGATACTGCTTTATCATCTCTACAGGTTCCCAACAAATTCATACATCTTCACAGAAATTCATACATCTCTTTATCAATATTAGCCCCCTTCTCCACTGCTCTCAAGGAAATAATCCACTTACTTTCCAGTTGGCGCAATTTACGCACTCTATTACCTCCCCTATTTCCTGCCATTGCCACATCATTTCCATGAAATCTAATTCTGTGTAGTTCATTCTGTTGATGTGTTGTGTTGAAGTGCACTACAAATGGGTATTGCATATTGTTGTTGCATATGGCGCGAACATGCTCCTGTACTCTTTCTTTCAAAGCTCTTATTGAGCTTCTAATATATATCAAATCACATATGCATTTGAGACATTTTTGTGTCGTATTACAGTTTATAATAATGAATTGATGTATGGTATGTTGTTTCTGACTATTGTATTGAAAGTTGGTTGTTCTATTCAGTGCAAAGCAACATACATGCCCTTCCATCCTTAAATAATATTATAATACATTTCTTTTTCAATCATGTTTAAATTTGGGCTAGTAAATGACTCCTAAATGGGCACTGAATAACATTATCCTAACAAGCCATTTGGGGGAAAGTTCTCCAGGGCCCTGGAGAAAGGGTGTAGGTGGAGTTACTGTTTGCTTCATTGTTGAATTGAACAAAGTTGTGGAGGCAATAAAATGAAAAAGAACAAACATGGAGAAAAAGGGAAACAATTGCAATAGTATGCACAACACACAGCGAGGTAATAATTTAATACACTGTCTGAAGCAATTAACAAATGTTAATAAAAAAATATTGCTACTCAGACAAGATATATATGAAACTTCACAAAGCAAACTGTGCCTACCGCTGCAGGCACTTTCTTTTAAAACAGGTATTCCAAAATGTAACATGGAACGTGTTAGCAGCATGCTGATCGCTGTCAGCATGACAGCCGAAAATGGAGCCCTCCAACTAGCAGGTGGTGGTGGTAGTTGCAGGAAAATCCAGTACTCCATGAAGAATTCAGCACATATCATTGCGTATGACATACAGCGCTCAAACGTAGCAAGTGACCACAAGAAGCTTTCTCAGAGGGTAAACCTTTTAACCATTAACTCCTCTGCAACCCCTTGTCCGGGATTGAATATGGTGGTAAAAGTACGCGCAACATGCACACATGCAGAAAAAGGTTGCCTCAAGCCCTTCGCTTGAGAGAACAAACTTGATCTGCAATGCAAGCATGAGGACGGGCCGAACTACTAGGCTGAATGTGCTTCAGCAGAAAAGCAAGTGTGTTGCTGGGCCATTGAAGGCTACACAAAGAACTAAGTAAATGCTCCTTTACAAAGAAATCAAAAGTTATGAGCTTGGGCTTTGACAGTGACGTTCTCATTTTGGATCTGATATTTTTGCAATCATGCTAGGGCTGGGCAAGTCTCCTTGGAAACAGGGATCTCCTGGCCATAATTACTATTCAAAAACCTGTGAACAGCACCCCAAGCTCAAAAGGATCCTCGTCATCAAATGCAAAATGTCAATTATAACCAAGAGCAGCTAAAAGATATCCATCGTGATAGTGAAGTTATTTGAAGACACAGTGCTAGAAATTGGGTTGTAGGTTAACTGGGATATAAACCCTAGTCAAGCAGCAACCACAATCCTAGTCAGAATAGATTGCCTAATTTAACCTATGCACACCCTTTGTTTGCTTGGCACAGAACAATTAGGCTTAACTTAATTATTTAAATAAAACAAGTCCAAACTGACAAAAATACAATAAGTAATCCTTGAGATACTGAATTTCCAAGTTTTTTGGTTAAAGTAGCACAAAGCAGCAAAAAGTGCAGTTTGTACTCATATATTTGATCATTCTACTATGAATCAATGTACTGAGGGCACACCCCCTTTTGTGCGATCACCTTCACCAACATACCCATGCCTTATTCTAAATGTTCCCAGACACCCTCTGTGTATTTATTAGGACCACGTGTCCTTTCGATTCAAGGTGTCAAATTAGCAATATGCCAATCACTGATTATTGTTGGCCTCTATTCCTAATAAAAACTCTGTAAAACACTTACCAAAAACTTTTTAGTAGAGCAGCATATATTCTAATAGGTGATACTTAATAAACGCCAATTGGCATTGTTCCTGTGGAAGTATATAAGAGCGATGTTACCGTTATGAAACGTATAAAGCTATATAATCACTCCAGTTATCATGGAAAGGGGCGACCACTCGGTCCCCCCGAACGTATGGCGGAGTACCTCGATCCCCCCGGGAAGCCATTTTGGGCGGGAGGCGCGTCTCGGCTGGTATGCCCGAAGCGGCGTAGCCGGGGCGCGCTTTTTCCCGCCCTAGAGCGGGCTGGCCTAGACACTGACGCGGCTGGCCACGCCCTCGGGGCAGGCAGGGGCGGGTTTACGCCCGCCCTGAAGACGGATAAAAAGGGACGCAAGACCAGAAGGCATCCTCTTGTTCCTGTGCTCTGAAGCTGCACCTCCTCGCTGCACGTGAGCTCGAGACGGAACGAAGAGCCAATTTTGAGCGTTGTAATCTTTCTTTTTGTCTTTTAGATACTCTGTCAGAGAAATGCCCAAGAAAGGCGGGAAGAGTATGACGACTGAACAGATGCTTCGGTTTCTCATGAAGGAGATGACCGAGCTGAAGAAACGGGTGGCAGAGAGAGACGGGGAAGGGGGGCCGGAACGTCCGTCGGCTGGAGCAGCTCCAGGAGGGAGAGCCAAGAGGCCAAGGAGGGGACCAGCCGGGGGAAACGTCCCGGTTCCCTGTACCCCGCTCGAAGCGCCAACCCCAGTACCGGCGGAGGGGAATCCGATTCCCGTGGTGGTCACCCCGGTGTCCAATGAAGATATGCCGCCCGAGCTGGCAGCACAACTTGCAGCGTGGTTGGGCGACAGTAGTGAGGGCGCCACGGCTGCCGAGGCGCAGGCGCTAATGAAGCAATTGCGCGAGAAACGGGATGCAGCCAAGGTGTCCGCGCCGGCTGCAGTAGTTGACAAGCCACAAGGGACGATTGCGACCGCAGAGGCAGCGTCCGGTGCAGGTAAGCGGCCATTGCCGATTGCGAGGGATGAGTCAGCACCTTCTCGTAGAGAAAGGTTGGGTCAACATGTTCCTTTGGCAATTAAGGAAAAGATTTGAGCGGGGGAATATGTGAACATCTTCTCGTTGCTTGTTGATCATTATGAGGTGGAGCATGTTAAGGGTCAGAAAGATCTCATGCATCCCAGTGTTTGGCGCGCAAAAATGGCCGCTTTTAAAGTGAATGAGAATATTGGCAATTGGGGCAAAGCATGGGGAATTTTTACGTCAATCTTAGGGGAACGTAGGCCCGAGTTGCTTTCCGAGTTGCCGACCTATCAGTCGCGAATCATGGGGTACTCGACATCACACCAGGGTAACCATTGGTTCTGCTACGATAATCTTTTTAGAAAGGCTAAAGAGCATAATAAAAGCTTAACCTGGGATTGTTATGATTCTTTGACATGGGATAAAATGAAGGAGACAGGTATGTTGAAGATGCCATTGGTAGGAAGTAATGTTGGCGAATCCTCCCGCCAATATGTGGGGACGCCCTTTCGTTCAGGTACGGGTACCGACGATCACTCGAGACCTGCCGGCAATACAGGAAAAAGGGGGTTCTGCTTTAATTTCAACAGAGGTAAATGTACTAGGCCCCAGGGATCGTGTAAATTTAAACATGAATGTAGTGGGTGCGGGTCGTCCCATCCTGAGTCCACGTGCAGAGCCAAAACGGGTGATAATGGGGGGAGGGGAGGCGCCAAACAGGTCTAACGTAGTCCGAGGGGCGCCTTTACCTACCCCGATTGATACCTTGGCGATGATTCCCTGGCTCAGTGAATACCCGGATCGTACTTCTGCTGGGGTGCTGCGGAACGGATTTTCGTATGGTTTCCGCATCCCGGTAGGGGACTTTCAGGGTGTGGAGAAGTGTAAAAATCAACTTTCCGTCCTGCAGCATACGACCGTGGTACAGGATAAGATCCGGAAAGAGGTTACTCGAGGTCGGGTTGCCGGCCCATTTAGTGTACCCCCGGTGCAGAATTTTGTTTGTTCTCCTTTAGGGGTGGTCCCCAAGAAGGACCCAGGTGAGTTCCGACTGATTCATAATTTGTCAGCTCCACGTGGTCTTTCTGTAAACGATGCAATAGATCCAGAAGTATGTTCGGTGCGGTACGCATCCTTCGATGAGGCCGTAGCCATTTTGAATCGCCTGGGGCCCGGGGCGCTGATGGCGAAGTCAGATATCGAGTCAGCGTTCCGATTGCTCCCGGTACACCCAGACGACCAGCGTCTCCTGGGTTTCATGTTTCAGGGTTATTATTACATGGATAGGTGTATGCCGATGGGGTGCTCTATATCTTGTGCCTATTTCGAGAAATTCAGTAGTTTTCTACAATGGGTCTTCACAAAGAGGACGGGTTTCCAACATGTAATGCATTACCTTGATGATTTTCTGTTCCTTGGGGCAGCCGGGGATCTCGAATGTGGCCGGGCCTTGGCCGAATTTTGTGTGTTAATGAACCAGTTTGGTGTGCCATTGGCACCGGGTAAAACTGTGGGTCCTGCGACTTGCCTCGAGTTTCTGGGGATTGAGTTAGACTCCAGTGAGGGTTGTTTTCGTTTGCCAGCTGACAAAGTGTGGAAGTTCAGGGCAGCCTTGCAAGTGTGTAAAATCGATCTAAAGTTACGCTGCATCAATTACAGCAGTTGGTGGGACAGTTGAATTTTGCCCTGAGGGTGATACCAATGGCCCGCCCCTTTTCCCGTTCAATTGCCCAAGCTATGGTCGGCCTAAAGGAGGGCCATCATCGCATGAGACTATCGGCTGAGGTCCGCCAGGACATGCGTATTTGGTTAGCATTTCTGGCGAACTTTAATGGTCGAGTCGTCTGGAACAAACCAGCCGTGTCCTCTGACGAGCTGGGGCTATGGACAGATTCAGCAGGTAGCATAGGTTTTGGTGCCATCTTCGGCACAAAATGGTCGGCACAGAGGTGGCCGACATGGTGGCATGACAATGGTCTGACAAGTAATATTGCTTTCTTGGAACTTTTCCCCATTTTGGTGGCCCTGAGAACCTGGCCCGAAGGGTTCAAAGATCACTCTGTGATATTTTGGTCTGACAATATGACCGTGGTTGAGTGCATCAATAGTCAGGCAGCACGATGTAAACTGATTTTAAGACTCCTCAAAGAAATTGTCTTACTGTGTATGCAATTGAATGTGCTATTCAGAGCAAAACATGTCCCAAGGGTAATGAATCAGGCGGCTGATGCACTGTCTCGTTTTCATATGCAGGCTTTCTCGGGTTTCCTTCCCTCAGCGGACCCAGAGCCGGCACCCTTTCCCGAAGCTCTCTGGTCTCTCGGTGCCCCGAACTTCGTCACCTCGTGGGAGAGAGTCTAGCACCAAGGACGAGGAAGGCATATGAAGGGGCGTTTCGGTCCTATTTAGCCTTTTTGGGGACTGATAGAGAGAGGCTTTGGGGCCACGAGGAATGGGTGGTGAATTTTCTGATGTCCTTACGTAGGGCTGGGAAATCGGTGGCTACGGCCCAGAGGCATCGCGCTGCCATTTCCTTTGTTGCCAGGGCTCATAGTATCCAGGACCCGACAGCGTCTTTCGTTGTACAGAAAGCGCTGCGTGGGTGGCAACGCCTTGAGGGTCGCAGAGTAGATGAGAGGCGCCCGATAGGTTTGGATAGGTTGGCCCAGTTGTTGGCCACACTCCCTGCCACATGTTCATCTCAGTTTGAGACGGTTTTGTTCCGAGCCGCTTTTACGCTAGCATTTCACGGGGCGATGCGGGTAAGCGAACTGGTAGCAAGGAACAAACAGGAAGTGGCAGGGGGTTTGTGCCAGGAACACGTTCAGATCAGAGGGGAGACAATGACTGTCTCCTTTGTCAGGTCCAAGACCGATCAAGATGGGATGGGTGACTGCATAATCATACGCAGGATTCCCGGGTCCTCCATGTGTCCGGTAAAGTGTTTAGAAGATTACCTGGCACGAAGGGTGGCATCATGGGGGGGGACCTTGTTGAGACACGCGGACGCCACCCCACTGACGAAATTTCAGTTTCAGCGGGTGCTTGCGATGTCAATTGCCGCTGCGGGCTTGAACCCGGGCGAGTTTGGGACCCATTCCTTTCGGATAGGGGCTGCTACAGAAGCTACAGCCAGGGGTCTTAATGTTGAACAAGTGAAACGAGTGGGGCGTTGGTCCTCCAATTGTTATAAGAGGTATGTGCGGTTGCACATGTTGTGAAGCTGTAATAATGTACTCACGCCTCTTGTTTTTGTTTGGTTTTCAGTTGCGCAAGCCTACGAGGCGGGGCGGACTATGCAGTCGACCCAACACCGGGCCAGCGGTCAGACATCACCGGCTGTGAGAAAGGAGGTGTGGGTCGTGGGCCACTCATACGTGAGGCGTGCCGCGGACGTATTCAAAGCAGGTGACATGATTCACATAGCTGGGGAATACGGGTACAGGGTGTCCTTCTACGGAAGAGGCGGTCTCTGTATTGACCAGTTTCAAACATTTTTCGAGGGTTTGTTAGGGCGGACGAGGTCACCGCCGTCTATAGTCATAGTACATTTAGGGGGCAATGATTTGGTCACCACCGGTAGACGACTTCTCCTGGAGGCAATGCTTTCCACTGTAAGTTGGTTGGCGAGGAGAGTTCCGGGGTGCACAATTGCGTGGTCCCATATGATCCCACGAAAGGTGTGGCGGGGGGCTATTTCTATTCCTGCTTTGAATCATTCTGTTAGAAAGCTTAATAACAAAGTGAGTAGGTTGTTCCGTTCCAGGACATTGCATTCTATTTCGCATGGCTGTATTAATGATGACAGTATGTATTTGGGGGATGGTGTGCATTTGTCTTGAGTGGGGAATGAGTTACTCATAGCAGACTTCTTAGCATGGTTAAAAACGTTAAAACATGACCTTTAGGTAGGAGCTTTGTGGGGGGTCCGGATAGCCGGTCAACTATCCGGCCTGTGGCGGTAAGGTCATGATCGGTGAGCACTAATTGGAAGATCCCTATGAGTGGGCGTCACCCAACATGGATGGGAGCGCTCGGGAGAGGTGGCCTTTGGCCCCTCAACGGGGAGGCGGTCCCTTCTAAGGATGGGTCGCCGAAAGAAAAGGAAAGGCGGTCAAGGCCCCTTCCTGTGTAGGAGGGGTTACAGCCCCCTCCTGGGGAATTTCCCGGGGCCAGTGACGTCTGCGACGGCAGATGTGGTAAGTTGTGTGGGGTTTGGGGGGAGGTCTACGCTACCTTCTAGATACCTCACACGAGTCCTCGAACGACCTTTAAGTGGCGTCGAGTTTATTGGTGCCCCCGTCAAGTCAAGGGAAATTGGTAGTTGCACTCGAGGTACGCCTCAGTGCTGTCGCCCCTCCCAAGTGGGGGGGGTATTTCTGGTTAGGGATCTTGACACCGGTTACGACCTTGCCGTTGGCCCTTAAACGTTAGGATGTACAATTTCAAAATTTCAAGAAAATGTTTTGTAGGTTGTTAGTTCGGCTAGGAGAACCTCTGTATTAGAGAATCTGTTAAGGTTAGCCAAACATCGCAATGTGGTAATGAAATTGTACATTAATATGAAACTGTTTAATGTTTTAATTTTTTGTTTTAATAAATACGGCCGGGGAGGGTCACTCCCTCCCTCATCCAAAAACTTCAAGAACTGTTTCCGGTTTCCCTCCTTTGGGGATTGTGTTGAGAGGGGGTGGCGGGTATCTCAGCCATATGGAAAGGGGCGACCACTCGGTCCCCCCGAACGTATGGCGGAGTACCTCGATCCCCCCCGGGAAGCCATTTTGGGCGGGAGGCGCGTCTCGGCTGGTATGCCCGAAGCGGCGTAGCCGGGGCGCGCTTTTTCCCGCCCTAGAGCGGGCTGGCCTAGACACTGACGCGGCTGGCCACGCCCTCGGGGCAGGCAGGGGCGGGTTTACGCCCGCCCTGAAGACGGATAAAAAGGGACGCAAGACCAGAAGGCATCCTCTTGTTCCTGTGCTCTGAAGCTGCACCTCCTCGCTGCACGTGAGCTCGAGACGGAACGAAGAGCCAATTTTGACCCACCCACCAGCCCCTGAAGACAGCCAGTTGTTTGTAATAAAAGTTGATCGATAATTCTATTTCGTTTACAGGTTGTGGTATTATCGTGTTGATATTGAGTGAGTAATAAAGTTGGTCTAATTTATGTCTGTTTTGTGATTAAAGAAATTCGGATTTAGTGTCCATGTATAAGCATGCTTTTTTCGGTCATAGTGGCCAATGTATTTTTAGTTTTGTTAGCATTGTCGTATTTATTTTGGTCGGGCGGTAAGGTCATGATCGGTGAGCACTAATTGGAAGATCCCTATGAGTGGGCGTCACCCAACACGGATGGGAGCGCTCGGGAGAGGTGGCCTTTGGCCCCTCAACGGGGAGGCGGTCCCTTCTAAGGATGGGTCGCCGAAAGAAAAGGAAAGGCGGTCAAGGCCCCTTCCTGTGTAGGAGGGGTTACAGCCCCCTCCTGGGGAATTTCCCGGGGCCAGTGACGTCTGCGACGGCAGATGTGGTAAGTTGTGTGGGGTTTGGGGGGAGGTCTACGCTACCTTCTAGATACCTCACACGAGTCCTCGAACGACCTTTAAGTGGCGTCGAGTTTATTGGTGCCCCCGTCAAGTCAAGGGAAATTGGTAGTTGCACTCGAGGTACGCCTCAGTGCTGTCGCCCCTCCCAAGTGGGGGGGGTATTTCTGGTTAGGGATCTTGACACCGGTTACGACCTTGCCGTTGGCCCTTAAACGTTAGGATGTACAATTTCAAAATTTCAAGAAAATGTTTTGTAGGTTGTTAGTTCGGCTAGGAGAACCTCTGTATTAGAGAATCTGTTAAGGTTAGCCAAACATCGCAATGTGGTAATGAAATTGTACATTAATATGAAACTGTTTAATGTTTTAATTTTTTGTTTTAATAAATACGGCCGGGGAGGGTCACTCCCTCCCTCATCCAAAAACTTCAAGAACTGTTTCCGGTTTCCCTCCTTTGGGGATTGTGTTGAGAGGGGGTGGCGGGTATCTCAGCCATATGGTTTATACACCCAACAATCACCAAGTTTACCTCCAAGTCTTTTCGTTTTCACATGTATAGGTAATATAGGTGTAGTTCCTTGTCCTGGGATCCATCCACATGTTATGCATCGGAGTTTAAACACGATAATTGGAGCCTTGATAAGTTCCATCTAAAGTATCAGAATGATATGGCTATCATTTTCAAAGTCCATATGTCCCATATGAGTACAGATAAGTTCTTGGAACTTTATATTGTTAGCAAAATCATCCGCTAATCCACATGTCAATGCTTTATTTAAACTTCACTTTGATCTCATACACTTCACATCTATAGTTAAAAGAAGGTCTGAAAAATAAATCTATAAAACCCCAGACTGCGCCCAGAGCTAATCCCATTTATATTATGTAGATTTCATGTTTCTATCTTTCCCTCATCAATGTATTATCAATATATCCTGTGTTAAATCTTAAGTCAACATGATGTCAATATTCAATCTACCTGAAGCGGTACGACAAACACCTTAAAATGCGTGTTCAGTCCGGCAGCCTCATATTTCTATCTTTCCCTCATCATTCTACCAACCGGGTGTCTTGTGTTAATTCTTAGTCAAAACGATGTCAATATTCAATCTACAATAAGCGGTACGTTAAACATCTTGTGGCCGCGTGTTCAGTCTGACACCCGTTATCTCATAGACGGTTCCAGAATAAATAGTCCTGCCTTCGATATTACACAAATTACTACTTTCACTAAGTTTTTAAGATCCTGAAATCCACGCAATTGTACTTTTAAATTTACCGCCATTGCACGTATAATGCCGCTGGAAAAGGTAGCCTCCTTCCGCGTTTCCCTTCCAGTGCCCTCTCCGTCTCACCTCCCCTTTGTTTCTATAGAAGTCAAAGACGGACCAATTTTTCTGGTCTTATGTTAAGCTCTCCGATAGTATTGTGGCCATTTTGGAGTGTTTATATTCCCCACTAAACGACTCTAATGTCGTACCGGCCATATGGAAAAATAAAACCCATAGTATAGATGATGAGGTGATCGCACTTGGTAGTCGCTCTCTTCATGAAACAACAATAAAATATATGTTTTAATTGTATGTTTCCATTTACATATTACTGCTCAATATATTACATTTTATACTTGTGTGTTCTTTATATATACTAAAATTCATCCTCTAAAAACGTATATTAAAAAACAAAACTGATTCCACCAGTTCATTATACACTTCTTAATGGGCACATTATATATCAACAAGTCCATCGGTCACAATAATATCCCTGAGGATGAGTACTCTTTGTGTTTCTCAACGATACTGCTTTATCATCTCTACAGGTTCCCAACAAATTCATACATCTTCACAGAAATTCATACATCTCTTTATCAATATTAGCCCCCTTCTCCACTGCTCTCAAGGAAATAATCCACTTACTTTCCAGTTGGCGCAATTTACGCACGCTATTACCTCCCCTATTTCCTGCCATTGCCACATCATTTCCATGAAATCTAATTCTGTGTAGTTCATTCTGTTGATGTGTTGTGTTGAAGTGCACTACAAATGGGTATTGCATATTGTTGTTGCATATGGCGCGAACATGCTCCTGTACTCTTTCTTTCAAAGCTCTTATTGAGCTTCTAATATATATCAAATCACATATGCATTTGAGACATTTTTGTGTCGTATTACAGTTTATAATAATGAATTGATGTATGGTATGTTGTTTCTGACTATTGTATTGAAAGTTGGTTGTTCTATTCAGTGCAAAGCAACATACACAGCAGCTGCCACATTTAAAAAAAACCTTGGGCGCTGTAGGTATCCAGATGTGTGCTCTCTTTGGGGGAATGTAACTAGGGCAGAGTTCCTGTCTCAAAGTTTTGTCCCTACTGAAAGTAATTGTAGGCTTCATACCTACTTTGGCATGTTGGCTAGTGTCCTCCAATAATAGATGCCAGTGTTTGTTTAGTATTTTGTATAAATCTTTACTCACTGTGCTGTAGGGTGTTATAAACCTTATGTTCTTCTTTTTGGCAGATTTGTGTTGTTTATACTCGAGCAGTGAGTCTCTATTAATTTTGTCTATTCTATTTCTCGCACTAGTTACCATTTCTTTATCATAGCCCCTGGATATGAATCTCTGTTCTACTAGTCTTAATTCTGCATCCACTCTCTCTGTATCACTACAATTTCTTTTGATTCATAACATTTCCCCACAGGAGATTGCTTTAATTTGTGAGATAGGGTGGGCACTTTGTGTGTGCAGCACTGAGTTGCATGCAGTTTCCTTTCTATAAGGAACAGTATGTAGTTTATCCTTTTTCACTATAATGGTAATATCCAGAAAGTTAATCTTCGACATGCTTTGTTCTTTCGTGAATTTAAGGTTAAAGGGGTTATTATTAAGATGTTAAAAGAACATATCCAACTCATCCCTGCTGCCGGTCCAAAACAATAGTAAATCATCTATATATCTACCCAGATATAAAATATTCTCCGTCAGGTTCACCGGGCATTTTCGCCATATATGTATCAATTCAAAGTAACCCATATAAAGGTTGGCCAATGAGGGCGAAAATTTCGCCCCCATGGCCACACCTTTTATTTGACGATGCCACTCCCCATTGTGTAAAAATATATTGTTCTCAAGTACATCTTGTATCATTGTCATCAACATGTTTGAATGTGCATAAGTCTTAATGCGTCTACTATCCAAAAAATGGCGTACCGCTTGTAAACCTTTGTCACAGGGTATGCTCGTATATAGCGAGCATACATCTAACGTTACCAAGAGGTGTCCCTCCACCCAATCAACATCTCCTATTTTGTTTAGGATATCCCCTGTGTCTCGGATATATGTAGGAAGATTGATGACAAGCGGCTGTAAAAACAAATCAATATCTTCTGAAATTTTTTCAGTTGGCAATCCATTGCCAGCTATGATGGGCCTTCCTGGAGGAAAGTTACTTCTCTTATGTACTTTGGGTAGGCAGTATATACAGGGATATGAGGGTGAGTCATTAAACAGGTATTTCATCTCTGTGTCTGAGATTAGACACTGTTCTCTCCAAATCTTGAGATGATCAAGTATTATCTCCTTTGTCTCTTTGATGGGAATGCTTCTCAACTTGGTATACGTACTAGTATCCCCAAGTTGTCTGTCAATCTTGCCTATATAATCACTGTGGTTCATCGGTACTATGTTACCTCCCTTGTCAGCTTCTCGGATGACAAGGGAGTCTATCTTTTTCAAATTTATAACTGCCTTGCGTTTTTCAAGGGTTATATTTTGTGTCTTATACTTCTGTGTACTAGAATATTTGTCTTCCAGTTGATACAGATCCTGCATCACACTCTGTTGGAATCTGTCTATATTATTGCCTCCTTGTAGTTGTGGTGTTAATCTAGATTCTATACTTTCTATTCCCTGCTCATCATTTATGTTTAACAGTAAATATGTGTCTCTGATTTCTCTAATTTAGGAATTAGAACTAGTCATTAGTATGTTGTCCCCCCCACCAAGTCTTTCGGGTTTACCTAATAAATATTTGTACAATTTGATGTTTCTGAAAAATTTGAAACAACTAATGTGGAATGAAGAAAAATCAGGTGTATTGCTCGGACAGAAACCCAATCCTTTGCTCAGTATTTTTATTTCTGATTCTGTCAACACATGGACTGAAAGATTCACAACATTAATTTTGTCACAGGTTTCCATACATTCATTTACATTGCCTGTCACCGATCGTGTTGCGACACCCACCCTTCCTTTTTGATCCTGGTCTCTTAATCCCCCTCCTTGTCCTTTTAGATTTGTATCTTTCTTGAATGCCTTTTTTGTTACCCTTTCTGAAGCGCTGTAGTTCTAAAAAAAAGGCATCCTGCACAGGGCCATGTGCACCCCCCTACACTTCTGTAGATTCATTACTTGTCACACTGCTTATACTTGAAATGTCGGACATAATAGTGGTGCCTCCTGTTTGTGATGTAACATCTGAGGCATTTTTGTTATTGTAGAGTATACAGAAAACTGTATACTATTGAACATTGTGCAATTTTGATTGTGGATCAAAAGAACATTTCGGAACAACGCGGCTAGATGCCCACTGGATAATAGTGACTTAAAGGGATGTGCACTGATGTTTTTTGTTAAGTGTATATGACACTCTGCCACACCGTGAGTGGGTAGGTGATCGTAGATTGGTGCTGATGGTGAATGAGCACCACATCAGACTTGTACTCGAATAGAGTAATACAAATTGATACTAAATAGATCTATAATAAGGGAGAAATTCTATGATGTGCTGATCGTGTTGAGCAAATCCGCCACTTGTTTGTTGTCATGTGTATGAAGTTTTTTTGAACTTCTGGAAAATGTCCAGTTGTTAAGGAATTATTGAAGATTTTTCGTACTGGTGTGGGCTCAGAGGTAGTTTGATGAATGTTCTTGAAGGTTTGTCATGAACATTGGTCAGAAAGGATGCCAACAGGCTTGCTTGCTTTGACCAGGTCCATAAATTCATTTTGTGATATTTGTTGAAAGGAATGGAGAGGCTTGGTTATCGTACTCTTGCTGTGCTTTTTAGTAAAAGTGTTGGTGCTGGTGGTTTCTCTTTGTTTTAAATAGGAGTCCAACGTGTATGCTTTGGTCGTGTAATGATTTGCCCCTTTGTCTGTGAATTTTTGAGTAACGGGATGAACTTCTTGTAGGCAATTTGGTGTACAAAATTCAATGAGAGTGCAGTTACAATGAGGTGTAAACTCACACCTTGTTCAGGAACAGAACAGATGCAGTCACAGTAAATGCTGTTAGGGACTACTCATGTATGTTAAGGGAATGACAGATGTGCTCTTGGTCAAGGTAACCCAGGAGCTTCCTATAGGATCTCTCCTGGAACAAGAAGAAATGTACTTGTTAGTTTGAACCTATTGGCGGTAAGCAGAATAGATGATCTCTAGAAACCATCCAGGGGGTGATGTTAAAGTAACCAATGGCCTGCCTTCAATATAAACAGTCATTCCAAAGAACCTAGGTGTCAATGGGTACAGAGAGACAACAGCTTCAAACATTTCAGGAGCATAACCAGGTGGAATCCCCAGGAGAGATACAGCAGTGAAAACAAAGGTTAGGCAGCATACCACATTGTATATGCTTCTTAAACACTACTGCAATATTTTATATGTAAAATATCAACTTTTTTAACATTGTTGGGGGGAACTGTAGTTGACTTTTTACTGCTTACTGGTTACCTTGAATTTAAATCTGATTGCTGTTTGCATAACACACAGAGTCCTTGTGTTGAAGATGCTCCATTTATGTGGTTTTCATTCCTGATTCCCACTCCATTTGCACCTTGCACTTTGGAGTGCAGTATGGTGCAGTGGATTTGGATAGATTAGAGTGGAGTAGGGCAGATTGTTGTGGGGTAGATACGTTATGTTACCCAATTTGTATAGTGCGATGTATACCAAAAGGAATCAAGTTGAGTTGTAGATAGGAGAGGAGTAGACGCGTCGAGTGGGGTAAAATAGGGTAGACTGCAGGGGGTATAGAGTGGAGTTCAGTAGATTGGAGTGGTCTATATTGGGTGGATTGTGGTAGGGTAGACTGGAGTGAAGTGGAGTAGATTGGAGTTCAGTGGTGTACATTGGCGTGAGTTAGGAGTGGGGTAGATTGGAGTGGAGTAGATTAGGGTAGACTGGAGTGGGGCATATTGGAGTGGGGCACTATGGAGTAGGGTGGTCTGGGAGGGGAATGGTAGACTGGAGTTGGATGGAGTGCGGTTAGGTGAATTGGAGTGGAGTGGGTTAGTTTGTACTGGGGTAGAGTAGATATTGGTGGCATGAGAAAGTTTAGAGTGAAGTGGAGTGGAGTGGGTCAGATTGGGTAGAGTGGAATAGAGTGTGCGAGATTGGTTAGAGTAGAGTGGGGTAGATTGGGTGGATTGAAGTGGAGTAGATTGGGATAGAGTGAATTGGGGTAGATTGGACTGGATTGGAGTGAGATAGACTGGGAAGAGTAGAAATGAATAGAGTAGAGTAGGGTAGATTAATGTGGAGTGGAATAGATTGGTGGATTAGAGTAGGGTCGATTGGATTGGAGTGGGGTGGAGTGGAGTGTGGTAGACTTTTCATTGTGACAAATAGCCACTACAGACCCCATGCAAATGGCAATTGAAAAGGGTCAGGTTTAGAAGGGGTGTTTCACATCTTATTTTAAATGGAGCAGGGAGAATAACGCAATTGCAAAAGATGAGTCACATCAGAGGGTTGATAAAGGTAATGTTCATCTAATCTCAAAGGACCAAAGGATATCTAAAATAAAATGCCTAAACAATAATGTGCAACAGGGACCATGACTTGGAACTTTTGAGACCCTTTACTGTATCAATGGGACTGTCATGTTCAGTATTACAACATTACTCTTCACTGTATTGACCTGACTGTTACAGTACTAAAACATGATTCTTTCGATGCCAAACCAATGAGCACGCTGTAAAAATTACAGAATGTATTTCAGCACTAAATAGTGATATTATACCAATTCAGTTGCCATGCTGCATAATTATTAATATTTAAAAACCTTCAAGTACTGTGCTGATGAAAAGCCAATTTCATCAATCCACAAAGAGACCAAAAAAGGAGTTTTAACTCTAGCTAATAACACTAATCTGAAAATGCTATTAAACTCACACTTACAAATACCTGTGTAACATATCTCTCTTACTGCTATAGGTGGCCAAATATTTTAGATTGACATGATGTGGCATTTTCTTACTCTCTCCCACTCAATGCATTGTTTATGGGATGGGCTGCGGAAAGACAATTACAACGTTCCATCACATCCACTAGAAGAAATGCATGCCTGGCCCAACCTGGGTCCAATGAACTGTGTCAAAAATTTGAAAAAGCTGTTGTCAAGGAGAGATCCATGGCAGACAGAGAACCTGGGTGGAAGAGTTAATCATGTTTTCATTCCTACATAATTCATACTTCAGGATAGATAGTATATGAAGAAGTCAAAAGCACGCCTTTGCCACTTATAGCCAATAACAACAGATAATATAAATGTCAATAGGCCCTGCCTTCCTAGCCTGCCTCTGCTGCAACTATCAATTTTGACACAGAGGAATCAGTCAAAATGTGCAATTAGAGATACTATTGCATCCCTGCCCAAAAAATAAGTATTGGCAAATTGTGTGTGGGTCTCTAAAGGGGAACACATAAAGCCCAGCTGTCACCCACCCCAGACGGAAAAGAGACAGGCAACAGGCAGCAAATGATTCAAGTAAAAAAATGCTAACTTTCTAAAAGTCAGAAAACACCATGAGATTCGCCAATGCTGATATCAATTCACTATATTCTTTATAGATTATAATAGCAAAGCAAGTCTCCTCATTTCAGTGGTCTCTGTTTTCCCTTTTAACAGTTCACATACGTTTGGTAAATTTGAAATTTCATACAAATTCAGGATAAAAAAATGAAAGAAAAAAGTGTTTCTATAAAAAAATAAAGAAATAACGAATCTGGGTTACATTGAATAGTTTTCTTGTACCCTTTGGAAAAGAATAAAGGGGCATATTATCAAGCACAGCGCTAAAATTATCAACACTTTAGCGGCAGAAAACTGCCGCTAAAGCGGCGATAATGGGCTTGATATTATGCACTAGAGAATCCCAATAGAAGCCCATGTTGACACCAGAACATGGGCTTCTATTGAAATTCTCAAGGGCCTATTATCAGGCCAATTATCGCTGCTTTAGCTGCAGTTTTATGTCACTAAAGTGGTGATAATTTTAGCGCCGTTTTTTGATCATATGCCCCATAGTGAATTGATATAAGCATTGTCAAATCTCATGGTGTTTTCTGATAATAAGAGCCAGAACCCTTTACTGCTAGCTTACTAACTTTCTAAAAGTGTTATTTCAGACTGGCAGTTTAAAATCAGACTTTACCATATGTTGTGATTTTAAATTGTGAATCCAGCTACACCAAACACGAAAAGTCTATCCCTTTTCCTCTTTGACTCAAATTCACACATATCAATTTTGATAAACATACATTAATTCAACTGAGCAAAAGCTTTGAAATTAAGAGGCTAGGCTAAACCTAGTAGAGCTACTTATAAGTAACTGCAGAGTTACCATTAGCTCTGAGCTACTCATTGAAGAAGGCTGTTTTAATTATATGACTGAAAAAGGGAGTCTGTAAACAAGAATTTCACGCTAGACAGGAAATGTAACACAAAATGCATTTCTGTGTAAATGGGAACACTCCATGAGCTCACTTCTACACAATTGCAATTGAAAGACAATGATTGTTGGGGGCGTGGGGAGGGGGCCGATGCATTTGGCCACCTAGGATTTCGCTCCTCCGCATTGGGACTGCTGTGAAGCATGGTGGTGCGCTTTCCGTCGCACTTATCGCTGAGAATTGGCCGCATTGCTTGTCCGATGATGCAGTCCCCGCGGTGAGGTGTTTTTTGTATTTAAGGGCGACGCGTTTCATCTTGTTCCCGCTTCTACCTTCATCTTTTCACAGCACCCGCCTTTTTAGGTGTGCACTCAACGAGCCTCAATCACCGCTTTACACCTCAGCACCTTGCTGCAAATGCCTCATTTTACTGTTTCATGCGGTTCTCACATTACTCCCACCGGCAGCCTTTCATTTTAGCCTCCTCCTCAGGAACATGCATATTCTTTTTTTTTAGCTTTTTGAGCTACCTTGTGACTGAGAGGCTTCTTCATTTATAAGTTCTGCCTCATCAACCTAATTTGGGATGTTTTCTTTGGCAAAGAACCCTATCTGCCTGCTTCCACCAGGAATATGTGCGTGAAAGACCACTGCAGTTCTATTTTCACCTCATTTACCTTATATGTGGCTGCCTTTTCTTTATTATATCCGCCATTTTAGGAGAATGTTCTGGCAACAACTGACCCTTTCACACTTCTATTGAACTGCCCCATGTACTCAATAATTTTATGCAGCTTCTCCTTCTCAGTTTGTTTTTTCTATTATATGCACCGTCCTTACCAAACGAGTATACTTATGACTCTTGCCTTCGTCTGCTACAAGGATCTCCTCAACATGGCGCTGTGCTAATTGGTCGCTGTTGTGACTGACTTAGTTCACCTCCCTCCATAGGTTAATGTTTCTTGATTTACCTGGATTGACCACTATTTTGTTGTTGGTAAATGGTTATCTACGTCATTGCCTTCTGCTATGCTCCCAACATTTAAGCGCCCACCTCTACCTTGTTGATGTCTTTATGCAGTTTTCTTTTTATTGACTAACGCTTTATTTTACTACCAAACATACATCTGTATATTACTCTTATTATCATTGTACATCAGCCACTTATGGGAAGATTGCGCAAACCTAAATTTGTTTTTGTGCCATCAAATAGCACAGTCTTGACACCTTCTTCATCATCTTCTCCACCAGAACAGAACTCTTCTCCAGTTTCAGATCAAATGGCTGGAGTATCCTCTCATCGTGCTTCGGCCGGGCAAGCTGCGCCAAGCAAATCTTCTCCTCCCATTTCTTCAACTAAACGTTTGAAGAATGATCCTCCTTCTCCTGACAAACCTCCATCTACTCTCTCTATGGAGTTGCTATTAGAGGAAATATGTGCTTTGAGACCTTTTATGGAGGAAACAAACAATAAAATGCAATTTCTTGAGGAAAAATGGTCTACCTTAGATAATAGAGTAACCACCAGTTCTCAGAAATACAGGTTAATTCCCAAACGGATCTCATCTTTAGAAAAAACTGTTCTCAGTCTCCAGCAGCACACAGAGGACTTGGTAAACAGAAATAGGAGGAATAACCTACGTATATATGGCCTACCAGAATCCTTGGAAGGGGATGACCTCGTGTCGTTCTTCTCTTCTTTCCTCCCGAAACTCCTAGAGATGCCTTTGACTTTTCTCTCAGCATCCAAAGAGCTCATCAACTAGGTCCCAGACTTTCCTTTTCAGCTGCTCCAACTAAACCTTGAGGTGTCATTATACTTTTTTGAAATTCACGGATCTCCTTTCGGTTCTCTCTGCTGCAAGATCTAAATGTCAAATCTCATGGTTGGGTCAAAGGGTATTCCTATCTCAAGATGTCTCCAATGCTACAGCATCCAAAAGAAAAGAGTTCCTGAACCTTCGTGCTCCCCTTCGATCCCTTAGTGCCAGATATATTTTATTCCATCCATGTATTTTCAAAGTTACCTATCAAAATAAAACTTGGACCTTTCAAGACCCGGAGGAACTCAAGAACTTTATTCTGATTCATACCTCTAATGGCATGGACACTACTAATTCTTCTAATGGTTGATCATTTAACCCTCTTTTTTTCTTACAGGTTTCCTGGTGATATTTTATATCCTTTTCTCTTTTAACTGTTGTACAATGATTCGTTATTGATGCTATTTATAGACTGTTCGTATTTTTCTTGTTCTCTTTCTGGGTTACTTATTTAGTAGATGTTTGTTTAAAATCGTTAGTATGTCTCTCAGGTTTATCATGTTTCTAGTTCATGTTATTTAGTTATCCTTTGTTCTTTTTTCATGCCACCATCCTTGTGTTAATTGTTTCTTTTGGTTCTTTTTTCTTATACTTCCCTCAATCCAATTCATATGGTGTTCCTTCTCGTGTGTCCTTCTCGTCCTGATGTGGTTTGAAGTCCCAGTTTTGGTTGGTCCGTCTTGTTGTGCATCGCCATTGTTCCATTGTCCTTCTTTTTCTCCCTTTCAGGTATGGTAATCTCAGTCATCCTTTTGGATATGTACTGTCTCTTCTTTCTTATCTTTTCTCTTCTCCTTTCCCATTTACTCTTCTCCCTTTCTTTCCTTTCTCTCTTTAGCACCCTCTTCCTGACTCTATCTGTTTTGCATACCTCTCATGTTTATTTCCCCAGTTTTCTCTTGGATATGCATTATCTTTTCTCATATTTCTTCTTTTCTATCAGCTCCTCTTTATGTTTGTTTACTCTCACTTCTACATCTTTACATTGGCTTTTTCCTCTTTCTTACATGTTAATCCTTACCTAGTTTTGTATAAGTCTTTTCAATTTTTAATGTTTCTCTTTCAGAGTAATTTGCTGGAATGTAAAAGGTCTTCTTAGTCCCATTAAAAGACAGAGAATCCTTTCCCACCTTGCTTCGTATCATTCAGATATATAGTTTTCTTACAGGAAACGTATCTAACAGAATCTGCATCACTTAAATTAAAAAGAAGCTGGGTGGGTGCGGTTTTATTCTCCCTGTCTACAAGTAAAAAGAATAGTGTTGTCATCTTATGTCATAAAAAGTTTACATGTAAAATCTTATCACAAGAGAATGACACGTATGGTAGATGGGTCTTAGCAAAGTTATCAATCAATTCTGTCCCTCTAACTGTTTTCAATGTTTATGGCCCCACACAACCTGATGGTACTTTTTGGCCTATGATCATGGAAAAGTGTATTCAATTTCGAGATGACTTCTACATCTCGGGTGGTGATTGCAACCAGATCATTGATCCATTTCTAGATCGGTAATCCACAGTCCACTTTATTCCTCATAGGTCGCACAAACAGTTTCTTGACACCATTTCTCAGACAAATCTCATGGACTCTTGGAGGCTTTCTCACCCTGACACTCTTGATTACTCTTTCTTATCTCCTCCTCATGCTTCTCTTTCTCACCTAGACTATAACTTTCTCTCTCAATCCTTATGTCAAAATCTATTGTCTTCTTCTATTGAGCCCATTGTCATTTCTGATCATGCTCCAGCTGTTATAGACCTCAACTTACTCCCTTCCTGCCCAAAATCCCCTAGCTGGCGTTTTAAACTTTTTTTACTTAGCGACCCCCTTTCTTTCTCTTCCTTTTGCTCTTTTACTAAGGAAGTCTTTGAGCTCAACTCAGACCCTGACTTATCTCCACAAATCACATGGGAATCCTTTAAGTCAACAGCTGGAGGATTCATCATAGATTTTGTCTCAAACAAAAAGAAGCTCTTTCTTCAAAAACGGAAATCTGTTTTAGCACATATTAAAAATTTAGAACATGTTTTCTATACCTCTTCACGATCCTCCCTATCCCCATAATTGATTGGAGCTAAGATTGAATTCAATAAATCTACCACCAATAATTCATCATCATTGCTCCTTCGTAGTAGCGCACGTTACTATGGTGGTCGCAATAAGGCATGTAAATTGTTAGCAAACTATCTCAAATCCTGCAAAGAACTTACCCTTATCGACTCCATTTACTCTTCTGGTAAATCCCTACTGTATAGAGATCAGGAAATTCTTGGCGAACTTAAATTATTTTATCAAAATCTTTATGCACCAGAATCTCCCCCTTCCGCTTCCCTCATTCAAACACATCTCGTCAAACTTTCCTCTCCTTCTAATTCACATCTCAACTTCCTTGATCTGGAAAAGGATCTTTTGCTTAAAGAGCTCTCCACTGCATTAACCACTCTTACTAAAGGGAAATCACCTGGCCCTGATGGATTCTCTTTTTGAGTTTTACCTAAATTTTTCTGATCTGCTGCTCCCCAAACTCTTAACGCTCTTTCACTCATTTTTTTCCAAGGGCAAAATAGATGGTACTTTCCAAGAGGCTACTATTTGCTTCATACCCAAAGATGGTTGTGATCCTCGATTCGGTAAAAATTACTGCCCAATATCCCTTGTTAATGATGACTACAAACTATTTGCTAAGATGCTTGCATTACGTTTGGATCCCCTTATGCCCCATCTTATTGGTAAAGAGCAGTTTGGTTTTGTTAAGGGGTGTCTAACTTCCGACAACTCTCGGCTTTTTCTTAACATATTAAATAAATCCTCCTCTTTTTCCTCTTCTTTGGCCGCTATTTCAGTTGATGCAGAAAAAGTTTTCGATAGAGTGGATTGGTCTTTTTTGTTGGCATCATTGCGTTGGCATGGTTTTGGTCCGAAGTTCATACCACTCATCTTATTACTTTATTCTGCTCCGAAGGCCTCGGTCTTAGTAAACGGTCGCACATCTTCCTATTTTCCTCTTCGGCGTGGTGTTCGTCAAGCGGTCCTTTATCCGCTCTTCTTTTCGTCTTAGCTCTTGAACCTTTTTTAACTTCTATTCGTAACAATGATTCGATTTCAGGATTTCCTTATGGTGCCCATCAGTTTAACTCCCTGCGTATGCAGATGATATTCTTTTATTTATTTCCTCCCCTGAAACCTCTATTCCCCCTTTAATGTCTGAATTCAGTTATTATTCACAGGTTTCTGGTTATAAAATTAACTCAGATAAGACTGAAATTCTCCCTCTTACAAAATGTTGTCTTCCTCCTTTTTTTCTGCCTACTGGGCTTGCCTGGAATAGCACAAAAATTCAATATTTATCCATTTGATTTTTCAATTCCATCACTTCTTCCATCAAATTAAATCTATCTGCAGCCTTATCTCGTTTTGGGAAACTAACTTTTTCTTGGAACCCTCTTTTTCTTCCTTGGTGGGGTGGGTTGGATTCAATTAAAATAATGATCGCTCCAATTTTATTTATATTCTCTCCATGCTTCCTGTGCAAATTCCTGCTCTCTATTTTAAACGTTTTGATTCATGTCTTTCTACCTTTCTTTGGAAGAATAAAAAATCCAGAATAGCTCTATCCTCTCTTTGTAAGCCTAAGTCTAATGGTGGCGTTAATTTTCCCAATTTTCGTCTTTATTATGAATCCTTTTCCCTTTGCCAAGCCTCAAAATGGCTCGCATCGAACTCTTCCATCTTTACTCCTCTGTGGCTCCTTATTGAGCAAACCTCATTGCTACCCCACTCTTTTGACAAAATTATCCGCTTCTCTGCCAATTCTTCTCCAACCTCTCTTCCCTCATTTAAACACACTTGTTCTTTATTGAAACCTCTGGTATCTCCTGTTGTTACTTCCCGTGAATCTTTTTTACAACCCCCTCTCTGGCATAATTCACTTATCCTTTTATACAGTAGACCCATCTTTTGGAAGTCATGGAGGCTAAAAGGTATTATATGGGTTAATCATCTCTTTGACGGTCTCTCCCCTTGCTCCTTTCCCCAATTCCAATCCTCATTCATTGCCCTTGCTCTTTTCTTTGTCAATTTACTACTCTTATGGCAATCATTACTAACATTTACTACTCTCACTACTCTCTCCCTTCCTCATCTTCAGCTGACGCACCGAACCCTCTTCTTAAAATTCTCAATACTCTTTCCCAGGCCTCCCTTATGTACAAATCATTTTTCCCCCGTTCCAGATCGTAATAAAAGTAAGGTGGAACGTGCTTGGGAGTCAGATCTAGGATGCAAATGGACTACAGCCTTTTGGGACAAACTCTGGATCAGGTCTTTAAAAAAGTTTTGCTCTGCTTCTCTCACTCAATATATGTTCTTTCTTTATCACAATCTTTGGTTTGCTTCTCTTCTTCTACTAACTCTAATTGTTGGACTTGTGGCTTTTCCATTGCTGACCTCCTTCATATTCTTTTTCTCTGCCCTTTGGTTTCTGCCTTTTGGCAGAAAGTTTGGTCATACATATCTCGTATCCTTTCTCTCTCCACCCCCATTCAATCCCACTACTCTTTCCTGGCAGTCTTTCTGACTTAATAGAGCTTACCCCTCCATACTCATGGTCTTTTTGATCTCATGCTTGCTCTCGCTTTTCAAAATATTTCTTTCAATTGGAAGTCTTTCACAAAACTATCCATACAACATTGTTAGAGAACTCTCTATCAATTTCACAGACTGGATTTAGCCTTCACTTCTACATGTCCACCACAATTTATTAAAGATCTCTTCTGGTTGCCTCTCACTTCCTACTTAGATCGAATTGTACTGAAGAATGTTTCTCACTTAACGTCTGAGAATTTCAAACCTCCTTGAATGTTTTTGTCCTTTTTTTTTCTTATTTTTGTATTTTACCCTTTCACTTTAACATACATTTGGGTTTTCCTGACAATTATTTTGGACTTATATATGATATATATCTTGTATGCATTCTTTTGCTTTATCCTTGATGCTTCTATTTTCTGAGATACAATATTCCTTATTTTCCCTCCACCTTTTTCCCTCTTCCCCTCCTTCCACTTTCTCCCTCCTAGGTAAAATCTCAAAAATGCTTTTATTCCTGTTTTGCAGTTATCAGCTTATTCATTTACCTTCTTTGTAGTTTTCGTCTATGTATTGTTGGTATGTTTATATCTTATTAAATATTAATAAAGCTTTTCAAACATAAAAAAGAAAGACAATGATTGTTGAGTTATACATTTTGTCAGAATATATTTGTGTAAATGACCATCTTCTGTTAAATTTTTTTGCCCTTACTACCCTAACTTTGCTGAACCCGTTATTTGGTGGCCATTGGACTCTGTGCACTTTATTTTTGCTGATAAGTGGTAAAGTGCTTGTGCTCTGACTTTCAAACGAGGTAAAATTGTCATACAACTAATTGATGCATTGAATATACTTATAGGTCACTTCTATAGAGCACTATAGCTACCTAGGGCCTGAACATTAAATGCTACAAAATGTTTGCAGAATGCATTGTGCCTCCCACTCATGATTCACTGCATGAAGAAAAAAGACAGACGTATGCTGCTCATTTTTTAAGTGATTGATGTAACCTCTACCTTCAAATTTCTTCATCGGCTGGTGTAGAAATTCACGGCATTTACTGCATAAGATTCCGCCTTGACGGATTCACTGCTGAGGCCCTCCCTGCCCAGACGACTGTCAAAAAGCAGGAAAACATTCAAACTCTCAGGTTGTCCTCTGTTGTCTGTCCTGATGGAGACCCGATACGGTTGCCAGAAAGTCTGAACCATTTACTAGGGTCGAAACGTCAACGTTGTGTTAAACCTATCTGTCCATACTAAGTTCCAACCAAAAAGCAATAATATACGTGGCCGTTGGAACAATTGATTTCAAATTATGACTGATATATATGTATAATTGTATACGTTACTGTTTCACTACACCGTCATCACTTGTCACTATCACTCACTTGAGCACTTTATTGAAATTGTGATACCTATGTCATCGATGTTTTGGACAACCCTTGTTTAGTTTTGTCTATGATTATTTCATACCTGATTTTCGAAATAAGAAAACTTTTTTTGCGAAAATCAAAACTTTGGTGTGTATGTTTTTTCCAAAAAGGTTATGTGGTTTTTCCCTTTTTAAAAACGTTTAAAAAATATTTCCAAGAATGATATTGTGAAATACATACAAAGGGCTGTATATGAATAATTGATTCTGACAAAGAGATTTGTGTATTCCCAACAGAACCATTGTTTTTGTATATATCCCACTAAAGTAGCATTGAAAACATGCCTCAGACATGCAATTGAAAGAGCGTTTTGTAAACTGCTTTTTCGACCTGGCAAAATAAAAGTTTCCCAAGTCAAAACCTTCTTTTTTAATAATTACGAGACACCCCTAGGGTATGCCCTAAATGCCCATGAAATAGAGTCCATTGTATTTAAAAAGGAGTACATGTGCATTGAAGGTTTATGTGTCCTGGCCCCCAAAGTTGTTTTTCACTGTAGCATGTCTGTCTCTCCCATAGAAAAACAATGAAATACCTTATAATGCATAACTTCAGTTTTGGAGAAGCAGGGACAATTATTCAAGGACTCAATGTAATAGTATTTCAAATATCAACATAATGGAAAAGTTTGATTTAAAATTAAACTTTAAAAAGTTGCCATTTTTTTGTTTAAGGCAAATGTGCCTTTCTGCCAACTTCCGTGGTCACCTGACTGTTCCTGTGGGGTGATGTGTATTGCTCCCAGACACTAAAGAAAGGAACTGGGTGTGGGAAGGTGTTGGCCTTCCTGGCAGGATGGCTGGGGAGGAGTTGTGCCCTTGCTTTGAATGCAATTCAAAGGGTAGCTGAGGGGCTGCATCCCGCCCTTCCTGACTTCAGAAGACGCCTACTCTGTCATGGCCAGAGGCAGCTCATACATGGGACAACTAAACCTTTGTTTCACTGGTCAGGCTGGTGCCAAACACATGGGAACGGGAAGAATTTACCAGAACCGGGTTTAGAGTTAGACAAAACGGTGTCCCATCTCACAAGCTATCACAAGGCATAAAAGTGCCATCTTCAGAACTTGAAATCAGAACAATAATGTGCCTGTGGCAATCAGAAGAAAGACTCCCCTGCTGTCTGAGGATTAGACCTGATTGCATTGACACTTGACTGTAGTCAGAGTGCACTTTTCTTTGCCTTACTGAAGGTTTCACCGGATCCAATGCAACGCAACGTTGACTGACTCAGAGCCCCCCAGAGTGGCACAGCTCCTTACCAAAAGCTTCAGTCGATCCTACAATGAGTGATGAAAAGTTCTGCAGAGCCATACAACTCCTGTCTGAAAGCCTTACTGGGCCCAATGCAAAGTGACACCGAGGAATGCATGGCCCTGCAGAGTCATGATGCACCGTTCTCACATCAAGGCCTAAAGGAAAAAGTTCCAGTATGATGAACCTGGTCTGGTATTTGGCCTGTGGTCCATCGTGGTGAGACTGCACTTGTGACATTGTCCCGGTCCGGCATGAACAGATACCTTTGCTCTTTTAGTCCACTGCGTAAAGGGAGCCTCTCACAACAGAGATGGGGAAATTATACCACTTCCCCTAGGATGACAGCTTACTGGACTTGGACGTAGCTTTGACTCGTCTACCGGTCTGTGTCCTCATCGCCCTCCCCCTCCTCTTTCCATGCTGTGTCTCTCACCCTCCCTTCCTCTCTCCCTCCTTCATTCTCTGTCTACTTCCCCCGCTCCTACACTCCCTCCCCTAATCTCTCCCCTTGCCTCTTTTTCCCATTCCTATGTGTGCTTATCGTTTTTCTCGACCTTACAAGCAACTATATTGCCATGCTCTAATAACTGTGTAACCTTTGTAACGATGTATCCTTCAACTATGATCTTATACTCATGTAAAGCGCTCTGGTACCTGTGGGTCTAGCCAGCACTAGATAAAACGTTTAAAAATAAATCTAAAAACTCATAACTTCAGTTCTACCAATTAGATATTTGTCATTTTAGTACATTTCAATCCAAATTTTCTGAATTGGTTTGGTACTTTTCTGTTGTGTTTTCACGGTATTACGGTTTGAGTACTGCAGGAATACCTTTTGTGTCAAGCTGCCAGAGGGTTTTGCACAGGTTTATTTAGTGACTTTGTAATTCCCTCTGACAGGGACTGAGATTATTCTTTGAAGTGGGCTCTCACCCCCCTTCAGCAATTAATCCTTTTTCTTTTATTGTACTTTTCCATGTTAACCTGCGTTTTATGAACTTGTTTTCCTTTTTGCATGATTATACTTTGACAATGTTTTTTATTTGTGTTTCCAATAAAAAAAAAATCTGCATTGAATTTATTTGTCAAGGAAATAAAATCGATTTCGGAGATGGCATCTGTGCTTGCACTACCTTTGTATGTGAAAGCATGTAATCCTCTCACACAACTGTAGTCACACCGTTTTAAATTCAATTTTCTAGCTCATCTTCGATTGCGTTTTCTCTATTGCCATGTGATTCCATGAAATTTTGCACTATTAATATGTCAAATCTTTTAATTTCTTTTCCGGCAAATCCTTCAAATTTAAATGATGCTTTTTTATACAATTCATTTTATACATGTATTTGTTTTAGTTCAACATTTCAAGGTCAACATGAACACCTATTCTGATTGACAGCTAAACAAGTGGTTAAAAATGACTACAAAATTGCCTTTCAAGAGAGAAAAACTATTTTGGCTGTCAAGGGCTGTGACATCAAAAGGACAGGATCCTGCCTGTTAGACCTCACAAGAACAGGAGCTGAATTCCACCGCCTCCTCCGGTTCTCTTCCGACCCTAATGGAGCAGGGTGAAATCTGCTGCAGAAACCCTCTTATCCATATTCCCTGTGTAGCAAAGGAGTGGCAGGTTTTGTGCCACTGATACCCTTAGGTTTTCATATTATCAAGGTTAGTGGGAAAGAGAGAGGTGCTAATGCACCATCTACATTCTCTTCATCTCAGTTCTCCAAGGAAGTGGGGTCAGCAAGTTATTAAAGGTCCCATTATTTAGTTTATTGCACTTTTAAGTCATTGTTGCATGAATAAATATATTCATTTGTAAAATCATAGCCACTTATCTAATTTAGAAAAGTTGGCCTTTGCACTCACGTGCAGTTGCCATCACTGAGACCATAGAGTAGATGCTGTTATGTTTAATATAAGTATCCTAATATAGGCACGGGTAATAACATCTCCCCTACACTACACAGTAACAAGCCTTTTAGGAGTGAGCGTTTACCTAGTACTAGTCCTGGGCGCAGAAGGAGGGTTTCCCTGAACAGCTGTCTTTTTCAACTTCATCTTTAGACTGTCACAGTAGACATGAATATTGTAAATGTAAATGTAAATGTGTTTGTATTTATATAGCGCCTTCTACCCAGAGGTATCGTAGTGCTGTATTCATACCGCTGTGGAACCCTTCCTGGCTTTCCTGTGAGATGTCCACTCCTGGGCACCCCCAAGGTGAAGCCAGGCATCCAAGTGCTGCTGGGGCCGTTGTGGAGATTAAGCAAGCTATTGCCCAGAGTCACAGAGTGGGACCCATGATTAGACTAGGCACAGAGACGAGAATTATCAGGTCCGGGGAGATTGAGTCCAAGAGCCGCCAAGGCGGGAATTGAACCCTGGTCCCGGGCCAGACCTCTGCATCAGGGTCTGCCGCTCTAACCATTGAGCCACGCTTATAAGGGCTCTTGAAAACCAGGCTGGAGCTATACCACCTTCCTACACCACCTTCCTACCCATATCTACTATGTACACAATTCATCCCAGACATCATCCTCAAACCCAACAATGGCTAATACAAGTGACTAGGGATAAAGAGGCTTTAGATACTTTTGGAATAAATACAGTATCTCTTCCTAGTGTTAGTTAGAGGGAACCAAGACTTCCCGGCTGACACACTGACCAGAGACGCTGAGGTTCCTGCATGCAAATGCTCCAGCTGACAGTGGTCTGAACATCCATCACCGGGTGTCCAACTCGAGACCAAGAAGTATTCCTGCATTCTCACCCTTCAGGTAATGGGGTTCGACTAAATCCTAGTGGGATTCTTGGCTTCACACCTACTCACATGCTAGGTACACTTAGGTACATCTAGATAGGCATCGTAGGAGTACATGTACTTTTATCATGCATTTTATATTCATGTACTTACTCGTGCTAATTGCAAGATAGTAGAACTGTACTATCATTTTATATTCATAGTACTGCTAATCATATATCTCTGCTACTGTCTAATGGTTGTTGCAGCTCATATACTCTACATGAGAATAACAACAGTGCAATAAATCCTTATTGAAATGCCCAACCTGTTTATTCTGTGTATCTCTGAGATAAACTAAAATGAGCACAAGTGACGAAGCGAAAATTAGTACACTATTTCCACGATCTTGAGGGATCAGGGTTGTCATGTTTTAAGGTTGCCAGAAACTAATCTCTCCTGAATAAGAGGAGACACTAGTGGCACTGTGAGCTATCTTAAATGCACATAAGTTAACATTTCTCTGTGGGGGTGTACGGAACCAGTTGGCCACCAATCCCACAGTTTATGTTATCGATATGTGCAGGTCCTGCATGGGTCTTATAGGAACTACACAACATGGCGCCCAACGTTGTGACAGAGGCTGAAAATAACACAGTATTGGAGTGACGCCTGTCAGCAGCAGATCAAGAGGTGGATGGAATTCTCATTCCACTTAAATTCAGACGTACTATAGCCCTGAAACTACTAGGACATTGTTTATCAGCAAAGTGTGGCCTAGTAGCCTTTGTGATTGAGGCACACAAATCAAACAAAACAGAGGTATTCTTTTTTTGGGTTAAATGCTCAGAAGCAGATGCTATAAACCTGAAAAAATGTTCCTGTTAGGAGACTGGAACTTCTATGTCCTCACAAGGACCATATTCCGTTGGTGCATCTCCCTCTGTGTAAGCCTTTCAATCTTACACAGAGGGAGATGCACCAACGGAATATGGTCCTTGTGAGGACATAGAAGTTCCAGTCTCCTAACAGGAATTTTTTTTCAGGTTTATAGGCACCCTATCCCATTTAAGACAGAGAGTCAGATTAGGCCCGCTCTGAGGAGACGGGGCAACATGGCCTGTATTAGCAGGCTTCACCCAACATCTTGACATTGATACAATGCCACAACCATAATTACTCAGACAACACAAAGATGTCATCAGAATCTACAGAAACCTGACACAATATGTCATGAGGGCTTTTACAGTCCAGCCTACAACAGTTGCAACAAAGGGTACTCAAACCCAGGGTACAGCAACTAAATTAACTCCGCAAAATGCCCACGAAACGTGAACAAATACCATCCACAGTAGTTAAAAAAATAACTCAGCTCGAGACTTTATTACCAAATACTACAGCATTTTAAAAACACAGAATGCTAACAATCTGCTTGCCCATGGGGATAACACAACAGTTAGAGGATTGGGGTACAGACTTTGCTGCCATATATACCAGACCTCCTTGTATTCCTTCATTAGCAGTGATACCAGATGTATTGGGACGAATACACAACAAGTACAGAACAGAGCCTGCTCTGAACTTAGGGATGAAGTTATTAAATAACTATGGACAGGTATCAGCCATAGTGCTAGCTAATATTAAAGGGGAAGCAGCGTCAATGGTGATCCGCCAACGCCTAAGGGAGTTCAATCCATTCGATCAAGAACACCAACTACCCATACGCAGAATTAGACAGAGACAGTTCGGGTGGGAAAGCTTTAAAACCAAAACTGACGGGCAGTCCTGAAAAGGACACTTCTAATCAGATACCTTCTTCTACTTCTTCTAGCAAAAAAAAGTGGGATAGTAAAAAACCACATAATTCTACAGAAAAAGATCTCAATCCCGGGGTAGATCTCGTCCACCGGAGCACTCTGGAAATAGGTATAATCTCAGGAATGGGGATAACATTCGGAAACCTGACAGTTATCAGGATACTGATATGTGCTCTTCTCGTTCCTTTCGGGGCTCGACGAAAACCTCAGAGAGAGAAGGATGGTCAGAACACAAAGAAGAGCGTACAAAGTTCAGTGATAATCAGCAGGCTCAGAACTATACTCCCAAAAAATAAGATTACCAAAAATCAAAACCTGAATTTAACCCCTTCCATGCTCATGACTGAACGGTTCCGTCATGAGCATAAGGTGGCCTGTGCTTATGACGGAACCGTTCCGTCATGGTTCCATAAGCCTAATGGAACGTTCAGCACCGGGGGAAAATCTGTGCAGCACAGAAGGGGTTAAGAAAAAGAAAGTTGCAGGTCTGAAGATCAGACATGCCCAGAATTCTGAGGACGCAGCTTCTGAACGGGGAATGGGCTCTAACGATGCTAGGCAGTGCAGCAGAAGTAAAAATAGCTCGCCAGAACCTGATGGAATTTCTGGTGACAGTGAACTTGAATGATTACATGATGGTGGACACACCAGACACAAGGGTGAGAATCCCACATATGTTACACAAGATAACACTCCAAATGGAGGGAGACAAGCCCAGGAAAGTTAAGGGTCTCTTTTGGGAAAATCTGTCAGCTGGGTATGACATTCTATTAGCAGAACAAGATTGGCCTCCAGCATTCATTATGGAGTGCCCTAGGGGGGGGAAACTTAATTTTTTCACCATTCTCCGACCTTGTTCCTGTTGGAAGTGGAGGTCCCTGTTGCTCACCGCTGCCACCAAATGCTGGAGGCGTGTGTCCCTGACCCCTCGCTTCAACATTAGGCTAAGTAAGAGATAGCCCTGCTTACCCCCCTTAGTAGCTTGGCCCGAGCAGCCAGGCTTATCTCCAAGGCACAAGTGTTCAGTATGTGCAACCACGCTCACAGTAATCCCATGATTTCATCACAAATAGACTCCACAAGAATATTGATAAAAATGAGTATAATCTTTATATAAGCAATTATACGCTAAGACCACACAATAAAAATAGTATTCTTTCCATGGGTTGATATGTTCTAATCCAAACCCCCACTTCTTAACCAACATTTAAACTCACTTCTAACCGTTTCCTACAAGGATAGGCCAGTCGTATTGCTAGAATCACACATGATGCAAAAGGAAACAATACTACAATATGTAACAATATTCTCTTATACTGTGCAACAGAGAATCAATGCCATATGTAGTGCCACAGTCATGGACTTGCCAGTTAAGGAATAATGCAATGTGTATCACCATAAGCATGCCCCGTACCAGGAAGAAACAAAGCAATGTGTCACGCTACAATCCTGTACGGTGCAATAAAGAAATAATACACTGTGCCACGTTATACTCAGCTACTGTGCACTGAAGAAATAATGTAATGCATCATGTTACAATCAGGTAACATGCAAGGGAGAAGAAACGCAGTATGTAGCGCACCAAGCATAACGTTTGTCAGGCACAAATGTGGTGAGGCGTGATACGACAGTTCGATAGTTCATTAGCAGCAATTATGCTAAGTGTAATACAACAGTTTTACGTGCTCCAATACCAGTGCCCCAGCTATGATTCAAACGTTGACACAAAAAATGCTGCTTCCACCTCCGTCCCTAGTACTGCCCCATCCTGGGACAGCATAGGCTGGGATCCGAGCCGAAGCAATGGCTCGCACAGCTGACTGAAGCAAGAGGCCAAGAGACTGTCCCTCTGGTCCTGCACCACACCCCAGGTATTGATCCACGTTACCTGGGGGGGGCACAATCCCACTGTTCTTCCCGACGTCAGCGACTTGGGCCATGATCCAGACCTCCGTCACGGATTGCGGCGGACTCGGGCTGGCTGCTCAGTTCTTCTGCGGCTGCCGGCCCGGGCCGCTGCTGATTGACTCCTAGGGCTCAGATGACTTAGCCTTCACTCCGGCAGTCTCAGTCCATACTAAGACCTGCCCTCAGCACTGTGGAGACTTTACTTCAATTCGGTGCACACCCGAACAAGGCACTCCTCACCAGCACATCCAGGTTGCACTTCAACACGCACACCGCACGTACGAGACTCGTCTCTTCTTTGGTGCTAATAACGATGCAGCTCTCTTCACCAACACTCCACTTGCACCTCAACACGCACCGTGTGTGTTCAAGCCTCTTCTCTTCTCTCGTTGCATATAATGTCCAGGTGCTCTTCCCCAACACCGTAGCTGCACCACGACATGCACTCTTGCATGCAGTGGAGTGGTGTGGCTCACTGGTTAGAGGCGGCAGACCCGGAAGCAGGAGACGGCCCGGGACCCGGGTTCAATTCCTGATGCGGCAGGGTCGTGAACCAGGGTCAGTGGACTCGATAATTCTCGCCTCGATGCCTACTCTAACCAGGTATCACACTCGGCAACTCAAGACACACACATTCACATTCACATTCATGCATGTCTGAGTCTCACCTCTTCTCCCGGTGCACACCACATCCAGGCGCTCTTCCGTAACATACTGGATGCACCACAACACACACTCCAGCACGTCAGAGATTCACTTCATCTTTTGGTGCCTAAGAGGCCCCGGCCCTCTTCGCCAACACCTGGACTGCACCACAACACGCACCCAGCTCGTCCGAGACTCACTTCTTCCGTTGGTGCACACTATGTCCAGGCGCTCCTCACCAACTCTCTGGCTGCACCATGACATGTACACAGTGTTTCTGAGTCTTGCTTCTTTCTTGGTGCACACGAGGCCCAGGTACTCCTCACCAACAGCCGGGCTGCCCCATGACATGCACCCAGTGCATCCGAGCTTCCCTTGAAATTCCAGTTGCCCAAGGTCACAGGGCACAACTTGCGAAGGTCTCAGGCTAGACAGAGCACACACACCCACGGCGTATCTGAGAGTCTTCTCTGGATACGTTTACATTCCTGTGTTTCCAAAACAGGGAGCCAGCTCACCACGGGCCCTTGGAGTTACAAGACACAGCACAAAGCACAGTCTTCTTCAAGCAGGGGGAACCAGCACCTCCAGGAACATTACTAACATCCTCTTCCTTAGCTAGAACAGCAAACTGCAGACCAGCCTCAGATCACGAAGCAAGGTTTTGTCTATCCACAACAGTCTCTTCAGTTGCTCCTTCTTTAGCAGAGGTTCCTCTTGACCACATAATGGGTCCAAGCTTTGTCAGTCTCAATCCATATCTGTTTCATTCCCACGTTCCGGGGTTTCATCTCTCACAGGTATACCACTTACTGTCTTTGAAGTTTGTATGTGCGAGGGGTACCTGACCCCTCCCTAAATCAGTTTTGGGTATCTCACTCCCAGTGTCACCTCTCTCCTTTTGATACTGGGGGTCTGGCTCCTTCATCACTCAGCAGGAGATGGGTCAATTGGTTTATAGCACCAGCCCAAGCCATTACACCTACTAGGCTTCTCGTAACCCTACTCTCCAGATTTAGGGCAGCCTGGTGCCATCTCAATCCCTCCCTGAGTCAAGACCTCTCCCAGCTCCTCCCGCCTCTCAGTTAATGACAGACAATCCACATTTCAGAGACACACAGAAATGCTTAGAGCACAAACTCAGGCACTTTCTAAAAGAATGGCTAAGAAACACACAGTGACAAAACCACCTTCACAGAAAGATGCATCATGACACTGTGAGTTCATTCATACCAAACCTCACCTCTCTATTATAAACTGACAGGAAACTAGGCTAACAAACATAACAACCAGCCTCCCCCATTCTGTATTATGGGCAGAATAGCCTTTCAGCAGTGAAAAACGAAATGGAGATTTTTTCACTCTCAGAAAATAACACACACACAGTTTATGTTTTGCCTTTTACCTACACTGTACCCTGCCCAGGGGTTACATGGTCCCTACCACAGGGGTGCCCCATGTGTATGTAAAAGGGACATCAAGCCTGTCAAGTGGTTGCACTTGTCAGGACTACTTGCTAACTTACCATTCTGTGCGCAGGCCCTACACTGAAGGCCTGAGTTCCCTTCTCTATGCGCCCTTGCATTGCTAGCCCTTGCACACACAGTGCACATCACTAGGGACCTTTACTATTAAGGCAACAAACCAATTATGGCCAACCAATCACCATTACAATTTACATAGGAAACTCCTATACTTTGACCCTGATCAGAAGTGGAAAAGTTCCCACAGCATCTAAATTGGCATCTCTAGCTCAGGAAACGGTCTAGTGAGAAGCAAAAAAGCTTAGGGAACGTTAACCAAAAAGGCGAAGTCCTACAATTCCCATACATCTTAAACATGCATATGCACAGGAGTTGGCAGTAGCCCTAGCTCCAGCATTATATAAAAATCATACAGGGTGGGATGAGGAGTCAACCCATCATCTGATCCTGTTAAAAGTTTCACCAAATGCTCAGAGGCAATACCCTATAAACCAAGAAGCTAAAAAAACAGGTCAGGGAGATCTTACATCAACTTGAATACCAAGGGCTGATCGAAAATGTCACCTCACCAATGACCAATCCTTCGTTTCCCGCATCAAAACCAGATAATTCATTTTGTCTAGTTTTAGATAACAGACATTTAAAGACTTGCACGGACATTCGCTTTCCAAAAATGAATAACATTATACAGAAAAAATACAAAACAACACTTGATATCTCAAATGGATTTTTCTACCAAAATATAGCGCCTGAAAGCAGGTATTTGACCGCACTCTCTGTGATAGGGTCGCATGAAACAATTTTGTTGTCTCCCCCAAGGATGTAAGAACAGCCCAGGGGTATTCTCAGCAAGAGTTACTAAGTTATTCAAAAAGTTTGATATTTATCTGACGGATGATGACTTAAAGAGGCACTTGACCAGGGTGAGCACCATTATTATGGGATTTGCCTCTGAGGGCTACAAATGTAACATTAAAAAATCAAAAATAGCCCACTTTAGTGTTCTGCTTCTAGGATACTCGCTTTCAAGTGAAGGGAAAAGCTGGCAGTTAACATTTTAGAAAAGTGTGCACTGCTCCAACCGCCAAAATCATAAAAAAATATACTGAGATTCCAAAATTTGGCAGAACAAACATTTTGGATTATGCAGAAGGAGTAAAACCTTTCTACAATTTAATAAAACCTGCCTTTTCAGTTAGACATTGGGCACAGGAACGTTTCAACATTCTACGTTCATTACAAGAAGACATGATTGCTTCCAAACACTTACAAAAACTCGTGAGCCATGTAATAGTGGGTCAATTTGGGTACACCTACTTAACCTTTAATTAAGGCGAAACTGTACCAATTGCTTACGAATCACACCTGTACACAAATGCAGAAATGGGTTTCACTTCAACAGAAAAAATCCTGACAGCAGTTCAGACCACTGTAGCAAGAGAAAGAGCACTGGCTCAGGGGAAACGCATAACAGTCGTAACCCGAGTACCAGCTTTAAAAGCTGTTACAATAGGCTAGCCTACCAAATGCAAAAGCTTTACATCCGAGATGGATATAATGCGCTAATTATCCTACTGCAACGGAGGTTGAATACAGATTTGATCCAATTCTAAAAATGCAAGCATTCCTGCAATACAAACAAGAATATCCTCTACCAAATGAACTCTTGCCTCTCGATTAGTATGAATATATCATTTACACTGATGGATCTGCTCAACCGACCATAGGGAGTGAGCAACAGGACAGCGCAGCATGTGCTATTGTTAAAGGTTGCATGCAGGATGGAAAGTACCATTCAAGTTGCACTAAAACGCAATCTCTAGGAGACTGCACAGCTTAGTTGGCAGAACTAAAGGCACTGACACTGGCACTCATAAATACGGATCACAAATTCCCCACACTAATTGTATGTTTCCTTTTACTCTGTACAGTCGTACAATGAGTACTTACATCATTGGGAACTACCACAGGATCACGAGATACATACATTGAATCATCAGTGTGATAGCGTTCACTTTGAAGGGAATTCATTATCTGATGAAGCCGCAAAGAGGGCTGTAAATATGGCTTCCGTAGCTGCAATCACTCGCTCTAAAACGAGAATAGACAGTGATATTATGGTGGCTGTCATTGCTTTTCACAAAGGCAGCTCAGCAGTATCTAAAACATTTCCACTCAAGTACTCCTACAAGTTAGAAGCACAAAACATTCCATAGGCTCAGATTCCTGGAGTGGGGGATAGGGTAATACCAAATATGGATCGTAGGCAAGGTTTAATATGAGCATCACACAGTGGTCTGGGCTCTGCGCACATAGGCTTCATGGCAACTATTTCTATATTAAAACAGCGCTTTTGGTGGCCAGGTCTAACAAAACAAACTAAGGACTATGTCTTGAAATGTGACATCTGCCAGCAGATGAAGGGGCCCACCATAACACGCCTGAGACAGACATCACTATTAAAATCATACAAACCACTCCCATGTATGTATTTGGACCACTGCAGCTCCTTACAATCTGATGGGGCTAAGAAATATAGAATGTTTGCATGGGATGCATGCTCCAGATTCCTATTGGTTTTGCATCAGTGCTTGGCTGATGCTTGAACTGTTATAAAAGATTTGAGAGTCTTTATAGGGACATACGCAGCTGGCACTTTACATTCTGACCATGGCCTGGCGTTTAGCTCTCGGGCTTACAAATTGGCCATGGAAAGTATGGGTGTCGCATTGCGGTACTCCTCTCTGTTCAACCCTGAGAGAAATTTGGTTGTGGAGAGGAAAAACCTGAACTTAAAGCAATCTTTAACAGCTAGGGGATTAGGCAAGGACGGTAGCTGGGTCAATCACTTATATGGGGTACAGAGAGGCCTCAATATTCAGTCAAGAAATTCTCTAGGGGGTGTCACTCCATATGAGGTCCTATTTGAGACGAGAATGTTGTTACCTGATCTTGATTGTAAAGGTACAGTGGTGAATTGGAAACCATTTGACATCAATGATCGTTTGGCTATTTTACAGGATCTAAATGAATCCAGGACAAGACAAAGTAACATCTCCCAAAACAGACTGACACTGGGGAAGTCAAGGCAGTCACGGCAAAAACTGTCTGGATCCCAAAAGTCAGGGATCTGGTCAGAGAAAAAATAGTGGAAAAGAAAGAATTCAGGCCATTCTACAGAAAGCCTGTACCAGTCCTAGTAGTACAGGGAACAAGAACGGTGCTGCTCCCGCCTCTTGCCGGATAAAAGAAGAACATATTAGTCTCAGTTGACTTAAGCAAACCACACTATGTGGAAAATACTAAACAGTAGGCCTTGTGGACTCCACAGTAGCAGATGCCCTTCTCTCCCTACAATCACGTGTGAAGAGTCTCCTGTACGGAATGATGGAATATGCCGCAATGCTCTGGATCTTGTTCTGCTTGAACCCGAAGTTCAACTTCAAAATCCAACTCAAAGCAACACATATACTTTACACAAGAATAACAACTATTCAATAAACCCTAATTGAAACGCCCACATTGTTTATTTTGTGTATCTCTGAGATAAACTAAAATGAGCAGGAGTGACTGAGAGAAAAGTAATGCATTGTTTCCATGATATTGAGGGATCAGGGTTGTCATGTTCTAAGGTTGCCAGAAACTAATATCTCCCCAATAAGAGGAGACACTAGTGGCACTGTGAGCTAGCTTAAATGCTAATTTTCTCAGTGGGGCTGTTCGGAAACAGTTGGTCACCAAAACCACAGTTTATGTTATCCGAATGTGCAGGTCCTGCACAGGTATTATAGGAACTACACAACATTATCAGATCTGAAGTATTCTTTACTGTGCCAAGCACTATTAAAGGCAGAGGACCTCAATTTTCCTCAGAAGTAGAAGTCCGTGAAGAAACGGTTGTGAGCTAGAAACATTTGCAAATTTAAATGTGTGAAATATTAAACATGTCTTTTAATCTTTCAAAGAATGCTCCTTCTCTCACTTCGATAAATATACATCAAATTTACATGATACATATCAAAAAATTTACATGATACATATCAAAAAATATTTATATTGGAGCGAGGTCATAAAAAGCCGGTAATATTACAGTTTCTCCCTTTGGGCAATCCATAACAATTTCAGGCAGCCAATCGTTTTCAGCTAAAAGGATGACATAGCCAAAAGTCAGGTTCTCCCAAAAGAGACCTTTAATTTTTCTGGGTTTGTCCCCCACCATCCGGAGTGTTATTTCATGTAACATATGTGGGACACTTACCCTTGTATCAAGTATTTCCACAGTGATATGCTCATTCAACTACGCTGTCACCAGAAATTCCATCAGGTTCTGGCAAGATGTTGTTACTTCTGCTGCGCTGTCTAGCATTGTCAGAGCCCACTCCCCATTCAGAAGTTGAGTCCTCAGATTTCTGGGCATGTCTTACTTTAAGACCTGCTACTTTCTTCTTTTTAAATTGAGGTTTGATTTTGGCTTCTCTTCGTTTTTGGAAGTATAGTCTGAAGTGCATGGCATGTCTCTTGACTTTGTTCGCTCTTCTTGTCTGTGTTCTGACTGTCCTCCCCTCTCAGAGGTTTTTGATGTACCCTGAAAGGAACGAGAGGAATGTGTATCAGTATCCTGATACCTGTCAGGGTTTTTTTTATGTTATCATGATTCCTAGGGTTGTACCTCCTTTTGGAGGGCTCCTGTTGAGGATACCCACCCCTGGATTGTGCGATATTCTCTCAATACTTTTTCTTTGTTATTATCCCATTTCTTCCTGAACGAATCAGGTGCTTGCTTGGTGTTATGCTTTTCAGGACTTCCCATCAGTTGAAATTTTGTTGCGCTAGCTCCAAAACTATCTCTACCTAATTCAGCATAGGTGTATTTGATACCTTTAGGTAATTTACGTTCCTGTTGTAAACAAGGGAAATCCCTTGGTCTTTGCCGTATTTCCACTGCTGTTGCATCCCCTTTAATGTTAGCTAATATAATAGCTGATATTTGGGCAAATGTACCTAATTATTATATCCGTAAGTTCAGAGCAGTTTGCGCACATACTCATTCTGTATTTGTCTTAATGCATCTGGTATTACTGCTAATGAAGGGATACTATGAGTTCTGGTATATATGGCAGCAAAAACTGTACCCCAAGGGGTACAATCCTCTATCTGGGGAGCTATCCCCATTGGCAAGCAGATTGTTACCATTTTGTGTTTTTCTTGAGGGCTTGTGTGTGGAAATACGGCCTCTAGCTGTGTTATTTTTTGAGCTATCCAGAATGGCATTTGCTCATGGTTAGTGGGCATTTTACCCATAAGTACATGTAGTGTTTGTGGACTTGTTTTAGTTGTAGATCCCTGAATTTGTCCTGCTTGTGTAGCCCTTGGTGCTGAAGTGTGAGTGTTCTCATCACAGACTGTGTCAGGTTTCTGTGTAGTTTTATTCTTTCTTTATGAAGTGGACATAAGTCTGCTACTGGCATTGTGTCAATGACTGGATGTGGCGTGTAGCCAGCTAGGAATGGCCCATTTGCTCCATCTCTTCTGAGCAGACTGAGTCTCACTTTTACTTTTGTATATGGGAGGGCACGTTTAAACCAGTTTATGTGCTCCGGGTAGGTGAGTGGAACTTCAATGTCCTCATACGGACAGTATTCATTTGGTGTTTCATCTTCAAAGTAAGAATTAAATGGTTGTAATTGTGCGTTTGCTTTTGGGAATTTAACCCATGAATAAAATACCTCTGTTCCACATGATTCATATGCCTCAATCACAAATGTTACTGTCCCACCCCTAGCTGTGGATCCATAGTCTGCTAGTTTTAGAGTAAGGGCAGTTTTTAACATTTTCTGAAATGTTGATTTCCCATTCTTGTTCTTCCTCCCTAGCTGTAGCATGTTGTGCTGGCGCAGCGGCATCTTCGTCAGCCATTATTTTGAAGAAGGAAAAAGTTTCATGGAAACTGAGATAAGGTTGTATGCACAATAGGAACAATTTGACTTTCAAGCTTGATAAACCTACTCAGCTTTGGGGGATAGTTCCCATCCCACTCCGTATGTCTCTGGGGAAATGTGAGTAGGGGTCTCTGAGAAAAGCATGACTGAACTACTCAGATTTGACCATTAAATATTTACCATACCAAAGTTGGTAGCACCCTGTCGTGTAGTTCCTGTAAACCTATATAGGATCTGCACGTTTCAACAACGTACATTGTAGGATTGGTGTCCAGACAGATTCTAGACACCTCCACTGGGCATGTTAGCCTGTGTACCTGCTAGCTCACAGTGCCACTAGAAATCCCTTTTACCAAGGAGATAATAGTTCTTGGCAACTATTGAACATGGCAAATCTGTCCCATCAGGGATGGTAGAAACAGTGCATTACTTTTGGCTCAATCACTCGTGCTCATGTTGTCACAGAGAGATACACATAATAAACAGTGGGGATGTTTCTCAATAAGCATTTATTGAACCCCCGTCATTCTAGTGTAAATTAGGTGTGCTGAAACAACCATAAGACAGTAACAGATTTGAATGATTATAAGCATCAACAGAGTAAAAGGATGGAAGATTTCTACCATAGTGCTAAAACAATGAATACAGGCGGGTATTAAAATACATGACAATAAAATGCGTACTCCTACAATGTGATCCTAATTAGATGTACCTAATTGTACCTAGAATGCCTGTAGGTGTAAAGCCAAGAATCCCTCTAGGATAAAGTCAACCCCATTACCTGAAGTGAGAGACTGTGGGACCCCGCCTTGGTCTCGAGATGGAAATCCAGCGAGAGATGTCAGACCACTGGGAACTGGAGTGTCTGCATGCAGGAACCTCACTGTCTTGCATCAGTGTGTCAGCTTGGAAGTCCTTTTCTCCTCTGACTTCCTCATCAAGATATGGTGATTATATACTCAAAGTGATACCCTCTGGAGTTCTACCTTGCTGTGTCATGTCGGACTTATACATAGTTATTATGCAGGGAGATGAGTTTTCAAGAATCCTCATGCATAATGGATGAGACTAGTTTTGAGAGAAAACCCCATGTCCTGTAAGCAGTACCATATCTCAGTAAAAGGTCAGTCCCAAGAACAGTTATGTAGTGTAATGCTAGGGGAGAATGTAGGTGAAAGTGTGAGTTGCTACTTGAGCCTATATCAGGATACCTATATGAAACATAACAATAGGCAATTATCATGCCTTTCAAGGTCTCTCCATGAAAGCGTTAGTTTGGAGATGACAGGAGTGAAGAACTTGTAAGTTACTCCACACTCCTAACACATGGACTTCATGTATGTTGACATGAAGTTAGTATCTCTGTCGGACACTATCTCTTTGAAAAACCACATGGGTGAAAATCCCTATCAGGGCCCTGACCATCACAGGTATAGTCATTCACCTTAGAGGGTTGACCTCTACATAGCGAGTTGCATGGTCCACCAAGATCAGAACAAATATGCTACCTAAAGCTGTCTTGGGACCCAAGGGTCAAACATTGTCGATTTTACCATCCCAAAGGGAGTGCCAAACAGCGGATAATGGAGTCAGGGGAGCCTTGACCTTTTCCCTGACTTCCCACTGGCCAGGCAGGTGGAGCAAAACCTACAGAAAACATCTGAGGCTATCTCCTTAAGGACCAACAGAAGTGGACAGCGAGCCTGGTAAAGGTCTTGTCTTGCCCAAGATGTAGAGCCAGCGGCATGTCATGAGCCAAACCCAGTAGAAAGTCCTGTAGCAACCAGGGGACTACCAGCACACCTACTGCCCTGGACCCAAGAGCATTAGGCTTGCTTTATATGAGGTAATTCTCCTAATAGATCAGGTGTTCTCCAAAGGAGTGACCTGCTGCCTAGGCCTCATCTTTGCACCTCAAGCTCTCTAGGGTATGGCACTTTTTATGCATCTTATCGAATTCCCCCCTGGTGGGTCCACCCTGAACTTGCCAAACAGCATGCTCAGAGAGGTCAACAATGGCAGCAATGTCCTCCCCGGTTAGCTCAGAGGCCTCCTCCTGAGGTGCCCCATCAACCTCATTCAGGGGAACACCAAGGATTGGTTTCCCATGCCCCAGGTTCCTTGGTTTCTGAGCAGCTCTCTGGGCTACTGTTCCAGACTCCAGATGCCCTTGACTCCCTGCTCAGGCAGCCATGAATCATGTGGTCATAAAGAACAAGGTCGGGACACACTGAGTTTTACTGGAATCTCATAGAGCTACAAAACAACTGGGAGAATGCTCATCCAGCAATACTTCTAGCAATATGCACTGCTTTTTCAAGCCAGTGGCACGTTCCACACTGAAAACACAGTGTGAACAGCCCCACGCAGAGCGTAGGGCACAATCATTCTGTTTTGCTGGCTGCCATTTTCCTCAATCCAACCCAATCTGCTCTATTCCCAATACAAACCTTTTTGTACTTATTTTGTTTTTTGCCTGTGTTTATTTTTGCATTTGTTTTATGTTTTGGTGACTTTTTCTACTTTGTTTTTTGTTTTCCTTTCCAGGCCTGCCCTCTGCCTGTCCTTTGCCTGTCCTCTTCCTGATTCTCTACTTTCCCTTCTGACTCCAGTCCGGCTCCTCCTGATGGCAGAAGTAGGCAGCAGGGGGGTCACCATCCCTCCATGCAGGTGTAGCAGAAGGGCAGGGTTGCGGCCCTGACCAATCTTCAGTGAGGTGGGATGGCTGCACTCATTTTTTGGGTGCAGCACTACTTCCCCTGCATGCTGGCAGTAGACAGCAGACCCAGTAAGGACTATGCCTTTTTGGAGCATCAGGTGCTCTGGGGGCGAGTGTGGCGTTATGCACGCCAATGCACTGGGATCACTCGCACCCAGCATCAGATGACACACCACTGGGCAGACACCATCACCCAGGAACAAGCCCTGCCCAACTTGCTTGATATTGAGGTTGCGCAGCACAGTAAGTAAATAATATTTTTGTTTTCTAAAAATTCTGATTTTGTTTCGAAGCATGATGAATACAGGTAGGGTAAGTGTATGTGATGGATTTGGTATATAAATAACATAATAATGTTGATGTGTTGATTTACTATGAAATGTTTTAAATGTCTATATTAAATTATGTTCTTTGTTTGAGTGAGTGATATAAAAAAATATGGATAATATTAAATAGATATATATCTTTGCAGCAATAATTATGGCCAGTGGCCATTTGTGTCCTCTGGTGCAAATCAAAAAATGACATTTTATTTATGAGTGTGGTACTATGTGCATGCTAGAGGTTTATAAATCTTAGTGTGTGCAACTCACTTAAATGATTGCAATTTTAGCATCAGAGAGCGCTTGCATTTGTACCCACTGTTTTGGTCCAAGAGGATGTGGGCATAGTGTAATATTACTACACCATTTTTTTTTTAATAAACTGCTGCCTGCACCAGTGCCAAGATATATCAAAATTCTGTGCAGAGGAGAAAGACACCTTGGTTTGCTTAATCAAAGGGACAAGGCAGGAATGTGACATTTATTTATTAAAATGTCTTATTCTTGGTCTCCCTTTGCTGCCACACCGAGTGCTACCGAGCATTCCAATGCAGTTACCCTTGCACCATGAGGGTGAAAGGTGCCACGTCACATGGCACAGCACCTTGGATTATTTTGTGCAGGGAGGTACACCTCCCTGCACAAAACAATCCTTAGAGGCAAGTGTAACACTGATCACCAATGTTAGAAATGGGATTACTGGTTGACTGTGGTTTGAGCTCTGCTCAGGCAACAGCCACAATGCAAGTCAGGGTAAGGGACAAGATAACCCCAAATTAACCTGTTCTCACTCTCTGGTAGTTTGGTACAGAGCAGTCATGCTTAACTCAGAGGCAATGTGTAAAGTATTTGTGCAACACCAAACAAAAACATTCCAAACAAGGTTTAAAAAATAGAGTGATTTTTAATAAATAGAACAAGACCAAAGCAAAACGAGTCTAATTAGTAGATCTGGAGATATTAAATTTGAAAGTTTATAGTGAAAATTAGCGCCACAAAGTGCTATTGGGGATACCTGGTCGAGACAGATCGGGACAAAGTCACAGGTTCAGACAGACCACGATCGAGCGTATGCCCGCTACAGGGACCCAGTTAGGCCAACATAACTGAGTACCATATATCCGGTTTGTGGAGCATTGTATGGATACACGTTGGAAATGCGTAACTCAGCAGAAGCAATCTATCAGTTCAACAATGTGTCAAGGGTTCAGTGCGAGGTCCTGTTAAGTCAATTATTAGGATTCCATAGATGGCATTTGCAATGTACAATTCGATGTTTGGGAAGTGGTGCACAGCCTGTTCATTCTGATGAGCGGTGAAGCTGCAATGAGCAGTTTTGTCTCTCATCATCGAGGCTGCCATTGACGAGAGATGTACCGATCGTGTTGATGATTGTGCCATGCTGTGGGGGTTCCTAAGGCCATGCGTCAGTCCCAAGGTGTGGGTTGCAGAGGTGATGTGAGTCTTTTGAGATTGGTCCAGAATGCGCATCAGTGATATTGTGTCGCTTCTGCTCTGGGATGCACCAATCATCCAAGGAGATGTATCAGTTCTGCTTGGGGGTGCGTTGCTCAGCAGAGAAGTTGTGTTGGTTCCGCTGGCAAGCACTTAAAGCCCACTTTCAAGGGTTCAGAACTGGGGTGACCCACTTGGAAGTTTAGAGTCCAGGTGCAGGTGGTTGGAAGCCTGTTATCTCGCTGAGGCTTCAGATCAGGAGGCCAGCCAACTAGCCCATGGAGTCACCCTGGAATGCAGGATCTAGAGATGTAAGTCCAGGCCTTCTCACCCAGGCAAGAAGGCAGCAGGCATCAGATCAGCATAGCAAAGCAGGAGTCCAGTAGAGTGTAGTCCTTCAGCAGCACAGCAGTCCTTCTTCCTGCCAGAGTATCCACAGGTCTAGAAGCGTACTGCAGCGGTGGTGTTTGAGGTCCTTCTTTTATACACAGTTATGCCTTTGAAGTGGGTAGAAGCTTGTAGAGAATTCCGTTGATACACTGCCTTTACTGGCTCCAGACTTACTACAGGGGGTGTAATGGCCAGATTTTCTGCTTAGATGGGATCCGCCCCTAGGGGCCCCTCTAACCCAGCCAAAACGTAACCACATCCCTCCTCAGGACCATCTATCCAGGCACCTGGGTACCTACCTGAGGATGGGGAACTCGCAATATACAAGCTCATATTATCAGAAACACCACTAAATCTATAGGGATACTAAGAATACTTACTGATTACTAAGGACATCCATGCCCTACACCACACTCATACCTTATAGTCTCGCGACCACATGGGTCCAGACTAATCTACCCTGGGGCAGTTCTGATTATCTACCATTACACACCAGTATCCTACCTGGTGTTCTCATTACACACATGGGTCTGCAGTCCCAGTGCTCTCATTTATACCCGGTCTGCAATCCAGCAGACCTACACACCCCTCAATCTTGGGTGCTCTCACTTACACATGGCCTACAATCTGGCAGGCCTCCGCACCGTATCCCTCCGGTGCTCTCATTTATACACAAGCCACAATCCTGTGGGTATACACACTGACCGCAATCAGTGCTCTCACTAACACCACTTACCAATGACGACCACTTTCCTATGGACACCTATGGTTTTCTCTTGGGAAGTCTCTCTCACTATTCACTAAGGGCTTGCTACTACAATATTAGGAGTTAGCCAATTACTAATATGTGCCTTCTGCTCCTGGCATCAAAGGTCCCCTCGCTTCCTATTTGCTTGATCACTCCTTACCTGATCGGGATTTCACATCCGTTCATGCAAACAATGCTTTAGCGAAAAAGATTAGTTACCCAGATTGAACAAGAATACAAGGCACATGTCAGTTCACTAAGAGCAGGGCTCTCTGTGTTTATTTTAACAATGATAAAATGCACATACACAAATCTGTATTATAATGGACACATCCACATATAACTGACAAAGACTATAGATAGAACACACTGCTGCAAGGAAACGGATTAGCAATACAAAAGCCTAGGGAATAAAGACAAGATTAAGATGTAAGTGTGATTAGTTCAGACTACCTCACCTATTAGAAGGAAGATTTCTCTCTGACTCTGGTGGTATCAGGGCTCTCTCTGTCTCTCCCTCCGTCACCTCATCACCACGCATCTGGTTCAATTGCTCCAGCTGACAGCCTTCTTTGATGCTCTCTGCACTGCTCTCTCTCCTCATCTTCAGCAATCATCTGCCTTCTTTCTCCATTCCAGAACTGCACTCTATTCTGCAGCTCCAGCAGACATCCTGTTCTCTCTGCAAGAACCACTCTGCTCTGACTCCAAGCTGAACTGACCTCCAAGCTGAGCTGCACACAAGCTGGACTGAACACAAGCTGGAATGAACACTCCTCCTCTCCTGTAGTTCGCTAATATGGATTCCTCTCCCCTAGTGGAAATTTCCAACAGAGGGCTGCCTCCTACCGAATTCCTGTGCCAGCTCCCAGGCTTCCACGCAACCGCAGTGGCCAGCTGCTTGTTACGTCTGGGCCCAAGAGAAAAACACATTTCTCGGATAAGAAGCAGTCCTAACCGGTCTTCCTCTAGCACACAAACAGCCTTAACTATAAACTTTACCTTTACCCTGAAAGCCTCTCAGCTTCATCAAGATGGAGTCCCTCTAGTTCTAGGCCTGTAGGCCTGAAAAGGATGAAATACCCCTTAGCTCTGTCAGAATACCTACATAAACCATACCAATGTGTAATATAAAGTCAGGACCACAGGATCCAACCTCTACTATAAGCAAGTATGTCAAAGCCAATAGGCAATAGACAGATTAGAGTCAAGAATAAGGGATCTATCATCATATTAAGCAGCTATCATCTTCTAGGTCTGGAAAAAGGGCTTAAAAGGGCCAACACAAGCTAAGAATACCTATCCTAGATGTGAGCAAGATTAAAGTCTATATCACTGCTAAATAGAGCCAAAAACCCTGCCATTACAGGGGGCATGCAGCCCTATGTGTGGGCACAGGGCTCAGACTACTCAGGTGTAAGTGAGGCTGGGTCCAGCTCCTCCCTCCCATCCTATCATTGATGGCCCATTCCGTCACATATAAGCTCCTGATATGTATGTCTATTTGGCACAGCACCTTGGATTATTTTGTGCAGGGAGGTACACCTCCCTGCACAAAACAATCCTTAGAGGCAAGTGTAACACTGATCACCAATGTTAGAAATGGGATTACTGGTTGACTGTGGTTTGAGCTCTGCTCAGGCAACAGCCACAATGCAAGTCAGGGTAAGGGACAAGATAACCCCAAATTAACCTGTTCTCACTCTCTGGTAGTTTGGTACAGAGCAGTCATGCTTAACTCAGAGGCAATGTGTAAAGTATTTGTGCAACACCAAACAAAAACATTCCAAACAAGGTTTAAAAAATAGAGTGATTTTTAATAAATAGAACAAGACCAAAGCAAAACGAGTCTAATTAGTAGATCTGGAGATATTAAATTTGAAAGTTTATAGTGAAAATTAGCGCCACAAAGTGCTATTGGGGATACCTGGTCGAGACAGATCGGGACAAAGTCACAGGTTCAGACAGACCACGATCGAGCGTATGCCCGCTACAGGGACCCAGTTAGGCCAACATAACTGAGTACCATATATCCGGTTTGTGGAGCATTGTATGGATACACGTTGGAAATGCGTAACTCAGCAGAAGCAATCTATCAGTTCAACAATGTGTCAAGGGTTCAGTGCGAGGTCCTGTTAAGTCAATTATTAGGATTCCATAGATGGCATTTGCAATGTACAATTCGATGTTTGGGAAGTGGTGCACAGCCTGTTCATTCTGATGAGCGGTGAAGCTGCAATGAGCAGTTTTGTCTCTCATCATCGAGGCTGCCATTGACGAGAGATGTACCGATCGTGTTGATGATTGTGCCATGCTGTGGGGGTTCCTAAGGCCATGCGTCAGTCCCAAGGTGTGGGTTGCAGAGGTGATGTGAGTCTTTTGAGATTGGTCCAGAATGCGCATCAGTGATATTGTGTCGCTTCTGCTCTGGGATGCACCAATCATCCAAGGAGATGTATCAGTTCTGCTTGGGGGTGCGTTGCTCAGCAGAGAAGTTGTGTTGGTTCCGCTGGCAAGCACTTAAAGCCCACTTTCAAGGGTTCAGAACTGGGGTGACCCACTTGGAAGTTTAGAGTCCAGGTGCAGGTGGTTGGAAGCCTGTTATCTCGCTGAGGCTTCAGATCAGGAGGCCAGCCAACTAGCCCATGGAGTCACCCTGGAATGCAGGATCTAGAGATGTAAGTCCAGGCCTTCTCACCCAGGCAAGAAGGCAGCAGGCATCAGATCAGCATAGCAAAGCAGGAGTCCAGTAGAGTGTAGTCCTTCAGCAGCACAGCAGTCCTTCTTCCTGCCAGAGTATCCACAGGTCTAGAAGCGTACTGCAGCGGTGGTGTTTGAGGTCCTTCTTTTATACACAGTTATGCCTTTGAAGTGGGTAGAAGCTTGTAGAGAATTCCGTTGATACACTGCCTTTACTGGCTCCAGACTTACTACAGGGGGTGTAATGGCCAGATTTTCTGCTTAGATGGGATCCGCCCCTAGGGGCCCCTCTAACCCAGCCAAAACGTAACCACATCCCTCCTCAGGACCATCTATCCAGGCACCTGGGTACCTACCTGAGGATGGGGAACTCGCAATATACAAGCTCATATTATCAGAAACACCACTAAATCTATAGGGATACTAAGAATACTTACTGATTACTAAGGACATCCATGCCCTACACCACACTCATACCTTATAGTCTCGCGACCACATGGGTCCAGACTAATCTACCCTGGGGCAGTTCTGATTATCTACCATTACACACCAGTATCCTACCTGGTGTTCTCATTACACACATGGGTCTGCAGTCCCAGTGCTCTCATTTATACCCGGTCTGCAATCCAGCAGACCTACACACCCCTCAATCTTGGGTGCTCTCACTTACACATGGCCTACAATCTGGCAGGCCTCCGCACCGTATCCCTCCGGTGCTCTCATTTATACACAAGCCACAATCCTGTGGGTATACACACTGACCGCAATCAGTGCTCTCACTAACACCACTTACCAATGACGACCACTTTCCTATGGACACCTATGGTTTTCTCTTGGGAAGTCTCTCTCACTATTCACTAAGGGCTTGCTACTACAATATTAGGAGTTAGCCAATTACTAATATGTGCCTTCTGCTCCTGGCATCAAAGGTCCCCTCGCTTCCTATTTGCTTGATCACTCCTTACCTGATCGGGATTTCACATCCGTTCATGCAAACAATGCTTTAGCGAAAAAGATTAGTTACCCAGATTGAACAAGAATACAAGGCACATGTCAGTTCACTAAGAGCAGGGCTCTCTGTGTTTATTTTAACAATGATAAAATGCACATACACAAATCTGTATTATAATGGACACATCCACATATAACTGACAAAGACTATAGATAGAACACACTGCTGCAAGGAAACGGATTAGCAATACAAAAGCCTAGGGAATAAAGACAAGATTAAGATGTAAGTGTGATTAGTTCAGACTACCTCACCTATTAGAAGGAAGATTTCTCTCTGACTCTGGTGGTATCAGGGCTCTCTCTGTCTCTCCCTCCGTCACCTCATCACCACGCATCTGGTTCAATTGCTCCAGCTGACAGCCTTCTTTGATGCTCTCTGCACTGCTCTCTCTCCTCATCTTCAGCAATCATCTGCCTTCTTTCTCCATTCCAGAACTGCACTCTATTCTGCAGCTCCAGCAGACATCCTGTTCTCTCTGCAAGAACCACTCTGCTCTGACTCCAAGCTGAACTGACCTCCAAGCTGAGCTGCACACAAGCTGGACTGAACACAAGCTGGAATGAACACTCCTCCTCTCCTGTAGTTCGCTAATATGGATTCCTCTCCCCTAGTGGAAATTTCCAACAGAGGGCTGCCTCCTACCGAATTCCTGTGCCAGCTCCCAGGCTTCCACGCAACCGCAGTGGCCAGCTGCTTGTTACGTCTGGGCCCAAGAGAAAAACACATTTCTCGGATAAGAAGCAGTCCTAACCGGTCTTCCTCTAGCACACAAACAGCCTTAACTATAAACTTTACCTTTACCCTGAAAGCCTCTCAGCTTCATCAAGATGGAGTCCCTCTAGTTCTAGGCCTGTAGGCCTGAAAAGGATGAAATACCCCTTAGCTCTGTCAGAATACCTACATAAACCATACCAATGTGTAATATAAAGTCAGGACCACAGGATCCAACCTCTACTATAAGCAAGTATGTCAAAGCCAATAGGCAATAGACAGATTAGAGTCAAGAATAAGGGATCTATCATCATATTAAGCAGCTATCATCTTCTAGGTCTGGAAAAAGGGCTTAAAAGGGCCAACACAAGCTAAGAATACCTATCCTAGATGTGAGCAAGATTAAAGTCTATATCACTGCTAAATAGAGCCAAAAACCCTGCCATTACAGGGGGCATGCAGCCCTATGTGTGGGCACAGGGCTCAGACTACTCAGGTGTAAGTGAGGCTGGGTCCAGCTCCTCCCTCCCATCCTATCATTGATGGCCCATTCCGTCACATATAAGCTCCTGATATGTATGTCTATTTGGGAGAATACACAATGCGGAAATACCAACTACACCCACTCATATGACCAAAGACAGGCTGCAGGCACCAAATAGCCAGGGCAAGATAATATTTCACAAAAAAGGGGGACCAGGAGAGCTTGTAGGTCCAACGTACTTGCATCTATGGGGTCAAGCCTTACAACAAAGGTATGCAGTTCCTTACAGAAGACAAAGGAGAGAATGTGTAAGGTTGGCTAATGTTTAGGGGTGTCCGCTCCCTTAGGAAAAGGAGCCCCCACACACCCAGATGGGTGCCATGCTCCATCATAGGAAAAGTTGACCGTCTGAGCTACCATAGATCATTGCGTCCTATGATAGCTACCACATTTGTAACCAGACAAGTAAAGTCACCTATTAAACTTTATCTGGAGGACTAATTAGTCTATTTCAATATGCACTTTTGCATCACATTCACTCTAACACACCAATCTACACAAGAGGCCCCACACCCACAATTCACATACAGCATTTGGACAAAAGATCTCAAATAAAGATCCCACTTGTGGTGCCCGTCGGGAATTGCAGCACTGGCCTGAGGAGGATAATGACCTATGATGAATCTTGACACACATTTTGGGTGTGCTAGGGCTCCTGTTCTTAAGAGAGAGGGCACCCGTGCATTCTCTTATACGTTAACCGACCTCATATATTCTCTCCTTTTTTGGTAATGCAAGAAAATTACAGCTTTTTGAAAGTGCCATTCTCAGAATTGTATTTTAAAATCTGACTTCACCATTAGGTAGGATTTTAAATTTGGATTCAAGGGACAATAACCTTAAACTAGTGATATCTTCCTATTTGGAAACTACACTTACAAAATGTAATAAGATAGCCTCAATGTTATTCTATCAGAGATAGAGGCCTTGCAGTAGTAAAACCCGAATTTAGGATATTTTCACTACCAGGACATGTAAAAGTACATCGACTGCTTTCTAAATACATTGCACCTCACCCTCTGGGCTGTCCTGTTCCTACCCTAGGGTTGACTTATATGTATTAAAAGGGAAGGCTTGGGCCTCACAAAAGGTTTATTTTGCCAGGTCGAAAGGGCAGTTTAAATTGCACACACAGGATCGTCAATGGCAGGTCAGAGACAGGCTTTTTGTGCTACTTAAATAGGTGGCACAATCAGTGCTGCAGGCGGGCTAGTAGCATGCAATTCACAGACCCTAGGCACATGTAGTGCACCTTAATTGGGACTTATAAGTAAATTAAACAAGCCAATTGGGGACACGCCAGTATTGTCATGTTTAGAGGAGTGAAGATGTGCACTTTCGCACCGGTCAGCAGTGGTAAAGTGCTCGTCTTGATATTAGCAAAAATGAGGCCAGAAAAATGCATGGGAAGACCACCCTTAGACTGACAGGTTTAACATCTGCCCTATGGGACGTTAAGGGCCTCCATTAACCTCAGTTATATGTATTAAAAAAGGAGTTTCAGGTCTTGCAAAAGGTTTATTTGGCCAGGTCGAATTGGCAGTTTAAATCTGCACACAGGCTACAATGGGAGGCTTGAAAGGCTACTTAAATGGGTGGGATGACAAGTAGCATTTAATTTACAGGCCCTGAGTACATGTTACTTGCTAGGAATGCATAAGTACATTTAATGTGGTTCTCAGATATAGGCCAACTTTACCATGTTTTAAGGATTGAGCACCTGCACTTTAGCACTGGTAACAAATGGTAAAGCCAACAAACATACATTTCAACAAAGAGGAGGGATAGGCAACAATGTTTGTGGGAAGACTACTCTAAGACTGACAGGTGTAATACCCCGCAATCTCTGAATCTCCCATGTATTAAACCTGGAGTGCAGATGAGTCACTATCAAATAAACTCCATTGGCTATGTTACATGGCACCTATTTTGGAGAGATGCCTAGTTTTGTTTGAGAGAAAATACAGATTGCAGGAGCAAACACTGTTACTGTGAGAAGTCTCTATCTGGTGCAGTGTCACCATGAATATTCACCATCCTTACTCTCTCTGTTTTGATGTGGCTTCGGTGGCCTTGCGTCTCAAAGCATTTTATTCAGTATTTCATGGGGTTATGACTATATATTTTCTCCTTTTACAGACAGCACTATACAGTTCAGTTCAGTTCATAAACTTTATTCGGATAGACATTGTATCCATAAAAGTACAAAACAGTAAAAACAGTATAAATGACGGGAGATGAGTGACATTACATATTAATAACGATATACGATTGCAAAGCACAATATTACAAACTCAGGGTTGTAAATAAGTGACAAATCTAGATTTGACCATTCATGTTTTAAAAACTAATGGATTAAGCATTGTCTTACGTGCCCTGGTAGCAATTCTCAAAAATGTACTTAAACCAAAAACCAGCTCTTCATTGATCAGGGCAAGCATGCTTGAGTAGGCAGAATCCAAGCTAATAGACCAACTCCTATTAAAAAAAGGGTAAAGAAGCCCTTTACTGTATTTAATATAATATTTACAAAAATGCAGGAAATGAAGAGTGCATTGGCCACTCACCCCGTCACATGGACAGGGTACTAAATCAAGTTTCGAATGGTAGCCAAGAGGAAAACACAATGCGAATTTCACTGTCCATGCACTCAAACGGGATAAATGACTCCTTTCTCAGTGACTCACAGGTAAAACAAGGTAGTTTGGTAGTGGGTGGTAGGGCCGCTCCAATGGCATGTAACTAAAAACAAAAGATTTCTCTGATTCCAGCGCAGTTCTTTCGGTGCTATTCAATAAGTAGAGAGCACTTCTGAGGTCTTTTTTGTGCAGAGTTTCAGCTTTGCCAGAATTTAAAAAGATACAGTCTTTGTTAATGCTGCTTAGACTCTAATATACCCCAGATAGCCAGGGGATATCAACCCATTATCGCACTACAGACAATCCATAATAATATCTCTGGTAGGAATAGCTGCCTCATACTTCCAGATCAATAGTCAGAAAAGGGCTGGTCGGCACGTATAAAATCAGTTATATAATTTACATTTAGTTCTTTGTGGCAAACATATTGTCGGCTATAGATTTGGATGCCCAACAGCTTCCTACAGAATCTTTTTTCTTCCAGCTGAATGCAGGCACTGTTCACAGTGCCCCATATCTCAGCTCCGTAGGTTGCCACTGGAACACATTGTAATTTAAAACATTTTAAGATTACTAAAATGGCACCTGTCTTCTTTGGACGAGGGAAACGTAAAATTGAATTGATGGTCTTTGAGAAATTGCTCCTGGAATGGGTTAGATGCTCAGTCCAGGAGCCGTTCGCAGCAAAGACCACCCCAAGATAGGGAAATTTACGGATGCTCATCAATTTCTGGCTACCAACAACAATAGAATTGAGCTGGCGTCTCCGAGGGCCACAGGATATTAAACATGATTTGCTTTAATCAACTCTTAGGTCCAGACTATCCATATACTTAACAAAAGACTGTACTAAGGTGCGCAAAGAGTTAGGGGTGCGGCATATAAGAACAGCATCAGCATATAATAACACAGGGAGTGGTTTCCCATTAATCATAGGTACATCTTGAGACATGGATACTAATGATTTATTCAATCAATTGATATAAATAATGAAAATAAGCGGGGCCAGGATGCAACCCTGCCTGACCACCCTTCCAATTCTAACAGCCCAGGCTTTAAGTAGTTTTTCTATGGATTATTCCATGCAACAGATTTTCTGTGTTCCAAATTAAAAAACAAACAAATGACAAACACAGGTGGATGTTCTTTTTTTGTTCTTTGCCTGTAGGGTCTGAGACAAAATGCTTTCTTTAGTCATAGGGAACTGACATGCATCTCTGAAAAAAAAACAAATAAAAGAAACAATGAAAGCTATTACGAATGCGTGCACATTGGCAACAGGCCCTTAGGAGGTGCACTGACATATGCTTTGGGCCTGGGTCCATCTGCTCCCAAGAAAAACCAATATGCATATTTTTTAATATAGAAATACATGAGAACCTCTTGAGGTGTGATTTGTGTTCTTTCCCAAAATGTATTTCAAACATAAATATTGATGAAAAGTATTATTTACTCACAATGTTTACACAAAGCACGGAAATCACTGGTAACTGTAAATTCACTGTCACCTAGTATTCACAAAATTATATCACATATTCATCATTACTTTCTGGCTCGTAAACCAAAAAACATAGTCACTCATGATTTATCCAAAATACAGTATTTCGATTGTAGTGCTTGATTCGGTCATGAACATGACACCGTCAAACAAAACACAATTACCACATTGAAAACTGAACTCGCACAGAGATGAGTTAAAGTAAACATCGGGGCAGGAATTTGGAAAATAGGCCTGCAAGGATTGGATGACTTGGGTGAGAATAGCTCACCATAAATAAGGTCAAATTGTGTACTTTCCTTTGAAGACTCTGTTAGAAACTGAAGTGATGATGTTTTGCTCTTTGTGTCAACAGCAGGCAGAGCTTTCTTACAATAATAGAAAGGACAACTGAGTAATTCTTTGCATTGTTTCTCAACTGAATTGTACTTAACAACAGTTACTTAGGAATTATAGAGATTTTGTGGCAAAGACTAGAAGCAACAACAACTTACCCAGAAAGATAATACTGTTCCACAAAATGGTATCTTCTCCTACTACGCAGGCCATCCTTTTCTTTTCCCAATATCATATCCACAATCTACAGTTACTGCGTCTTGAAGGGCCCTTGGTTTCTGTGATATACAGTAACGTCCTGCGCCAAAAAGAGCATGTGGTCTGGCTGTGGTTGTTGGGTACTGCCCACCACAGAAAATAATTAAAACTCTTGTCAAGGTAAATCCTCAGAATCCTGATGTTAACTAAATTACCCTTGTAGCTATGGTACAGAGCAGACAGGCTAAACTAACTTAGAGCAATGTGTAGAGTATTTATGCAGTACCAAAACAATAATAAGGTGAACACGCCAAGCTATAAAAATCCCAAACTGAATTAGAAAAATAGAGTACATTTTAATAAACAAAATGACAACAAATGATAAAAATTCAATAATGGGGACTAGAGATATGCCATATAAAAAATGTAAGTAGAAGAGTGCAAAAAAAATCCAATGATCGTTTATGGTCATGGTAGACCTGGACCCAGTCATGATAACAAGTTGACTGGGATGGAAATGTTCAAAATACCAGCCAAATTCATTGCGATTGAAGATTTTCCTTTTTGATGCATGGCCTAATTTTGATCTCGGGGCAGGTTACTTCATAAAAACAGTGTTGGATATTCCATCCGCTGGGATGTATATTCCATTATGTCCCATGGGATATCCATCACGTTATGATGGAGCAACCCATCCGCCGAGACCTAAATCTGGCCTTACTATTTTAAGTCCTAGAGATCGGGGGCCTCATTTATGAAAAGTGACGCATCGCTGCGTGAAAACAGCGATGCGTCACTTTTCACTGCGCACTCCTTGCGACATTCCTGATCCGTCATATTTAATGTATGACGCATCATGTCGCAAGGAGTTTCAGATACGTCAGTATTTCTGACGTATCTGTAAGCGCAAAAGTGACGCATTGCTGGAGTGTGTCACAAAAGTGATGCAACTCCAGCAATGCGTCCTTTCACATGGGGAAAGCCCCATGTGAAAGGGCTTGCGTCAGTCTTACGCCTGCTGTGAGTCAGGCGCAAGATTTTGACGCAACAGCGTCCTAAAAGTGACGCAGTGAAATCTCATAGATTTCACTGCGTCACTATTACGAGGCTTTTTGCGGGGGGAACGCCCCCTCTGCATACATTATACCTGACGCAGGTATAATGTGGGGCAGGGGTTTAAAAAGTGACGCATCTACCTAGATGCGTCACTTTTTAAATATGGCGCAACAGGGAGCATTTTTTACACCGCTGGTGCGTCACAAAAAGTGACGCACCGGCGGCGCAAAACTGACGCAATACCTTCATAAATAAGGCCCCAGGGTTTTAAGAGCAACTCCTCTCGGTTATTTCTAAAGCTCCCAGGGGCTGTGTGTGATTTAATAGAAAATCAATGTAATAGAATACTATTAATGAGAAACCATGTCATTTAAACAGTTTAATTTAAATTTCCAGGATGAATGGCATTTACTATGTAGTAGAATGTCTTTTGTCTTCGAAATTGGCTTCTAAATACTTATTTTTTAAACTGAATGTTTGCAAGTCTAACTTTTAGAAACACTTTTTATTTCACTACTTCATGTCGGGAGATGTTATTTCAGATTGATATTTTTTACGTTTTGGTGATTTTATTTTGCTGAACACTTATCACCGATAAACATCATCCATCTCTGCCCCCTAAAATGCTTCCCCATGTATAAACTACACTTTTCTCTGAACCCTAAACTCAAACAATCCCTGAACCCTAAAATCCCTTTCTCACCCTAAACTCCACCAAACGTTTAAACCCCTCACCATAACGTAACTTCTCCCATCTCTGACCCCTAAACTTCACCAATCAGTTAATCATTAAAGTAATTTCTACATATAAACTCTATTCATCTCTTAACGTGATACCCCCTCTCTACCCATAAAGGTCACACATTCCTGAACCCTAAAATCATGTTTCCACAATTAAACCCCACACACCCCTGATTGTGTAAAATCCCACACAACACCCAAGCTCCACTTATTCTTGAATCCTAAATAAACCATCACCACCCCTACAAACCACCCATTCATGGTACCTACAACCCCTCACCACCCCTAAACTACACTAATCCATTTGCCCTACAAGCCCCCACACCACTCATAACTCCACTGATACCTGATCCCTAAACACCCTCACCACCCCTAAACTCCACCCATCCGTCAACCCTAAGAATAACAAAAAACCCTAATTTACCCTAAACATCACCCATCTCTGAACCCCAAAAAACCCTCTAGCCCACAAGTGTGTCGTTTTGGATGTTTCCTTAATATTATCTTTTCTTTAAAATACTCCCAATAATTTTCAATGTATTTATATTTCCATAACCCTTTCCATGCTGCCGCCGGCCAGTGCTGCGAACATCCAACGGTCGACGCAGCCCCGCCCACTCATTAAAATGCCCTCACCACGGCAGACTTGCAGTGGCGGTTAAGGCTTCAAAATTGACTCCAATGTAGTTTCCAAGTTTTCGTTTTCCCATTTATTTTTCCCATTTATTCAAATACATCAGCGCCCTAAACCCCAGAGGCCACACTTATGGGTATGGACTTACTCAATCAGAGGTAATCAACAAGGTCCAATCCAGGTCTTGTTGCTACATGTCACTTGACACTGTTCTGCCTCTATGGCTACACCAGAGGTCAGGTAAGTGACCCTTGGAGCACGCTACTTTGTTCTAAGTACAAGGAGGAGCAGGTCCATTCCTTCAGGGCTCATCTCAGGTCACAGACAGTAGGTCCATAAAGTGATATGTCATGGTGCCCTGGGGTGCCACATTTATGCCTGGGATCAGCTAGTGTGTGAGGGTGACTGCAGGACACTCCTTAAGCAGCATGGTAAAAATTCCTGGGGGCAGCCCAGTCCAATTTTTCGGAAGTTTTTGTGTGCCATACAGCAAAAAGGCGCTAAATGCCATGTGTCGGCATATTTTCAAGATGGTGGAAGTGTTCATTCACACTACGCTTTGGCTCTGAGGGTTGTGGGTGTATAGGGATGTGCACTATGGTAATTACTAGTGTCCTCATATGTCTAAAAGTGAAATACAGGAGCTGTACCCACAACAAACCCAGGATGGCTCTCTGGTAGGACAGAAGCAGGGTCCTTCAGCACCCAGACAGAGGGAGTATAAAAATTGTTCTGGCATCCTTTTATCTACCTTTCAAATAAGCCAAAGTGTCACATGTAACCTAACAGACCTGAAAGACAGGATTTTACACTGTGGTGTCAACAAAATGCCCACAACGCCCACCCTGCATATTCTACTGAGCTCAGAAGAGTAATCTCTGGCATTCAGGTTAACCCATCATGTGGTCCTAGGAGGAATTTAACACCTCTGTAACATCTCTTCACAGACTGAGTACAGGCTAGGTATGGCTGGAGAGTTAATAGAAATTAGCCTTCCGCAGCCGAAGTCAGGGGAAACAAAGCCTTCAAATACTAACATTTCCATATATTTAATAAACAGCTAGAAAATCCTTAAATATAAATATAAACATAAGTCTTTGGATGGAGTTTGTAGCTGGGAAAGGTGAAAGGTAACAGACTAAATGATATGAACAATCTATACTTCAACTTTTTCTATGTTACTCCTATAGCCCGCCTGTGAAAATGTCAATATGGGCCTATCAACTATGATAACTTACATTTTTTAATGTCACACTCTTAAAATGTATGCACCCTACTTTGTGGCCAGCAAGGTGTACTTATTGGTGACTTATTTAATATTTAAAATCAGGTTTTCTTACCTATGAAAAGAGTGATTTTGACAGGCTTGAGTAGCATTGTTAAAACTATTGCTGTCAGGCTACACAGGATAGGCTTGTAGGCATGTTAGCATTACCACTGTACTGAATGGCACAATATGTGCTGTAGTCTACTATCAACAGGTAACTTCAAGGGTATGGGTTCACCTTCTATAACATACACTAGTAAATACAGGCAGGTTATCTTGGTTGGATTCACTGACTGCTAGCTTACCATGCATCCACATACATCAACTACCCACACCCAAAAAAAGTTTGAAAATCTTTCAATGATCATGTTGTTTTGGGTCTTTCTTGTCCTGGATGGTAGAACCACCCTCCCAATTGGGGTGCCATTTTTTAGTGGGAGAAGTTTGGGCATGCTTGGTGGGAGGACGTTTGCTGTTCTCAACAAATTCTGGAACTTCCAACGACAACAGTTAGATGAAATTCTGCGTTTTGAAGTAGAGCTAAATGTTTGCATCAAATAACTACTCTATTTTTTTATACATGTAGTCCCTATCTTAAATCAATTACAACCAGCACGAACAGCTCTGGTTTTAATTGATTTGAGCTGTGGATTACATGAATCAAAAATAGAGAAGTTCTTTGATGTTAGATAACATGCTTATGGATGTAAAAGATTTTATGGGTCAGAATGCGTAGATTTAGGGAACCTCTATACTGACCTATTTAATTTAACAAAAGACCTGTTAAGTTCTAATATGCCGCATCACCCAAACTGTGATTATCAACCTTGGTAACCTTCAAAACATTTTATTATACAAGTCAAATCTTTCTTTAGAAATTATAAAACTTTTTATTATACATTTGATTGTTTTTATATATTGTTTAAAATACGTACATTTCAATAAAAATTATTACAAAGAAACATATATTTTGTGTCAATTTGTATTGCTAGATTTTCATAAATCATTTCCTTCGAATATCACACAATAATATATAAAATTACACATCCTTAGGCAAAAAAATAGAACAATACCTAATCATTCATTACCAAAATTTACACTCATTCAAACCACATGCTTACAATTGCACACTACACATACAGTACAAAAGGAAAAAAAGATTCGACCTTGTGGAGGGTTCCAAGTTAGTTATCGGAGGACAGGTTTAGTGTTTGCCAAAACACCAAGCTCGATGGAATGGGCTGTCAGTGGCCACTTCTCAAAGACAGTTATGATCTACGCGCGTTTCAGTGGTGAAACCACCTTCCTCAGGACCAAGATGTATTAAATACTTAGAGAGAGATGTGGAATGTCTGAAAAATAAACAATTTTTGTAACTATGGGGTGGTAACTGCAAGAATAGTTAATTATTACAAGTACTTTGTCTCTATACTCATATCGGTGCATTATTGAAGAGTGATATACCCCAAAATTCCAAAAAGGTGAGTAGCATGCCACAGATTGGAAGAAGTGCCAATTTGTGCAGGTTTAGAAGAGAAAGTAGACATTTTTACGTGCTACCTAATGACACCTCCGTGTTGGGAAGATCAGAGGAAGAGGTGACAGTGAGTTCCACAATTAGATATTCTTAAAAACTGAGACAGGGGTTATTCCTCATGTATCAACAATCAGTGCGTAAACCTTGGAAATACCTGTGATTCTATGTAATTGTAATCTGATCTGACTATGCAATGCCTGCAGGTCGCCAGTCTATTCCAGGAATTCTATGGGTAAGAATATTATATATTATTCTATGTGGGACCTAACTAACGTTAGAAGTCAAGTCTCTCATATTACTTAATTAGTTTACCCTGCATGGAGCCGATGGCTCTTCTCTTTAGAGGTCCACGTAATTCTATGACTCTAAGCACTTCAAATCTGGTCCAGTGTTTTTAGCACAAAACAGCCCAGTCATTCCTTCTTCTGAAGGCTGTGTAAGACCTTTGAAGAGCGATACTGTTTAAAAAGGCAAAAAGATCATCTGTGAGTTTATCCAGGATTGAATGTGAGCATTCTGTTGAATTAGAGAAGCCTATTATAACTACAACGTACGCTGTACACAGCGGGCCTGTTAGAACTGGCTATTTCTGGTTGGCTAAGGCTGACACCAAAGCTAGGCAGAAACCACGATTCTAGTCAGGGCAAGGGAGTCACACGGCAAGATAACCCCTGCTCACCCCCTTGGTAGCATGGCACGAGCAGACAGGCTTATCCCGGAGGCAATGTGAAAGCATTTGCGCACGCACACAACAGCAACAACATCCTAGGCACACCACAAAGGAACTCCACACAAGGTTATATAAAAATAACTTTTGCATTGTCAAAACACATCAGGTAGTCATCACACAATATACATTGTGCCAACTGGCACGGGCAATATTCACAAGGGATTATTTACAGGACAGGGCCACATGGGCCACTGTCAGAATCAATACTTTTAGAACTAGAAATACTGTTAGAAATAACACTTTTGAACATATAACAATCAGAAGTTTCACACAAGATGCATAGAACATTCAGAGGTGTAGGAAAGACACATGATGTATAAACATACATTCAGTGGTGTAAGAAACAAGACACATGACGCATTACAACACATTCAGAGGTACCGGAGAAAAGACACATGATGCATAAACCAACACATTCAGAGGTGTAAGAACAAAGAAGACACATGATGCATAAGAACATTCAGAGGTGTAAGAACAAGAAAGACAGATGATGCATAAAACACATTCAGAGGTGTCACAGGCATAATGGCATAGCACATTAAGCATAACTCACATTTGGGCCTAATCAGTAAAAACTACAGTAGGCAATCTCTCACTAGTCAAAACACATTAGACTCTCTCCCTAAGCATAACTCACATTTAGGGGCGTAACTCACATAGGGAAATAAACTCTCACTAGCATAAACCTACATAGCTAAAATAACCTCATAATCACATAGCGCAATCATCACCTTAGACAATTACTATCATAAACATAGCAAAAGCACATTGCGCAAAAATCGCCTTAGGGCCTTGCGCCCTACCACCATACCAGTCCCCTGGGCCTACTGGCCATCTCAAGGAGACTCAACAGCCCTGTGTCCAGAATGTCAGGGCGCGCTGCCAATGCAGCACCAGTCAGGTGTGCGCCACCGGTGCAAACCTAAACGTTGCAGCTGCCCACTAGTTGCTGGGCAGCTCGGAACACCAACAGCTGTGGAAGGCCTGGCACCAATGTGCCATCTCTGTCCCACACAGGGACTCTCTCTCCCATGGCGCCTAAACGGTGCAGCTGCCCACTAATTGCTGGGCAGCTGGAGACAAAACTGCGACAGGGCTCTCACTAGCCCTCAGGACAGAACTGCGCCAACTGTTGGAGCCACACAGGCTCTGAAACCACTCGTGTCCCCCAAGAGCCTCACTGGGCTCTAAACATCATGTGGGAGATGAGCCCCTCTGGACTCTAAAACAACAATGTGCCCCCAAAAGCCTCCATGGCTCTAAACACAAAATGGCCCGCCGTTGGAGCCTTTCAGGAGTCAAAACAAACAATGCCCCTGAGCCTCTCTGGCTCTGCAAACAACTGTGGGGCCCGGGAGCCTATGCCTGGGCTCGAACTACTAATGCGGGGAGCCTCGCAGGGCTCAACAAATATGCCCCAGGAGCCTCAGGGCTCGAAACAGAATGCAGCCTTGTCGGAGCCTCTCAGGCACTATACACCGTTGGAGTGGCCCGCTGCCATCCGGGACCGCTCTAACCTTCCCTTTGAGCCTCCAGCCCTCCCGCACTCACAGGCTTCTTCTTGACTCATCCGGTGGCGGTCCTGGGCGGCGGGGCTCAGAGAGGCAGCGACTTCCCTCAGCGCAGGGCTTCCCTGGACTCCTGTAGCCCCAGTTCATATTCACCCGGGCCCCCCTCCTGGGACCCGGGGCTTTGGGCCATCACCGCGGGTCTCTTCCCTTGACATGGGAGCCCCCGCGAAAGCTCGCGCCACTTCCTGCTTCCGGCTCCTCCCCCGATGACGCGGCAGGAGGTTTGGCCGGCTGGGCCAATTCCATAGCGGCCTCCAGGTGATGCTGGCGGATTCCTCGAGCCCCAGCGGCGCTTCGGGCAAATGCCGGGTGGGCACCGGCTTCTTAAAAAATAAACAATAAATCGAGGTGGGCACTCGATCTGATCAGCAATCTGGGGCAAAGTAAAGCGCTCTCAGCGCTATAAGTAAAAAATAAAGCGCTCTTAAGCGCTGGGGAGAAATAAAGCGCTCCAAAGCGCTAGGTGCCAAAATAAAGCAACAAAGTCCTTCAGGAGTCCAGGACCTCAGCAGTCCAGGACATAAGGTGGAGCACAGCAGCTCCCAGAAAAGGAAAAGTCCATCAGGTGTCCGGGGGCTGGGCAGGGCCCAGGGAGGCAAGCCTTCCCCTGGGCCCAAGCAGCAGCACGCCCCTGGCAGGATTCAAGTCAGAAACAAGAACATTTTGTCAGGGGACACAGCCCCTTTTTATACAGACAGAGAAATCCTTTGTTTAGCAGGGTGCAGGCAGTGTGAGAACCAGCTACAACTGGTTATAGGGAACTCCTTTCACAGGCAAGGCTAGGGACATCAGACGCACCACAGGGGTTGGAGCCAGCTTTGTGTGGGGAAAGCCCAGTCCTATTCAGGCCCAGGTGCACCCCTCCCCTCACATCAGCATGCTAATCACTCCATTCACCACTGGGGCTGACCCTCCCAGACTCTTGGAGCCAGGCTCACCAGCCAATCACACGTCAGACACAAATTACACAAATATGCCAACTTCTAGAAGTGGCACTTCTACACTAGACACAATCATGCCGCGTATATCATTGCACAGCATACAATCTCACGAGTTCGCACATTCCAAACTCGACCCTGCACTCCCCACACATCAGGAACTACCATGGGCATACATATTCCCCATTCATTCCTATGGGAGGGCAGGTCACTCACCACACATACACAGAGAGCTCACGCACTTTACACTGTACCACAGTGAAAAAGTACGCAGAGGCCTAAAATCACCAACACCAGGTCACACAAACAGGCTAGGAAAAAGCAAAAAGTCTCGGGGTGAACCTGCCAAAAGGGCCGGGTTCAACACAACGCCCTTCCAGCCAAAACGCAGGGTAGACCAATCACTCCACTGATGGGCTTCCCTGCTTTGGGCGACAAAACACGGACACGGGCCCGCACGGCAGGGACACCTTCTGGTTTTTCGCCACTCTGAACCCACATGGTTACCTCCAAACCAGAACTCTCTGACCCAACTAAGATACCCCACTGGCACTCTCTAGCTGTCCACGGCCAGGACCAGGTCCTAGGCCATCCAAATATCACAGGTCCTGACCAATCCACAGAGTGGGGGGCAGTAACCCCTGGCACACAATAGCCATTCTCCACTCTCTCTCTCAGTGTAGCTACATCTACCACTGATCCTACAACCTAGGGACTACACCCTCAGGCTGACCAGAGGGCACTGGCAAGAATGCCTCACCCTACCTCTACTTCTGGGTTTCTGCACCCTCACAGGGAAGCACTCACCAGAACACAATTCTCCTACCAGATCAGGACCTTACTCCATCACTGGTCTACCACCTGGAAACGATTTCACTTCTGAGATACAAAGCACCCACACAGTTCCTCTTCAGGCAGGTGGGGGGACAGAGCACACAGCAAAGTCCCCTTTCAAGCAGGTGGGGGGACACAGCACACACGCACGCCATTCAAAGTCCCCTTTCCTCTACCTTAGTGGAAACAACAAACTGCAGGTGAGCCCCAGATCACACAGCAAGGGCAGCCCCCTCAGTCTCTTCAGCTGATCCACTTTGGTAGAGATTCCTCCTTGACCTGGATGTTTACTAATCTCCCAACCTAGGATCTAAACCCTCAGGTTGCACTGGATCAGAAGTACACCATCCCTCTGCACCCCCTTCCAGAGTTCTGCACCCTCCACTAAGGAGCGGTACTCCTCAACACCAGGACCTCCGGAGTTCTGGTCACAGACACTCCCTGTCCTCTAGACACAGGAGGATCCTCCTCAAATGACCTGTAAGTACAGCCTAGGCCCCTGACCTGGCGCTCCCTTAGGGAACCCTCCAGGCCCTGAGATAGGGTTTTGGGCCAACATTGGACACACCGTCCCACACTCACTCCGCCTCCACTGAGACAGGACGTGAGCCCCTAAGCCCCTACCATCCTACTGGGACCTAGCTGGGCTACACATGAACCTCTTCCCCTACACAGGATCATCAGATACACAAGCCACTACTTTTAGATTCACTCCCTAATGCCTCTGCAAGACATCTAGCACACTGCCAGATGTCCACCTTCTCGTCCAGTGCCTCTGCAGGACCTCCCGCACACCACCAGAGGTACACCTCCCGTGCAAGCTCCTTTTATCACTAAACAAAACTCACACCAACTCCTCCAGTTCAACAACACCACTCATCCACACACTCCCCCTCCAGACTGGTGAGACAGTTCCTCACTGCTCCTGACTCTCAACCAGTACCCCTCTTACTGAGCACCAGGCACCATACTCTGGGAACTGGGAATGGGACTTCACGCACTGGACACATTTAAGCTGCCACCACTGGATCCTACCATACTGGGGAATCCAGACACACACACTACACTCAGGGGATAACCACCCTCTCGAGCTAGCCATTTCTCCTCCACACTCCCTCTTTTCCATCTACCCACACAGGGACAGGAACAGGGATTGGGTACTGGACCCAGCAAGGGATTCCTTATCTATGGGAACCTCCCCCTCTACTGGCGTCCCGGACTGTCATTTTCTCTCATCTGCCACTAAACATAAAAGCGCAGGAACACCATTTGAAAATGACACTCTTGAGAAAAAATAAAATCCCAAACAATAATCCCAAACATGTGACTATCTAAAACATGCAGAGTTTTGTAATGTAGCCAGCTGTCGCTGCGGTACTGTGCAAACACAAGTCCTAATCCTCAACTCTGTCCAACAATGTCAGAACTGGATATTTCTGGTTGGCTAAGGCTGATGCCAAAGCTAGGCAGAAACCACCATTCTAGTCAGGGCAAGGGATTCACACGCCAAGATAACCCCTGCTCACCCCCATTGGTAGCTTGGCACGAGCAGACAGGCTTATCCCGGAGGCAATGTGTAAAGCATTTGCGCACGCACACAACAGCAACAACATCCTAGGCACACCACAAAAGGAACTCCACACAAGGTTATATAAAAATAACTTTTGTATTGTCAAAACACATCAGGTAGTCATCACACAATATACATTGTGCCAACTGGCACGGGCAATATTCACAAGGGATTATTTACAGGACAGGGCCACTTGGGCCACTGTCAGAATCAACACTTTTCGAACTAGAAATACTGTTAGAAATAACACTTTTGAACATATAACAATCAGAATTTTCACACATGATGCATAGAACATTCAGAGGCGTAGGAAAGACACATGATGTATAAACATTCATTCAGCGGTGTAAGAAACAAGACACATGACGCATTAAAATACATTCAGAGGTACCGGAGAAAAGACACATGATGCATAAACCAACACATTCAGAGGTGTAAGAACAAAGAAGACACATGATGCATAAGAACATTCAGAGGTGTAAGAACAAGGAAGACATATGATGCATAAAACACATTCAGAGGTGTCACAGGCATAATGGCATAGCACATTAAGCATAACTCACATTTGGGCCTAACCAGTAAAAACTACAGTAGGCAATCTCTCACTAGTCAAAACACATTAGACTCTCCCCCTAAGCATAACTCACATTTAGGGGTGTAACTCACATAGTGAAATAAACTCTCACTAGCATAAACCTACATAGGTAAAATAACCTCATAATCACATAGCGCAAACATCACCTTAGACAATTACTATCATAAACATAGCAAAATCACATTGCGCAAAAATCACCTTAGGGCCTTGCGCCCTATCCACATGCCAGTCCCCTGGGCCAACTGCCCATCTCAAGGAGATTCAACAGCCCTGTGTCCAGAATGTCAGGGCGCCCTGCCAATGCAGCGCCAGTCAGGGGTGCGCCACCGGCGCAAACCTAAACGTTGCAGCTGCCTACTAATTGCTGGGCAGCTCGGAACACCAACAGGGCCTAAACGTTGCAGCTGGCACTAAGTGCTGTGCAGCTGTGGAAGGCCGGGCACCAATGTGCCATCTCTGTCCCACAAATGGACTCTCTCTCCCTTGGCGCCTAAACGGTGCAGCTGTCCACTAATTGCTGGGCAGCTGGAGACAAAACTGCGACAGGGCTCTCACTAGCCCTCAGGACAGAACTGCGGCAACTGTTGGAGCCACACAGGCTCTGAAACCACTAGTGTCAGCCAAGAGCCTCACTGGGCTCTAAACATCATGTGGGCGGTCAGCCCCTCTGGATTCTAAAACAACAATGTGCCCCCAAAAGCCTCCGTGGCTCTAAACACAAAATGGCCCGCCGTTGGAGCCTTGCGGGGCTCAAAACAAACAATGCCCCTGAGCCTCTCTGGCTCTGCAAACAACTGTGGGGCCCGGGAGCCTATGCCTGGGCTCAAACTACTAATGCGAGAAGCCTCGCAGGGCTCACCAAATATGCCCCAGTAGCCTCGGGGCTCGAAACAGAATGCAGCCTTGTCGGAGCCTCTCAGGCTGTATACACCGTTGGAGCAGCCTGCTGCCATCCGGGGCCACCCTAACCTTCCCTCTGAGCCTCCTGCCCTCCCGCACTCACCGGCTGCTTCTTGACTCCTCTGGAGGCGGTCCTGGGCGGCGGGGCTCAAAGAGGCAGCGCCTTCCCTCAGCGCGGGGCTTCCCTGGACTCCGGGACTCCCATTTCAGATTCTCCCGGGCCCCCCCCCTGGGATCCGGGACTTTGGGCCATCACCGCGGGGCTCTCCCCTCGACAAGGGAGCCCCTGCGAAAGTTCGCGCCACTTGCTGCTTCCAGCTTCTCCCCCGATGACGCGGCGGGAGGTTTGGCCGGCTGGGCCAATCCCAGCGCGGGTTCCGGGTGATGCTGGCGGCTTCCTTGAGCCTCAGCGGCGCTTCGGGCAAATGCTGGGTGGGCACCGGCTTGTTAAAAAATAAACAATAAATCTAGGTGGGCACTCGATCTGATCAGCAATCCGTGGCAAAGTAAAGCGCTCTCAGCGCTATAAGTAAAAAATAAAGCGCTCTCAAGCGCTGGGGGAGAAATAAAGCGCTCCAAAGCGCTAGATGCCAAAATAAAGCAACAAAGTCCTTCAGGAGTCCAGGACTTCAGCAGTCCAGGACATAAGGTGGAGCACAGCAGCTCCCAGAAAAGGAAAAGCCCATTAGGTGTCCAGGGGCTGGGCAGGGCCCAGGGAGGCAAGCCTTCCCCTGGGCCCAAGCAGCAGCACGCCCCTGGCAGGATTCAAGTCAGAAACAAGAACATTTTGTAAGGGGACTCAGCCCCTTTTTATACAGAGAAATCCTTTGTCTAGCAGGGTGCAGGCAGTGTGAGAACCAGCTACAACTGGTTATAGGGAACTCCTTTCACAGGCCAGGCTAGGGACATCAGACGCACCACTGGGGGTGGAGCCAGCTTTGTGTGGGGAAAGCCCAGTCCTATTCAGGGCCAGGTGCACCCCTCCCCTCACATCAGCATGCTAATCACTCCATTCACCACCGGGGCAGACCCTCCCAGACTCTTGGAGCCAGGCTCACCAGCCAATCACACGCCAGACACAAATTACACAAATATGCCAACTTCTAGAAGTGGCACTTCTACACTAGACACAATCATGCCGCGTATATCATTGCGCAGCATTCAATCTCACGAGTTTGCACATTCCAAACTCGCCCCTGCACTCCCCACACATCAGGAACTACCATGGGCATACATAATCCCCATTCATTCCTATGGGAGAGCAGGTCACTCACCACACATACACAGAGAGCTCACGCACTTTACACTGTACCACAGTGAAAAAGTGCACAGAGGCCTAAAATCACCAACCCCAGGTCACAGAAAGAGGCTAGGAAAAAGCAAAAAGTCTTGGGGTGAACCTGCCAAAAGGGCCGGGTCCAACACGGCCTATATAGATATCCTTAGCTGCGTCCGACCTCTCAAGATAGATTGTTCCAATGCCACCCACTTTCAGATTATATACCAAACAAACTGAGGTGTCCCTTATGTTTTAATCACTGATATGTTATTTTAGTAAAAATGGCCTCTATAGTAGAAATTACGTAAATAACGCCTCCCGACATGCTGTTAAAATGGTTACGCCTGTAGTTAGAAGTCAAATTGCGATGTGGTTGAACTGCCTATAGAGATAGCTTTAAGTACCGCCGCCTTCTTATGGTAGGTTCTTTTAAAGCTACTCACTTTTAAACTATGTGGCCTAGCCAACTACGATGTACCTAATGTGTATTCACTAGTATTATATTTGGTGTGAACAGGCGCTGAAGTAGAAGTTACATATGGCCGCCATCTTGTAGTGGGTTAGTTTTGCTAACGACAGAGACAGCCTGAATAGCTTTATCGATATGGTCCACTATCGTGCAGTGCCATATGCCATGGTTCAGTAACTGCAAGATATAATACGAGTATAGTTTAGACTAGGCTTTAAATATAGTCAGCTTAGGTGTTATGTAAGATTATCCTTTGTATATATTTTCTAATAAAAAACAACAAACGATATAAGAAATGAACCACAAATATTGATTAAAAATAGAAATGATTTTAACTCCCTACAAGCTTATGTTGGTTGACTTATAACTTATCATTCAGATGGGTTACTGACTAAGTAGGTATTGATAGCGCAGAATCATTGGCATCTAGTAACTCCAATGAGAAATTAAGCAATTGCATTTTGTTGTGGGGAAGAAAACGTGGTGGCATCTACGCAAATAACACAAACCTTAACTCACTTGTTTTCCAAAATGCCTTGGGTACTGTTTTATTGGGTGAAGGGTGAGACTACTGGGTCTTGGATTATTGACATTTCCAACAAAACCAGGAACTTTTTATGACAGAAATTTGAGCATATTCTGTTTGTTTAGAAGAATTTGAAGTCAATAGACTATTCTTTTTCATTTGAAAGGGCTGCATTTGCCCAAGCAACACCATCCTAGGCTCTAGTGAATCTTTAAGTTTTATAAAGGCCTGGGCTTTCCTTGGGTGCCAATTGATTCCAGCTCCAAATATGGCAGTTATCAATGCATCCAAAAAACGCCTTTGGCAAATAAAGTTTTAAGACCTTCTGTGGTTGCGATTTTGAACTGTTGCTGTCCTGGTCTACATGCTTAACCACACATGTAGTGGTCATTTTGTATGAGAAATATGTGAATGTTGGGTGGTAGGACCGTTACCTATCTACACAAATTTCAGTGCTTTCATCACAGAAATGTATGATTCTTGGGGTTGGAAAATGTAGTTGCATCCACACAACTTCAGTGGATGTCTGGTCTTCAGAAATTAGTGGAGTAGGTTTCTGCGTGAGAGCGAGCAGACCCCTGCCCAAATTCTGAACAGACTACTTTCCATGGAAACACATTTGGCAAAGGAAATTTAAACAACGTTCCGTTGTTGCATGCTTTTATCTTTCCTGTTTGGGACATTAGTCCCAGTGCACACATGGGGTTAATTTTTTATGGCACCGTATTTTGGGAGAGAAGTGGTGAAATGCTGGGTGAAGAAATATTTACAATTTTTTTCAAAAATTACAAAGCACTCTGCTATAGATGTAGGCAGAAATACATGTTTGAATCAAATTCTGAAGTTTCCAAGGCATTTTGCATAAGAAAAAGTGGTGTAACCCAATACATTTACATCAGATTGTGCTTTCTTTGTTCTTTAGTTTTCAGACATTTCTGGGTGTATGGCTTCCTGTAGTGCCATCTGATTCTGGGCCCAGATATGGATGCTAATCACATCCCCCAAAAATATCTGGCAAAGGATATTTGAAGAACTTTTCATTGTTGTGTTGTTGTGTTTTTGTGTATTTCTTGTTTTGGGCTGTTTTTATATTGAGATGTTATCTTCAAGTTCTAGCTACAAGGTGTGAATTTGAAGGGCATTTTTTGAAGAAAATGTAATGGCATCCAGGCAAGTCAAACCAGCCTGGACTTACCCCAGTCTCTAGTGGATGGTAAGTATTGCCATTCATACACAGATGACTATCATCAATTAATGGACGTGGAGTTAGCCAATTAATTTGATCGATAGAAAAGGGTTTAGCTGTGACACATCAAAATGTGGATGTATTTTCCAAGAGAAAGGTGCCTCTATGTTAAAGGCAGTAGGCAGAGGTTGTACGCACCCCAAACATTTGTCATGGACTACCTTGCAATGGGCAGATGTTGGCAAGCTCTTGTATAAAGTAATATGTCTTGATGTACCGCTGGTTACCCAGGAAAGGTATTGGACAGGTTCATATGTAAGATAATATATCTTGATGTACTGTTGGCTACCAAAAGGAATGAAGCACCAGAAAGAGTGATGACTCAACTCCTCCATGTCCAGAAATGGTCATGACACACTTGAAGATGCATTATTTCCCATAGTTAAATGTTTGGTTTGATTTGGATGATGAAAAATGGGGGCTTGTGTGAAAGCTATTGTAATGTTTGGAAATGCTGTTTCTATCTCTAGTAGAGACCTCCTGACAGGTTCTAATTCTGAAAAGTAACAAGTCTGGGCCAAACCCTCCATAAACTGGTGACAAATATTCACTAATTCCAGACAGAATCATTTTTACATTGCAGATGATGTAGGAAGGCCAGTTTACACAGACAGACACATTCTTAGCACCCACTGAAAGCCCTTTAGGAGATACTGGGAAACAAAGATAGTCAATACTAAGTTTATTGTGTAGATTGCTTAAAACCATGACAATATAAAACATTTAAAAGGCACATTATATTGAGAAAGTAACAGAGAACGGTGGATCCTTGCAATGGCTGGTACTTAGTGCCCAAAAATAATATTCAAGGTATGCAGGCAGTTTTAATAGAATTTAGGGTGTTGGCTATTTACAATCTGTATGAGTAAGCTAGTTTGGATTTTTGTAAAGAAAGTGAAAAAAGTTTGAAATTAACCACAAAAATTGAATAAATACACAGCAAATGTTAAAACTGAATTATAAAGAGGTCAACAATTGCAATGCCTAGTGTCCATGGTGCAAGGACTTAGAGTTATCAATCCACAAACATCTCTGTGCTTTGTTGTGTGTTTTTAAGAAGGTCCTGCACAGCTTTGAAACATTTACCATTCTTGCCAAGTCGAGAAGAACCATGGTACTAAAAAATCGAGTTCATTGCGCTGTTGCATGTTCTTATGCTGTGAGTTTAAAAAAGGTGCTATAATAGAGTTCACCTGAGATAGAGCAACGTCGGACAGCTGCAGAGTAGGTATAGAAGGGTTTCTTATTTGTAGCAACAAAGTCTTGACAATCTTAGAAAGCAGTGGCCGGATGGAGTTGAAGTCTTTAATATGTAAAACCAGCACCCTTACGGCCAACATTTGGGACAGGCAAGCTTTCCTGTTTGTGCAATTGAGATAAGATTGAGCCTGGAGGCCAACTTGGCTGTCATTGTTGTATGATTGTGTCAGTGCATTTAGTGGTGGTCTGGACTTGATATTTTCCAAACCCACAGACTTTGATAGGAGTTTAATCTGTTTTTTCAATATACTTTTCACTGCAGTGTGCGTGAGTGATGGGGTATTTAGGACAGTCAAGTCGATGTGAAGGATGACTGCTGCCTTTGTTAGATAAGTGGACCATGGGTTGTTTTTATATTTGAATATGTTTTCCAGGATACATTTCAAGGTGCCTGGTGTCGCCGTGGTGTATCTGTAAAGGAATTTAGAGAGTACCCCATACTAGACCATGCAATGTCCTCCAGGCCAAATTCAAGTCTCACCAGAGGTCCCCCGATGTAATAAGGCAATCTGAACACTCTTTTATAGACTTATTGGTGTAGTTTTTCGATGATTTTAATAAGTTAGCCTGGAAGGCCTCGCTTCCATAACTACTAATTGCAGATGGTAATACAGTCCCGAGCACTTTTCTGGGGCTGAGGTGGGGATTTCAAGGGCTGTGTGTAATTGGCAGAGTCTAGTTGTTATTAGTGCTGCCTCATCCTTTAGATGGAGCATATGTGTTGTGGATACACCGTTTGCAGAGAACCGTGTCCCCAAATAGGTATAGGATTTGGCTCCTGAGATTTTTAATGGACCCAGAGACCAGTTGCTGCTTAATTGTTTTAGCATCCCTCCGAAGGATAACACCTATGTTTTCAAAGTGTTTACTGTTATCTTGTTTGCTAAGTTGTACAGATGCAGAGAATGTAATTCTCTCTGGAGTCCTATTTTTGAGTTGTCAAGCAGAACTATGTCATCTGCGTACTGCAGTATTGTGATCTTTGTTTTGCCTATTTTTGGAAGGTTTAAATTAGCGTTGTTGAGTGTCCAAGACATGTCCGCCATGTATAAGTTAAACAGCATTCGAGCAAAGACACACATTTGCTTTAGCCCTTGGGCGGTGGTGATTGGTTAACGCAGTGTCTTACAGCTTGACTCTCACCCAAGTTGCTGAATATAATGATATAATGGCATTGAGCAGACCACTTGGGATTCCCCACATTTGGAGTTTTCTCCATAAAATACCTCTGTCCACCAGGTCAAATGCTGATGAATAGTCCACAAAGCATACGTAAAGAACTGAGGATTTCCGACTGATTGCCCGATGTGCAAGATAAGATAGGGTAATTATGTGTGGAGGAGGTGGGTCAAAAGCCTATTTGGCAGAAAGGAATTATTTTGTTTGTTGTTGCCCAAGTCTCCAGCTCATTTAAAAGTGCTGCTGCAAAGATCTTGGCCTCCATATCTAATAAGGCTATCCGACTGTAGGTATTAGGGTTCTGTCTATCGCCCTTTTTAAATAGTGGGTACAATATTGAACCTCTCCAGCTCTCAGGAACTTGATGGAGCTTGGCGCAGATGGTAAACAATGGGGAAAGTATTGTGGGCCACAGTGCTGAATTTTCTTTGAATAGTTGGTCCGGGAGACCATTTGGGCCGGGTGCACCTGAAGCTCTTCTTTTACATAGTGCATTTTGAATGCTGTTGATCGTATGAATGGAGACACAGTCTTTTGTATCATCAGTGGAGTCTAAATGTTCGAGCAGGAGAACTCTTGGATGTCCGACTACATATAGCTTTTTTACATGCAAGGACCACATGGCTTCATTGATGTCATTACTCCTTGTAACTTCCTGGCATGTGTTGTTTTTGATATGCCTTCATAAGTCGGCCTGATTGTGCTTGCTCATGATCGAGTAAACATATTGCCCATCCTTTTCCCTCTGCTTGTTTTTTTTTCAGCCATATCAGTTGCTTATGTTGTTTTCTTGTGCCTTGAAGTTCCAAAACAGCTCGACATTGGATTGTTTGTTCTGGGTTTTCTTACGTGCCCTCATCAACTTTCTGATGAGCCATGGGCTAATCAGTATGAATTGATTTTTGTTAAATTATTTTAACTGATGTCGCCCATGGCCTGTGCAGGAATTCATTGTTTTGTGGATGCCCCTAATTAGAGATGCCCAGTGGTATTCGCCATTTTGGACCTGCAAAGGCTGTCCAGTGTAAGCTTTCCATGATGCCAATTTACTAGGGTTCACGTGGCCCCATTTTATTCTCTGAATTAGAAGTACTGATTTGTCATTGCATGAAGTACCCAGAACCTTATCGCCTTTGCATTTAGGTAGGTAGAGATTAAAGGTTGTACAAATAGGTTGTCACTATCATTTGAGGGATACACTTTGAAACGCACAAGATGGCTCATGAGTTGTTCAGAGGCAAAACCGTATTCAATATTGCTGATCCCCTCAAAAGTTTTTAAGGGCTGGGTTGATGGTTCTAGGTTGTTGACCGTAGTCTGTGCGGATTCTAGGCCATGTTTACTTAGGGTTTTGTTTATTTGATTACTTACAGGATTTAAAGGTTGGCTGATGTTGTTAAATTTTCCTAAGTGTCTCAGATTGAAGTCACCACAGATTATTATTTCATGATTAACGTGTTCGCAAAGGACTTGATCCATATTATCGCTCAGCTGCCTCAGTCTTGTTGTTCGTAATGCTGTTAAAATAGATGTTGATCAGGAGGATCTTAATTCGAGATGCAGATGTCTTGGGGTTCTCCAGTATGAGAGCTTGGGACATCTCATCTTGGGATGGAATTATATCTGTGTCATATCTGAGAGGGGGAGAGATCTGTACCCGCAAAGTATGCTCTGAACTAGTTAGATTTGAGTGAGGTCTTTTTATTGTAGCAAACAAAAACAAAAGTCAAAAAGGGTTTGGGTTAAAGGAGCGAGTCCTCTTCACTGGTCCCAGGAATGTCGGGAGGTATGGGGCTTCCAAATTCTCAGTCTGGAGACATCCTGGAAGTAGTAGGGGAAACAAAGGAAAAAAGCAAACCATGAGTCAGTGGACGGCGTTCAACATCTCAGATAATGGGAAGGGAAACGTGAGGGATCGCCGATGCATAAACGTAATGTGGAGACCAGAGAAAAAGCGTTGTGAGGTGACCATGCACAAACTACCCGTTCCCTCCCTGTGACTTTGTGAATCCCTGTATATGGTATCGTACCAGCTCCAGCCATCATCCTCCTGGAGCGAGGCGGTACGTAGCCGGACAACTCTCCATGGTCAGGAATGTCTGTAGCAGCGGCCTTCATGTCGTATTCAGGGGCTTCTTCTCCTCCTTCTTTACTTCCCTTGGCTCCTCGGCGTGCACGCAAGGACGACTGGTTTCTTCCTTTTTCTCCCGGCAGCCGTCATCTAATAGGTGTCCTGGAGCTAGTGTCACGCAATCAGGTTCCTCCTCTCTGCAAGTCCATGGGAAATTAAAGGGCCCACCTTGCTCCTGTACCTGTAGTAGCAGGACATCTGTTTCAGTGAGAGCCTCTGAGCCTCGTACCCCGGGCGCCCCCGACAATGTGTTATTTTTTTCATGTTTCAGATTGAGGTATATTAACAGGACTCAAGAGGACCTCCCAAAGCAAGGCTTTTTTCTTTGCTACTTGCTGAACCCCTTGGAAGCCGACGGTTAATGGGATTAATGACCATGTTTCTTGGAAGCAGAGAATGTCGGATGCCATTAGCAGTGAGTTTGCTGTGTTTGAGCTTAAAAGTCTTGATAGCCCAGCTGAGTTCCATGATAAAAGGGTGATGAGTTGATGTGGCTCTACTTTGTGCATCTCGCTGCTAGGAATGAGCTGTGGCTTCACTGGACCAGATAAAGGGCACCAGCTTCCAGTCAGGTTGATGTTCTCTCCCAATTTGACTTGTTGCTATTTTCCTGGTCGGGTACCTTATTAATGAGTAGGTGCAAGCAATATATATGTTATCTATCTGTGGGGTGAGCATTTGGGTTGGGTGGATCAAGTCACTTTTTTAGTGGAGCTGGGTATTTAGGTGCTTGGATTTTTTTTTATTAATAAACCCCATTCCTCAAATAGAGCCTTACATTCTAATATGTCTTCTGCCAATGAATTTGTTTTTAATGTTACGAATGTGGCTTCCCTCCCATTGCAGCATTTTGGGGTGGTTTTAAATTCCACACTCAATATGTCCTTCAACATTATCTTTAACTGAATGGGAGTAGCCTGAAACATCCTTAATATGTTGGATTGATTCAGTACATCATGGCTCCCTTCCGAGGAGTAATGTGGAATAAGGGCCAGCTTAGTTAGTCGATCTTCACCGAGGCACTTTTTAAGTTGACCTTTGTTATGAGGATGGGTAAAGGGAAGATGATCGTTAGTAATGGATCTGACATTGTCGCCGTGGATCCACATTATCTGTCACAGATGAGATGACTTCGTGCAGGACAAAAGACGCTGCCCATCCTTAGGGGTACTGCGCCCTCTGCATTTGGATAGAAGACGTTGAGTGTCGGGATAGGGGGCTTTGGTCAGAGGTGAAACATAGTTTTTTTGAATGAAGAAAGAGCTGATGTCATAGTTCTTTCGGATGGGGGAGCTGTCAATTGTCCTTGTTCTAGTTCTTTTAACTTGTTATCATTGTTACTTGGTAGAGATTCCATCTGGTCTTGCATGGTTAAGGGTTGTATCCCCATTGCGTGTGTTCCTAGTATAGTTGGTTGTGTTACTAGACTTGATAGAGTCTGTATCTGGTTTGAGTAAAGTTGTTGACAAAGCCAAAGTTGCATGAGATGAAGAACGAGGTGTTTGAACAGATCGTAGTGCCTTCTTCTTTTTTCCACTGCCTTTGAACAGTGGGTATACATTAATCAAATTGTTATCTGGTTTTGTTGCTTTGGGTGGAAGCTGATTTGAAAAATGTTCTCTTGCTGCTTTGTTTCTGGCCTTCTTTTGTCTTTTTTTATGCTCTTTTTGATAAGGCAACAGACCAATTATTGTCTTCAGTTGTAATGTTTCCATTATGACTGCCTGGCAATTTATTGTCCTTCACTTTATGGTTGATTCATGCACTATAGAGGGTAGGGCAGCCCTCTGGTTATGGTTTCCAGCCAAGGCGCGCAGTGAGGATTTTGTGAGAGCTTTTTTTGGTAACATTACACCCAACTGTGGGGTTTCCCTGTCGGCTGCCTCCAGTGAGGTGGTAACTCATTCCATGATATGTCCAGCTTCCTTCTCTTTTGGCTGGATCTCCCAACAGTGCTACTTACTTGTTGAAGTAGGGCCCACTTTATATCCATCAACATTAGTTTCAGAGCGTCTTACAAGGTGCATACTTTCTCCGCAATCAGGTGGCAGGAGCATGATTTGCAAGGAGATTCTTTACCTTCAGCGTTTTTTAATGTATCTTACAAGGAGCTGACTTTTTCCTCAATCTTTAGTATTGAGATTGCCAGGGTTTGAATTAAATCAAGTTGTAATTCCAGTTTATTGGACTGCCATGTTAGGGCATTTACTGTGTTGGCTAAGGTGGCCAGTAGGGAGTCTTGTTCAGTGTTATTTTTGCTCTTTTTAGTGGCAGATAATATTAGGCTTTTCATGATGTTGGAGCTTGTGCTGCTCTTGTACTTTCCTGGTCATAGTGGGGTTCATTGTGTCTTTGTCTTTGCCCTGTGTCAGATCCCCTTTGACCACCTTTATGAGTTTTGTAGTCTACTTGGTCAGTTAGCCCAGGGCTACGGCCTACTATGTCTCCTGTTCTTTTTTTCCCGGGGCTATGGATCTGAGCAGCCGTGATGATGCTGTTTAATTTAAAATGGAGTTGTGCCTTCAACAGGCAGATAGTTGGAATTGGTAGACGATTTGTGAGGCAAGTACAATTTTACCTCTTTGATCCTTTCCCATCATGGCAGTTGATAGATCAATGTCTGCTAGAAAACTATGCGGGAGGCTTCAAGAGAATATGTCAATTACTGTGCTGTTTATTGGTTGTTGATATGCCTGGTTATGCTTGCTATTTATTATGGGAGATGGGGTTATAAGTGATATTGTGTCAGCCATTGGGGCAGGGGTGGCTGCTGAGCCTCCAGTGAGTTCCTTTTTCCTAGATGAGTCTGAGATGTCAAGGTGGGCTGACTGGGGGTATTTTTATTTAAGAAGTAATCTGTTATTGAGTTTTTTTTATTTATTTCTGAAATGCTTCCAGTACTAATGTGGCTAGCCCTTTTTCTGTCCATGTGAACCCTTTCTGTAGATACGTATGTAGGTTTTGGTGTTAATGGAGTTGCACAGGCTGAGGCTGAGTCTTTAATGGACTTAATAGCTGCCGAGGTCTCTAAGGTCGATTCGTTTATCTTGCTGTGGCTGAGGTCAGACACTACACCAGGAGAGAAGGGTATGCATGTTACATCATGAGTTGTCATCAGCACTTCAGTTACTTTGGTTGTTTTTTGTCTAGAGCTGTGTGTCTTGGATTTTTAGTCCTTCCTTTTTTCAATGGCATTCGCTCTGCATTGGTAAAATATCCTATGAGATCATTTCCATCCTTGGAGGAAAGGGTATGGCTTCCTGGTTGCTTCGTGGTTAGGGTGCTTGGCTGATCTATGGAGATAATGGTTTCTCTGGGTGGACTGAGCCTTGGGTGAAGACATTTAAAATGATTGTAAAAGGTTTAGCTAGGTTATATATGGGGAGATGTGTTATACAGACTGCAGAACCGGCTATATTTATAATTGTGGTGCTGGCGGTAATTGAGGTTGGAGTTGTAACTTTGGTTGCAGTAGCTGTGGCTAACGGTATGGTTTAGCAGTGCCGCAGCAGTAGTGTTTAAGTCAGATACCACCGCTTGCTACCACAATTCAGGCCGGACAACTGGTGGACCACTCTAAAAAAATGAAAAAAAATAAAAGAAGAACAAACAGTGGGTTTCACCCAGTTGGGGTTAAAGTTGTTGTTTACTGATGTACCTTTTTTTGTGGTTTCTGGGAGGTTCCCAGGAGGTCTGTCGCACTTCACCCTGTTTGGCCTGATTTAGCCCAGTTTAGTCTACCCACAGTGCTGCTGTCCTCCCCTCCAGGGGTACCCTCCAGGGGTCTGTCAGCAGTTTCCTAGTCTGTCGGTAAAGTCAAGCAGCCAACCAAGCAGAGACAATGCCGAGGCAAGTGTGGGGTTTGCTCAAAGGAGGAAAAGAGAAGGGAGCTAGCGGGGGACCACACCTGCCGTGACCAACAAGCCACCTCCACTGAGTCGGGTGGCCTGAGTCAGGCAGTCTGGCAAAGGCTTCCATGTTAGACTGCCGCGTTAACCCCCAACCCGCTGTTGCTGGCCGTCGGCGGGATTACAAATGTGGCAGCAAGCAGCAGGCAGCGAGCGGCGGGCCTTGCTTACCTTTCCACCCAATTGATCGATTCTAAGCACACCCGGCTCGGCTCTCCCAAACTCCTGAGTGAGCTCCAGTGGACTCTGCACCACCTCCTGCTCAGCGCAGGTGAGACGAGTCTCCTGGTCTCGTGCTGCACAGTCAAGTGATGACGAAACAAAGATATTCAATTCACGTGTAACTGGCTTTGCATGAATGATGCTTGTGTCATAATCTAGAAAGAACTGTAGACACATCTTCTATGTTAGTCAATATTATCAGAATATCTTTAAAAATCATCCAGGTAGACCACTACATATCGATGTAGAAGATGTGAAAATGAGGAATTCATAACCCTCTGAAAAACTTTGGGATTATTACAACGTGCAAAGTTAACAGCACTCTATTCAAGATGGGCGCTAAGGGTACACAATGCTGCCTTCAACTCATTATTTTATTTCACATGAGGAAGGGGTAAGCTCCATGTAAGTTCAACGTAATACATACAGATGCCTCATGCAGAGCCCCATGAATGTCTTTAATGGGACTTTTTCTGCAATGCTAAATTTAAGACCCTGCTGGATACATAGACAGAACCGAAGACGCCCATCCTACTAAATTTTCCAATTATCGCCCCATCTCCCTCCTCCCCAAACCCGCAAAAATTTTGGAAAAGGCAGTGCAGCTGCAACTAACAGAGTATCTGGAAGATAACTCCCTGCTGCACGACTCCCAATCCGGATTCAGAGCAGGTTTCTGCACTGAGACTGCTCTTCTGGAAGTGGCTGAGACTATCCGTGAATGCGTGGATAGGGGCGAGGAGGCCATGCTGGTCCTCCTCGACCTATCCGCTGCTTTTGATACGGTCTCTCACAAAATCCTACTAAACCGTCTAAAGCAGGTCGGAATCAGTGGCTCCGCTCTCGCCTGGATCGAATCCTTCCTCACTGGCAGAACTCAGAAGGTGGTGCTCAGGCCTTTCAAGTCAGAGGGTAAAGCCCTGCTGTGTGGTGTTCCGCAGGGCTCTGCCCTGAGCCCTCTGTTTTTTAACGTTTATCTCGCACCCTTGGCCTCAGTGGTGGAGTCTTGTGGAGTCAGAGTGGTCTCTTACGCTATTGATACTCAGCTGATATTCTCCTTTAGAGACCACTCGGACTCCACCTTTGCCAACTTCCGCCAATGTCTGAACAACATCTGTGATTGGATGACCAACAATCACCTAAGACTGAATGCTGACAAGACAGAAGTCCTGTTTTTTAACCAGAAAACACCTATTTCCCCCAGTCTGTGGTGGCCCACAGCACTTGATTAGTATACATAACATAGAAACAAATGGTGCTATTGGAACCCACTATATATAAATAATCATGGACCACTTTTGTTGTACTTTTATTCAAAATGTATTATTTTTGTTTGATTTTGTAAAAGGTATATACTTTTTGTTTAAAAATTGAGTTATTTATATATATAAAGGGTAACTGTTCAAAAATAGTTTATGATTGAAGGTGCAAAACATACATATGACAAGACATAAAATTAAACATAAGGAAGATGAATGAACATGATGTAGGCAAAGCGGTAGATACACACTACGCGCGTTTCGACTCGTTAGCCTTCATCAGGTGACCCGTCTTTGACTCTATAATTAAGACACAAAGAATATTCATATAAACATACTATACATTAAATGACATAAATATAGTGGGCACATCTATATAAATTGGTATATTTAACTTAACTTTTATCACAATAACATACATGTACATCTCATTTTTACATTATTTACAATTAAAATTTCATATTCTCGTGTGCATGTCCTAACCATTCATAGTCTCAAATAAGCCACATCAATTAGGTTGAGCATTACATTTCATAAAGGTCTTGCGTACACATGTTTTTCCTAGATGTAGATTTTGTAATACAATCACTAGATATGTCTCACATACTCTAACAATCTTATACAAAGACATGCTCTTACCAAGTGATATTGAGGAGCCAGGATATATATCTCATCAAGCATTACTGATACATATATACAGTCGATATTATTCGGTGACTATGGTAATAAATTAGATGAGTGTGGCATAGACAGGGAATAGGTGGAATGGGGGGGGGTTTGTGTAGGTATAGAGAATGGGACACATAATCATCCTGAAATAAAAATTTAGAAGTAGGGGGCATGATAGGAACCATAACGAAGATAGGGACACATAATAATCCTATACAATGCTCCTTATATTTTTTTAGAGCCAATATCCACAACGCCAAGATATTAGAAGTGGTTTACTATTAGCATCATATTCACTTCCAGCATCAATGAGATCTTTTACGTCGTGATCAAAATACATTAAAGGTACATAGACCTCAGATAGTACTAGAGCCTTTGGCTAGACTATTCTTAGGTTTACATATATACCCATTAGGTCTTTTTTGTTTTTCTTTTTCCTTTACCATTCTAGGAAATCACACGCTTATATATCAACTCTGCATCAGCACTTCCCCTACCTTTTTGCTAGGGCTACGAGATTGAACATACAACTATCTTAACTTGCTGACCAGCTTTTCACTCATCTTTAGCTGTTTTTTGTAAGTACCAGTATATACCGGTTAGTCTTTATATGTTGCATTATGTGTTCCTATAAGGCCTCAATCCAGGATTATTATGTGTCCCTATCTTCGTTATGGTTCCTATCATGCCCCCTACTTCTAAATTTTTATTTCAGGATGATTATGTGTCCCATTCTCTATACCTACACAAACCCCCCCCCCCCCATTCCACCTATTCCCTGTCTATGCCACACTCATCTAATTTATTACCATAGTCACCGAATAATATCGACTGTATATATGTATCAGTAATGCTTGATGAGATATATATCCTGGCTCCTCAATATCACTTGGTAAGAGCATGTCTTTGTATAAGATTGTTAGAGTATGTGAGACATATCTAGTGATTGTATTACTAAATCTACATCTAGGAAAAACATGTGTACGCAAGACCTTTATGAAATGTAATGCTCAACCTAATTGATGTGGCTTATTTGAGACTATGAATGGTTAGGACATGCACACGAGAATATGAAATTTTAATTGTAAATAATGTAAAAATGAGATGTACATGTATGTTATTGTGATAAAAGTTAAGTTAAATATACCAATTTATATAGATGTGCCCACTATATTTATGTCATTTAATGTATAGTATGTTTATATGAATATTCTTTGTGTCTTAATTATAGAGTCAAAGACGGGTCACCTGATGAAGGCTAATGAGTCGAAACGCGCGTAGTGTGTATCTACCGCTTTGCCTACATCATGTTCATTCATCTTCCTTATGTTTAATTTTATGTCTTGTCATATGTATGTTTTGCACCTTCAATCATAAACTATTTTTGATCAGTTACCCTTTATATATATAAATAACTCAATTTTTAAACAAAAAGTATATACCTTTTACAAAATCAAACAAAAATAATACATTTTGAACAAAAGTACAACAAAAGTGGTCCATGATTATTTATATATAGTGGGTTCCAATAGCACCATTTGTTTCTATGTTATGTATACTAGTTATAGACCTTTCTCAAACTAGACATTCTTTCCCTATGTATAACTAGTGGTTTTCATATATAGGGGTCCCCTACTTCTTAAAGCGGCCCACAGCACTTGACCCTGCGCCCACTCCTGTTCAATCAGCACGTAACCTGGGCTATCAGTTCGATGACTCACTCTCGTGCAAAGCACAAGTCAACAAGGTCTCCTCTGCCTGCTTCGCGAAGCTGCGCATGATTAAGAAGATCCTTCCTTACCTTCCCTTGGACGCCCGCCGAACAATCACTCAGGCCCTCATCACTTCTCACCTAGACTACACCAACAGCTTATATGCCGGTGCTCCACAATATCTGATCGATCGACTTCAGATTGTTCAGAATGCGGCTGCCAGACTGATCGGAAATATCCCCTACCGTCAGTCGGTTGCCGCCTATCGCAAAGAGCTCCACTGGCTCCCCATTGCAAGCCGCATCCAATTTAAGATCCTCACCCTCGCCTTTCGAGCTATCAACGGCCTTGGACCTAGCTACCTGAAAAAGCGAGTTTCAATCTCTCAATCCGTCAGATCACTGAGATCTAACAACCTACGCCTCTTGACTGCTCCTCGCTTTCGACGTTCCAGAATGGGCGGCAGAGGGTTCAGCGCAATCACTGCCAAACTATGGAACTGCCTCCCTCTCGACCTCAGATTCTGTGCATCTGAATCCATCTTCCATGCTAAATTAAAAACCTGGCTGTTCTCCAAATTATGATCCCTGTCTTGTAATAAGCTTGTTCCACTCCTCCTTCCCTGAGGTTCTGTTTTTAGCGCCGGGACACCCCGCCGGGGGTAGCTGCGCGCTGTATAAGCTACTTAAATAAATAAATAAATAAGGTACACTCTTTGATATATTAACATATCAGAGAATACAGCAGATGATGGCCAGGAGAACCAGATTATTGGTATCTGCTTACGTTACTCATTTAACACCTTTACCCTGCCTGACCAATCACCACAATGTAGAGCACCATAATTAGGAAGGGGAGGATGGTCCAACTGCAATTCAGAGGCAAGAAGGGTCAAACGTGGCTGAGGGGTCACAGATGAGTAAAGAGGCCCCAACATGTGCACATGGTGAGCACACCTAACTTCGTAAAGGGGGTATCATTTATTTCTTGGAATGTCAAGGGAATGGAGTCTCCACTTAAGAGAAATGAAATCTATAGATTACTTACACGAGGGGGAACCCAAATTGCCATGCTCCAGGAAACACACCTTAAATGGTCCGAAATAGACAGGTTAAGATGAAGATTGAGAGGCCAACTCTATGCAACGTCCTACTCAGTGTATGCCAGGGGTACATAAATCTGGAAAAAAGCAGGAACACTGTTCGAATACACTCAATCATTGACAAAGAGGGATGATATGTCCCGGTCGAGGCATACTTTATGGCAAAGAAATTGACTTAGGTAATATCTACACCCCAAATCAAGAGCAGTAGAGCTACTTCCGTATGCTGTCCACACACATGGTGGTTTTTTCAACCGATACATTCTTAGTTGGAGGGGACTTTAACTGTGTACTGGATTTACACCTAGATAAGACCTTCCCTCCACTGAAGGGGACAGTGATGAGGAAACTGGCAAATGGTCTGCAGGAATGGCTTGCAAATTGGGGGTTTCTTAATTTGTGGAGAGTACACCATGAAGCTGATCACAAATATTCATTCTACTCAGCGGTACACAATTTGCATACCAGAATAGATGGGTTTGTATGTTCTCACAGAATATCAAAGACAGTAACACACAGTAACACACGCAGAATATCTGAGGACAGCCATTTCAGACTACTGTGTTACACAACAATCGTACACATCATTGCAAGAGTCACTGTAAATATACATTGGAGAGTATCATAGACGTTAATTTTTTGTCATTGTCACAAACACATCAAACAGAAATTAATTGCTCAAACCACTATATTGTACAGTCTCTTGTTTGTCCAAGATTGGGTTGATTTAGTGCGTTTGTAGAACCAGCGTGACACGTTTTGGTTGGATAAATGATCCGACCACCTTCTTCAGGAAAAAGACTTGGTGTCTCCCACAACTTCGGAGCGGAATTGGTGATATATTATCATTCAGTGATCATTCTTGGGAACTGGCTCCTCAAGCTCAAATACCACCCATCTATTTCTAGGTTATGCCCATCAAATGTAGGGCTCTCTCTGTGAGCTCTAAATGAAATGTGATCTTAATATATTCTGAATTTTCTGTCACTCGAATTCTGGGATTGAACAATCTCCAAATTATTGTTCCTCCTTACTATGGTTGCATTGGTAAGCTTCTTCAAATTAAAATCAATGCAGGACATTTCTGCCTCCAGACTATCTTCTGTCATCGTTGGTTTCTACATAAACCAAAGTCAACCAAAGCGAGTCTGGAGGCTGAGAGACCACTGGCCCCCATTTGGAACCTTGACCCAGCAATGCTAGAAGATGCACACTATCGAAAACCTTTAGTGAAGGCTATATGAAACTACTTTGCTAATGATCTAGGCACCGCATCCATGTGATCGGTTGAATGGGAGGCATTCAAAGTGGTGGTAAGAGGACAAGGCATTAGTCAATCAATAGTAGCTTTAGCTGAATTAGTCAAAGAGTTACACATGACGGAGCAGAAACTATGTGCATTGGATAATGCACTAGGAGGTAATCAGGAAACAATAGCGGAAGCCCAAGCAATGAGAAAGCAGTGCCATACCACACTAAAGAAGTTGAAAGTACATGAAGAAGAGGGAAAGGGGGGCAGAATGCTGGCATGGCTCATAACAAAATGTTCCTAGGAGTGCTCCATTTACCAAAATACACACAGCCCATATATTCTCCCACATTGATTAATCAAGAATTCTGCGAATATTATAAGACATTGTATGGATCCACCTCCCACCTTACTGAGGAAATAATAAAGAGCTATCTGATGCAAATATGGACAACCCAAATAGCTGAGGAACACTGGTGGAAAATGGGGGCCTATATTACTAGACAAGAGATTTGTGCTGCGGTAAAAGGGTTACAAAAGGCGGTGGTGATGGACGGAGCATCTGAACTAATCAAACACTCACACCCTGTCAACAGATCTGGGTTTAATCCATCACCATTCTTTAGCCCACTCTGCCACCCCAGTTCAGACATGGCCATATGCAAATCAGTCTGACCCGGTGCCTCATGGGAACAGTCCAGCCCGAACTGCCAAGCCATGCCTTTCCTGGACCAGAAACAAGCTTCCTAGGACCGGTTTCTGGCATTACAGCTGTCTTCAGCCAGGCTTGCTTGAATCTAGTGGCAAAGTGAGCAAGGGACTCTTGTCTGAGCATACCCTGCCAACTTATGGTGATCAAAGCGGTAAAAAAGGGGGTGGTGATGGACGGAGCACCTGAATCAATCAAACATTCACACCCAGTCAACAGATCTGGGTTTAATCAATCACTGTTCTTTAGCCCACTCTGCCACCCCAGGTCAGACATGGCCATATGCAAATTAGTCTGACCCTGTGCCTCATGGGAACAGTGCAGCCCGGACTGCCAAGCCATGCCTTCCCAGGACCGGAAACACGCTTCCAGTGAGAAGTTGGCCTGGTATATAATGCTCACTAATTCTAGTGATCACTTTGTACCATGCCAAGCAACCCTTATGATGATTGGTTGTAATTCAACCTTGTAGACCAGTTATCCTAGTGGTAACGTGGACAAAGCAGTCTTAGGCTAAACTCTGAAAGGCATGTGAAGCCAGCTGTATTACCATACACAACCCCCTTGAATACCAAATGAAAGGACACCACACAGATATATATTGAAAATATATATTGATTTATTAACTACAAAAATCCCCTGGACTCTTTATGAGCACAGAAGCACAAGCGTTAAATCACAAGACAGTTTAAAATACACAAAAGTTGCACAATATGGATGAGCCCTTGGGGCCACCTAAACCATATACTAAGAAAGTGGTATAAGAGATACCAATCAGAACGGAAACAGGCCTAGGGCCTTGGGAATCGCTGGAGCTATTCGAGACTAGCAGTGACTAAGTCGGGAAAGGCCCGCGGGACTCGGGTGCAGTGTTTAAAGTGCACGCACTCACCAATGTAAAGTCTATGGTGCGTAAAAAGTACAAAGTTAGTTAGTTAGTTCGGAACCTTCCGAGTGACCTAGAACGCTAAAACTTAAGACACAGGCCCTTGAGATGTGTACCAGTGTAGGAACACCTGCGGAGCTGAGTTACCTCACCCACAGGAAGCGGGTGCACAGGGTCGAAGTAGTGTCGGGTTTGTCACGCTGGTCGATGGTGCTTGGAGCTGAAGATGCTGCAGGCGGCTCGATGTGAAGAGTTCCGGTGGATCCAAGGGTGGATCTGAAGATGTGAAGACCTGAAAGCAGAGGGGACAATGTTCAAAGTCACTAGCCAGTGACTACCGTGGAACCAGATTGGAACCAGGCGATGTCGGGTGCAAACAGGCGTTGAGGTGTAGCTTCTCTCTGCAGCCACGTGAACACCGGGGGTCGAGGACGTCCAGGAGTCGGTCACGAGCTGTCCCACCCAGGCTTCTCGCTGTTGGTGGTGTCGGCAACTTGATCGGAGCAAACAGGCCTTGGCTAATGCAAGCCATGCAGGAATCCAAAAATGCTTATCACTCGGACCAGCAAGGTCAGAGCGGGGGCTCCTTTCTACAGGAGCTAGGGCAATTCTGGAGCAACCAGACCCGCAGTGTAGTTTGTCGGTTTCATTGCCAAGATGGCCGCTGACCACGTGGCTAGTGGCCGGGATGGCGCATCGAGTGGCACAATGCAAAAGGGCCCCACGCAGATCGTGGAGATGCTGGGGGGCTGATCTTCGGTGCAAGGGCTGCTCGGTGGTGGGGGTTCTCAGTCCCCAAAGCACAACGTCGAGGGTGCCTCGGTTGCTGCGCTGTCAGCTTTTCGGGTGTCTTCCAAGGGGTCCGGTCCCACGTCTCTCGGTGCCTCCACGGGTCCCTTCTTTGCAGAGACTGTGAATCGGGCTGTGAGAAGTCTGGGAGTTTGGGTCTTGTCAGGCTCTGGGCTCGGGCTCCGGCGGGAGGCGGCGGCAAAGCAGACGTCGAGTTGCTGGTTAGTGCCTGTGTTCACAGGGTGGCCACTCCTAGGCCACAAGGGAGATTCTCTTCAGTCTTCTGTGCAGCAGAATGTCGAAGTCCAGTCTTCTTCTTTATTTCAAGTTGATTCAGGATGATCTGCCGTGCAATGGCACTGCTCCCACTCTTATTCTTAGGGGTGGATCACCTACTAGGTCCCTCCTCTGGGAGGAACCAGGAAGGGGGCGGTTACACCCCCTTTCCTTTGTCCAGCTCCTCGCCAGGCCTGGGTCTGGAAAGACCCAGGACCGATTTGGACTGGCTTATGCACGGGGACACCTTGTGTGCCCCGGGCATGTCTGATTCTATTCAGCCCTGTCCTACCCAATACACAAAACCCTGTCTGGGGTGGTGCTTGCACCTCCCAAGGCAGGAAACCCTTTGTCCAAGCCTCCCTCGCTGGAAGGACTCCCAGCAGCAGGAGGTCAGATTTGTGTCTGTGGTGGCAGCATCCATTTTGTGATGCTGAGGCTCTGGTTAACTTTAACCGGGTTTAAGGCTACACACATGTTGTGTCCCTCTAGAAGGGTGGAATGCTATCCCCGTCGACAGAACTGTCGAGGGGATAGTATTCCAATTCGTATGACACCTTACTCGACATGTTTTGATAAAGCCAAACCAAAGATAGCATTTAACCGCAAGGATTATAATGCACTTAAGAGTATATGGTATGGCAATATCCCGGAACAGCTTAGGGAGTGGTTCCCGACAGCTGCAGACGGGCTCAGCTCATGCTAGAGCACCATCTCACAGTGGAGTGGTGTGGCTCACTGGTTAGAGGTGGCAGAGCCGGAAGCAGAGGACAGGCCGGGACCAGGGTTCAATTCCCGACGCGGCAGGGTCGTGAACCAGGGTCTGCAGACTCGATAATTCTCGCCTTGGTGCCTACTCTAATCAGGGATCACACTCGGCAACTCTGGGCATTAGCTTGCTTCATCTCCACAACGGCCCCCCACAAACGCCGGGGATGCCTGGTTTCACCTTGGAGATACCCAGGAGGGAACATCTCACAGGGAAAGCCAGGACGGGTTCCCCAGCGCTCTATAGCGCCAGGACGCCTCCGGGTAGCAGTGTGCTTTACAAGACACACACAATTACATATTTCCAAGCACTCTGCCCCCAGGATTGATGAGGCCTTCCATAGGAGTGGCTGATAGGAACATATGTGTCTAGTTTAGGGTTATATATAGGGATACTATATCTAAGCAAGAGGTGATTACACCAACTTACCCCAGCTGAGTGATCAGCCAGTTGTGTCAAATATGGAGGCCAGGCCAGGGGTGGCACAATACATGCTGCAGCCCCTGGTAGGCCTTGGAAACACCTATGCCCTGGGTACCTAGGGTACACTGTTACAGGGGCCAATAAGGTGAACCAGTTCCAATTCGTAATGCACCTAAAGTGCATTGGCAGTAATTTAGAGAGAGAAAAGCAGGCTGTGGGTCTGATTAGCAGGCCCACAGCCACATTAAGTCAGAAACCAGTGAAGCAAAAAGCAAAAATTTGGGGTGACCATAGGATAGCAGACCCTACTCTCCTACACAACCCCCCCCCCCCCAAACGCAGGGACATTAGACTAACCTTGACCAGTTGTGTCTTCATGTTCTAAGTGGAAGTACCTGGAGAGACCATCTACGTTGCATTGGTCAGTCCCTGGGCGGTGCTCCACTGTAAAGTCCATCCCCTGTAGGGAAATGGACCACCTGAGTAGTTTGGGGTTTTCACCCTTCATCTGATTAAGCCATAAGAGGGGCTTATGGTCGGTCTGAATCTTGAAGTGAGTGCCAAATAAGTATGGTCTCAACTTCTTCAGGGCCCACACCACAGCAAAGGCCTCCCTCTCAATGGCTGACCGATGTTTCTCACTGGGGGTCAGCCTTCTGCTAATAAAAGCAATGGGCTGGTCCTGGCCATCTACATTAAGCTGTGAAAGCACTGCTCCCACTCCCAACTCAGAAGCATCTGTTTGGACAATGAACTCTCTTGAGTAGTCAGGACTCTTCAGGATAGGTGCAGAGCACATGGCCTTCTTCAGGTCATCAAATGCTTTTGACAGTTTGCTGTCCACTGAACCTTTTTGGGCATCTTCTTAGATGTCAGATCATTAAGAGGAGTCACAATGGAGCCATAGTTCTTAACAAACGTCCTGTAGTACCCAGTCAGGCCCAAGAAAGCTCTGACCTGAGTCTGGGTAGTTGGAGGGGACCAGTCCTTTATGGTCTGGATCTTACTCTCCAGTGGTTGAACTTGGCCTCCACCTACAAGGTGGCCCAGGTATACAACCTGGCTCTGCCCTATCTGGCACTTTGTTGCCTTGATAGTGAGGCCTGCCTTTTGCAGAGCCTCAAGCACTTCCTTCAGGTGGACCAGGTGATCCTCCCAGGTGGAGCTAAAGACAGCAATATCATCCAGATAAGCTGCACAAAAGTCATCCAACCCAGTGAGGACTTGATTCACCAACCTTTGGAAGGTGGCAGGTGCATTTTTCAAACCAAACGGCATCCCCACAAATTGATAATGCCCACTAGGGGTAGAAAATGCTGTCTTGGCTTTAGACTCCTCAGCTAACCTGATTTGCCAGTAGCCAGCTGTCATGTCAAATGTGCTAAAAAATTTGGCAGAAGCCAACTTGTCAATGAGCTCATCTGCCCTTGGAATAGGGTGTGCATCTGTCCTGGTGACAGCATTGAGTCCTCTGTAATCCACACAGAACCTCATCTCTCTCTTGCCATCTTTGGTGAGAGGTTTGGGGACCAGAACCACTGGGCTAGCCCAGGGGCTCTCTGAAGGCTCAATGACACCTAATTCCAGCATATTTTGCACCTCAGTCTTTATACAGTCCCTGACGTGGTCAGGTTGCCTGTAAATCTTGCTCTTTACAGGAAGACTGTCACCAGTGTCAGTGGAGCTTCTGGGCCCATTGAACAACGTAGGCTTACTAGGGCTCTGGACACTCTGATACCTATTGTATCGGCTAAGATCAACCCCCGAGAGTCGAGCCCCTGGTACGATGGCGCCTTACGTGCCTTGAAGGGAGCCTGTAGACGGGCGGAGAGGGCTTGGCGGAAGACATATGGGGCTGATTTAAAAGCTGCATATGCCGCGTCCGTCAAGCTCTATCATCGGGCTATATGTCGTGCTCGAGCGGCTTTCTATGCTGCAGAATTCCGGAACAGCACCAACCCGTCGAAGGCCATCTTCAAGGCGGTTAAAGATCTTATGGCAAAGCAGACTACCTCTACGGCCGTGAGTTCTGTCTCCCATTGCGAATCCCTTGCCTCCTATTTCTTGGGAAAAGTCCAAGCTATTTATCGGACATTCCCTAGCATTGTGGTCGGGTCGGGAAGCTCCAATGGGACACCTCATCAGATCACCCTGCTCTCATTCCCCCCTCTTACCTCGGATGGGTTTGATAAACTTGCTTTGCAAGTTAAATCTGGATCCCCATCTGATCCAGTGAGACCTGCTCTCTTTCGAGATCAGACCTTTATGGGACGCCCTGTTGTGCGTTCCCTTGTCAACCTCTCCCTGGAGTCGGGGGTAGTTCCAACTAAATGGAAGCCGGCGGTGGTGTCCCCAATTATCAAAAAACCCTCCTTGGACCCGTCTAAGCCTGAAAGCTTTCGTCCCATCTCTCTGCTACCCTGGCCGGCAAAGCTGACAGAGGCCCATGTCAATCTGGCCCTGTCAGAACATCTAGCTCGGACCACACAGAATGGCTTCCGTGCTGGCCACAGCACGGAAACCGCTCTTCTTGTGATGGTGGAACATCTCCGTGCGAGGTTGGATGCTGGTCAGATGGCGGCGCTGATATTGTTAGACCTCAGCGCCGCCTTCGACACGGTATCTCACAGCATCCTCCTGCATCGGCTCGAGGAGATTAGTATTGGCGGCCAGGCGCTGCAATGCTTCCGCTCTTTCCTTGACAATCGTTCCTTCTGTGTTGCCATCCCTCCCTTCAAGTCCAGTTCCCAGCCTCTGGCCATGGGGGTTCCGCAGGGGTCCTCGCTGAGTCCCACGTTGTTCAACCTTTACGTGAGACCGCTGGCTGATGTCGCTAGGCAGTGGGGCCCAACTTTGGTCTCATATGCCGACGACACACAGCTGGCGGTTACTCTCAGCGGGGATGCGGAACAAGATGCCCCCAGGTTTCAGTCTGGACTGAAGGCGGTGGCTAGCTGGTTGACAGGAAACTGTCTCCAGCTTAATGCCACGAAAACTGAGGTAATGATTGTCGGGAAGGGAGTAGAGCTATGGGGCTATCAATGGTGGCCTTCAGAGCTGGGACCCACTCCGACCCCGGTGTCGGAGGTGAAAAATCTGGGGGTCTGGTTGGATGCGGGCCTTTCCTTTGTAGGGCATACCAAAAAAACTGCAGCCTGTTGTTTTGGTCTGCTGAGAGGCTTAAGACCAGTACTTGAATTCTTTGACGCCCCAACCAGACAGCTTGTAGTCCAGGCAACTATCATCTCTCGCCTGGACTACGCTAGCTCTCTTCAGGCTGGGGCCAACCAGGCTGAGTTAACTCGCCTGCAGCGGGTTCAAAATGCTGCGGCCAGAGCTATTGTTGGCCTGCCCAGATTTTGCCCGGTGGCGAATGTCCTCCGCTCCCTGCACTGGCTTCCTGTAAGGAAGCGCATTCTTTTTAAGGTCCTTTGTTTGACCTTCAAGATCTTAAGAGGTATAGGTCCTGAAATTCTGTCCAGCTGTATCTCTTTCTATGTCCCCACCCGTAACCTCCGATCCCAAGGCCAGGCCCTTGCTGTGGTCCCCAGATTCAGACTCAGCCGTATGGGGGGTCGTTCTTTCAGCGTGAAAGCTGCACTAATTTGGAACACCCTCCCGGTTGAAATCCGTCTGCTAGAGGACCTGATGTCTTTTCGTAGAGCAATAAAAACATTCTTGTTTTAGCTGTCCCTCTTAGGTTTTATCTTTTCCTGTTGTGTTATGTTTCTCCTTGTCTTTGCGCCGGGACGCTCCTTGGCTGGAGTAGCTGTGCGCACAATAAATTAATATAACATAACATAACATAACATAACAGTGTCCACCACATGGGTACACCAGTTAGTCTGACTGGGTGTCAATGAGAACATATGCCTGTATGCCTGTAGAACTTGTCTACAGTCATTTTGCTGATGTTCAGTGAGGCTGCCATCTAAGGCCACACCATCAACTGAGCCATCCTCAGGGTTCTGAGTGAGCAGGTCTGGAAGAGGGTCACTCTCTTCCTCCTGTCCCTCATCTGTAGCCATGAGCAAGCCCGTGTCTTCCCTGCTGACATATGCCTTTTGTCTGTTGACATGGAGCACCCTGTGGGGGCTCCTGGGAGTGCATAGGGTCCACCAAGTAGGTAACCTCTCCCTTCTTCTCCAGAATTGTATGGGGTCCAGACCATTTGTCTTGGAGTGCTGCTGGGGCCACTGGCTCCAACACCCATACCTTCTGTCCAGGCTGAAACTCAACCAGGACAGCCTTTTAGTCATGCCAAGCTTTCTGTAATTCTTGGCTAGCCTCAAGGTTTTTGGATGCCTTTTCCATGTACTCTGCCATCCTGGAGCAGAGACCAAGTACATAGTCCACTATGTCTTGCTTAGGCTTTTTGAGAGGTAACTCCCATCCTTCCTTCACCAGACACAGGGGTCCTCTTACAGGGTGCCCAAACAACAATTCAAAGGGGCTGAAGCCAACCCCTTTTTGAGGGACCTCTCTGTAAGCAAACAAAAGGCAGGGCAGTAGGATGTCCCATCTTCGCCTGAGCTTTTCATGTAATCCTTTGATCATGCCCTTTAGGGTCTTGTTAAATCTCTCAACAAGCCCATTACATTGTGGATGATAAGGAGTGGTGAACTTGTAGTTCACTCCACATTCCTTCCACATAGCTGTCAAATATCCTGACATGAAGTTGGCACCTCTGTCAGATATTACCTCCTTAGGAAACCCCACTATGGAGAAAACTCCAAGTAAGGCCCTGGCCACAACAGGAGCTGTTGGCCCTGTGCCCTGTGCCTCATGGGAACAGTCCAGCCAAACTGCAAAGCCATGCCTTCCCTGGACTGTAAACAAGCTTCCTAGGACCGGTTTCTGGCATTACAGCCGTCTTCAGCCAGGCTTGTTTGAATCCAGTGGCAAAGTGAGCAAGGGACTCACGTCTGAGCTTACCCAGCCAACTTATGGCAAACAAACCGGTACAAAATGGGGTGGTGATGGACGGAGCATCTAAACCAATCAAACACTCACACCCAGTCAACAGATCTGGGTTTAATCCATCACTGTTCTTTAGCCCAGTCTGCCACCCCAGTTCAGACATGGCGATATGCAAATCAGTCTGACCCTGTGTCTCATGGGAACAGTCCAGCCTGAACTGCCAAGCCATGCCTTCCCTGGACCAGAAACAAGCTTCTTAGGACTGGTTTCAGGCATTACAGCCGTCTTCAGCCAGGCTTGTTTGAATCCAGTGGCAAAGTGAGCAAGCGACTCTCACGTCTGAGCATACCCAGCCAACATATGGCGCACAAACCGGTACAAAAGGGGGTGGTGATGGATGGAGCATCTGAACCAATCAAACACTCACACCCAGTCAACAAATCTGGGTTTGAACCATCACCGTTCTTTAGCCCACTCTGCCTCCCCAGTTCAGACATGGCCATATGCAAATCAGTCTGACCCTGTGCCTCATGGAAACAGTCCAGCCTGAACTGCCAAGCCATGCCTTCCCTGGACCGGAAACAATCATCCAAGGACCGGTTTCTGTGATTACAGTGGTCTTCAGCCAGGCTTGCTTTAATCCAGTGGCAAAGTGAGAAAGGGACTCACGTCTGAGCATTCCCTGCCAACTTATGGTGAACAAAGCGGTACAAAAGGGGGTGGTGATGGACGGAGCATCTGAACCAATCAAACACTCACACCCAGTCAACAGATCTGGGTTTAATCCATCACCCTTCTTTAGCACACTCTGCCACCCCAGTTCAGACATGGCCATATGCATATCAGTCTGACCCTGTGACTCATGGGACCTATCCAGCCCGAACTGCCAAGCCATTCCTTCCCTTGACCGGAATCAAGCTTCCTAGGTCCGGTTTCTGTCATTACAGCCGTCTTCAGCCAGGCTTACGTGAATCCAGTGGCAAAGTGCGCAAGGTACTCACTTCGGAAAATACCCTGCCAACTTTTGGCAAACAAAGCGGTACAAAAGGGTTTGGTGATGGACGGAGCATCTGAACAAATCAAACACTCACACCCAGTCAACAGATCTGGGTTTAATCCATCACTGTTCTTTAGCCCACTCTGCCACCCCAATTCAGACATGGCCATATGCAAATCAGTCTGACCCTGTGCCTCAGGGGAACAGTCCAGGCCAAACTGCAAAGCCATGCCTTACCTGGACTGGAAACAAGCTTCCTAGGACTGGTTTCTGGCATTGCAGCCGTCTTCAGCCAGGCTTGCTTGAATCCAGTGGCAAAGTGAGCAAGGGACCCACGTCTGAGCATATCCTGCCAACTTATGGCGAACAAAGTGGTACAAAAGGGGGTGGTGATGGATGGAGCATTCTTTAGCCCACTCTGACTGTTGTGTTCTATCTAGGACCCCGATCAATGTTGTGACCTCATGCCCCTATACGGCTATAATCAATAGATATCCCTATAATGGCATAAACGATCAGAGCCATATTTCAGTAACTCGTCTCTGCAGCTCATTACAGTACATGACACAGCAGAACCCACTTCCTCAGATTCCTAGATAACACAACGAATTCTTTCGACAGCTCAGACCCCCAGCAACCTGGGAAAACCCCAGCTTGCTTTGTTTTGATTAGTAATATAACTCTTGCGAGCACTGTAAGAACGACCAGTTCTTTTTGACATCTTTATTGACGTCTTATGTACAAAAACTTACTTCAAACTCGGCACCTTTCAGGTATAAATAATACCGACGTTGCCTTAAGCAAACACGGTGGTGGTGAATACTGGAGGAGAACAGCTGTCCCTTGCAGAGAGCCCAGCGGATGCGGGAAGCCCACGGACGCTGCCCCTCCTCCTTGACGCGCTGAGAAAGACTCTGTCTTTTCTCCTGCCGAGAAAATCCAGCTCCGGCGTTTCCAGCCTACCCTTGCGGGTAACTGGAATATCGTGTCCTGAGAGGAGATACCAGACCTCCAACATTCTATTCCAGAGGTACGGTGCTGACTAAACCCTTAGAGAGAATTCTTGAAGCAAACCCTTGGCAAAACCAACTTAACTTAAACTGCTACTTACTTACTCCCTCCCACGTATTAGGCTTAGGTCAGGTACACTGGGGTAGGCATACTTAGAAGCACCAGTTGAGGACGTTAGCCAAATGTATATATGAATGTATACATATTTTATTCATTTTAACCATCTTATGGCTAAGAAACCATATCAATGCTTTTACAGTATTATTTCGCAATACTCCTTTTACTGTACGCACTTTTTATAATAACAAGTCTTGCAATTGTGGCAATTCATTTCTCTTGCATGAGAAGGAAGACTGTTCAATAAATAATACCTTTTATTGAAAACATCCGTCTCTCTATTCTCTGCATAACTGGTGAAAGTAATTCTGCACAACTGACTGAGTGAAATAGCTGTCTATTGTTTCACACGACTCTAGAGATTGACCCTTATTCTGAGGAGCAAAGTTGTCATGTTAATGCAGTTGTTGGAAAACTGAATCCCTTCTTATCTGAGCCAGGGAAGCTGATCACTTCCTATTCAGTCAAGAAAGTTTCCAGTGACCTCTGAGCTAGCTGGTACAAACCCAATTAAGTCTAACATAGTCAGTAGAGACCTAGAAGACCGCAGTCCTACGTCTACACTGCTGTTTATGTTATTCCAATGCGCAGGACCTATAGGGAAAATACGAACTACACTACATGGCGGCCAACGTTTGGTAAGGCGATAAAACTAACGCAAGATGTTAGAGTAACTCAGTTGTGCTTTTTCACACAGACCCTTTCTCCCGTAAATACTCCAATAGACGTCTAGAGTGGGTTAAAGGTTAAAATCCGCCTGAACTTAGTAGGAAGAGATTCATATGTAGAGTTTCTGGTTTATTCAATGTTGAAGGATACAGTGTTCCAAAATATTGTGCACCTAATCTTTGTTTCCTTGGAAACCTGCTCTGCAAACCTTCATTAATACAATGTCAGTAAATGGCAATAGCAACGGAACCAATGAAGTCGCTGTAGACGTGAATCAACAGGGTCCCGATGATACAGGAATTCATGAACCGGATGCGATTATCATCCCGGCAAACATAAGAAAAATGATAACGTTAAAACGTATAGAAAACGTACTGACCTCACGAGGTGGTACCGTCATTTTCGTGATAGAGGCACACGAATATCGGCAGACAGAGGTATTCTATTCATGGATAAACTTTCCAGCGGCAAATGCTACAACAAACGAATTCCACTATTACAAAATAGAGGAACCACCGGATGAGTATGCTCCTTTCGAGGAGATTGAAATTCCATTAAAATACCAAGAGCAACTGCTCTGGTTTAAAGGCGCCCTAAAACACAATGATCACATCACCAGGCTCGGTCCACTAGGTAGACCAGGAGCAACGTGGCCGGTTCTAGCCAGCTACACACCACATCCGGACAGTGAAAATATGTTAAATGTCGTATACTTGTAAAGCGCACAGCTGCCCCAGCAAAGGGGCGTCCCGGCGCTGTATACCGCTGGGGAACCCATCCTGGCTTTCCCTGTGAGATGGTCCCTCCTGGGCATCTCCAAGGTGAGTCCCTCCTGGGCATCTCCAAGGTGAAGACAAGCATCCCTGGCACTGATGAGGCCGTTAGTAGAGATTAAGCAAGCTATTGCCCAGAGTTGCTGAGTGAGACCCATGGTTGGAGTAGGCACCGAGGCGAGAATTATCGAGTCCTCTGACCATGGCTCAGGACCCTGCCGCATCGGGAATCGAACCCTGGTCCCAGGCTGACCTCTGCTTCTGGGTCTGCCGCCTCTAACCAGTGAGCCACACCACTCCACAATATGTCTAGCGAAGAGCAGTTAGCACAGCTAAAAACATTAATTAAAATACATAGACAGTTAGTCCAATATGTAATGCGGACTGCAACAGTCCAAACAGCTGTTAATGTTCCACAGCTGACCCCTCATCAGGGGAACACAAATAAAATTACACCACAGAACATACAATCATGTCTTGGTAAAACACCCATAAAACGGGAACAAATCCCTTTCTGGTTAGCACAGAAAATTACTCAAATAGAGGCAGTATTCCCGAATACTACCCCTATTGAGAAACACAGAATTCTGACTATCTGCCTTCCAATAGGGGTCGCACCACACGTGGAGAACTGTGACACTAGGGGTACAGTCTTTGCTTCCATTTACACAAAAACACATGTTGTTCCGTCCATGGCGGTAATACCAGATGTGCTAAAACAAATTCAGAATGAATACGGTCCAGAACCTGCTTTAACTCTTGGTATGAAATTACTGAAAGACTTCAAGCAGGTCTCGGCTATATTACTAGCCAACATAAAATGAGAAGCAGCATCTGTGGCGATCCGCCAGAAATTGAAAGAAACAGATATAACAGATCAACCAATTGAGCTTGCCAGAATTATAGAAAAATGCTATGAAGAATTAGGTAGAGATAGTTTGGGTGGGAAACCTGTAAAACCCCAACTACTCGAAAATCCTGAAAAATTCTTTATTAAAAATAATCTAAACATTCCTAAAAAGAGCTGAGATGGAAATAAACAGTCCACTCTCAAGGAAAAAGTTTTCCAGTCTAGAGGAAGGTCTCCTCGGCGGAGGGAAAGAACTCCGACTAGAGAACACCAGTCTCCCCAGAGGGAGCACTCTGAAAAAAGATATAACCTTAGAAATAGGGATAACTTGAAAAAGCTTGATAGATATCAAAGTATTGATACATATCCCTCTCGATCTTTTTCACAGATATCAGAAAGAAGAGGACGGTCAGACCCAGGAGAGCACACCAAGTCCAAAGACAAGGAACCTGCTCAAAGTAAAAAATTACAATTTCCAAGAAAGAAGGTAGCCAGTATTAGAGTAATCGAACATGCCGAGAATACTTAGGACACAGCTGAAAAACGGAGAGTGGGCACAGACAATGCTAGACAGTGCAGCAGAAATCAGCATAGCTCACAAGATCCTGATGAGTCATCTGGAGACAGTAGACACGAATGAATACATTCAAGTAGAAACTGCAGACACCAGAGTTAGCGAACCTCATAAAATACACGAAATTACACTGCGTATAGAGGGAGATAAGACTAGAAAAATAAAGGGTCTATTTTGGGATAACCTCTCAAAAGGCTATGACATCCTGTTAGCTGAGAAAGATTGGCCCCCGGAGTTTGTCAGGGAGTGCCCTCATGGCGAAGAAATGATTATGCCTGCCTTTTCAAATCACATTCCAATTCACACTAAATATATATATGCAAGGAAATGGGCAGTAGCCCAGGCACCAGCATTATATAAAAATCATGTAGGATGGGATGAGGACTCTCCTCCCCACAAAATCCAGTTAAAATGTCAACCTGCTACACAAAGGCAGTACCCTATTAAGAAAGAAGCTAAAAAACAGGTCAGGGAGATTTTAGATCAACTTGAATACCAAGGGGTGATTGAAACATGCACCTCTCAAATGAACAATCCTTTGTTTCCTGTCTCCAAACCAGACGATTCGTAACGTCTAGTCCTGGACTACAGACACCTTAACTCGTGTTGCAAAACATTTGCGGTACAGAACTCGCACAGTGCGGCACTGATGAATAACATAGTTCGGAAAAAATATAAAACAACATTAGACATATATAATGGGTACTTTTGTCAAAATATTGCACCAGAAAGCAGGTACTTGACCGCTTTCTCAATAATGGGGTTACATATAAATTTCTGTAGGCTCCCACAGGGTTTCAAGAATAGCCCGGGATTATTTTCAGCCAGAGTAACAGAATTACTACAAATATATGATGATGAGGCATTATCTTATGTCGATGACATCTATCTCACAGACGACGACTTGGATACTCACTTGAAAAGGGTGAACACCATAATACTTGGGTTCGCAGCGGAGGGTTACAAATTCAACTTTAAAAAGTCAAAAATTGTCCATCTGACAGTCTTATTTTTAGGATACGAATTATCAAGTGAAGGAAAAAGCCTAGCGGACAACTTCTTAGAGAAGTGCGCTGTCCTCCAAGCACCAAAAACGCTGAAGAACTTACAATCGATTCTAGGCTTCCTGAATTTCGGAAGAACTTACATTCTAAACTACGCAGAGAGGATTAAACCTCTCTACGACTTAATTAAACCTGATTTTAAACCAATCAACTGGACTCAAAACACACAGAAATTTTGAGATCACTGCAAACAGACATGTTAGCAAAAACAAAATTAGAAACACGTGACAATACACGCAACCTTGTAATCCGAGTAATCCCAGGAAGATGAGGATTCATGTACCTGACGTCTAATGAGGGAGAAACGGTACCAATAGCTTACAAATCTCATTTGTACACACAAGCAGAAAAAACATTCAGTCTCACAGAAAATACTGTGAAGGCAGTGCAAACTGCTATAGCGAAAGAACGAGAATTAGCACAAGGCAAAAGGATCACTGTTCTCACAGCGGAATCCGCCTTCGAGGCACTATTCAGCCCAGTAAACCTGCCTACAGTGTCACTGGATCCGAAATGGATACAGTGGGAAAAATCTCTTGCTGCAGAAGACGTGAAGTACTATTTCGCCCCGCACATGAAAAAACTGAATGATTTAAATTATGAAAAAGAATATCCTCTGCCAATCGAAATTCTCCCTCTAGCACAGTACTCCTGTATAATCTATACAGACAGATTTGTACAGCATTACAATGTAGAAAATAAATCCTACGATGCAGCCTGTGCGATTGTTAAAGGTCGCTGGCTCTGCGGTAAATTCAGACCGAAAATAACAAAAACTGAATCACTGAGAAAATGTTCGGATCAGCGAGCTGAAATCAGATCTTTAAAGATGGCGCTGGAAAATGCCGAACGTGAATTCCCGACACTAATCGTGTGCGATTCGCATTTTTGCATCAACTCCTACAATAATGATTTGCAGAACTGGATTCAAAATGATTACAAAGATGACACAGGTGCCACAATCAAGCATAAAATGCTTTGGAAACAAGTAGTTCTTTTACAGAAAGAACTACAAAAGACTCACGTGATACACACTCTGAGTCCTCAACGTGATGGCGTTCACGTTGCAGGGAATTCATTGGCTAATACAGCCATAGCAGAAGCAAGTAAACCGGCTTCTGTAGCCACAAAAAAGCGTTCAGAAAAATACATAGACGGGGAAACCATGCTGGCAGTAAAAACTTCCTTAAAAGGCGATTGTGCAGCACTACCCGTGAACTATCCACTCAATTATACATACGTAATTGATGCAAACTCCGTTCCTTTTGCTCGAATCCCTGGAGTGGGGGATAGGGTAATTCCAAACATGAATCGGAGAATCATTTTAATAGCAGATGCACACATGGGACTGGGTCCGAGGCACAAAAAGATCAAAGAATCTCTGACTGAATTACAAGCAGTATACTGTTGGCCGGGGATGAGCGTGCAACATCAAATATTTGCAAAAAACTGTCAAGACTGCAGCAGAGATCGCAGTAGTGAACCGGTCCAGCCTGTCGCCCAGATACCCTTTATGGACAGGGTAATGCTGTCTATATGCAATCCAGCGTCCTATTAATTGTTTAAGACTACATTCACTAAAAAAATGTGGCCACAGCGCTCGGCTGACGCCAAAATTGTTATAAAAGTCTTTATCGGCACATACGCAATTGCCATGCTCCATTCTGACCAGGGTCCTGCTTTTACCTCTCGAGTTTATAAGGAGGCCATGACCAGTATGGGCATTGGATTACGATTTTCTTGTCCATTCCGCCCTGAGGGAAACAGTGTAGTGGAAAGAAAAAACCGAGACATAAAGCAATCTATAACAGCGAAGGTATTAGGTTCGGGTGATGGGTGGGTAAAACATTTAACAAGTGTCCAACGTAGTCTTAATAATTTGCCAAGAAATTCTCTAAAAGGTTTCAGCCCGTACGAACTATTGTTCGGAACTAGAATGTATATTTAGGATCTTGATAGTCAGGCTTCAGTGGTAAAATATAAAAATAAAGACTTTGACATCAAAGATCGTTTAGCTGTTGTACAGGACTTGAATGAAACAAGAAAATCCTTAAGCAACATAAAGTTAAAACAACAGCCAGCTACCACTGAAGACACACCACCTGTCCCAGCAAGACCTGTCTGCATTCCAAAGATTGGGGATCTGGTCAGAGAAAAAATAGCGGTGAAGAAGGAATTTGGGCCTTCTTACAGAAAAGCAGTACCTGTCTTAGCAATCAACGGAAGAGGATCAGTAGTACTACTGCCCCTTGCTGGTAAAAAGGAGAACCGAGTTGTATCCATCGACCTGGTGAAACCACAAGCATGTGGCCTATAATCAACAGTAGGCCAAGTGGACTGCCAAGAAATAACAGAATACCCAAATTTGCAACAATCCAAGAGGTTCAAACTGAAAAACTAATCACATTTGATAAACCTGCAGTGCACAGAGAAGGACTATGCAATAATGCCATGGAACTCATGCCTCTTGGAACTCAAATTGAAACAGTTCGTCATGAAACACCAGTCTACAATGATGTGGCATGAGAATGTGGTAATGAAAAGCAAATGGAGAAAACAATTTCAACAATCGACAGAACTACCTCTGGCTACTTCATCAATTTCGATAACTTTTCTGAAGATCAAAGCGACCCTGAAGTAACGCCAGAAACAAAGACTTTTAAAGAAAAAGCAACAGAACTCTTTCATCAACTTAAGAAAACATGAATGAATGCACCATTGTTTGAGCATTGGATTGTATCAGGGGTACTTATACTCCTACTATGCCTAATTTTGGTCTTAATTTTAGGAAAGTTTATTACAGTTCAATGGACACAGCAAGTCAGAACATCAACTTAGTTCTGAAACCTCACAAATCATCTCACGTCAAGAAAAGAGAACTATCATCAGTAAATGTCACAGCCATTTCAATACCCGGCGGGGTAGTGTGGGACAAGACTGACTATGAAATATATGGCCCGGTCGAGATCTTGAAATATCCTCACCAGTTCAAGGTTTCATTAAGTGACTTTGTAAAACCAAGTACATTCTCTGATGATTGGGATTTTGAAAGTATAAATAATATGATTTCGGATTTAGTGTTGTCAGCAAAATTTACAGAACATGATTATTAACAAGGTTCATCTAATTATGAATAGATGTACTGTTTTTTGCATTACGCAGACCACTATTTACATAAATCTGCTCAACCTAGAAATGTTTTTAAATATAACCAATGGGAACATTGTGCTACTCCACCTAAAAGCAGTTAAAAAAATTTCTATTAGAAATTCCAATACTTCTCAGGGTTTAACACGAGTAATGCAGAAACATTTTATTATAAACTGTTGGATAAAACAGGGACAAAAACCATGCTGAAAAATACTAAACTGATATATTCAGAAGCATTTTATGAAAAAATGCTTACATTTGGTTTTGATTTCTGAAAAAACAACATTGAAACAAAAACAGTCTGGGGTACAAAATATTGGCAGGTACAAGGCCTAGAAGCATTATTTCGAGCCTACATGATCCCAGAACAAATAATGTTCTTAAATGACACAATTCATCAAACAACTTGTCTTGGCCTAGCTAAGATTAAGGACCTAAACAAACTGTCTATTCCAAAGCCAATACCTGATAATGCTACCACAGATATTGAAATAGACGTATACCAAATTTTACATCAAAACAGAACACATCCTGATTGGAAAAAGTGGTTAATCTGGCAATAAGACACTAATAACTGTCAAGATAGATTCCTGAACAAATCACAGGGGTTAAAAATGACCAGACCAGACCCTAGATACTCCCAGAGACAACATCCAGGGATAGTAACAACATACAGTGTAGGGAAACTGTGCCTTGAATGGCTAGAAACATCCCCACTGGCAGGAATTAAGCAAATCTTATCTTTACTTAAAGATGGTGCTGACTTGCGTGATTTCATTATGGGACCATGCAAACAGAGTCAAAAACGTTTCATAGCGGCAAGTGTATATGCGGCATACAACGAGGCATGGAAAGTAATGCAAATTGAAACAGCAGAAAAATTACGAGAAATTGATCGTATTAATTTGGAAAAATCACTTTCTGTTGTGGACAATGGGTTAATGACTCTGTCCTCCAGAATATATTCACTGGACAGTATTGTATCATCTGCCATCGATATAATAGATAAAGACTTGCTAATGTTACAACATGCCCAGTCCCAATTACGTTCTATTGTACAGCTAGGCTGGACGTTGCAAAATCTTCGTTCAGGCTATGTGCCATGGCGTTTAATCAACACAACGTCATTGTTTTCCATCTTTAACCTTACTGATAAACAAATCAGTTTGGCACAGAAAGGAGCAGACTATACAATCCTGAGCATCGAAAAACTTGAGAGATTACCATTGACAATGTCAGAAAGACCTGTCATTGAATGGATAATACACGGGATTATCACAATTCCGATAACAACTTTCCGATTTAAAAATTGCCTTGAGTATATACCGACGGGCCAGTATGAAAGGTTGGGTAAAGGGTACATTAAGTCATCATGGAAATTACCATATACACACACATGCTACAGTGACAATGACAAAAATGTATTTCTTAGTGGTGAAAATTGCAAACATTCACTAAGCGGTATACTTTTGTGCCAGGGTATTCATTTACATGGGGCCTGTGAAAGGACTTCAAACAACCTTTCATGCCACCAGCACGTCACACCTGCAACGCCCTTCTTTAGGCAACTTTCTAACGGGAGTTACATTCTAACAACGGATCACAGCTGTTGTGGCTTGGTGCCAGGGAAAGCATATCTCGTAAGCGTGACTTCCATGGTCACTTGCTGTATGCAAGCATTGTTTCCAAACGGCCCTGGAGATTCCGAGATGCCGATTTGGCCTTCTTTGAATATCTCTTCTATACGAATTGATACTTTAAGCAGAATTAAGTCTGTGCTTTTGCAGACAACAGTGCCCATCACGTCATCAAAAGAAACGTATGATCTCCAAGTTGCAAGGACAACATCGGCGATACATAAACTTTTATCAACAAATTGCCCTGTGCATTTCACAGAAATTCTCAGCAAATCCTAAATATGTTGGATGCCATTGGTATCTCAAACGTATTTAAGACAATTTTTTCGGGACTGTTAACACCATTCAAAGCAGTTCTGGGCATTATTCCCAATTTTGTCCATTCAGTCTTTGGCGGCCTACCACTAATTTTGGGACTCGTAGCAGGCATTTTATTTTTGACCCTCCTGCTCCGATATGGCAAGCCAAAACACACACTTGACTCCGGCGAGGATGGAAGAAACGATCCTAGCAATACGCTACCGGGACCGCATAACTAAGGTCCTTGGATTGGCCCAGCTGAGAGATCTGAACATGACCTGGTTTCTTTCATTCAGACCTTTATGGCAGACCTGCATCTTACCTGTACTTCGATGTATGCTATGCGGAGAAGAATGCGTGTTAGACACCTGTCTCGCACTACCATCAGCAGTACCAATGGATATCGATACTTTGCTAAGTCCTGTAACGGCTCACGCATCGTGTTGTCCCCAGCGGCTACTAATCCTGATGACGGCATTCGTTGAGACTCCTGCGCTACGACTAGGTGGCGGCAGTGAAGCAAAAAATGAAAGCAGCATCACCCAGGTACGACCTTCTGTAAGCATTGCTGATCCAGACATCGATGATAGCAATCATTCTCACAACTGCCAGGTTACTGCACTATTGAAACTGGTCCAACTGTCACCTGAATATGTAGACCTATTCTTCGAGAGCCTGTCTGATATGATGTTCTCCCCTGAACAGAAACAATGAATTTTAGAAAACAATCCGGCGCACAGCGTTCCCATGAACTCTGAATTCGGCCTTCAGTTTTGATCAACAAAAACTACTGAAAAGCGCTTGGAACTCTATTTTCCCGCTCCCCATGAACAAATGTTTTTGAATCAGACATTTTTCAAAATATTTACCTTTTTTCTGGCACAAATACTTTAGCTTAAAGTAGAAATATTCATAAAGAACAGAGCTTCTATTTTTAGTAGATCTAGAGAAAAAAAAACTTTACCTCGGCCTCTAGCACATTTTACAGCAATTGTATTTATATGTGATGAAATAGTCTCGCCCTTCTTTTCTGTATTAAGAGACATTTCATGTGCAATTTTTTCGCAAAAATCGTTCATAACTGATTACATATGCAATAATTTTTTGAATGATTACTATGCTTGAAAACGTACAGTACCTATATTCTCATGTATTTCATATACGCCATTTCAAATGCAATATGTATTTTGGGGTGGGTAGGAATACACGCGCATCTTATTGCTTTAGTTTTTAGTAATTTGATGGACATAAATTAGTGGAGTGGGTGTTGTGTTCCATCTAGGACCCCGATCAATATTGTGACCTCATGCCCCTATACGGCTATAATCAATAGATATCCCTATAATGGCATAAACGATCAGAGCCATATTTCAGTAACTCGTCTCTGCAGATCATTACAGTACATGACACAGCAGAAGCCACTTCCTTAGATTCCGAGATAACACACCGAGTTCTTTCGACAGCTCAAACCCCCAGCAACCTGGGAAAGCCCTGCTTGCTTTGTTTTGATTAGTAATAGAACTCTTGCGAGCACTGTAAGAACGACCAGTTCTTAGTGACATCTTTATTGACGTCTTCTGTCCAAAAACCTACGTCAAACTTGGCACCTTTCAGGTATAAATAATACTGACGTTGCTGTTATAAAATAACGAAGTACACTGAAGTATAGTAAGAGTCTTCTTTATTCCTTCTTAACACCACCACAGGTTCCAGTCAGCTGAAGGCAGCTCTGGAATGTTCATGCATTGTCAAGCGGAACATACCAACAGGGACGGGGAGGAGGGGGGTGTGTGGGAAAGGACCAAGTGAGATTACAACACATCTCCTTAAGGGGGAAGGGAAATGAAACGGATTAAGTACGTTGCACAGATAATATAAACCAATCATAAAGTGGCCTCCTGAGGCGGCACGCCCAAAACACCATAACAGTGACACAAGGATTATCATGTGGTGTAGTAATCTTTGCTCCAGCAGGGTGCAACAGTGCGTCTAGACGACCTTCTGGGGGTCACCGGACACATTTCTGGAGGTACCCCTTGCAACTGGGGAACCCTGGCATCCTTGTATGGAACGATTCTATCCATGCTCCATGTTTGCCCATTTGTCAGCTGTACCACATTCTTACCCACTTTGCTCACCACAATGGGATCGGAGAACCTGGTGGCACCTCTCCACCTCAACTTGGGGAGATCAATGCGCACCAAATCACCCTCACGCACCTGTCTGGTTTTAACATGTTTGTCAGCATTGTTCCTTGCTACATACTTTTCTTGGTGGCTTTTGTAACGTTCACCAATCAACTCTCTGTCCACCAAGCAATTGTTTTGTCTATCAATGGGGGGAGAAAGTTTAGTCTTAGGATCCCTCCCCTTCAAGGATGTAAAAGGAGACACCCCCGTGACCAAGTTGGGAGTGGTGCGGTGCGCCCAGACTGTTTCTCTCAGAGCCTGTGCAGCGGGTGTATTTAACATTTCTGACCATTGTAAGCACTCTTTCACCACCCGGTTCATCCGTTCCACTAACCCATTGGCACGGGGACAGTATAAAGCAGATTTTTGGTGAACAATGCGCATGTCTGAAAGAAATGCCTTCATCTCATCCGATGTGAATTGCACCCCATTATCCGTGACTAGAATGTCTGGGATGCCTTCCTCGAAAACAAATTCCTTAAGAAAGCTCACGAGTGCCTTAGTGTCAATCTGGTGTACACATTTGAATGCCACCCACTTCGAGTGATAGTCCACCAATACCACAATTAATCTTTCCCTCAAAGTTTTCAAATTTAGTGGACCAATTATGTCCAGAGCCAATTTGGACCAGGGCTTGTCGGGTATGGGCACCGGAGACAGGGGTGGTTTCCGGGTTTGATGGGTTTTATCCGCCTTGCATCACTCCATGCAATCTCTCACTACACGTTCAGCCATGGCATCCATTCCTGGCCACCAGTAGTCCAGCCTGATCTTACTCTTGGTTAAACTGCGGCCCAAATGTCCCTCATGTGCCAGGTCCACAATTTTTTGCCTTAGGGAGACTGGTGGGACAACCTTTTCTCCTCTGAACACCATATCATCAAAAATGTTAAGTTCCAGTCTCACCTCCCAAAACCCACTCAATTCGGGCAAAACTTTGCTCTTGTTACTGGGCCACCCATTTGTTATGAAGTCTTTGAGTGTCTTTAAGTGCCCGTCTTGGTTCAACCCCTATTCCCATTCCTCCTTACCCAAAGAAGTGAGTGACAACACCCGTTCCTCATCCACCGTTGTAACCTCTTCCCCTCCCACTTCATTAGGTGAACGGGACAGGAAATCTGCAACCACATTCTGAGATCCTGGCATGTACTTCACAGTGAAATTGTACCCCTCCAACCCTAAGATCCACCTTGAAATTCTGGGTGTGGTTTTTTTCTGAGCCCTTCGTGGTGAAGGCATACATAAGGGGTTTATGATCGGTCCGCACAGTGAAGGGTATGCCCCATAAGAAAAAGCAGAAGTGTTTAATGGCCCATGTGCACGCAAGTGCCTCTTTTTCAACCACAGAGTAGTTGACCTCCGCCCCTTTTAGAGCGTGTGACGCGAAGGCCACTACCTGTTCTTCATTCCTGTCCATCTGTACCAGGCTAGCCCCCACACCCTTGTTGCTGGCATCAGTGAAAAGGATCGTGGGTTTGGTTGGATCAAATCTTCCCAGGGATGGGGCTGATACTATGCAATCTTGTACTGTAGTGAACGCCACTTGACAACTCTCATTCCAAACAAATGGATTTCTTGCTTTCACCAACATTCTAAGGGGTTCCACAATACTGGCATAATTCCTCACAAATTTAGCGTAATACTCAGTGGTTTCGCCTTCCCTTTAAGTTTAATAGAATGCTGATAACCCTTGAGTAACCCCAATTTTTCAGTGAATACTTGGGGGAACTCTTCACACACCTTCATGCCACCGACTGACTGATCTACCAGGAGTACTTGGTCAGGGCTGTTGGGATCTAGCTTGATGCCAAGCTCCCGTTGATGTCTCCACCCCAACAAACAAGAGCCTTTCTTGGTAATGTACACCTTTCCCACAGTGCACCTTCCTTTAAACCCAATCCTCATGGTTGTCATACCCACCAAGGGTATGGGGTCCTTAGTGTACCCCCCCGGGTGCACATCAGCAGGTTGTAAAGTATGCTGTTCAGAGGGGAACACTCTATGAAATGTCTCTTCTTCAATTAAGGTATACGGAGAACATGTATCAGCAAAAACACTGACCTCCCTCTGATCTAGAGTAATAGTGCAAGACGGATACTTCTCTGCTCCCTCTTCATCATCCACCTTGAAAACCAACTTAACTTCTTGATCTGTCTCCTGTTCAATGGAGTGAACTGATTTAGGTTGGACATCTTTGCACAATCTCGCTAGGTGGCCTCTCCTCCCACACTTATGCCATGTGACTGATCTTGCCAGGCAATTTGCGTGATTGGCCAGGTGGTTGGGGCTGCCACACCTGAAACACTTGAGTTTGGTACCAGGAGGAACCGGACTCTGGCCTTTCCCCTTAGCCTCCCTGCTAGCTTCATGTTTGCTAATAACATTGAGCTCCATGTTTTTCTCTCCCTCCCCCTATATAGCTGCCATGCAATCTGCTGTGTGCTTAATGTCTACTGCAATTTCTATGGCTTGTTTAAGATCCGGATTGGCCACCAAGAGCCTCTCTTGAATTTTATTGTTATTACTGCACCTCACTAACTGGTCTCTAATAAGAGAGTCGTACAATCCATCAAAATCACAAGTGTTAGCTAACCCTTTAAGTGCTGCAATGTAAGTTTTCACCTTTTCTCCTTTACCTTGCACCCTAGAGAAAAATTTGTGCCTCTCCAAAACCCCAATAATAGTCTTGCCAAAATGCTTTTCCAGTCTGCCCACCGCTGCTAAATACACATTCTCATTATCATCGCTATCCTCCTCTGCCTCCGCAGTTATATTATCATACGTTTTGCGCCCTTCTACCCCTAAGTTATGGAGTAAGGTGTGCAGTTTCCTTAATGCAGAGAATTTTTCTCCCCCAATGGCTATCAAATAGGATTCTAAAAGTCCTAACCACTGTTTCCAGGGTAACTGTGGTTCCCCCACCTCGTTCAAAAATGGTGGTGGTTGAGACATGCTCGTGCTCACCATGGTGAAGAAAAGGTACAATGCAGTCTATGTTTAACGTGTAACTGTACTCCCCCACAATACCACCACAGGAATAATGGCCCCTTGAACCATAAAATTCTTACCAATTTCAAAGACAAAATAGAATCAATGTATGGTAGGCAGTATGTTATTTGAAAAGTTTTTGTCAAAATTCTGTGCTAACAATTTCCCACAGACTCTACACAGCTGTGCCCATCAGCGAATGTTCAACAGGCAACTCTTCAACATGTGGAGCAAGAAATCTAGTCCAGAAGAGCCAGTCAGCGTAAGTGCGATGAGGAAAGAAAAGTACCTTTACTCCTTAAGACACCACCATCGTCGACTGAAGCTTCCTTCCAGAACCGGTGACTCTGCGCCGTACCTTGAGCCTAAAAGCTGTGTGCAAACAAACTGCTGTGCCTGTCAGCGGAGACTGAAGGCCCCCCCCCCGAAAAGAACCAACAGAGGGTAAAGAACACTTGGGAAGGGGCACCGCTGTTGCTTGCCGGTGCCTCTGTGAGGAAAACAGGATGCCGAAGACACTTTCCAGACACCGCTTCCCGGCTTCGGCGCAGTGAGGAGAGTTACTGCGCAGGTGCAGATTGCCTCACACAGCTCCCCTGCTCCGGCACCTGTGAGGAAACCGCTTCCCGGCTTCGGCGTTGTGAGGTGAGATACTGCGCAGGTGCGGATCGCCTCACACGGCTCCCCTGATCCGGCACCTGAGAGGAAACTGACATTCAGGAGCGGCGCTGACAACGCTATTCCCCACTCCAAAGCTCTGAGGAACTGCACGGATGCAGGGCTCTCTCCGCAGCTCTCAGCTCAGACGTTGATTCTGAGGGAATCCGCGTAGGGGGACCACACAGTAACTCCAACGAAAACGGTAGTGCCTCGCTGCTCCTCAACTCCTAGACGGCCACACCAACTGCTCATGCTGTGCTGGTTAACAAAACGCTGTACTCGTGACACCGACGTACACGTTCACTATCAGGGAGATGGCAGTAAGGTGATCAGGGACACTCGAGGCTTTTATTTCCTTTGCCCTTGAGTACCCCCCCTGGACACCTTCCCCCATTGACCACAGAGACTTGCTGGGTGACACGGCCGATGCTTGCGCAGGAGAGATCCCCACAGCTCACCTCAGCGTGAAGATGACAGCTCGCAGCAAAGTTCTCGTGACCAGCACTACACCCTCTGTTTCAAGAGTACAGGGGAGGTAAGTGGGAAGGCGTCTTCATTTCTTCTTTGAATTACTTTCCTTATGCCATTAACATGACCTGCTGTGCTGGAGAATCCCTTGGGGGGGATGGTGCATTGCCCCCACGTAGTCTTCTGTCGCCAGTGTTATAAAATAACGAAGTACACTGAAGTATAGTAAGAGTCTTCTTTATTCCTTCTTAACACCACCACAGGTTCCAGTCAGCTGAAGGCAGCTCTGGAATGTTCATGCATTGTCAAGCGGAACAAACCAACAGGGATGGGGAGGAGGGGGGTGTGTGGGAAAGGACCAAGTGAGATTACTACAGTTGCCTTAAGCAAACACGGTGGTGGTGAATACTGGAGCAGAACAGCTGTCCCTTGCAGAGAGCCCAGCAGATGAGAGAAGCCCAAGGACGCTGCCCCTCCTCCTTGACGCGCTGAGAAAGACGCTGTCTTTTCTCCTGCCGAGAAAATCCATCTCCGGCATTTCCAGCCTACCCTTGCGGGTAACTGGAATATCGAGTCCTGAGAGGAGATACCAGACCTCCAACATTCTATTCCAGAGGTACGGTGCTGACTAAACCCTTAGAGAGAATTCTTGAAGCAAACCCTTGGCAAAACCAACTTAACTTAAACTGCTACTTACTTACTCCCTCCCACGTATTAGGCTTAGGTCAGGTACACTGGGGTGGGTGTAGTCAGAAGCACCAGTTGAGGACGTTAGCCAAATGTATATATGAATGTATATATATTTTATTCATTTTAACCATCTTATGGCTAAGAAACCATATCAATGCTTTTACAGTATTATTTCGCAATACTCCTTTTACTGTACGCACTTTTTATAATAACAAGTCTTGCAATTGTGGCAATTCATTTCTCTTGCATGAGAAGGAAGACTGTTCAATAAATAATACCTTTTATTGAAAACGGTTGTCTCTCTATTCTCTGCCTAACTGGTGAAAGTAATTCGGGACAACGGACTGAGTGAAATAGCTGTCTATTGTTTCACACGACTCTAGAGATTGACTCTTATTCTGAGGAGCAAAGTTGTCATGTTAATGCGGTTGTTGGAAAACTGAATCCCTTCTTGTCTGAGCCAGGAAAGCTGATCACTTCCTATTCAGTCAAGAAAGTTTCCAGTGACCTCTGAGCTAGCTGGTACAAACCCAATTAAGTCTAACATAGTCAGTAGAGAACTAGAAGACCGCAGTCCTACGACTACACTGCTGTTTATGTTATTCCAATGCGCAGGGCCTATAGGGAAAATAGGAACTACACTACATGACACCCCAATTCAGACATGGCCATATGCAAATCAGTCTGACCCTGTGCCTCATGGGAACAGTCCAGCCCGAACTCCAAAGCAATGCCTTCCCTGGACCGGAAACAAGCTTCCTACGACCCGTTTCTGGCATTACAGCCGTCTTCAGCCAGGCTGGCTTGAATCCAGTGGCAAAGTGAGCAAGGGACTCACCTCTGAGCATAACGTGCCAACTTACGGCTAACAAAGCATAACAAAAGGGGGTGGTGATGGACGGAGCATCTGAACCAATAAAACACTCACACCCAGTCAACAGATCTGGGTTTAATCCATCACTGTTCTTTAGCCCACTCTGCCACCCCAGTTCAGACATGGCCATATGCAAATCAGTCTGACCCTGTGCCTCATGGGAACAGTCCAGACCGAACTGCCAAGCCATGCCTTCCCTGGACCAGAAACAAGCTTCCTAGGACCGTTTTCTGGCATTACAGCCGTCTTCAGCCAGGCTTGTTTGAATACAGTGGCAAAGTGAGCAAGGAATCACTCCTGAGCATTCCCTGCCAACTTATGGCGAACAAAGGGGTACAAAAAGGGGTGGTGATGGACGGAGCATCTGAACCAATCAAACACTCACACCCAGTCAACATATCTGGGTTTAATCCATCACCGTTCTTTAGCCCACTCTTCCACCCCAGTTCAGACATGGCCATATGCAAATCAGTCTGACCCTGTGCTTCATGGGAACAGTCCAGCCCGAACTCCAAAGCAATGCCTTCCCTGGACCGGAAACAAGCTTCCTACGACCCGTTTCTGGCATTACAGCCGTCTTCAGCCAGGCTTGCTTGAATCCAGTGGCAAAGTGAGCAAGGGACTCACCTCTGAGCATACCCTGCCAGCTTACGGCTAACAAAGCATTACAAAAGGGGGTGGTGATGGACGGAGCATCTGAACCAATCAAACACTCACACCCAGTCAACATATCTGGGTTTAATCCATCAATATTCTTTAGCCCACACTGCCACCCCAGTTCAGACATGGTTATATGCAAATCAGTCTGACCCTGTGCCTCATGCGAACAGTCCAGCCCGAACTGCCAAGCCATACCTTCCCTGGACCAGAAACAAGCTTCCTAGGTCCGGTTTCTGGCATTACAGCCGTCTTCAGCCAGGCTTGCTTGAATCCAGTGGTAAAGTGAGCAAGGGATTCACTTCTGAGCATACCCTGCCAACATATGGCAAACAAAGCGGTACAAAAGGGGGTGGTGATGGACAGAGCATCCGAACAAATCAAACACTCACACCCAGTCAACAGATCTGGGTTTAATCCATCACCGTTCTTTAGCCCACTCTGCCACCCCAGTTCTGACATGGCCATATGCAAATCAGTCTGACCCTGTGTCTCATGGGAACAGTCCAGCCCGAATTGCCAAGCCATGCCGTCCTTGGACCAGAAACAAGCTTCCTAGGTCCGGTTTCTGGCATTACAGCCGTCTTCCGCCAGGCTTGCTTGAATCCAGTGGCAAAGTGAGCAAGGGACTCACTTCTGAGCATACCCTGCCAACTTATGGTGAAGAAAGCGGTACAAAAGGGGGTGGTGATGGACGGAGCATCTAAACCAATCAAACACTCACACCCAGTCAACAGATCTGGGTTTATTGCATCACCGTTCTTTAGTCCACTCTGCCACCCCAGTTCAGACATGGCCATATGCAAATCAGTCTGACCCTGTGCCTCATGGAAAAAGTCCAGCCCGAACTGCCAAGCCATGCCTTCCCTGGAACGGAAGAAATCTTCCTAGGACTGGTTTCTGGCATTACAGCTGTCTTCAGCCAGGCTTGCTTGAATCCAGTGGCAAAGTGAGCAAGGGACTCATGTCTGAGCATACCCTGCCAACTTAACACGAACAAAGTGGTACAAAAGGGGGTAATGATGGACGGAGCATCTGAACCAATCAATCACTCACACCCAGTCAAAATATCTGGGTTTAATCCATCACTGTTCTTTAGCCCACTCTGCCACCCCAGTTCAGACATGGCCATATGCAAATAAGTCTGACCCTGTGCCTCATTGGAACAGTCCAGCCCGAACTGCCAAGCCATACCTTCCCTGGACCGGAAACAAGCTTCCTAACTAGTTTCTGGCATTACAGCAGTCTTCAGCCAGGCTTGCTTGAATCTAGTGGCAAAGTGAGCTAGGGACTCACGTCTGAGCATACCCTGCCAACTTACAGCTAATAAAGCATTACAAAAGGGGGTGGTGATGGACGGAGCATCTGAATCAATCAAACACTCACACCCAGTCAACAGATCTGGGTTTAATCCATCACCGTTCTTTAGCCCACTCTGCCACCCCAGTTCAGACATATGCAAATCAGTCTGACCCTGTGCCTCATGGGAACAGTCCAGCCCGAACTGCCAAGCCATGCCTTCCCTGGACCAGAAACAAGCTTCCTAGGACCGTTTTCTGGCATTACAGCCGTCTTCAGCCAGGCTTGTTTGAATACAGTGGCAAAGTGAGCAAGGAGTCACGTCTGAGCATTCCCTGCCAACTTATGGCGAACAAAGGGGTACAAAAAGGGGTGATGATGGACGGAGCATCTGAACCAATCAAACACTCACACCCAGTCAACATATCTGGGTTTAATCCATCACCGTTCTTTAGCCCACTCTGTAACCCTAGTTCAGACATGGCCATATGCAAATCAGTCTGACCCTGTGCTTCATGGGAACAGTCCAGCCCGAACTCCAAAGCAATGCATTCCCTGGACCGGAAACAAGCTTCCTATGACCCGATTCTGGCATTACAGCCGTCTTCACCAGGGCTTGCTTGAATCCAGTGGCAAAGTGAGCAAGGGACTCACCTCTGAGCATACCCTGCCAACTTACTGCTAACAAAGCATTACAAAAGGGGGTGGTGATGGACGGAGCATCTGAACCAATCAAACACTCACACCCAATCAACATATCTGGTTTTAATCCATCACCGTTCTTTAGCCCACACTGCCACCCCAGTTCAGACATGGTTATATGCAAATCAGTCTGACCCTGTGCCTCATGCGAACAGTCCAGCCCGAACTGCCAAGCCATACCTTCCCTGGACCAGAAACAAGCTTCCTAGGTCTGGTTTCTGGCATTACAGCCGTCTTCAGCCAGGCTTGCTTGAATCCAGTGGCAAAGTGAGCAAGGGATTCACTTCTGAGGATTCCCTGCCTACTTATGGCGAACAAAGCGGTACAAAAGGAGGTGGTGATAGACGGAGCACCTGAACCAATCAAACACTCACACCAAATCAACAGATCTGGGTTTAATCCATCACCGTTCTTTAGCCCACACTGCCACCCCAGTTCAGACATGGTCATATGCAAATCAGTCTGACCCTGTGCCTCATGGGAACAGTCCAGCCCGAACTGCCAAGCCATGCCTTCCCTGGACCGGAAACAAGCTTCCTAGGTCCGGTTTCTGGCATTACAGCCGTCTTCAGCCAGGCTTGCTTTAATCCAGTGGCAAAGTGAACAAGGGACTCACGTCTGAGCATACCCTGCCAACTTATGGCTTGCTTGAATCCAGTGGCAAAGTGAGCAAGGGACTCACTTCTAAGCATACCCTGCCAACATGTGGCAAACAAAGTGGTACAAAAGGGGGTGGTGATGGACAGAGCATCTGAACAAATCAAACACTCACACCCAGTCAACAGATCTGGGTTTAATCCATCACCGTTCTTTAGCCCACTCTGCCACCCCAGTTCTGACATGGCCATATGCAAATCAGCCTGACCCTGTGTCTCATGGGAACAGTCCAGCCCGAATTGCCAAGCCATGCCGTCCCTTGACCAGAAACAAGCTTCCTAGGTCCGGTTTCTGGCATTACAGCCGTCTTCCGCCAGGCTTGCTTGAATCCAGTGACAAAGTGAGCAAGGGACTCACTTCTGAGCATACCCTGCCAACTTATGGTGAAGAAAGCGGTACAAAAGGGGGTGGTGATGGACGGAGCATCTAAACCAATCAAACACTCACACCCAGTCAACAGATCTGGGTTTAATGCATCACCGTTCATTAGTCCACTCTGCCACACCAGTTCAAACATGGCCATATGCAAATCAATCTGACCCTGTGCCTCATGGAAACAGTCCAGCCCGAACTGCCAAGCCATGCCTTCCCTGGAACGGAAGAAATCTTCCTAGGACCGGTTTCGGGCATTACAGCTGTCTTCAGCCAGGCTTGCTTGAATCCAGTGGCAAAGTGAGCAAGGGGCTCACGTCTGAGCATACCCTGCCAACTTAACGCAAACAAAGTGGTACAAAAGGGGGTAGTGATGGACGGAGCATCTGAACCAATCAATCACTCACACCCAGTCAAAAGATCTGGGTTTAATCCATCACTGTTCTTTAGCCCACTCTGCCACCCCAGTTCAGACATGGCCATATGCAAATAAGTCTGACCCTGTGCCTCATTGGAACAGTCCAGCCCGAACTGCCAAGCCATACCTTCCCTGGACCGGAAACAAGCTTCCTAACTAGTTTCTGGCATTACAGCAGTCTTCAGCCAGGCTTGCTTGAATCTAGTGGCAAAGTGAGCAAGGGACTCACGTCTGAGCATACCCTGCCAACTTACGGCTAATAAAGCATTACATAAGGGGGTGGTGATGGACGGAGCATCTGAACCAATCAAACACTCACACCCAGTCAACAGATCTGGGTTTATTCCATCACCGTTCTTTAGCCCACTCTGCCACCCCAGTTCAGACATGGCCATATGCAAATCAGTCTGACCCTGTGCCTCATGGGAACAGTCCAGCCCGAACTGCCAAGCCATGCCTTCCCTGGACCGGAAACAAGCTTCCTAGGCCCGGATTCTGGCATTACAGCCGTCTTCAGCCAGGCTTGCTTGAATCCAGTGGCAAAGTGAGCAAGGGACTCACATCTGAGCATACCCTGCCAACTTATGGCGAACAAAGCGGTACAAAAGGGGGTGGTGATAGACAGAGCATCTGAACGAATCAAACACTCACACCCAGTCAACAGATCTGGGTTTAATCCATCACTGTTCTTTAGCCCACTTTGCCACCTCAGCTCAGACATGGCCATATGCAAATCAGTCTGACCCTGTGCCTCATGGGAACAGTCCAGCCCGAACTGCCAAGCCATGCCTTCCCTGGACCGGAAACAAGTTTCCTAGGACAGGTTTCTGGCATCACAGACGTCTTCAGCCAGGCTTGCTCGAAACCATTGGCAAAGTGAGCAAGGGACTCACGTCTGCGCATACCCTGCCAACTTATGGTGAACAAAGCGGTACAAAAGGGGGTGGTGATGGACGGAGCATCTGAACCAATCAAACAATCACACCCAGTCAACAGATCTGGGTTTAATCCATCACTGTTCTTTAGCCCACTCTGCCACCCCAGTTCAGACATGGCCATATGCAAATCAGTCTGACCCTGTGTCTCAAGGAAACAGTCCAGCTCGAACTGCCAAGCCATGCCTTCCCTGGACCAGAAACAAGCTTCCTAAGACCGTTTTCTGGCATTACAGCTGTCTTCAGCCGGGCTTGTTTGAATACAGTGGCAAAGTGAGCAAGGACTCACGTCTGAGCATACCTTGCCAACTTATGGCGAACAAAGGGGTACAAAAAGGGGTGCTGATGGACGGAGAATCTGAACCAATCAAACACTCACACCCAGTCAACATATCTGGGTTTAATCCATCACCGTTCTTTAGCCCACTCTCCCACCCCAGTTCAGACATGGCCATATGCAAATCAGTCTGACCCTGTGCTTCATGGGAACAGTCCAGCCCGAACTCCAAAGCAATGCCTTCCCTGGACCGGAAACAAGCTTCCTACGACTCGTTTCTGGCATTACAGCCGTCTTCAGCCAGGCTTGCTTGAATCCAGTGGCAAAGCGAGCAAGGGACTCACCTCTGAGCATACCCTTGAAGGACTGGGCTATTTAAGACCCAGCGGTGCCAGGAGACAACACCTGAAACCTTCGTGGGTTACCTGTTCTGGCGTACAAATCACAGAGACACGGGACACTTCCTTCGGCGTCAAAGATCAGCGTTTATTTACTGCAGGGATATAGAGATCGCTAGAAGTACAACATAGTATAGGTTCTGAGAGTCTGCTTCGAATTGCAAAAGTGGATTGCTCCTTTTATACACATATTCGCCATTGCACAACATACGAACAAAAAGTTACAACTCAGTTCCCACAGTAAACTTCAAAAGGGTTGCATTCATGTTTTCAGAAGCCCGGAACATAATTACAGTAGCATTGCCGGTTCCCAACTGTAAAAGCACGCTATCCCACCATTAGGCACATTCCATTCTGCTGTAAACGAGCGAAGAGAAGGGACAGAAACAGGTGCAAGGAAAACAAAGACAGACAACAGATTGAAAACAGTGTGGGGGCAATATCGGAAGCATGATCACAGGATCTAAGGATTCGAGCCTAGCGCATGCAAGGCTGAAACAATAGACCGGCACGGCAAGATGAGCCTCCAGCGGAGTCATCTGCCTTTGCCGTGTCATTCCCCTAGTCATAAAGACACACTCAAAGGGATATGCATCTTCCGCAAGAGCTTGGGAGTCCCAGGGTCATCAGGCGGACATTGTTCGTTCGCCGGCTACGTGAGGGCAAGAAACAAAATGGATGCCGTATCTAAAATGGAACCCGAGGGTTCAGATGAAGAAACCCGTAAATAAGACGAACCCTTCTGAGTAGTGTAGCGAAAACACGTACACCCACTAAACTTGTCATTTGCGGTTCGTAGATACCAAACTCATCCATATTCGATCAAGCCCAAAACGTCATTACGATTCTCACGGAACCTCAGACGCTCCTTTTGCCCTCATGTAGGCAAGCACTAGTCGATATCAGAATCAATAGCGATATTCATCAGATCGTTCAGATGTTGCTGGAACATTATCTTATCCATCAATGTCTCTCTGGTAACAGATGGCCTTCTTATACACATTGTAGCACAGAGGCCACATAAGGCAGGACCACACTGTACGCAAAGACAACACGTGAACAGAAACGTCACAACAACCCCTACAATCATCAGAATCTTCCAACCCCAAGTCGACACCAGACCCCAAAACCATCCTAGAAGCGTCCAATCACCTTCGTCTACGTGTATGGACTCGGAGATTTTATGCAACTTCGAGATGGCTTGATAAACAGTTGGAGCGTTATCAGGTATGAAAATACAGCAGCTCGAATGGATCACCTTGCACACACCACCTCTATCTGCGAGAACAACATCTAGAACCATACGGTTCTGTAACGTCATAAGTCTATCCGCTTTAAGCTCTGCTGTCAGGTTACCAAGAGCACTTGCAGTTACGTTAGCAGTCGATTCCACCACACGAGTCAACTGCCTCAGGTTCCTACTATTAACCATAGGTCCCCAAAACGTCAGGAAACCCTTAAAGAAATCTCATGCTTCTTGACCGGCAGTATCCTCTTTGCTAATAACGCCTCTCACAACTCTGGTCTTGTGATAGTCTGAGGCAACTGTAAAAGTCGGTGGTAAAAGATTTGCGATATAACATGTGCCCGAAAAGTCACAGGGCAACCACGTATAAGCGCGATCATAACACACAAAATAGGTACCGTTGGCAGTCAGGAAGACAGGGGAAGAGAGCATCGGTAAAACGTACGTCTCAGTACAAGCACTCTTCCCGAGCTGAGCTCTCGGATTTCGACCAAGACCTTGCAGGCAAAAATGACCTAGGTGGGGTACGATCTAGATCGGAGACGAGCTCTTTAGCTGTCTATCACCCACTGACATACTATACTCAGCCTCACTCAGATCCTTGTATGCTCGCACCTCTTCCTCTGGAATAAGCGATGCATTGAAAATATCTCTATCTAGATCAGCAATCGCTATCGCCAAAGACTTGTGGTACGGGCCCGAACCAAGGTCTGTAGAGCGTGGCTCTCGACGGGGGTAGGAATCTAGTGCACTACGGAACATGGTTTGAAATGCTCGAGCTGACCCCTGGGAGCTATAGGGAAGAAACAAATATGGAATACTATTATCCATGGTATGTGGCATTAACCCACACACCCAACAGTTGGTAGTATTCATCACCAACTGATGCTGATGCAGAAGTTGGACAAAGGAATTGTTCATAAATTCCGCACGTCTAACCTGTTCATGTTGGGGCAGAAGATGAAAGGAATGCGGAGAAATAGTGGGAACAGAATTCAGATCATGAGAAGGAGGGGTAGGTGAAGTGGAAGGCAATAACGACTGAATCCCAAAATACACTCCACCCACCAGTAGCATAGAAACAGTTAGGAACAACATGAAAACCTGAAACAAAAAACATTTTGTTCGCAAAATCTTATGCAATTTGGATCTTTGCGCCGACATCCTCTCCATTTCCGACAGCTTAGAGAACTCCATCCTCTAAAGACCGTCCGTAACGTTCTTGACGCACCTCGTTCTGAGTAGCGATTATCAACTCCCAGGAGTTCCCAGAAACTGACAAAAGTAACCGACCTAGTGTCAGAAACCTGCTAAACAGAAGTAGGTACCCGCACGGCCCTACGGCCAACCCAGATGGTAGGTTTTATTCAATTGAACATTCCGTTAATATAAGTCTCCTAGCTGCACGGAAGGGAAACACATGTGATATATAAAAAGAACTCAAAAATCAGGAAAAAAATTAATAAAAAATGCAAATGTCCACAATGTTCATAGCAACAGTGAGGGGGGTAATGTACATTCAAAAATAGAAGGGAATTTTTATTTGTCCATATCACGCGATCAAAGGAAATATCGACATTTTCCAGGTCAAGTTTGCTCTTCAAACAACGGTTCAGATGGCAAAACAGTGTTCGATTGATTAGATGACAGTTCAGAACTTGAATTCTCCAATGCTGAAGACAAAGGTACAGTTTCAGATAATTCAACAGGTGTATCTGATTGAGCTGAATCGTTCTCTACAAGTTGAGCATCACTAAATGGCACATAGCTTGGAATAACGTCAGTCTCAGTCGGGGCAACTCCTTTCTTTATCCAGTTATCTGCTGGCAAAGGAAGCGGGACTGTCTATGTATGGGTGGCATGCACCCAATGCTTCCTGCCGTCCAGCCGAACTGCAGTCCTCATTGCCAACAGAACTTGGTAGGGTCCACAAACCTTGGCTCAAGATAACGTTTTCTCCCAAAGTTGCGGGTTACCACCCAGTCGTCAGGTTGGAGCCGATGACCAGGTCCTTCTGTTTGTGCCGGTAGAGCCTCAAAAACCTGTTGATGAATCAAACTCAATTTAGCAGTCAGATCGTAAAGATAATCAATCAACATTGGATATTCAAGACTGTCAAACTCCTTAGGCCTTGGAACTCCCCAAATGTTTGCAGGACGTCCGAACACAATCTCATATGGGCTAAGCCCTCCTCGAGAGTGCACAGTCACCCTGGTCGATAAGAGAGCTAGAGGCAATGCGTCAGGCCATGCTAAACCAGTCGTTGCTTGGATTTTGGCAAGTTTCAGTTTCAGAGTACCATTGTACCCTTCCACTAAACCCGCCGACTGGGGATGATTAGCACTATGAAATTTTTGGCGAATTCCCAGGCCCTTACACACACTCTTCATCACACTTCCCACAAACTCACTTCCATTATCCGACCATATGATCCGTGGCATGCCGTACCTGGGAAAGTATTCCTTGAGCAGAACTTTTGCTGTGGACAGGTCAGTATTATCCTTAAGAGGGTAGGCCTCAATCCATCTGGAGAATGTGCAAACCACAACCAACACATATTTTAGATTATTGCATCTCTCCATATGGATGAAGTCCAATTGGATAACTTCAAAGGGGCATGTAGGAGGAGCAAAATGACCAGGTGGAGTGGGAGTGCCCTTACCAGGATTATACATCAAACATACCATACAGTTCTTAACCACTCTCTCAGCAAACTTAGCAATCCCATCATTCTTCCATACAGGAGACAACAACTTACATATACCTTTCGCGCTAATATGTGACATGCTGTGGGCCATAGTAACAACAGCAAGCACATATGCATCCGGTAACATCCATCTTTGATATTCTGACAAATCAACCCAACATCCATTCGTGTCTAACTTCCCCGTGCTTTCTTTCCACTTAGTCTTTTCAGTTTCGGTAGCCTCATTCTGAATCGCTTTCACACTCTCAACTGTGTCCTCACACATACCAGTCTCCGCCGGCCATCTCACTGAACTCGTAACATACATTCGACTCATCAAATTCTTGGCCGTTTCCTTAGCAATCTCATCTGCAAACGCGTTACCACGACCAACATCATCTGTAACTTTTCGATGCGCGCTGCATTTAATGATTGCCACCTGCTTAGGCAATGTAAGTGCATCCAAAAGATCGTTCACGAGCTGTCCGTGTTGGATCTTCGTGCCATGCGATGTCATAAATCCTCTTTCTCTCCACAATCGACCAAAGCTATGCGCTACGCCAAATGCATACTGACTGTCAGTAAACACATTCACTCGCTTCCCTTTAGACAAAACACACGCTCTTGTTAACGCAATCAACTCTGCCGCTTGCGCTGAATTCTGACTCAATCTCGCAGTTTCCACAACCGTACTCAACGTCACTACAGCATACGCAGTCGTCACATCACCATTCGGCAACTTGAAGCACGAACCATCAACATACAAAGTACCATCGGGATCTACCAATGGAGTGTTTCTCAGGTCAATACGACCCTTCGTCTCTTCTTCAGTTCTTAAGTAACAATCATGTGGCGCTACATCACCTGATTCCATATTGATCGGCAACAATGTTGCTGGGTTCAACACATTACAACGTTTTATCTGTATATGACTTGCCAAAAGTGTCAACTCATAACCGGACAACCTTGCGCTCGTCAGATGTTGAGTCTTTGTTTGATTCAAGAGAGTGTCAACTGCATGCGGAACCATCACTGTAAGCATATTATCCATGACCAGACCTGCGGACTGTCGAATGGACACCGCAGCTGCCGCTGTCGCTCTTGGACAACTCGGCATCGCTCTAGCTACTGGGTCTAAGGTTGAAGAAAAATATGCAAATGGACGCTGTTTGCCGCCAAATTGTTGCGTCAAAACACTTAACGCACAACCTTCCCTCTTGTGAACGTATAGTGTAAACGGCTTACTGTAATCAGGAGTACCTAAAACAGGAGCCGAACACAATGCGTCACGCAATTCAGAAAAACTTTTCTGACAATCTTCAGTCCATGGCAAAGGAGTCGGAACATCCTTGCACGTGAGAGCTAACAATGGCTTTGCTAACAATGAAAAGTTTGGAATCCATTGCCTGCAGTATGACGTGATACCTAGAAAGGCACGTACATCTCTCTGAGTTGTTGGCACATTCATTCGAGCAATCGCTGCAATTCTTTCTGGGGTCAACCTTCTTCCCTCCTTTGACAATAAGTGACCTAAATAGGTTACTTCTTGACAACAATACTGTAGCTTAGAAGGTGACACCTTGTGATGTAAGTCACATAAGTGCTGTAACAACGATACTGTAGCAATTTTGCAAATTTGCTCAGTGTCGGCAGCCACTAACAGATCATCAATGTATTGAATCAAGGCCGCACCCGTAGGTAACACAAATGAATCCAGTTGACTCTTAAGGGCCTGACTGTAGATCGATGGACTCTCACAGTTGCCCTGTGGTGCGCGTTTAAACCTAAAACTGCGACCACCTAATGAGAAACCGAATAGATCTCTGCTTTCCTCAGCAATCGGAATGCTAAAGAAAGCATTCTTTAGATCGATCACCGAAAACCAGGAGGCAGAGGCTGGAATCAGAGTCAGCAAAGCTGTAATGTCAGGCACCACTGGAAACTGTGGGATCACAATTGTATTCACTTCTCTCAAATCAATTACAAAACGGTACACAGGAGGCTTGGATGGATCAGTTCGTTTCAAAATGGGTAACACAGGACTATTACACACATTTCACCGAGTTTCTTCAATAACATCCTTTTTGAACAAGTCACAAATGATCGCTAATAGCGCTCGCTCGCCATCAAGAGAGATACGATACTGAGGAATACGTGGTAATCGCACATTTGATTTCAATTGGACTACATAAGGTGGTATATCTAATAGGCCCACATCATTGGGACCTGTTGCCCATAAAGACTCAGGAAGGGAACTCAATTCCGGCGGGAACTTATCAGTTGACAAGTACATAGGAGAGATTACTCTCTTACCTAATGTAAGCTCCACTCCCGTAGGAGAGCAATACAGAGTCGCATATAACCGCTTTAACAAATCCAGACCCAATAGATTCTCACCACAACCAGTAGCTAAAATCAAAGGAGCCTCTAACTCACGTGGCCCGATCGTAAGGGACAAAGTGCTAGAAACTGGATTGCTAACCGGGGCGCCAGAGAATGCAACGGAAACATTCGTTAAGCCAGAAAAAGGTGCGCCAGGGAGTTTCGAATGCATGATGGAACTTTTTGCTGCACCAGTGTCCAACAGAAAAGGATCAACTACGCCCGATGTGGCAACTGCGACGTAAGGCCCTCTCCGATCAACCGGAACTGATACTACTCCCTCTCTTTGTCTATGGCTGGCCTAGTAATTGTCGTCTGCACCAATCTCATGCTCAACATAATAGTCCTCCACATGATACTGTGCAGATCTACCAGACGATGTATTTCGCTGATCAAAACAATTGTTCGCATCCGATGAAGGAGTAGAACGCTCATTTTGATTTTGAGAGGTGCCACGACCTCTACCTCGAGATGCCTGCTGAGGACCACTACGACCTCCTCGGGCCGAAACACCATTATTTCGGTGACGTAAAACGGGACAATTAAACTTTAAATGGCCCTCACCTCTACAATATGCACACTGATTATACCCAAGCATAGATCTGGATGCAGAGGAGTAAGAGGGCGACTGCATCCTAGAAGACTGCGCTTGTGGTCGATATTGCTGTTGCGAGTCATTTTGATTCGAGCGTGGAGGATACACTTGCTGCAACAAGACCTTAGTTTTAAGCTCCTTCGTTTTCTTGTCTGCACGATCATTCTCTTCTTTTTCCCTATTCTCATAATATTGAGCCGTTGCTAATATTTGAGCCGTTGTTGAGACAGCCCAAGCACTTTGAGAATTCTTCAATTTGTTACATAGTTCAGGCAACAAATTTAGCACAAACTTATCAACAAACAACCGCTGACCTCCCTCAGTGCTCATATCCTGACCACTATGATCGATAAATGCCTCCTCAAACCTAGTAAAGAAATCGGAGACACTCTCGTCTTTCTTTTGCTTGCAAGCGGACAATTTATCCCAGTTCACCCTCATCGCTGGCATGAGTGTTTTCAAGAGCGTAATGATTATTTCGGGTAAATCCATAATCAACTGTTCAGGCTTAGCCCCACCAACCTGTCGTCCATCAGCCACCACAAAAGCAGCCCAGTCACCACCTAACTCAGCTACATGATTCTCTTGACGAATTTTCGCCCAAATCGGTTGCGGTACGACATTACCAAACAACATGTTGATGTCAGCAAGGTTCATAATAGAAGCATCCACTAATTGGGATAACTCCTTGTAATAACCTGCAGGATTCTTTCATGGATCAGGCAAAGATTGTTTCACCTGCAAAACTTCTGATCGATTCCATGGGAGATGTATCCAGACTCTCTGGAAGTGTGGCAAAATTGGAGGATTGGCAGCAGCATTACCTGGCATCCACACTGGGGGAACTTCTCGCATAGGATACTGACCAGATTTCGCTTTCGGGTCATCGGAGTCGTCATCAAACGACATTCGAGAAGGCACTGCGGACCTAAAAGCTAACAATCGCTCTAATGCACGCCGTACATCTCCACCTACAATCATACCGTTCGAAAACTGACCCTGAAGTTCAGTCAAATCGGGCGGTACAATATCTAACTCATCATTATCCCACTCTTCTCTCAATGATTTGCACATTTCCTCGAACACGAATCTCTGTGTGGGCTCATTAAACTGATAAAACGTATCGAAAACTATGCGCAAAGTGTACTTAGCAGGGTGTCTAATCCACCTACGCGCCATAGTTACTACCGTCGCACTCTCCCTACCACCAGGGATTTGACTTCGTCTCTGGGGAGTTTCAGAGACATCGGATTCAAGTAACGATCCGAGAAGCGGAGAATAGAGAGTAGCAACAGAAGTAGAAATACGATTACAAACAGAAGGAGAAGAAGAAATAAGAACAGGGGCAACAAGATTAGGAGTAAACATAGGAGCAGTAGGAAGAGGAGGTGGTAAAGGAGCAGGGCCCACTTGAGGAACAAGGGGATTCGGAGGGACAAGACCACCTACGGGCTGACCAGCAGCCGCCGGAACAACAGGCGGAAGAACAGGAGGAACTATAGGAGTTATAGTACCCTGTACATAAGGGGGTGTTGATTTTAGTAAATAAGATAACAAAGGATCCTCTTTCGATTCTTCTTCCTTCTTTTCAGAACTTGACGGTAAAACCGGATAACATTTATCCACCGCCATGTGATGCAGTCTGGTAGAAACTTCCTTTTCCTTCTCTGCTTTATCTCGCTGATACTGTTCTGCACCTTGCATCATCGTAATGATACCCTCTCTCTTATTTTTCTTAATCTGCTTGATTTCTTTCAGTTTGGCCTCTTTGCGCCATAACCGAAAGGAATCAAACATTGCTGGCCTAGCTTTCCTTTTAAACAATTTTGCTTCGAGATTATCTAAAATCTCAGTTTCAAAACTACCATGGGGTGGCCAACTAAGGACACCATCGTTTTTCGTATAACAGATCCAACATTCATTATATACAATAGGGCCCACTCCATGTCGACTATAGAGCTCATAAATCGGAGTTCCAACTAGAGGTATCGGACACGAGTCCTCCAACCGGGAATCCGTGTTGCAACACTTAAGGAAACCAAACAAAATACTACGGCCAGGCATCATGCACACTAACCGAGTTTCAAACTTCAAGGGTTATCGAATTACGATTTCCTCGCAAAAATACGAGACCCTCGGTTTTTGGCAATTGCAATCGTCAAAGAAAAGCCCAACAACTAAGAATCAACAATTAAGAACCACAAATGCAATGGAACCATGCAAACAACCAAGTTTCAACAACAACAACCAAGTTTCAAAGTACAAAGCAAATGTCCCAAAAAGGAACCAAAGAATTAACCTAAGGACTGGGAGCGACCCACAAATACTTAACTGAAAGAACAATGGAATCACCAGGAAGGACCGTCTATCGTCTCGCCGTACAAAGGACTACGCCAGGCACCAAAACAGGTCGACAGTCAGGGCATCAGTCCATCGCAGCCGTCTGGAAGCGGGAATCTTCGCGGGAAAAATCTTCGGACCACTTATTTCGACAACAGGATCGATGAAGCGGGGTGCACCTTCCCTCGGAGATTTCACACGAAGTTCCTCACGATCGTCAGGCTTTGGACCGGTACCACATGATGTCGCCCCAGGTTGGGCGCCAACTGAAGGACTGGGCTATTTAAGACCCAGCGGTGCCAGGGGACAACACCTGAAACCTTCGTGGGTTACCTGTTCTGGCGTACAAATCACAGAGACACGGGACACTTCCTTCGGCGTCAAAGATCAGCGTTTATTTACTGCAGGGATACAGAGATCGCTAGAAGTACAACATAGTGTAGGTTCTAAGAGTCTGCTTCGAATTGCAAAAGTGGATCGCTCCTTTTATACTTATATTCGCCATTGCACAACATACTCAAACACTGTCAACAGATCTGGGTTTAATCCATCACCGTTCTTTAGCCCACTCTGCCACCCCAGTTCATACATGGCCATATGCAAATCAGTCTGACCCTGTGCCTCATGGGAAAGTCCAGCCCTAACTGCCAAGCCATGCCTTCCCTGGACCTAAAACAAGATTCCTAGGACCGGATTCTGGCATTACAGCCGTCTTCAGCCAGGCTTTCTTGAAACCAGTGGCAACGTGAGCAAGGGACTCACGTCTGAGCATACCATGCCAACTTATGGCGAACAAAGCGGTACAAAAGGAGGTGGTGATGGACGGAGCATCTGAACCAATCAACACTCACACCCAGTCAACAGATCTGGGTTTAATCCATCACCGTTCTTTAGCCCACACTGCCACCCCAGTTCAGACATGGTCATATGCAAATCAGTCTGACCCTGTGCCTCATGGGAACAGTCCAGCCCGAACTGCCAAGCCATGCCTTCCCTGGACCAGAAACAAGCTTCCTAGGTCCGGTTTCTGGCATTACAGCCGTCTTCAGCCAGGCTTGCTTGAATCCAGTGGCAAAGTGAACAAGGGACTCACGTCTGAGCATACCCTGCCAACTTATGGCGAACAAAGTGGTACAGAAGGGACTCACTTCTAAGCATACCCTGCCAATTTATAGCAAACAAAGCGGTACAAAAGGGGGTGGTGATGGACAGAGCATCTGAACAAATCAAACACTCACACCCAGTCAACAGATCTGGGTTTAATCCATCACCGTTCCTTAGCCCACTCTGCCACCCTAGTTCAGACATGGCCATATGCAAAACAGTCTGACCCTGTGTCTTATGGGAACAGTCCAGCCCAAACTGCCAAGCCATGCTTTCCCTGGAACGGAAACAATCTTCCTATGACCGGTTTCTGGCATTACAGCCGTCTCAGCCAAGCTTGCTTGAATCCAGTGGCAAAGTGAGCAAGGGACTCACGTCTGAGCATACCCTGCCAACTTAACGCGAACAAAGTGGTACAAAAGGGGGTAGTGATGGACAGAACATCTGAACAAATCAAACACTCACACCTAGTCAACAGATCTGGATTTAATCCATCACCGTTCCTTAGCCCACTCTGCCTCTCCAGTTCAGACATGGCCATATGCAAATCAGTCTGACCCTGTGTCTTATGGGAACAGTCCAGCCCGAATTGCCAAGCCATGCCGTCCCTAGACCAGAAACAAGCTTCCTAGGTCCGGTTTCTGGCATTACAGCCGTCTTCCGCCAGGCTTGCTTGAATTCAGTGGCAAAGTGAGCAAGGGACTCACTTCTGAGCATACCCTGCCAACTTATGGCGAAGAAAGCGGGACAAAAGGGGGTGGTGATGGACGGAGCATCTAAACCAATCAAACACTCACACCCAGTCAACAGATCTGGGTTTAATGCATCACCGTTCTTTAGCCCACTCTGCCACCCTAGTTCAGACATGGCCATATGCAAATCAGTCTGACCCTGTGCCTCATGGAAACAGTCCAGCCCGAACTGCCAAGCCATGACTTCCCTGGAACGGAAACAATCTTCCTATGACCGGTTTCTGGCATTACAGCCGTATTTAGCCAGGCTTGCTTGAATCCAGTGGCAAAGTGAGCAAGGGACTCACGTCTGAGCATACCCTGCCAACGTAACGCGAACAAAGTGGTACAAAAGGGGGTAGCGATGGACGGAGCATCTGAACCAATCAATCACTCACACCTAGTCAAAAGATCTGGGTTTAATCCATCACTGTTCTTTAGCCCACTCTGCCACCCCAGTTCAGACATTGCCATATGCAAATAAGTCTGACCCTGTGCCTCATTGGAACAGTCCAGCCTGAACTGCCAAGCCATGCCTTCCCTGGACCAGAAACAAGCTTCCTAACTGGTTTCCGGCATTACTGCCGTCTTCAGCAGGCTTACTTGAATCTAGTGGCAAAGTGAGCAAGGGACTCACGTCTGAGCATACCCTGCCAACTTATGGCGAACAAAGCGGTACAAAAGGGGGTGGTGATGGACGGAGCATCTAAACTAAGCATGGGCGGAAAATCCGTTTCGCTCGCGGATTTTGCGGATTTTCGGTAAATTCGCAATCCGCGAGATTCGCGAATCTCCCGCAAAATCTGCAAATCCGCGAGCAGCGGATTTTGCTCGCACTGTTCGCGTGAGTTCGCGGCTTCCCAGTACAACTTCGCGCCCCGCGAATAAGCGCTAAATTGCAGAAATACGATCTTAGCAAAACTGAAACTACTTACCAGGTTCAAAAGTTCAGGCTCATCATTAGTAGCCATTTCCTGTAGTGCTTCCTGAGGGGCCCCTCCAGAGTTCAGTTGCCTACTTGCAACTATTATGTGACCCTGCTCTGAACCTCAGAATAGTTACACATATGCCACAAAGGTCCTGAATTACAGCTAAGGGAGACAAGCAGGAGCCAGGCTGGAAGTTCAAATCCATTAATCAGCCCCTAATTCATTATTGTCAGTTGGGGCAGGGCAGGTGTTGTAACTAATTTTGCAACAATGAAAGCACTTAGCAAGTGCAAAAGATCACTAATCAGGAAGCACTAAGGAAGCAGGTGCCAGCTAAAAAAATATTCTGTGACACATTAATCAGCCCCAAATTAATTCAGGTCACTTGAGGCAGGGAAGGTGTGCTTTGCTTTGCCACAATAATGTACACTGACTGGACAACCAGAGGGTGCTGTGATGAAACAGAGGGTGGCATGGGTGGGCCAGAGGGTGGCATGAGTAGTCAGAGAGTGGCAGTGGTGACATAGAGTGGCAGTGATGAAGAAGAGTGTCCCAAACAGGCTGGACACGTAGAAACAACAAGTTCGCAAAACTTGCGACCCGACAGGTAAGTTCGCGTTTGCGAAAATTGTACAAAACCCTCGCGAACTGGCAGAAACCCGCGCGAACACAAAAAAAAAAAATCCGCAAATTCGCGAGAATTCGCGGATTTTGCGAATTGTGAGTTCGCAAATCCGCAAAATTCGCGAACGCGAGATTCGCAAAATTCGCCCATGCGTAATCTAAACCAATCAAACACTCACACCCAGTCAACAGATCTGGGTTTAATCCATTACCGTTCTTTAGCCCACACTGCCACCCCAGTTCAGACATGGTCATATGCAAATCAGTCTGACCCTGTGCCTCATGGGAACAGTCCAGCCCGAACTGCCAAGCCATGCCTTCCCTGGACCGGAAACAAGCTTCCTAGGTCCGGTTTCTGGCGTTACAGCCGTCTTAAGCCAGGCTTGCTTTAATCCAGTGGCAAAGTGAACAAGGGACTCACGTCTGAGCATACCCTGCCAACTTATGGCTTGCTTGAATCCAGTGGCAAAGTGAACAAGGGACTCACGTCTGAGCATACCCTGCCAACTTATGGCGAACAAAGTAGTACAGAAGGGACTCACTTCTAAGCATACCCTGCCAATTTATGGCAAACAAAGCGGTACAAAAGGGGGTGGTGATGGACAGAGCATCTGAACAAATCAAACACTCACACCCAGTCAACAGATCTGGGTTTAATCCATCACCGTTCCTTAGCCCACTCTGCCACCCCAGATCAGACATGGCCATATGCAAATCAGTCTGACCCTGTGTCTTATGGGAACAGTCCAGCCCGAATTGCCAAGCCATGCCGTCCCTGGACCAGAAACAAGCTTCCTAGGTCCGGTTTCTGGCATTACAGCCGTCTTCCGCCAGGCTTGCTTGAATCCAGTGGCAAAGTGAGCAAGGGACTCACTTCTGAGCATACCCTGCCAACTTATGGCGAAGAAAGCGGTACAAAAGGGGGTGGTGATGGACGGAGCATCTAAACCAATCAAACACTCACACCCAGTCAACAGATCTGGGTTTAATGCATCACCGTTCTTTAGCCCACTCTGTCACCCTAGTTCAGACATGGCCATATGCAAATCAGTCTGACCCTGTGCCTCATGGAAACAGTCCAGCCCAAACTGCCAAGCCATGCTTTCCCTGGAACGGAAACAATCTTCCTATGACCGGTTTCTGGCATTACAGCCGTCTCAGCCAAGCTTGCTTGAATCCAGTGGCAAAGTGAGCAAGGGACTCACGTCTGAGCATACCCTGCCAACTTAACGCGAACAAAGTGGTACAAAAGGGGGTAGTGATGGACAGAGCATCTGAACAAATCAAACACTCACACCTAGTCAACAGATCTGGGTTTAATCCATCACCGTTCCTTAGCCCACTCTGCCACCCCAGTTCAGACATGGCCATATTCAAATCAGTCTGACCCTGTGTCTTTTTTTTTTTTTTGGTCCTCATATTCGCCCTTGGTGACCATATGGTGACGAGAAGATATGGGAGAGGATAGAGACACTGACACAGATTTACTGGTAGGGGATTATACTGGTATAAGCCGGAATATCCCGCAGTGCACTACGTCAACCCTTTAATCGTCACTTGGTACCATCTAGGCTAACGTTCTGCAGTATAATACCCACTTTCGTAGCCGAAGCCGCCCTTGTAGGGTATGTATAGCAAAAAGGGGCCAAACAGAGATGCCCCTCCAAGTAGCATAATCATAGGACATGGGGGGAAAAAAAAAGAAAAAAAAACCCATGATGGTCTGATCCATGATTACCAATTCAATAGTAGCCAAAATCTTCTCTTGTTTTGGTTCCCAGCCCTAATCATATCCAATTTTGACGTCTGTAGCATCGAAGCATGCCACTCTGTAAAGAGAGGAGGTGTCTTATCTTTCCAACGTTTGCAAATTTTTCTTCTAGCCAGCAAACAACCATAGAAGACCAATTTTTTTTTCCTATGCCACATAATTCTGGTAGAATACCAAAAAATACTAGCACAGGGCATGGGTTGATTTGGGATCCTACCGCTAGAGAAAGGGAGACGCAGACCTCATTCCAAAATGATGTTAAAGATGAACATTCAAGGAACATATGAACATCTGATGCAGCTATCAAACCACATCTGGGACAGGCAGCCAGAGCATTATTGGGGAATTTAGATAAGCGTAATGGGGAATAGTAAGCCCTGTGCAATGTGAACAGATGGTTACGGCGAAGCCACGAAGGTTTCACAGTGTCCCCCAAAATTTTAAATTATTCTAGCCACAAACTTTCCACATCCATGTTGTTAATATACGTTTCCCAGAGCGAGTGGGGGAGCAAAAATTCACCATCAGTCTCGTCTATCATAAGGTTGTACCAAAAGGTGATCTCTTTTTTGAAAGGTGGTTTATCTATCAGGTGGGTTACCAGAATACACTCCCCTCCTATTTTGAATCTGCCCCTAACCTGACTATAAGCCTGCGCCCAACTTTGAATTTGAAGGTATTTAAATCTTGAGAAACGGGTTCCTATTGTTGAACTCAGAGCCTCCCATGAAAGTAAGACACCCTCAGCAAACAGGTCACCCCAAGATAAGAGTCCGGCCTCTCTTACCGATAGAGCTAAACTATCTAAGAGCCAGGATGGGGATCCTGGAGAGTCCCAAAGTGGAGCCCTGCTATGATAATAGTCCATTTTAAATCCACGTCTAAAATTACCCCATGTTCTAGCTAGGTCCCTCAGTATCTTTAACTTGACCTTCTTGAAGTATTTAGGGTCACCAAACTTTAATAAGAAATTCGCCGGTCTAACTTTTTCCCCCTTAAGAAGTGCTGAGAATAGTTTCCCACAGCCCGTACCATTAGGGGTCTTTAAAAGCATCCTAACGTGGGAAAATTGAAAGGCCCAACCGTAATATTGGAGATCTGGTGCTGCTAGGCCCCCTTTTTCTCGGCGATGTCTTATCTTCTTCCAGGCCAGTCAGGGTGTATGACTATTCCATATAAATGTGTTTATTTCAGCTTGAAATTTTGCAATCATGTGTGGATCAAAGAAAAGAGGAATAGTATTAAATAAAAACATAAACTTGGGTAAAATAGTCATTTTAACCAAGTTGGACCTACCTATCAAGGAAATTGGGAGAGCTGACCATGTTCTCATCAATCTGCGAGCCTCTTTGGCCACATGGGCAAAGTTTAAAGGGGCAATCTTATTGATATCCGTGTAGATATTTAAACCCAGGTATCTCAAAAAAGAGCTAGGCTGTGCCTCTGCCACTGGCACCGCATGATTCCAAACCATGATATCGGTCTTAGAAGCATTAACTTCATAACCGGATATTGACCCAAACTCTTCTGCAATGGCTATTACAGTGGGAAATGCCGAGCTCAACTCAGACGAATAGATAAGAACATCATCGGCATATAATGCGACTTTTCGCTCCCACCCTTCAAAAATAAAAGATTTAATATTAGGGTTGTCACGAATTAATTGGGCAAAAGGTTCTATATATAAATCAAACAAAAGGGGGGAGAGGGGACAGCCTTGGCGGGTTCCACGGGTAATGCTAAATGGCTCAGTAAGTTCACCATTAATCAATAATGAGGCGGAAGGGTCTTTGTATAATAATTTTACAGCCCGCCTAAAGTTATCGCCTAAGTTAAACTTTTTCAAAACCTCCCCTAGGTAAACCCAATTAACCCTATCAAAGGCCTTTGTGGCATCAAGCGTGAGAACTGCTAAGGGAAGAGATGCGAACGTGGCCATGTCTACTGCACCAATGAGATCATAGGTCAGCTCGTAGAGCTGCCGGTTTTTTACGAATCCCTTCTGATCAAGATGCAGGATGTTATTGGCCACCCCTCCCAATCTATTCGCAAGAACTGACGCGAAAATTTTGTAATCTGTGTTGAGGATTGAAATCGGCCTACATGACCCACAGTTAGTTGCCGATTTGCCTGGTTTTAAGATCAGGGTTATAGAGGCCCTATCCCATGAGGTGGGGGGCGAAGCACCTTCCAGTAGAATGCTATTAAACAGGTTTGTTAAATAAGGAAGAGTTGATAAACAGATTACTTTATATATTTCAGATGGTAACCCGTCAGGTCCTGCAGCCCTGCCTTTTTTGCTTTTGAAAATAGCAGAGCGTACTTCATCCTCTGTGACAGGGCCCTCCAGAGCATTCCTTTGTTCCAATTGTAAGGTCGGAAGAGAAATCCCCGATAGCCATTCCATTGCTTGAATGGGTTGTATATTCTTATCCTCACGATATATTTCGCTGAAGAAGCACTTAAAAGCTCCACTAATTCCCTCATCTGTTGAGTAGGTCATTCCATCCTTGTCAATAGAACTAATATTATTTCTGACCCTGTCTGTCTTTGCCTTCCAGGCCTGTGGTAAATTAAATTACCTATACATTTTTCTATACATTAAATATCAATAAGAATAGCTCATAAAATGAGAGGCAGAGTCCGTGGTATCTGAGTCATACGGGCTTTATTCCAATGGCTCGAGCCAGGGAAGAATCGTGTTCCATCACCACTAAGGTTCAGGAAGGGATATCACACTTTTTTATTAACATCACACAATATATATAGTAAAATCACATAATTGCAATGAATACAGTAGGCGTAACACTCCAGGCGGAGCAAGTGAAAAGAGAGAGATAAGAACATATGGGCGTAGAAAGAGGCGTGTAAGGAGGCGTACACTCGGCGTGTCATAGGAGTGTCACAGGTGGGTGGATGTATGGAGGAAATCTGCAGGGTCAGCAGAAACCTTTACTCGATATGCGCGCGCAACTAGTCATGACGTGTAATTGACGCGTAACTGGGGAGAGCTGGGGGTTGCCTTTAGCACTAGAAGAGGAGTCTGGAGTCTGGGATGTCAGAACGACTTGCACCTTTGGCATATCTGATATCCTATGTTTGGAGGATGTGTAGTCTGAAGTAAAAGGTCTCTCGGGCAGAGGCCGTTCATCACTAATGCTAGTGCGTGCATATATTTCTTCGTGCATTACGTGGGGGCATGGGCCTACTATGGCAACGGGTTCAGTAAATCACTAACATGGAGACAGAAAGACTAGGCCCTATGCTCTGCAGGCGGAAAGTGTTTACCTATTTCACTAGACTGGAATGTGTTTTTGCGGAGGCTGAACAGATAACTGTAGGCAAAATACCGTCTTGGCAGGCAGGCCAGGCCGGGCACCTCTCGGCTGAGCAGGAAGTAAGGGAGAGGTCAGGGATGTAAACTGCAGCTTTTCGGAGACAGAAGAGGCTCGGAGCCTGAATTCAGGGTCTGGCTCGACTGGGCCACAAAAACGTGTGCTTCGCATTATTTAAACGTGTACCATGTAAATTGAAAAAGCAGGCCTTGCTGCAGAATTTGCGCTTCATTCAGGGAAGGCCTAATAACTGACACGTTAACGTTAGACGAAAATGCAGAGACATTATTATGCCAGGTACGGGAAGGAAATTACATGGTAACATGGACATACATGGAGCATAGGTATGTGGATAGGGTGTGAGTGGGGGACACATTGACCATACAAAAATTTCTATTTCCTCATTCCCTCCTTGGCCCCTACTTCACCCTTTAGGGTATGTCTATTTTCATGAGACCATCTATTTGTTCATATAACATCATTTGCTCGTCTTTTCTCATTCGAGCACGGGAACGTGGACGGGGAATGCAAATAGTGGCGCACAAGCCGCAAATCGCTGGCCCACATTGCAGACAGAGACAGCAACTAAATACTATGAGCAGTACTATCCCTAGGAATGATAACACTTTCCATCCCCAGGCTGATATCACACTCCAGAGCCAACCGGTCCATGTCCAAGTGCCTGGATTCTGGTGTATCTGGTGAGCAATCTTATGGAGTCTTGTTATTGCTGCATATACTGACGGTGCGTTATTAGGAATAAACACACAACAACTGGAGCCGATCACTCTACAAGCTCCACCCCTATCGGCCAGGATGACGTCAAGAACAAGGCGGTTTTGAAGAACAACAAGTCTCATAGCAGACTGTTCTTCCGTTAAGTTTCCTAAGGCAGAAGTAGTCTCATTCACTACTGCTTCCAAAGTTCTGGTTAATCTATGTATTAATTTACTATTTTGAATGGGGCCTATGAAGAAAAAGAATCCTTTATTGAAATCGGTATATTGCTCCAATGTTGTTTCAGTCTGATCGACAATTGGGGACTCGATCTCCCTCTTATGTCTTATATGTACAAGGTATGAATTTCGATGATAATCGGATGGGGCTAGAAAAACAGGTGGTAATAGGAACGCGATATAACACGTTCCATCCCAATCCAAGGGCAGATGTACATAAGCTGTCTGACCACAAATAAAATAGGAATGATGGGAAGCTTTGAAAGTAGACTTTCCTTTATCACTGAATTCGACCACAGTATTACAATCACTGTGTCCTAGATGTACTGAACCATTCTTTCTAACGCATAATTCACCTTTCACTGGTAAAACTGTAATAATCGGTGAACCTATATTGGTCTCGGACTGAACGTTCAGGATCATGAGGTTGAGGGAAAAATTGCCTAATTCGTATACTTCATTTTCTAGATCGGTCCCTTTCCTTTGGGGAAGACCGTCTGCATCTGGAAAACATGCTTTATTCATGACTGTATTCAGGTTTCCCCATATCCAATCGCCCTGGGAAACTGTGGACTTACTGTCTAGTGATGACATTAATGCAAACCATGCTCCGCACGAACCATTGTGCGTAAACGGATAGGGAAAGAGGGGCAGAGCTCCCTTGAATTTCTGATAAGGTGGGAGTCGGCCGCATACCCAACAATTTGTGGCATTGCTGGTCTGGTGAGTATGGTGTAACATACGAATGAAAGTGTTGTTGCGCATTGCTAGTCGATAGGATAATTCGTGAGGTGGTAGGTCACTGAATGTGTGCTCTACGGTGTTATTGAAAGAAGAATGTACATGTGAACCAAGAGGAGGAAAGAAAACATGTAGTATCAAACTTATACATATAATCGATATACTCAGAAAAAACATAATTATTAGGGAAATAATGCATCTATTACGCAAGTTCTTGCAGTATTTGTTTTTCATGACTTTCTGTCTATCTCTCTCACTATTTGGGTCTACAGTCTCATACATGTCAGGAACCTGTCTAACCGCTTCACCCGAGGGGGACTTAAACAATTAAACTGTCTGACTTACTAGACCGTAGTTTGCTTCTATACTCCTGCTGTGGAGTTTTTTCTAGCAAGGGGAGTTTAGTGTCAGTTATCTCCGAACAGTTCTCGGAGTCTTTCGCAAAACAGTCTTTGGAATCCTTTCTCGAGCCAAGAAACCGCTTCACATGATGGGCATGAATCCAGCCCTTTCTTCCTTTCACTTTTTTGGCCGTCCTCGTCGTCAGTAGTACAAGCTTCGGTGACTTCCAACGCAGCTCCAGGGGGCTCGACCTGTCGAAATTCCTTACGAGCACAAGATCGCCAGGGAGGATGGCGTGGTCTTTAACCAGGGTGTTGTCTGGGAAGGCAGCCGCGACCTGTGAACGACAAGAGAGTAGTGCAGACATCAAGGAAGCCAGGTAATCTGTCAGCATATTACTATCAACATCGGTGATCTTTTTAGGCATAGATGTGCCCCACATATTCGGTGGTCTTCCAAAGACCACTTCGTACGGAGATAGTCCGGTTCTGGAATGAGCTACCATACGCATGTAAAAGAGGGCAACCAGCAAGGCTACCATCCAATCTACACCTTTTTCTGCACAGACCTTCGCTAACCGTGTTTTCAGAGTCTGATTATGTCTCTCAACGAGACCAGCTGCTTCGGGGTGTCGTACACAGTGGAATTTCCACTGGTACCCTAACAGGAGTGATACCTGTTTCATCAGTTCGGACGAGAATGGCTGTCCATTATCTGAGTACACGACACGGGGCAAGCCGTATCGCGGGAATAATTCACGAACCAACTGCTTGGCAGTGGTCACAGCAGTGTAATCTGGGACTGGGTACGCTTCTGTCCATCTGGAAAGGGCACATACAACTAAGAGGACATACTTGAATCCTCGACATCTGTCCATCTGAATATAATCCATCTGGAGGACTTTGAAAGGGTGGTCAGAAAGATGAAATCTACCTTGTTCCACCGGAATGCCTTTGCCTGGATTGAACTGACAACAGATCATGCAGGTATGCACTTTCTGTTTTGCTGCTGCACGCAAATGCTTGTTGAACCAAATATTCTGTATGCTGTCTAACATGGCTTTCTCTCCTAAGTGTGCTGGACTATGTGCTGTATTTATGATAACTTGAACCATAGAGTCAGGTAGATACCATGTAGCTTTTCCCTTTGTCATCCATCCCTGATCTGTTTGGACCCCTCCTTGTTCAGTCCATTTCTTAATTTCGTCTAGAGTGGCATGTGTCTGTATGTCGAGTACATCTTGTGTGGGATCCTTAACTGTCATGCAATGTGTCTGTGATGATATTTCAGTCTTTGTCGTGTCAGTCGGTATGTCTGTTTGAGTCTGAGCTGTGAGTTTAGCTGTTCGATCTGCCAGGTCGTTACCCTGGGAAATGGTGTCAGTGACTTTCGTATGTGCTTTGCACTTCATGATGGCTATGGCTGTAGGCAAGTGTATTGCTTCTAACAAAGCTTGAATGAGGGGACCATGCTGGATTTTGGCTCCGTGGGAGGTCAGAAAACCTCTCTCTTGCCAGAGGACTCCGAAGTCGTGAACGACTCCGAATGCGTACTGTGAATCTGTGTATATATTTACTTTCCGGTTCTTGGCTCGTATATAGGCTTGGGTCAGAGCAATGAGCTCTGCTGCTTGGGCTGACAAGGTATCAATTCGATGTGTTTCTATGACTTCAGTATCAGTGGTCACTGCATATGCGGCCACTAACTCTCCTTTGCTTGTTCTCATACATGAACCATCCACATAAAGTGTCAGATCTGGGTCTGGTAATGCAATGTCTGTCAAGTCTTGTCTTGGTTTTGTTACAGTGTTAATTATTTCCACGCAGTCATGTGGTGCAGGGTCTGTTGTACTCGAAGGTAAAAGTGTAGTAGGATTTAACGTGTTGCAACGTCTGATCTCGATGTGTGGTTGAAACAGTGTCAATTCATATCCTGTCAGTCTTGCTATGGTCAAGTGCTGTGTCTGGGTTCGGTTCAGGAGAACTTCCACTGAGTGTGGAACTTGTACTGTCAGGGGATGTCCTAATACTATGGAATCGCTTTGTCTGATTGCTAGAGCTGTTGCTGCGACTGATTTTAGGCACGCAGGCAGAGCCTGGGCCACTGGATCCAATGTACTAGAAAAGTAAGCACAAGGCTTGTGTTTGTCTGCCTGATCTTGAGTGAGAACCGATAATGCTGTGCCATCGCGTTCAGTGACAAAAAGTGTAAAAGGCTTACTGTAACATGATGTCGCTAAAACAGGTGCTTGACATAAAGCTTTCTTCAGTTCATCAAAAGCTTGTGTATGTTCCTGAGTCCAAGGGAGGACAGTCGAAGTCGCTGCCTCTTGTGTTGTCAACTGTATGAGCGGCTTTGCTAGATATGCATACTGGGGAATCCATTGTCTGCAGTAAGAAGTGAGGCCAATGAAGGCCCGTACTTCCTTTTGTGTCTTGGGCTGTGGAAGATGTGCAATTAACTGGATACGGTCAGGTGTCAACTGTCTACCCCTCTTGGACAGCAAGTGTCCAAGGTATACCACTTGCTGGGCACAGAATTGTAACTTTGAAGGGGATACCTTGTGCCCCTTCTCCGCCAGGAAATATAAGACTGTCAGTGATGCACGTTCGCAGTCTCGTTCTGTCCGTGCTGTGATCAATTACGCCAGTATTAAAAAGGCAAAGGGCATCTATTACGCCAATCGGATCGCCAAAGCCAATAACAACAGCCGAGAGATCTTCTCAATTGTTAACAGCTTTCTGTCCCCTTGTGCGGAGGAGCGGACAGTTCCAGCTTCTAAAGATTGGTGTGAGAGTCTGTCTGGGTTTTTTGAGGATAAGATCGCGGCTATTCAGTCCAACTTTGCCGCTATTTTTCCCTCAAATGCCTTAACACACCTTATTTCTCTGAGGGCTCCAGCGGCTTGGTTGACGGAGTTTGCCCCTCCTTCAACTACTGACACTCTTGCTGTGATTAAATCTCTGAAATCCGGGTCTCCATCGGACCCTTGTCCAGCAAGAGTGTTAGCGGCTGTTGCCGACGTAGTTGTTCAGGAGGTATCACACTTAGTCGGCCTTTCATTTAAATCAGCCAGCCTGCCTTCTGAGTGGAAACAAGCCAAACTTCTGCCCCTCCTTAAAAAGGCCGGTGCTGATCCGGCGGTTCTGACTAACTACCGTCCGATATCGCTGCTTCCTGCTTAGGCAAAAATTGGAGAGAAACTGGCCTTTCAGCAGCTTAACAAGTTTGTGGAAAGCTCCGGAGCTCTTCATGAGGCACAGTCCGGGTTCCGTGCTGCCTACAGCACAGAATCGGCTCTTGTGGAAATCTCGGAGGCGGTCAGAGAGTGTTTGGATGGTGGCGGCAGAGCGGCTCTAATTTTATTGGACCTCTCTGCCGCGTTTGACACGGTTCCCCACCAACGCCTCCTGACCAGGCTTGCCGACATTGGCATTGGAGGTCTTGCATTAGATTGGCTGAGCTCATTTCTGTCGGCTAGATCCCAACAGGTTTGGCTCCCCCCTTACTCTTCATCGGCTAGACCACTCGTGACAGGAGTCCCACAGGGCTCGACTTTGAGCCCTTTGCTCTTTAATATATATTTGACACCTTTGATTGAACTAGCAGAACATCTGGGAGCCAAAGTTATAGCCTACGCAGACGACACGCAGTTGTTGTTTACCTGGCCTGGAGAGGCGCTGGACACTGAGCAGATTCAGAACTGTCTGTCCTCAATCTTCAATTGGTTAGCGTCTGCTCAATTGAAGTGCAACGAGGACAAGACCGAAATCCTGCTCTATGGCCAGTTCCCCCCTGATTTTCGATCCCTACTGTGGCCGGTGGGCTTCCCTGCACCATGTGCCTCAAACACCTTGGCTAAAAACCTTGGGGTCTGGTTTGGGGAAGACCTTCGCTTTGAGGGGCACATCAAGAGGCTCACTGGTGGCTGCTTCGGGACTCTGAAGTCTCTTAGAAAATTTTTCCCTTATCTGCCTGCCTCGGCCTGCGAGTCAGTCGCGAGAGCTTTAATTCTCTCGCGCCTGGACTACGCCAATGCCCTGTTCAGTGGCTCACCGGCCTATTTGATCGGGCGGCTCCAGATTATTCAAAACGCCACCGCCAGACTTTTGGGGAATATCTCCAGGCGGATCAGTGTTAGAAGTTATCTGGAGAGCCTGCATTGGCTGCCGGTACAGCATCGAATCACCTTCAAAATTCTGACTCTGGCCCATAAAGCCATCAATGGGCGTGGCCCTGCCTATCTGATGAAACGTTTCACGCGGTACTTCCCTAACAGAGATTTACGCTCAGCAGCACAACATCTGCTGCTGGTCCCGCGCTTCCGGCGTGTCCGGCTGGGAGGCCACTCTGTGACAGTAAAGGCCGCGCGCGCATGGAACGCCCTCCCTGCGGCTCTGCGTAGCATTGACGAATTCACTGCTTTTAAAAAAGCGCTGAAGACTCACCTGTTTAGAATAGCTGTCTAGTACGTTTGTTGGTCTATGCTCTGCGACTACTGTTCCCCTCTTTCCGCGCCAGGATACTCCGGAGTAATTGTGCGCGCTATAAAACAGCTTAATAATAATAATAGATCATCAACATATTGGAGCAGTGCAGTGTCAGTAGGCATGTGAATACTGTCAAGTTGTCGTTTCAATGCTTGGCTGTAAATACTAGGACTTTCTGTGAATCCTTGAGGAGCTCTCGTAAATTTGAAGCTTCGGCCATTTAAACAGAATCCGAAGAGATACTGGCTTTCCGGATGTATTGGGACACTAAAGAAGGCGTTCTTGAGATCGATTACAGTAAAGAACGCTGCTTCTGAGTCAATAGCAGTCAATAGTGATGAAATGTCTGGGACCACAGGGTACTGTGGTATTATGCATTTGTTTAATTCCTGAAGGTCAATCACTAGTCTGTAGACCGGTGGTGCATTCGGGTCAGTTCGTTTAAGAATCGGAATGATAGGAGAATTACATACATTGGAGTCGGTTTCTACAACCACTCCTTGTGCAATGAGCTTGTCAACGATTTTCAGTAGGGCTATTACAGCATCAGGTGGTAATTTGTATTGTCGGATTCGTGGCAGTACAACTCCTTGCTTGAGTGTGACACGGTATGGTGTAATGTGCATGTAACCTACATCAGTCGGACCTTGTGCCCATAAATGCTGTGGAACATTCTGAAGTCTGGGGTCGAAATCTCTCAAAACATAATGTCCTTTAAAATCACGTAAAAACAATCTCACTCCTTCCGGAGAACAACAAATCACTGCTCCCAGTGCTTTCAACGTTTTTATACCAAGCAAGTTCTCTGGACATGATTTCGTAAGTAACAAATCTGTAGTGCGAGACAATGGACCAACTCCTAGGGGAACTGGTTTTGATACTTCGTTAACAATAGGCTTTCCTGAAAATCCCAGGGAAACATTCTGTGAGCCTAAGAGGGGTGCCCCTGGAACCTCGTCATGACTGATGGTAGTTCTGCTCGCCCCCGTGTCAATCAAACATTTTCTGTCCTTTCCCAATACACGACTATGTACATAGGGACCCTCTTGATCTACAGGTACCTCGATAAGGGGCAAGCCAACCTCCCTCTCTAGGCTGTTTCATGAGTACTGCTGATAGTCTGGGTAGTCTGACTGTGCATACTGGTACATTTGTTGCGTGACATGTTGTGTGGCAGCAATGGGTTGGGGTTGGGGTACAGCTACTGTCTATTGTGCGGTCTGTGGAGGTTGCGTGTTCTGCGGAATATTTTGTGGAACATGTTCTTGTCTAGGAGGACGCGGTCTTTCTTTCATCTTGCCTGTAGCGATATTGTGTCTCAGGACAGCACATTCGTTTATATAGTGACCTGGCTGTTTACAGTAGTTGCAGTTCCCTTTAACAGGAGCTGCAGAATGACCGGGCGGTGCCGTACCCCTTTTCTGACCATCAGCAGGAACGGACTGAGCAACTAGTACTTTCATTTTCGTGTCTTTTATACGTCTCTGTTCGTGTTCGTGTTCGTGTTCTTCTCTAATTCGGTTTTGATGGTACTGTAACATTTGTAACATTTGGGAAGGGCTATTAGCTTGCCAGGTACTCTCAACCTTCAGTACTCTATTTTTAACTTGTGGTAAGGAATTCTCTACTAATTTGGTCACAAAAAGATGTGGGTATGATTCACTACTTGTCTTCAGGCCGCTATTAATAATGAAACATTTCTCGAATCTGGAATAAAAATCACTAGTGTCTTCATCTTGTTTCTCTTTGCAGGCTGAGATAGCATCCCAGTCTTCCTTTTTAGTAGCTAGTAATCTTGGTAAAACTTGTATCAATAACTCGGGCAATGCTCTGGCTTTTTCCCCGAGACCAGTACCAGGGACTCGTGTATTATCTTCGTTTTCTAATTCTGCCCAGTCAATCTTTTTCTCTCCCACCTCCCACTCTTTTTCTTTAAGTTTTTCGTAAATGCCGGCTGGCAACAGTACTTTTAACATTTTAATAATATCGGGATACGTATACTCCCCCATGCGGAGCATATCTTTTAATTCACGGTGGAACCCCCCTGGGTCTTTATCGTGACAGGGTACTAATTTTTTCATTTCCAATAGTTCTATTTTCGTTAAGGGGGTGTAAACAAATACTCGTTCAAGCTCACCACCTGCTGTCTGAACGGGATGAACTTCTCGTAAGGGATTCTGTTTGTCTATGTAAAAAGTCTTTCGTTCTCGATTAGGGACAGGAACGAAGTGGGGAGTTAGGAAAGTCATGTATCTATGTCGTCGTTCCAGAATTTTATGAATTAATTCGGTACCCAAACCTCTCCATCTAGCTAGGAGTAAATCTTCCAATAAGTTATATAAGGGACCTGGATCAGAATGCTGACTCTCGTATAGTGTAATGAGGTGCTGGATCATATACATACCAGCTAGTCGCTGTTCGTCTGGAGAAAGGTTCAAAAAGGTTTGCGCTACTACGTTATCCCTATATATGTTAGAATTGCTAGCCCATTGAACTGCTGACTGGGCTAGTTCCTGTTCATGCAAAGTACTAAGCTCACTACTCCCTATTCGTTTTTTCAGTTCTTGGTCAGTGGCTTGGAATATGCGTTCAAGGGAATAGTGTTCTGGTATGGGAGAGAGAGAACGTTTCTTGTATTCTAGGCGTATCGGCCTATCAAAAGGCCTTGCTCTACCTACGTAACTTATTTTGCTGATGTCCGCTGGAGCTACATCCTCATCTTCTGATACTTCGTTGTCCTCTTTCTCAGTTTCCTTCTCGTCGGCCTGTGCCAAGGCCTGTTCTTTCTCACGTATGTCAAGAATTTCCTTACAGATTTTCCTGTACATTGCCTCTACACTACTTTGTTTATCATGTTTTCCGACCGGTATGTTGTCACTCCATTTTAACATACGTTTAGTTACTTCTCTGTGTGGTTGATCTTGTTCCCTGATCAAACAATTTATCAAGAACTGTAAAATCATGCGTTGAGTTTCCACCTTTCTGTGTGCCATGGCCTCCTGTATACTTTCTGGTCCCTCCCCCGTTCTAATGAAGTTGTATATCTTGTCTAATTTCTCCCTCATGCCTGGTAAAGTGATCAAATAATCTGCAACGCGCCTCAATCGTAGTGAGTGTAAGACCAATGAATCCTCACCCGGCACTGGATCATATATACAATCAGTAAGGTTCTTTCTAAGGGTTGCATATGTTGCTTTTGGCGTTTGTTCCAGTGCTAAGTCTCGTAATGATATTCGTTTTACTTGAGGAGGGGTGGAGAAACCCCCTCGCCCGGCTCCTAAATGTGAGCCGCCGGGGCTTGCAGGCAGTACTGGCGCTGGTAATATTGGTGCTGGTAAAGTAGGTGTAGGTAATGTAGGTTGGTCCTGGGTTACAGGTGGATTAAAAGGATTGCCAGGACCAGTAGCAGGAGGGACAGTGGGGGGAGTCGTGTCATTGACAGGATTGCGAGGATGATTATTTGGAGGAGGATTTGTATTAACGTACTCTGGGACAGTGTCATCTAAGTAAGGAGAAAGAAAAATTTCCGCTGCGGTCTGTTTATGACGAAGTTTAGTCGGGACCAATGGTGGCGGCAAGTTACAGGGTACTTCCGGGGTCACTTTGGGTAGGCCCTCGGCAAGAACGGGATACATGCCTTTAATAAGGGCATTTCTTTGCCTGTCTAATTGTTCTGCTTTGACTCGTTCACCTTCTTCTAGTAGTTCTCTTTCTTTAGCTTTTTCTGATTCTTCTCTACTTCTCTCTGCTTTCTTAATTTCTTTCTCTGTTCTTCTATGTGCTTCTTTACGCCACAATTCTATGGCATCTTTCTGAGATTGTCTGGCTTTCTTTTTCCACAGTGCTTCCTCTACTCTCATGATGCAATCAGCATCCCATGTCCCTGAGACAGGCCATCTATATTTCTCTTCCAGATCTTTGGTATAATCAACCCATAAATCTAAGTACAGTATGGCGTCTAAGCCGTGTTTGTGGTACATAAAATGTCCGGGAGTGTCCCTAGGCGGGACGGGAACTGCCTCTTCGAGTATCCCTTTCCTGGTTCCTATCTGACGTAATTTTGAAAACAGCGGCATGTTTAAACTGGCTTGAACAATAACACAATAAGCACAATAATAGACTACACACAATCTTTCATACCATGATAATAAAACATTTTGAAAACAAATACTAACTAGTACATAGAATAACACAAATTATCGAACAATCCTAAAACACAATACTATACTGGGTGCACTGCTAGAACAGTACAGTCATACCGGTCCCATAAAGAGACACGTCATACCGCATCCACCTAGATGGACACGTCTATACCGGATCTGTGTACCCAGACCCGTCTTGACCGGGCTCAATTTAATGAACCCGTCTATATGCGTTCCCAACAACGGTACTCACCGGGAAGCAAAACTGAAGGCCTCGGAAACTTGATACTGGACTGGACAGCTACGGCTTCTTGCTGCGCATGCGCCTCGGAACAGGTGGGCCTCGGGATACCTCGGACCTTGCTCTCTCGTCTCGGGCTCTGGTCGGGATAGTCCGCAATCCCCACCGCCTCATGTGGATGCCTGGTCGCAGTCTCCGTCTCCTCCGTGGGCCTGAGGGAGTTTGCAGGAAAACCCGCGGATGTGCACAGAAAGGAGTCCGTCACGGCTATAGAAGGGGTCGGGGGGCTGCGCCTACATCGGCCGGCGCGTGGGGAAGGGGACACGTTCCTGTTCGGGCGCCAGATTATGTGGTAAATTAAATCACCTATACATTTTTCTGTACATTAAATATCAATAAGAATAGCTCATAAAATGAGAGGCAGAGTCCGTGGTATCTGAGTCATACGGGCTTTATTCCAATGGCTCGAGCCAGGGGAGAATCGTGTTCCATCACCACTAAGGTTCAGGAAGGGATATCACACTTTTTATTAACATCACACAATATATATAGTAAAATCACATCATTGCAATGAATACAGTAGGCGTAACACTCCAGGCGGAGCAAGTGAAAAGAGAGAGATAAGAACATATGGGCGTAGAAAGAGGCATGTAAGGAGGCGTACACTCGGCGTGTCACAGGTGGGTGGATGTATGGAGGAAATCTGCAGGGTCAGCAGAAACCTTTACTCGATATGCGCGCGCAACTAGTCATGACGTGTAATTGACGCGTAACTGGGGAGAGCTGGGGGTTGCCTTTAGCACTAGAAGAGGAGTCTGGAGTCTGGGATGTCAGAACGACTTGCACCTTTGGCATATCTGATATCCTATGTTTGGAGGATGTGTAGTCTGAAGTAAAAGGTCTCTCGGGCAGAGGCCGTTCATCACTAATGCTAGTGCGTGCATATATTTCTTCGTGCATTACGTGGGGGCATGGGCCTACTATGGCAACGGGTTCAGTAAATCACTAACATGGAGACAGAAAGACTAGGCCCTATGCTCTGCAGGCGGAAAGTGTTTACCTATTTCACTAGACTGGAATGTGTTTTTGCGGAGGCTGAACAAATAACTGTAGGCAAAATACCGTCTTGGCAGGCAGGCCGGGCACCTCTCGGCTGAGCAGGAAGTAAGGGAGAGGTCAGGGATGCAAACTGCAGCTTTTCGGAGACAGAAGAGGCTCGGAGCCTGAATTCAGGGTCTGGCTCGACTGGGCCACAAAAACGTGTGCTTCGCGTTATTTAAACGTGTACCATGTAAATGCATGGAAAAGCAGGCCTTGGTGCAGAATTTGCGCTTCATTCAGGGAAGGCCTAATAACTGACACGTTAACGTTAGACGAAAATGCAGAGACATTATTATGCCAGGTACGGGAAGGGAATTACATGGTAACATGGACTTACATGGAGCATAGGTATGTGGATAGGGTGTGAGTGGGGGACACATTGACCATACAAAAATTTCTATTTCCTCTGGCCAAAAGCTTACCCGCTCCTTCTCCGTATTCAAAATGCGCCAGTTTGCTAGCCTCCCATCTCTCCAGGACCCGTGCATTCAGGACTGAGGAAAGATTTCCTTTTATAGCTGTCAACTTGTCCTGTAAGTCCTCTAATGAGGCCCTTGATGTTGTTGGGTTCCTATCAATCTCTGCTTGGATACCCGCAATCTCCAATTCGAGCGAGTCTACAGATTCCCTATGCATCTTGTTTTTATATGCAGTTTTGTTAGTTAGATAACCCCTTAGTGTAGCTTTAAACGCATCCCATGCAATGCCCGGTGGGGCTGAGCCCTGATTAATTTCCCAAAAAAGCTTAACTTCACAATATAACGCGTCAATAATATCAGAAGAGGCAAGGATTGATCTGTCAAAAGACCAATTTCTCAAGGGGACCGTAGATCCAGCCTCGAGCTCAAGCAGAATAGCTGTATGGTCAGAAAGATGGAAAGGTAGATGAGACACTGCTTTAACCTGTTTAACCAAAATATAACTGATCAAAATAAAATCGATTCGAGACTGATGGTGAAATTTATAATTCCTGAATGTGACCCCCCTTTGAGACCCATGGAGTGTCCTCCATATGTCATTATAGTTTAGAGCTTTCATATTATCCAACAAGAAAGTCCTAGTCTTAGATAAAGTTATGGCCCTATTGGAAGGCGATTTATCCAATACAGGATCCAAGACTACGTTATAATCACCTGCCAAGGTGACCGGCTCTGGGAATAGGTATAATTGTGAAAAAAGTGTGGCTAAGACAGATGGATCATCCTGATTCGGGCCATAGTATCCTACTATAGTAAATGGTGCACCAGAAATAATAATTGAAGCTATGACCCATCTTCCGTATGGGTCCACCTGCTTAGAAACCAGCCTTGCTCTTATAGATTTTTTAAAGAGGATGGCCACCCCACTAATATGTGATGATTGTGATGTGACAACACCAAAGTCTACCCACTTATTCTTTGTCAACAGATTCTGTATTTCAGTTTCTGCCAAATGTGTCTCCTGGAGCACTATTATTTGTGCAGGAGAGTCTCGTAGATATTGCATAATGTTGTTACTTCTTGGACAGGTTCGAAGTCCATTAGTGTTCCAGGATAAAATACGGAGTTTATTCATTGTAAAGAATTTCCTGCCTAATCAAAATGATTATGAAGACAAAAGGCCATTCCTGCCATACTCCCATATATAAGTTGTGTATTACCCTACATCTATCATTCACCTCTCTAGGATATTTTAAGGGACGTTTTAGAGGACAGTTTTTAATTTTTTCACCCCCCCTGACCCCCTACCCCCTGACCCTGTGTCTTATGGGAACAGTCCAGCCCGAATTGCCAAGCCATGCCGTCCCTAGATCAGAAACAAGCTTCCTAGGTCCGGTTTCTGGCATTACAGCCGTCTTCTGCCAGGCTTGATTGAATTCAGTGGCAAAGTGAGCAAGGGACTCACTTCTGAGCATACCCTGCCAACTGATGGCGAAGAAAGCGGTACAAAAGGGGGTGGTGATGGACGGAGCATCTAAACCAATCAAACACTCACACCCAGTCAACAGATCTGGGTTTAATGCATCACCGTTCTTTAGCCCACTCTGCCACCCTAGTTCAGACATGGCCATATGCAAATCAGTCTGACCCTGTGCCTCATGGAAACAGTCCAGCCCGAACTGCCAAGCCATGCCTTCCCTGGAACGGAAACAATCTTCCTATGACCGGTTTCTGGCATTAAAGCCGTCTTTAGCCAGGCTTGCTTGAATCCAGTGGCAAAGTGAGCAAGGGACTCACGTCTGAGCATACCCTGCCAACGTAACGCGAACAAAGTGGTACAAAAGGGGGTAGCGATGGACGGAGCATCTGAACCAATCAATCACTCACACCTAGTCAAAAGATCTGGGTTTAATCCATCACTGTTCTTTAGCCCACTCTGCCACCCCAGTTCAGACATTGCCATATGCAAATAAGTCTGACCCTGTGCCTCATTGGAACAGTCCAGCCCGAACTGCCAAGCCATGCCTTCCCTGGACCAGAAACAAGCTTCCTAACTGGTTTCTGGCATTACTGCCGTCTTCAGCCAGGCTTGCTTGAATCTAGTGGCAAAGTGAGCAAGGTACTCACGTCTGAGCATACCCTGCCAACTTATGGCGAACAAAGCGGTACAAAAGGGGGTGGTGATGGACGGAGCATCTAAACCAATCAAACACTCACACCCAGTCAACAGATCTGGGTTTAATCCATTACCGTTCTTTAGCCCACACTGCCACCCCAGTTCAGACATGGTCATATGCAAATCAGTCTGACCATTGCCTCATGGGAACATTCCAGTACGAAATGCCAAGCAATGCCTTCCCTGGACCGGAAACAAGATTCCTAGGTGCGGTTTGTGGCATTACAGCCGTCTTCAGCCAGGCTTGCTTGAATCCAGTGGCAAAGTGAGCAAGGGACTCACTTCTGAGCATACCAAGCCAATTTATGGTGAACAAAGCGGTACAAAAGGGTGTGGTGATGGACGGAGCATCTGAACCAATCAAACACTCACACCCAGTCAACAGATCTGGGTTTAATCTATCTCCGTTCTTTAGTCCACTCTGCCACCCCAGTTCAGACATGGCCATATGCAAATCAGTCTGACCCTGTGCCTCATGGTAAAAGTCCAGCCCGAACTACTAAGCCATGCCTTCTCTGGACCGTAAACAAGCTTCCTAGGACCAGTTTCTGGCATTACAGATGTCTTCAGCCAGGCATGCTTGAATCCAGTGGCAAAGTGAGCAAGGGACTCACGTCTGAGCATGCCCTGCCAACTTATGGCGAACAAAGCGGTACAAAAGGGGGTGGTGATGGACGTAGCTTCTGAACCAATCAAACACTCACACCCAGTCAACAGATTTGGGTTTAATCCATCACCGTTCTTTAGCCCACTCTGCCACCCCAGTTCAGACTTGGCCATGTGCAAATCAGTCTGACCCTGTGCCTCATGGGAACATTCCAGCCCAAACTGTCAAGCCATGCCTTCCCTGGACCGTAAACAAGCTTCCTAGGACCGGTTTCTGGCATTACAGCCATCTTCAGCCAGGCTTGCTTGAATCTAGTGGCAAAGTGAGCAAGGGACTCACATCTGAGCATACCCTGCCAACTTATGGCGAACAAAGCGGTATTAAAGGGGGTGGTGATGGACGGGAGCATCTGAACCAATCAAACACTCACACCCAGTCAGCAGATCTGGGTTTAATCCATCACCCTTCTTTAGCCCACTCTGCCACCCCAGTTCAGACATGTCCATATGCAAATCAGTCTGAACCTGTGCCTCATGGGAACAGTCCAGCCCAAACTCCTAAGCCATGCCTTCCCTGGACTGTAAACAAGCTTCCTAGGACCGGTTTCTGGCATTACAGCCATCTTCAGCCAGGCTTGCTTGAATCTAGTGGCAAAGTGAGCAAGGGACTCACATCTGAGCATACCCTGCCAAATTATGGAGAACAAAGCGGTACAAAAGGGGGTGGTGATGGACGGAGCATCGGAACCAATCAAACACTCACACCCAGTCAACAGATCTGGGATTAATCCATCACCGTTCTTTAGCCCACTCTGCCACCCCAGTTCAGACATGGCCATGTGCAAATCAGTCAGACCCTGTGCCTCATGGGAACAGTCCAGCACGAACTGCCAAGCCATGCCTTCCCTGGACTGGAAACAAGATTCCGAGGACCAGTTTTTGGCATTACAGCCGTCTTCTGCCAGGCTTGCTTGAATCCAGTGGCAAAATGAGGAAGGGACTCACGTCTGAGTATACCCTGCCAACTTATGGCGAACAAAGCAGTACAAAATGGGGTGCTGATGGACGGAGCATCTGAACCAATCAAACACTCACACCCAGTCAACAGATCTGGGTTTAATCCATCACCGTTCTTTAGCCCACTCTGCCACCCCAGTTCGGACATGGCCATATGCAAATCAGTCTGACCATGTGCCTCATGGGAACAGTCCAGCCCAAAATGCCAAGCCATGCTAAAAGGGTTAGCAACAGGCAAAACACCAGATGGATTACCAGCTGAATTCTACAAAGCATTCATAGGGGTGCTAGCGCCTCAGCTCGAGAAGGTATGTGCAGAATAGGCTTGCACCCTGAGTCGACTAGGGATTCGGTAGTAATTCCTCTACCAAAAAGCACAGAACAGGATGCAAGAGTAACTGACTACCGCCCTCTATCTATGCTGAACCTAGATTTTAAGATATTGAGCAAGATATTTGCCCTTAGGCTCCTCACCACATGCAGGGTTTAGTACACGCATATCAGATTGGGTTTATACCCACATGTAGTACCTCACACAACCTCAGGAGACATTACCACTCCATGTATCATCCATCAACAAATGGCTGACCAACAAGCAATGTTGATGTCAGAATACTTAGAAAAAGCCTTCAACACAGTAAGATGGGATTTTTCACTCACGGTTATGAAATTAATGGGCCTAGGTGACAAATGGATTAAGTGGGTTAGACTATTGTATAATTCTCCAATGGCAAGAGTTAGAACAGGAACCACACTTTCACCGCAATATGACATACATAAAGGCACCAGGCAGGAGCTGTTTTCTCTGGCTATAGAACTCTTAGCTGCACAACTTAGAAACGTGGGGAGGGGCTTGGGGCTAGAGGTGGAGGGCCGTGAGCATATTATCTCACTATATGCAGACTATATACTTTAGAGATGGACTGACTGGCATTCCCCAAGCAGTGACACAATTAAAAGAATGAACAGCAGTTTCTAAGCTGTGGGTAAACACATCCAAAACACATATTTTTCCACTATGTAAGGGTCTGGAGAAACCTATAGGGCTCCCATCAGACCTGAAATGGTCCACCGTGTCCTTTAAATACTTAGGAATACAAGTATTTCACACAATAGAAGATTTAGGAGACAGTAATTTGGGAGGAGCCTTGCATTCCCTGAGGGGATGTGGGCCCTTCTTGAGACCGCTGAATCTGACCATTATGGACTGAATAGCAATCTCGAAGATGTTAATGTTACCAAGGCTTCTTTATTATTTTTCCAATATACCTATATGTATTCCGGAATCCTAGTTCAGGCACATAAACATCCAGCTACGATATTTAATATGGGATGAGGGTAGACGTAGAGTGTCTTTAGCGACACTCAGATGCCAATGGATGAAGGTGGTCTTGGAGTTCCAAACTTTGAGTTATATTTTCTAGCATCCCTGCTCCAGTAGCTAACACAGTGGTTAGACAGGGTGAATCAAGAAGAACTACAGCAATCAGGGAAAAATATGCAAATAGACCTATTAGTGGGTAACCTAATAAATGACTCTGCTGTGATCCCTAAGCCGGGCATATTACTAGGTACAGCCCTGAAATGCTGGCAGAAGTGTGAACACAAAACCAAAGGAGTAACATGATATGCCCCATCATTGCCCTTAGCAGGTCTGCCACATGACTTACCTCTCACTTATTTTACACAAAGACAATTGGTAGCTTGGATGGAATTGGATATACTCACGGTGGGGGACTGCCAACAGGGACATTAATTCTTATCGAAGACCTGATGGACTTTCACCACCTGCCCTCCTGCCAATTTCTTAGTTATAAGGCGCTGGTGCGCATGTTTCAAGACCTATGGTGCAAAGGAGTGATGGAACCTCCGTAACAAAATACGCTGCAATTACTGATGTCTGCGGATGCCACAAAACACTTAGTGACTTGGTTCTATCGATCAATAGCGGACATGACAAGAGGCCCGCTCATCACGCTAAGGAACAAATAGGAAAACGCTTTTGCTCTGGAGTTGACAGATGTGGAATGGCAAACATTTCTGGCTACACCAAAGAACATTTCTAGAACCACTAGATTAAAGTACACCCACTATAACTATGTAAATATAACCTATATTACACCACATAGGCTACAAGTCACATATGGGGGTAGCGAAAAAGGTGGGAACCACGTTCATAGATTTGGAGCTATGCCTAGCTAAGCGGAGAATTGCTATAGAATGGAAATCAGTGAAAGGACCAGGTGGGATAGCATGGAAAACGGAAGTGACGCAATGGGCTAGAGCAGAAGAGTGGCCACTGATCAGGGAAGAGGCTAGGGGGATTAGACTCTGCCCAAAAGTTGACCTATGGGTTGAAATATTGACGACATTGGAGCACACAGAACTGAGTAGTGATGTACTACATATGAGAGAAGCCACCACAGAAGAAAAGTAGGAAGTATCGCCTCCCGCTAGTGTAGAGGAGGCACACAATGGTGTAGATACTGGCCAATCATCACAGCACTTAGACAACAGATAACACCACCCACATAGGGTACACTTGCTCCACCAAGACATATTGCTTTAGATACAGATTACAAAATGAGCTGAATACAGGAAAATGCTGGAAGCCTCCGCCACCCACCTTGCTCCCTATTATATGACTAGAAACACAATGTCTGATTGCAGCATCCCTCCTCACTACCCTCTCCCTTTCCCTCTCCTTCCAGCCCCCATTATTGTTAAGTAAAGTTATAATTAATGATGTATGCAATTTAATGCTATGAGAAAACTGCAATCTATTACCTTTTTAGACGTATATAATATACATGTGGAAAATGCAGTGAATGATTTGATAGACATACTGTTACTGTAATATGGTATTTCTCTAAAAGCAACCTAACAGGTCATAAGCAGGCAACATGGCATGGAATGGAGCCAAAGGCAACTAAGAGATAGTCAAATATGACATAACTACAGGCTGTAAAGAGAACACTGCTGTATAGAATGTACATGTAAGAGAAATGATACAGTATCAACGTTTTTCTTTTTTGAATGATACATTCAAACACTGATAAAAAGATATTTAAAAAAAGGGGTGTGCAATGAATGTTGCTGTGGGTGTTCCCAGTAACAGCCATGGCTTTTAGACACTGGCCCAGATTTATAAGGAAGCGTATATCTGAGACAGCAACAAAAATGTATGCCTCCCAGTGGGAGGCATAAGGGTAGCTCATCTAGAAGAAATACTTTTATTTCTCCCTGTTTTTGCTCTTTCTATGTGCGCTTCATTTTAAAGCACAAATAGAAGAAGCAAAACACCATAATGATTGTTTTTTGTGCAGGAAGGAAGGTGTCCCTTCCTGCACAATAAAGATCATCCATGTAACACAGCATGCTTGCACCATGGTGCAAGGGTGTCTGCTTAGGCCCATGGCTGCTGTGTGTGTACGGGCAAAGGGGTGAGTACAGGAATGAGCCATATTCATGTAAATATGGTGCTTTCCTGCAATTAGACAATGATGCAGCTCGGTGCAGCGTAAATGCTTGCAGCACTAGGCTACACCATTGTCTTGTAAATATTCCCCACAGTTTGCAATTGCTCATGTACTCACAGTGATTTCAAATATATCAGTCACCTGATCCTTTTATATAGTAAAATTGTAATAATCTAAGATTAACTCCACCAGATACATTTGAAAGTCCATTTAGATGGAGATCTGAAATACTTACCTGACTATTGCTCAGACATGACAGTTTATTCTGTGCCCAAGGATCTTGAAGGCTTCACTATACATTTGTTGACAAGATGACCCTGGTTGGCATAATAGAAACCTAAGTTGGACTCACATCTCTGGCTCTTCACAGAATATGACAATGGTCCTCTTGCTACAACATTTGCATTGCTTTTCTTGTGCAGACACTGAAATCTCCAGAGTCACCGTATTACATCATGAGTTAAAAGAACATGAAAGACAACGAATAGATGCTTCTTTGCCTCGTAATCTCAATACCTTTCACTTGTGCAGACAGTAGTCCATCAGAAAATAACAACTCCATCAATTTTCAAATGTAGGAGGGCAGCTGGTGCACAAAAGCTCATCTTTGATTTCCTACCTGAACAGGGGTGGCTGGTACTCGTTGAAAGTGGTGAGGCCAGTGAAGGGCCCCACCACTTCCAAGAAAACCAAAATAAACCACCCTTCCCTCCAAAAGCCCTCCCAAAAATCTCCTCTCTCCAAAAGCCCAAATAAAAACATAAGACTACCTAGAAAATAAAACACTAAGACTACACCTACATGCATTACACATATAAATAGAATAAAATAGAATAGCACTTACTAACAGCCTGCATGCCCTTCTCTGTGTTCTCCTCCTTCTCCGATGCATCAAGAGCTCAGGTAACCAATCCAGATGCTGATCTCAAGCTGTTAACCAGCATGAGAAACGCATCTGGATTGGATGTAGCAGGCTGGCTACATGCTCTGTTTCAGTCTTCCTTTGCAGCCCAGCAGCAGCTGAGGACACGCCCAGCATGTCTCTGTGCTCGGAGCTGGCGCTGCTGTGGTGCGCAACCCTGCTTGGTGAAATGAGATGGCAATGCAATCGTCTCATTGTCATTGCATTATTTCCCTCTTGCATTGTATTATTTCCAGCTGGCTGCAGGTGGAGGCGCGACACTCCCCTTCCCTCGAGAAGAAACCGCTGCTGTCCCTTGAATCACTATGAGAAACGGTCATCTGCATATTTTTCACTGAAATTTCTAGGTAAATAAATCTATATTTCCATGTGTAATGTCACTATGAACATCTTCTATGAAAAACATTCTATCTAGTCTCCAGTGGCATAGCTCAGGTTAGGACTGACACTGTTATGGGAACAAATATGTAGCCTACCTACTCCTGCCAAAGGCAAAAAGCTAAATATGCTGTAAGCACATCCAGATAACTCAGTCATCAAAGCAGGATCTCCTGAGAACCATGGTGTATCCGAGCTAACTGTCAAGAGATTCTATGTTCTGATATTTAAAGCTTCATTTAAAACAACATTTTAAAATTGTAGATGGATAAGCTCTTGATTTTGCTGATATAAGTCTCCTGCCAAATATACGCTTAGATACTTATCAAGACCTTATATTTGGCACTCCACTCTATGCCACTGAACTCTGTTCCACTCTATTCTACTCTGCACCACTGTACTCAATGCCACTGTGCTCTACAGCACTCTACTCTGCTCTGCACCACTCCACTCTGCACCAATGAACTCTACACCACTGCACTCTACTATGCAACGCTCTAATCTGCACCATTGCATTCTACAACACTGCATTGTACACTGCTGAATTCCATTCCGCTGCACTCTATGACACTATGTTCTGCAACTCTCTATGCCAATGCACTCTACACAAGTCCACTATTCTCCATGCCACTCCAATGTATGTTACTCTACACAACTTCACTCTATTCCTCTCCAATGAACAACACTTTTTGCCACTCCACTCTACTACATTCTTCACCACTCCACCCTACAACACTCCACACCACTCTCCACTGCGCTACTAACTTTTAGCCGTGCTGAACAGCAGCCATGCTAGTGTAGAACATGGCTAAAACATATTGCCAATGCCATTAGCTCTTGCATACGTGGGACCTTTTGGCTATGCCAATGCTTGTTACTTTCTGCGTATCCCATGCAAGACATGATGGTCCAGAGCATTAAATAAGCAAACATGCTATGATACAGAAGGGCAACACTCCCTCTGTGTCAAGGACACTGGCATTTTGGGACACAAAGCCGAGCTGTGGAGGTTTGCTTTTGAAGGAAAAACAATGTTAAATCCTGGTATTACTTTACTTTTTTAACAAAGTGCTCCCACAGTGTCAGCGGGAGCACCTTTATTGAAAATCTTAGTTAAGGAGAGAGGGATTTCGAAACGCAGCGAGTAGGTCTACCGCCAGTAAACGCAGTGCCTTCTCTTTAGCCTGCACACCAGATGCTAAGTCCGCCCCGACCTGCGTGGTACCCTAAATGCGTTTTCAGCCTCATCTGGACATCATTTCAAAAGCATCAGCCTGATTTGCCGGCATTTCACTTTTAACATACTCACATGATTTACATTGCACTTTGCTGTCATGACAACATAGAGAAAACAAGCAGGCTTCCAGAGCCATGAGTCATTACTTTGTCCGATGGACCAATTACATCCAACCACAGTTTATTATTTTTCAAACCGTAATATCAGGGTAGAACGTGTCCGGTCAGACTCGGTGCCAATTTCAGGGCGCCCTTCGCAGCGGCTACTCAGTGAGAGGCCTCCAGGCATGGCTGCTAACAGTTAAGGCTTACCACCTTAGTTTATTGACACGCCTACATAGGCGATAGCAAGATAGCTAAATGCCACTGTGGCCCTGGCTGCATGAGTGCCTTACAGAACATGCGCAGTATAAGAACCCTTTTACCTTATTGTCCAGTCATGTACCTTTATATACTATAAGTACATTTTAAGTGAAGGTCTGGATCATCACTGGTGGGAAAAACAATAAGTAAGCTTGCCATCTGTCATGCCTGAAAGTGGCGTTACAGAATGTACGTCCAAGCAGTACAAAACTACACTTTTATTCCTGTTTTCTGGCTGTGTCGAGAAGAGTCCAACTACATAGTGGTGCTAGTGATACATTTAAAAGAGACAGATTTGCTCTGTAACTAAATTTAAACTGTTAAAAATGTAGGGCCACGAGCAGTTAGTCCTTCTAATCTCTACATCTGGGGAAAGTACTTTTGTTTCTAATTGTAGTTCAGTGCGCTTTTCTTTGTGGTCAACGTTAGGAGGAAGTACTGCTACAGAGCCACGTGCGAATTGGTAGCCACATTAATAAAACATCAGAAAACATAGCTGTAACTTTAGATCTGATGGAAGAGATTTGTTCAAAGCCCCATGTTAAGTTGGTTCAAGATAGATGGGATACTGCGAACACATAATTTGTAAAGTGAGTTCTCATTATTTTGCCTCTATAAATATTTCGAAAACTAAGATGGAACATCCTGCAAAAATATATCACATATTTATCATCTTTATACAGTTACTGTAACGAGAATTAACTCTTCTAACAGTATTGTATAATACTGTTTATATTTGTAGTCAACTACAGCATCTCTCACCCCCTGACCACTTCCCTCTTTTCACTACGCATGCAATAACATTTACTTTGTATATTTTTGTTTAAGTGGAGGAAAGTGGTAGGGACATGCACATTTCACCATGATAATCCGTACTGAGGTGGTTAATCTCTACAAATATTTTCTCATTTCCTGCTCCACTGCTCTCTCTGGCTCTTTCACTCTCAATTCTATCTTTTACTCTGTTTCTTCTTATCTTACCACCTGCCACTGGTCCTGGGATACAGTAACATGAAATATGTGTTGGCAAAGCGTTTAGTGCAAGTGTATATGGAAATTGCCTGGTAAAATCTTGAGGAAGAGACGTGTGTATATGGTTTTGTTATAACGCTTCCTTGACATCACACAAACAGAAAAACCAAAGACATTCTTAAAGTGTCCTTTGACTTTTTAAACTGGTAAACTGAGTTCACTCAAGAAGAACTCTAGAATACCACTAAAATAATTGTCTATTCTGAGTGTAAGAATTGCAAAAGGATCAGGTTAAATACAGAACAAATATCAAAGGAAACTTTACACCTAGCTATATATATAGAGAGATCTGGGCCTGGTTGTTCAAACATAGCTTGAATCCTTTCAGATTTTCATCCAGGATTGCAAACATCAACAATTCAAAAGAAATTCAATAAAAAAAATAACAAGCCACGTTGTCTAAAGTAGTAAGATTTATTATTTAATTAACAATTAAATGTTGGAAAATGGAGACTATAAAAAATACTTTCATACATTTATCCTTTAAATTGATGATGTTACCTTGTTCAAAAGCCATCAACAGTGCAACATGACAAGTCTATAGCAAAGTACAATAGCGGCAGTAAAATTGGTACGTTTCATTTTCTGGCAAAAAAGCCACAGTCCCCCCCTCCTAAACGAGTCGGAAGAAATTAAAGTTGTTTTGACAGGAATTTGTAAATTGTTGACAGGTATCTCTCTACTGCCCATCTCTAAATAAGTCCCTTACTGGCCACACATCACCTCTTTAGTCACTCCAAGAAAAACCTGGCACAAACAAAATCCGTAAAAACTTGGGCAAAGGGGTTTGCCAATGGTGTTGGAGTAAAGGTGCATTATGCTCATAACAGAAAGAGTACCATCATTACAATGTACCTCAAAAGATCAAATAGAGGGACCAAACATTTTACACAGGCGCTTAAGTCCAAATCCTTACCACTCTGGCATTTTAAAACTCTACACACACGTGCCAAGCAGCTGCAGTGTCAAGCGTTACCAAAAAGGAAAACAAGCATTGGAAAAGCCAATAGGCTTGGTGCTGTCCATCAGCCTTTTGTCTTTGTCAATGCTTAATTTTCTTTGCCATTTATTTTTTGCAAAACAGTATTATCGGGGAATCTGCTGAGCCCTCACCGATCAAAATAATATTACAACAATGGCCAAAAGCAACAATATGTTTTGTTCTTACAAAGCCCAAAAACAATTAGTTATAGACATTTAGAGGACTACTTTGTGTGTAGATGTGCTCCTTGTGAAAGGGCAAAATGCTGTAACTCACAGAGAAGTTAGCCAATGGCTGATATGGGCTGCCACATTAGGCCATGCTGTAAATAAGTCAATAGGAGACCAATGGATGAGGAGGATTGAAAGAAAGCCCCTGTAAGTATCTTATGCATATGATTTTGTAAAACCAACAGGTCTTGGCTAATTCCAGACCTACAAACCAAATAGAAACTACTCAGAAAAAGATGCACATATTGGTGTGTCAGATTCAATAGTGGCATACTGTTCCGATATACACGATGTAAAAGCTTTGCCTTCTTGTGAAATGCTGGCAGAGCAGTCCAGGGTTTCATAAAATGGTTCTGTTAATGTAGTAAATTTATCTCCACACATGGCATACTAGATACATTAACATCCATTAGATTATGGTAGAAGAAAAGCATTATCAGAGCTATTGCTGGATATCTATTACACCACAATATCCTTCCTGTAATGTGTATGACGCATCTGATTGCAGTATCCTACTCGAAATTGTAGGTTAGCGAAAGCATTATACAATTAAGATACGGTCGTACTGCATAATATTTTAAACCCAGTGCGTATTTTGTGCACAGCACTGAACACCATATTCAACAAGGACTTCTGCAAACAATTAAACAAATGAACAAACAATTACATTAAAAAAAAATGTAATTTTCTTTTCCTGAGGACACGCATGCAAGAGAAAAGTGAAGTAGGAAAAGTGCATGATGCGAACAGAGCTTTGGGGTATCATCATTTTAATATATTTTGCATTGTTTGACATTAAGTTAATTTGGTCTATCAACAGTGGGTGCAGTCTCGTCCTGGATGTTATTGAATAGGGATAGCAGCCAGATTACATCTATTTAGGACCTGGGTTGAAACAGCTGTTGTAATCAAGTCAGGAACATCCTCTCTCCCTTCTCTCACTTTCGTTTTTTCTCTCTCTCGTTCTTTCTCTCTCAGACACACACACACTATCTCTCTTTCTCTCTCTCCCTCACACACACACATACACACTCACATTGTGGATGAACATGTGGATCATTTACAGTTTGTCTGGATTGAAGAACGGCCATGAATCTCTGATTCCCTTTTTCTGCTAAAGTCTTGGTTTCCCCAACACATGTAGTGTTAGAAAAAAAGTTTTCTTATTGAGAGACTCTGTCATTAGAACGTCTTTGTCATCAGAGAGAAATAGGGAAAGCAATCTCTCTATATACGACCCATATCATTTTTGTTCTAAATTTCTTCTAATTTGCTTCAACTTCTTAAGACATCCTTTGCCAAACACTCAGGATTTGTAAATTATATGGGTGTCCTCCGATGGGGGTAGAGATGAGGTCTCCATCGACTCAACAGGCCTGATGTCCACCTTCCCATGTCTAAATGTAGCCGCAGACGCACTTAGGGGGAGCCATGGCATCGACCCCCCGCCTCCCTCTACCACTACTGCTTGGCATATTGCATCTTTTATATGAAAGCAGACAATCTCATGGATTGTTTGTTTGCATGTAAAAGCTGTAATGTCATCCTTGCTAGCAGAAGAGGTCTCTACTAGATATTTTGCGGATGTGTTGGGCAAGGACTGCTACAGAACGGCTTCACACATGCACAATGCATATCTGATATGCTGCACCAGGGCCGGTCCTACGACTTTTGGGGCCCTGGGCGAATGGGAAGATGTGAAGCCCCTCTAAATTGGGACATCCAGTGCCAGCGTTAGTGCTGGTGGCCGTCGGTGCGACAATGTTAGTTGGTTACCCTGCCAATGAGCTCCTTCGCTATGAATTCCCTCACTACCACCCTGTAACAGTGTTCCTCAAGTTATGCTATTAGGATTTATTCCATGCAGATTTATAATGCAGATAGCCGCCTGAGGGCTTCCCAGTGCTGCGTGAGTCGATCACCGTGTACACTAGTGGGATTCTGAGGTGGTACATGTCTAGAGCAAGTGGGGGTAGAGCCATGTTTTAGGCATTTTATTTTAATCAGGTCTTGTTTATTTTGTTTCTGATCTCAGTGGGCATAGTATTCCAAAGCTTAGGGGTCAAATGCGAGAAGGATACACACCACCCAATCTGATCCTTTGGATCTTTCGAAATCAAGCATTGGAGGATGTTAAGGTACTGCTAGAAGTGTAAGGTACCAGAAGAGCCACTATCGAGGAGGGTCCATTATAGTTGATTCCCCTATGCACCAAGTAAAGTGCCTTGAATTCTACCCTTTACTCCACTTGAAGCCAGTGCAATTTTTGCTGAGGTACGTTTGGGAAGCTTGAGGATAGTCCTTGCTGCCACACTTTGGACTAACTGGAGTCTCTTGGTGATATATTTGGGTGAGCCCATATACAGGGAATTTCCATAGTCCAAGCAGGAAAGAATCTGCACTTGGGCCACTATTCTCCTAGATTGTGTAGGTAGGAGGTCTAGCATTTTCTGTAGGGTTCTGATAAAGCCAAAACAAGATGCTGTAAACATTTTTACTTGGGACTCCATAGATAGAGAGCTATCCAACCACATACCTAAGATCGTAATGGGGGAGGAAGAGGGATTGGCAGTGCCCCCAGACACTCTGGCCATTGAGGGTTGTTTGTGGTGTTGGCTTGTTTCTTAAAATCATCAGCTTGTCTTTGTTTCCCTTCAATTTAAGTGAGCAGTAAGCCATCCATTATGCAACTTTCTCTAAAAAAGGAGCTAGTTGTTGTAAACCTGTTACCAGGTAAAAGGAGACTGCCAGTTGGGTCTGCCAATGGACTTAAATAAATGTTGAAAGGTGTAGGCCTCAATGCAAAGCCATGCGGAACCCCACACAACAAAGGGAAGACATCTGATTAGAAGGGAGGATCGCAAAATTGAAAGGACTTTTCTTTTAGGAACGAGGAATGACAGGTCACAGCATCATTTTCGATTCCTTTTTCAATCATCCTGAGGACGAGAGTCTCAAGGTCAACATTGTTGAAAGCTGTCCACAGGTAGAGAAGGATAATGGTAGGGAGCCTCCTTTGTACAGTTATATTTTCAGCTCCACTGTTATTGATAATAATGTGGTTTCCATGCTATGTTGTGGAGGGAAACCGGTCTGAGTTGAGTAAAGAAGAGAGTTCTCCTGCTGGAACAGGGAGAGGTTTTGATTGATAGGTTTTTCTATTACCTTCCCCATGGCTGGGAGCGAGGAGATAGGTCTGTAGTTCCCGGGACATGAGGGTTCAAGGTTGGGCCTCATTAGCACGTTTAACCACTGCTTGTTTCCAAGTTCAGGGAACTACTCCAGTGGAAAGGGATAAATGTAGATCAAGAAGTGTGGTGAGAATATCTTGTACTCCTTGTAGCAGAATGTGAGGTGGTGCCGGGTACACAGGGGATCACAATTCAACTTTGCTAAAAAATGCTGAGAGTGACTCCCCCGTGATAGGGGGGAGTTTGAGATACATGTCATCTCCTCATGCAGAACATGTGTTCCTGGCTGAATGGACAAGGCATTTTTTTGTCTGTTGTAAGTTACTGTAGATAACATCAACTTTATCTTGGAAGTACATTGCAAGTTTGTTGCAGGGTGATACTGTAGGGGTAGGTAGTGTATTTTTATCTTTTGGAGTAGTGAGTGACTTAACACTACCGAAAAGTTCCCTCGGGACATTGACTATATTCATCATTACAGCTTTGTATTATGCTGCCTGTACCTTTTTAATTTCCTGATGGAAATGTCCGATAGCCATCAGGTAGGAGAGTTTTACGTTTTTTAGGGGGACCAGGTGGGCGGTGAATCAACGTTCGGATTTCTCTTTATTTCCATTCTTTTTAGTAGTGATAGGAATCGTTTCATTTAGTGAATCCTTAATCCACTCTTCAATTATGGAATTTGCTGCTGAGGGATGTTTACCTATGGCTGGTTCTTTTGAGGCTATGGAGTTCATTCATATTTCTTTATTCCATTTTGAAACGGGATCATCATAGGCTGATTATGTTCTTATTGCAGTAGCGGCTGGTGTCAGAGGAGAGGGGAAAGGCCAGAGGGAGAGACCACGAACAATAAAAAAAGGATAAAACAAAGAACTTACCTGCCGCCAGCCGCATCGCCATCTTTTGCTAATCTCATACCTCCACTACAGGCAGCTTCTCCCAAACTCCCCTGCGCCCAATCCTGAAGCTGCTCTCACCCAGGGGAGCAGCTTCAGGGTTGGCCTGAGCAACGATGATTTGCTCTCCCAAGGGGACTGGGAGCCTGCTTTTTGCTGTCTCATACCCAGCAAAGCAGCTAGGGTGCAGAGAGCATTAATGCTCATGATGGTTTAGCCGGCCTGAGACAGCCAGCCAAATCGTCCTGCACACTGATAACAGTGTACACCACTCTGAAAGTAAAACAAGATTATGTGAGTGCGACTAATGTTGAGGCCAGAAGTTGATTAGCAAAGGCTACCCTATGACTCACTGTAATAATCCTTGGTCATGTTTTTAACAACTCTAATGTAAGGTGTGTTTAACACCCTGTTACAATAAAAAAGATACATTAAAAAAAAAAACAGTGCACACCACTCCCCTTGGACAACTGTTGCCCCCCTGGCCCCGGCCCCCAGACTCATGTAAACAAAATAAAACTATAATAAATGCCGGGTTATTGTCGTTTTATTTTTATTTTTTGCGCTTCCGGGAGGGATTGACGCTCCTCCCCCATAGCGGAGGAGCTTCCCATGTCTTATTTTCCAAAGGGGATGGGATACCCTCCAGTGTGAATGAGATCAGGGCATGGCCAGTCCAGGTATTGGGCATAGGTTAACAATTTTTATGTTAGTGTCATTTCTAAACACTGGATCTAGAAAATGTCCTTTGTCATGGGTGAGACCTGCTACTCTTTGAGTGAGCTGCAGACAGCGTAGGTCATATAAGCTGCCTGACACCATAGGGTTGTTGATTATATCCACATGAACGTTGAGATCCCCTAGGAGAGTGACATTTGGTTTTTCAATGGCAATGCTAGCTACTATCTCAGGTAAGGCTTCTGCAAACTTAGTACATGGGCCTGGAGGTCCATACATAAGTAATCCTGAGACGAAAGAAGTGGGTGACAAGTTTATAGTAAAAGAGAAATTCTCAGAGTATGGGATAGACAAGGAATGAAAATCTACATCTATGTGTGTCTTTTAGGATGATAGTGATACCCCCACAGCTTTTGTGCGCACAGTTTTTCTTACATACATAATATGCCGGGGGATGTCTAGTCTAGAGATGTCATGTAGCCACATTTCTGTTAGTAACAAGAAATCCAGTTATTCATCATCCATTAGTGTTAGTAGCTGAAACTTATGATGGGACATGGATCAATAATTGATAAGTGTGAGGTTCAATTTTATGAACCCAGGTATTTTAGCCCTGACTTCTTGGGATTGCAAATCGAAAAACTACAGAGGGGGCAGCTCAAATTCTCGTTCCCTGGCCGTATTGGGAACAGGTGAGCAGCGAAGGTTTAGGCACGAGTAAGTATAGGGGATTGAGCTGAATAAGTTACCACATCTTTGTGGGGATTCAGGCAGGGTTCCTCACTTGAGCTGAATAAGTTACCACATCTTTGTGGGGATTCAGGCAGGGTTCCTCACCCCTGGTCCCATTCGGGCACGAATGAGCAAAGACGGGCTTGCCTTTGGCGCATCTTTATCATGTGGAAGGGATAGTGGCCTTTAGAGTGACAGAATCATTCCTATTGCCCTCTTCACAGTACTTTCCTCTGCCACCTTTCTGCAAGACTTAGACTTTTCCCCACACACATCTTTCTGAAATCTTTCATCTACATATTTCAGCCCTACTCTTTCTTTTCTGAACCCTCGTTTCACTTTCGCCTTCTTCACATATTCTCTTGCATCTGCTTCACTTTACCATTCTCCGCCACAAACACACATCACAGCCATTCACTTATGAACACTGTATTTTCATTTGGTCGCTCAATTTTCAACAGTAACTTTGTACCTATTTTGCACGCTTTTACACATAATTACAAGTACAATTAGTACATGCCACCATTGCCCTCTGCCCTCCACAGAGGAGCCAAACAAGATTGGTGAGCAGGTATTCTAAACACATTTGTGACCCACTGGCAGGCACTGTGAGAACTGTACACGACCTTTAGACTCAAATCCAGGGCTCTCAGTCATGGCCCATTTTACTCACTCACCCAAACCTGAACCAGCACAAACACCTATAAGTGAGTTGATAGTATGCAGAACAATTGGTTGATATGTTGTATAGCAAAAATACAGAAAAAGAAAATGCGGGGAAAAACAAGCACACTGACGGAAGTAAATTAGGCAAGATGTGAATTTTAAATAGGAGCAACCTCATTGTCATGATTGACATTGGTTATTGTAATTTTTTTTAGGTCTCGCTGAGCCAGCGCATGCGCTGCTTGGCAAGATATTTAGTGTGTGGGTTTTCAAGGTGCTACCACGCGCTTTTGGCAGGCATGCGGTTACGTGCACAATGACGAGCAGAGGCGATGTATGGCTTTCCTCTCTCTTCATGGTGCGCGCACACCACTCGCCAGCCTGCTTTTGCCGTTGCGCGCATTCCCTGTGGCACCCTTTCTTTTCCTTGATCTTCCAAGCGTCTTGCTCCACCCCTCCCTCACTACAGAGCGCGTCCCCATGATCGCGATCCATTTCGCTTGATCCCGATCACTTTTGCTTTTACTGCTGCGTTACTTTAACGGCCGCGCGGCCAATGCTTGTTATTTGTTACCCTTGTTTTTACTTCACTTTCTCCTCTCATGTTAGCTCTGTCACTTTCTTTTCTCTATCAGTTTTCTCGTCTCGTGTTTTCTTCTATCAGTTCCCTTATTAGTTTTTTCCCTTCACATTTTCCTCTCGCTCAACCTTGCCCAAATAGCTTTCTCTTCTCACACCCTCTTCTCCCTTAATCTCAATATCCTCCCTCACTTCCCCTTATTAGTCTTTCCCCCTTTTCTTTGCCTAATTGCCCCCTCTTTCACACCACTCTTTCTCCACAGTTCATCCACATGATTACTTTTCTGGACTCTTCTCACTTTCTCCTTACTGGCTTTCTCCAACATCTCTCTCTCCATCACGTTCCCCTCTTCTCTTCCTCAATGATGCCCTGTCCACACTTTGTCTTCTCCTTACGTCATCCTCCTCTTGCTCATGCTACCCTCCATCCATCTCTTGCTCACTCACAGTGGCGCAGTGATTCTTGGATGGGCCATAACGCAAGCAAAGAAAAGTGTTTCCCGCCCTCTGGTTGGGTAGTAAAAGATGACCATAAATGTGCAGTGGGTCCTTTATGCCCTCGGTCCTAGTGCCACAGCCTAAACATTTACTTACTTGTCCATTTACATTCATCCTCTCCTTTCAGTGCCAACCCTGTCATCTTCCCAACCTCCACAGCTTCTCTTCCTTATATTTGCTAAATGCTCAACTTCTCTTCTACCCTATTATATTATGTGCTGTCACACACTTTTTCCTGTTTCCCTTGGTATGTATCCTTTCCTTCACATCCACATATTTACTTTTCTCCTACTCCGTCACCTACCTTAATTACCCTCTCTCAGGCTTTCCAGTGCTTACTTTTTCTTTTCACCGAAATTCTCACGCCACTTTCGCGTGCACTCCTCCCTCGCCAAAGAGCCGGCGGTGATGCTGTTAATATGATAAATGGTGTAATTTGCGCTGTTGGCCACGTTCCCTGGGGCCCGCCTCCGTCCGGTAAAATGAAAGCCCACCACACAGTGGCGAGATCACCGACCATATGTCAAAGCAATCCACGTCGTCCCTTACCTTGCCTTGACTGAAGCTCTCTTGGATGACGTGGATGATTTCGCAGAGACGCAAGGGACCAACTTCCCTAATCACTAACTAAAACTTACTGATTCAGAAGTATACAGCAAGGTTTAAACTAGGAATTAGGGAGGAGGGCCGGTACTGGACGTTGAAGTGAAGACTTTAGTACTTGCTGTCGACCTGCGAAGCAACAAGCACCAAAGACTTTAGTATTCAGGTCAGAAAGTTATGACTCCTAACTATTCTATGGCCTATTTACTAAAACTCTATCTAGTTAGAACACCTAAATCAGCGTGGCGAGCTTTTGAAGTTCCCCTACCTGCGATCAGTAAGTTGTTGGCCTTCGTCCAGTATGTCTTTGTTCGATAGTGATGATGAAGTCATCAGACGTCCTCTAGGATTAGTGGTCAGCTGGTGGGATGTCAGTTTGTTTGTCTAGAAGTTGACGCAAAAGAAAGGAAGGATTACTTTACATTCTTTAAAAGACCCTTTGCAATCTTCCTATTTACTCCTATAACTTACTTGACATTAACTTCTTGATTCTTGGTCTTGGGGTTCGTGTCTTTTCAACTAGTTACAACAAAAAGATAAGCATAGACCAAGAGAACACCAAATCCTATATATCTTTCTTCTATCACCTTGTTTCAAGCAAAAATCTAAAACCACATTGTTAAAACTTTTCACAGCTTAACACAAAAATGAACTGGCAAATGTTCTTCCATTTACTAAGATGCATATAAATGTCCCAAGTCTCTTTCTTTGCATATTCTTCTGCAAATAAAAGTTCCAAAAATTCCGTTGAGCTTTCTTGCGAAGGGCGCCTTAAATCAAGTAAAGTACTTAGCTTTCCAATTTAGTCTTTCAGGATACTTGTTCCAGGAAATGAGAAGAACCGCCGTGGAGTCCTGCCAGGATCGAATTCACCTTCAGGTAAGTTCCTCCATCAGACGCGACCTCCTCCAAAAGAAATCAGAAGGCAAAGCGCCTTCCAGAAGGCTGGGTGCGGTTTAAATACAGGACCGCACCCAGCCGCTCCCAGTCACGCACTCAAAACATGCGCGAAGACGTTGCCTGCAATCCCCTTTAGACGCGCACCAAACAGGAACGTGCAGGGATGCGGGGAGAGAATCATGAGACCTTCACTGGGGCATTGTCTTTTACAGAGCCATGCGCGAAGGCCAAAACTCTGCCACTCTGCGCCCCCAAACCCCAAAATCCACGCAAGGCACCTCAAAAAATACACAAGTGAAAAAACCACAAGTCAAAGCAAGTTGAATATAAACCTATATGGTGAAAGGCATGTACAAAGGTATAAACACACCCAATCACACTGACTTTGATGCGTGCGGGGAGCACGGGACAGGGGTGGGTTTTAATAAGGGAAAACTCTGCACATGTCTTCAGGATATGTGTGTTATGGGTATGCAGAACCATGACAGTACTCCCTCCTCAAGATCCCCCCAAGAACAGTGGAAATGGGTCTTGGTTTCTCAGGGTGTCTTAAATGGAAGAGTCGGATTAATCTAGGAGAGTTTTTTAGATGTTCTAAGGGTTCCCATGACCTTTCCTCTGGGCCATAACCTTTCCAATCAATGAGGTAAAAAAGTTTTCCTCGAACTCTTTTGGAATCTAAGATTGTTTTGACCTCAAACTCAGGGTGATCGTCAATCATGATGGAAGGTGGAGATTTAGAAATACGAGTTTGGGGATGGAATGGTTTAACCAGAGAGACATGGAAAACCGGGTGTATCAAGTACTTGTGAGGAAGATTCAGTCTTACACAAACCGGGTTAATTACCTTCTCAATAGGAAAGGGGCCAATAAACTTTGGATTGAATTTCCTGTTTCCCCTCAGTTTCAAATTCTTTGTACTCAACCACACTTTATCACCAACTTTATACTGAGGTTGTTCAGATCGATGTTTATCCTTGGCTTCTTTCTGAGATTCCTTTGCCTTTGCCAAATTGAATTCAGCTTCTTCCTGGATGGTGACTACCTTGGATACATAGTCAGAAATTGCAGGTACAGAATCACAGTTGTTAGAACTTTCGGGAATACTTTTGGGATGAAATCCAAAATTACAAAAGAACGGAGACATTTTGATAGATGAATGTTCAGAGTTATTATAGGCGAACTCTAAGGGGCTTAAAAGATCAGACCATTCTTCAGGAACATTAGGCAACATACAACGGAGATATTGTTCGATAGTTTGATTAGTTCATTCTGTTAAACCATCTGTTTGGGGATGATAACTAGAAGATAAACGAACATCCATATGTAACAACGAACCCAGCTTTTGCCAAACCTTTGAAATAAATTGGGAACTCCTGTCTGAAATAACTACTGAAGGAATACCGTGTAATCTTATCACGTGTGACATGATCAAATGAGCAAGTTCCAAAGCAGTGGGAAGTCTTTTTAAAGGAATAAAATGGGCCATTCGCGTGAATTGATCTACAACTGTTAGAATTGTATTGAATCCCTTCTTGGTTTCAGGTAATTCGACTATAAAATCTAACGATATTGTATGCCAGGGTTGAGGTGGAATTGGCAGAGGCATTAACAACCCACTAGGAGCTTGATGAGAAGTCTTGTGTTGAATGCAAATACTGCAAGTTTCTACAAATAGCTGAATGTCTCTGAACATTAATGGCCACCAAAAAGTTCGTTTTATAAGTTCCATAGTTTTCAAAATGCTAGGGTGAGCGAATAACATAGTATTGTGGTGAAGATGGATTATGGATTTTTGAATCTTTTCATTAGGAACGAAAATCAAATCATGTACCATCAACAAAGCATCTTTCTCATATAGATAAGGATGATCTTTTTTCCACATCTCAACATCCTTTTCTTTCAAAGCCTCCTTGATGTCATTAACAATATCACTCATGGATATACTTCCCTGAAAACAAGAAGTTGGGATTACAGGATGGACAATTTCAGGTTGTTCTGGGCCTTTATCTCCAATTCTAGACAAAGCATCCGCTTTCAAGTTCTCTTTTCCTGGACGATAAGTTATTACAAAATTGTAGTCATTGAAGAACATAGACCAACGTAACTGTCTAGCAGTCAGAGCCTTTACAGATCTTAGAGCTTGAAGGTTTCTGTGGTCCGTATAAATAGTTACTGGATGACGAGCCCCTAACAGGTAGTGGCGCCATTCTTCAAACACAGCCTTTATTGCCAATAACTCCTTATCAGCGATTGCATAATTCTGTTCCGCTTCTGATAACTTTCTAGAAAAGTAAGCTATCAGGTGCATTTGGCCGGTATCAGAATTTCGTTATGAAAGAATTCCTCCCAATGCATATTGAGATGCATCTGCTTCTACAATAAACGGTTGGTTGGGGTCTGGATGACATAAGATTGGGGCCATGGTAAACCTCTTCTTTAGGATTTGAAATGCTTCATCAGCATCTGAGGTCCATAAAAATGTTACTCCTTTTCTCAACAACTTGGTTATGGGTGTGATTATTTGAGAAAAGTTCTGAATAAATCTGCGGTAAAAGTTTGCAAAGCCTAGGAAAACTTTGAATTTGCTTCACAGAAGTGGGGCTTGGCCAAGTAGTTACTGCTTCTACCTTTTTAGGGTCCATTTCTATTCCTTCTGGACTAATAATGTAACCCAAAAAGTCCACCTTGGAAACATGAAATAGACTTTTTTCCAACTTCACATAAAGTGAGTTTGAGAGCAGTTTTTGAAGAATGGCGCGAACCTGTTGTACATGTTCTTCCTCTGAATCAGAATAGATGAGAATATCATCTATGTAGACTACGCAACAGATGTCAATGAATTCATGTAAAACTTTGTTTGTAAAAAACTGGAAGGCGGCAGGAGGGTTACACAGACCAAAAGGCATAACTTGGTATTCAAAGAGACCAAACTTAGTGCGGAAGGCCGTCTTCCATTCGTCTCCTTTTCTTACCCTAACTAAATGGTAAGCTCCTCGCAAGTCCAGTTTAGTATAAATCTTAGCCTTCTTTATTTGGTACAAAAGTGTTGGAATCAAAGGTAAGGGGTACCTGTTCTCAATTGTGACATTGTTTAAAGCCCTATAATCAATGCACGTGCGCAATTCCCCTCCTTTCTTCGGAATGAAAAAAAGAGCTGAAGAAACTGGAGATTTTGAGTGTCTAATGAAGCCGTTTGCAAGGTACTCATCTAGGTATTCTCTCAGATGAGTGTTCTCAGCTTCAGTAAGAGCGTAAATGCGACTGCAGGGCAAGGTTGCTCCAGGCATCAGATCAATTCTACAGTCAAAATCTCTATGTGGAGGAAGAGTATTGGCTCTTTTCTTGTCAAACACATCAGATAAGTCGTTATACTCCGATGGAACCCCATCCAAAAGCAGTACATTGGGTGATTCTATTCCAAAATCAAACCCTTGAACCACATCCTTAGATCTATCAATGAGGAAGCACTGTTCAGTACAAGTAGATGACTTAAAAGTAATTAACCTGGTTACCCAATCTATGCTTGGGTTATGTTTTATTAACCAAGGTATACCCAGAATCATTTTAAATTGAGGGGCATCAATTATGTCAAATTGTATCCTTTCTCGATGTATAGGAGAACAATGCATTTCTAAAGGTTCGGTCTGTCTATTTACAAGCCCTGAAGTCAACTCTTTGCCATCAACTGCTCTAACAGTTTCTGGGTGATCCTTAAACACAGACTTAAAACCTAACTGTAGAAAGAATTGGGAATCTATAAAATTTCCTGTAGCCCCGGAATCTATAATGGCTTCTACTTTTCTTGTGTGGGATTCAGGAAGCAGATCTCGGAGTTCAACTAGGATAGAAAAGTGTCTAAAACCAATGGGAGGAAGAGTTGAGGCCAAACTAGAAAAACTACCCGATAAACTGACCTCTCCTTTTACCGAGTTTTCTAGTTTTCCGACTTTTCCTGAGTGATGGCTAAGTCAGAAGATTTGGTCTTAAACTTATTTGGTCGTGTGGGGCATTCCTTTACAAAGTGTCCTGTCTTTCCACAATATAAGCACTGATTTAATCGTCGCCTCTTTTCCTTCTCCTCCTTTGATATAGGACCACGGATTGAACCTATTTGCATGGGTTCAACCGAATCAGTTTTTGAACCCGTTTCTCGATTTGAGGCAGACCTTTCCTTAAAGAAAACTACCTTATGCTCCGACTTCCCTCTTTCTCCTTTTCTCTCTGAAATGCGATGATTAAGCTTAACCACTAAGTCGATGAAATCACTTATGTCTTCTGGAGGCTCTAGGATCTGAGTTAACATGTCCTTTAATTCCTCCCTTAATCCTCTGTAGAAGATAGAGACTCTTTTGTCGTACGGCCAATCAGCCTCTAAAACCAAACGGTTAAAGGTAGATATATAATGCAACAGATCAGAAGATCCTTGCTTTAAACCTAAAAGCTCATTGTCCGCCGACTGAACAAAAAGATGTTTTGCAAACATCTTCTTTAAAGCCCTCTCAAAGTCTTTAAAGTTATACAAAATTCGATCATCATTTTCCACTAAAGGAACGGACCAAAGAGCTGCATCTCCACCCATATAGGATAACATAAATGCTACTCTGGAGGAATCATCTGGGAAAGCTGTAGTCTTACCTATAAAATGTAAGTGGCATTGTTGTAAAAACACCGAGAATTTATTACAATCCCCATAAAACCTCTCAGGTGGGGCGAAGGGGGTGGGGAACGGAGTTACCACTTGGATTTGTGTCTTGGAATCAGAACTGGACGATGAACTCTGAAAAGTGGAAGGTTTCAAGACTGACTTCTGCTGAATCGAGTCTTGAAGAGAGGACAAATCCCTACGTAAAGCTGCGTTATCCTGTCTTATTGCTTCTAAAACTGCGGCCAAATCCTGCATATTAATTTGATCCATTGCGTCCGGGCGAAATTATCTACGTGGGCTTTGCCTTCTGTCAAAGCAATCCACGTCGTCCCTTACCTTGCCTTGACTGAAGCTCTCTTGGATGACGTTGATGATTTCGCAGAGACGCAAGGGACCAACTTCCCTAATCACTAACTAAAACTTACTGATTCAGAAGTATACAGCAAGGTTTAAACTAGTAATTAGGGAGGAGGGCTGGTACTGGACGTTGAAGTGAAGACTTTAGTACTTGCTGTCGACCTGCGAAGCAACAAGCACCAAAGACTTTAGTATTCAGGTCAGAAAGTTATGACTCCTAACTATTCTATGGCCTATTTACTAAAACTCTATCTAGTTAGAACACCTAAATCAGCGTGGCGAGCTTTTGAAGTTCCCCTACCTGCGATCAGTAAGTTGTTGGCCTTCGTCCAGTATGTCTTTGTTCGATAGTGATGATGAAGTCATCAGACGTCCTCTAGGATTAGTGGTCAGCTGGTGGGATGTCAGTTTGTTTGTCTAGAAGTTGACGCAAAAGAAAGGAAGGATTACTTTACATTCTTTAAAAGACCCTTTGCAATCTTCCTATTTACTCCTATAACTTACTTGACATTAACTTCTTGATTCTTGGTCTTGGGGTTCGTGTCTTTTCAACTAGTTACAACAAAAAGATAAGCATAGACCAAGAGAACACCAAATACTATATATCTTTCTTCTATCACCTTGTTTCAAGCAAAAATCTAAAACCACATTGTTAAAACTTTTCACAGCTTAACACAAAAATGAACTGGCAAATGTTCTTCCATTTACTAAGATGCATATAAATGTCCCAAGTCTCTTTCTTTGCATATTCTTCTGCAAATAAAAGTTCCAAAAATTCTGTTGACCTTTCTTGCGAAGGGCGCCTTAAATCAAGTAAAGTACTTAGCTTTCCAATTTAGTCTTTCAGGATACTTGTTCCAGGAAATGAGAAGAACCGCCGTGGAGTCCTGCCAGGATCGAATTCACCTTCAGGTAAGTTCCTCCATCAGACGCGACCTCCTCCAAAAGAAATCAGAAGGCAAAGCGCCTTCCAGAAGGCTGGGTGCGGTTTAAATACAGGACCGCACCCAGCCGCTCCCAGTCACGCACTCAAAACGTGCGCGAAGACGTTGCCTGCAATCCCCTTTAGACGCGCACCAAAAAGGAGCGTGCAGGGATGCGGGGAGAGAATCATGAGACCTTCACTGGGGCATTGTCTTTTACAGAGCCATACGCGAAGGCCAAAACTCTGCCACTCTGCGCCCCAAACCCCAAAATCCACGCAAGGCACCTCAAAAAATACACAAGTGAAAAAACCACAAGTCAAAGCAAGTTGAATATAAACCTATATGGTGAAAGGCATGTACAAAGGTATAAACACACCCAATCACACTGACTTTGATGCGTGCGGGGAGCACGGGACAGGGGTGGGTTTTAATAAGGGAAAACTCTGCACATGTCTTCAGGATATGTGTGTTATGGGTATGCAGAACCATGACACCATAACGCCCGACACGAGGATTTGTATTACCATCTCTGAGCGAGTCAGCGATTTAAGAACAATGCGGGCCCGATATTATAAATATTTCTGCCGACGAAATGAGATGCCTGGCAGAGTGATTCGGTCAGTTATGTACTGGGGTAGTGAGGTTTTATTACATAAAAGCCATCATTGAGATTCATCTGTTTAACAAAAAAAAAGAGACACCCTACATTCAGTCCAGTCAACTGTTTTAAAACGGGGAGGATTTTATATTCAAATAATAATGAGGATCCCCATTTCTGAGTGAAGTAAATAAGAGGCTCCAGGCCTCCCCATATTCAAAGAGCGACTGGTCTAACTTAATGGTAGTCAATTACCGACCTTGGAAGGATTATTCGGGCTTCGAGGATTAGAACAAGTAACTTGCAAGCTGCCACATGTGTCAGCAACGAGTGTCTAACAGTGAGCTATCCTGCCGTGGAATGCAGTGCGTGCATTCATGGAGCACTGTGCTGGGCAGGGTAGCGCAACTGCCCTACTGCACATGCTCTGCCCCTCCCGCTCCGAACCCGCCACTACTCATTCAACAAAGACCATCATTACATTCCACTGTTTAGTTGGAAGGCTCAAGGAACAGCTTGGTGTCAAAAGGTTACAATCATTTTCATTATTTAGAGATTGTTCTTTACAGCCAAGCGCATGAGCATATATTCCACAGTCCGATATTAAAAATTGATGACTTCATGTCAGGAAACTGCCCTGCGATCAGTACTGGGTGTTACAATCCCCCCAATTATGACAACTTCGGTTGCTAACCTTATATTAAAGGCAATTTGTAAAGCTCTGCCCGGTAGTGATATGTGGCAGCCCAGTTATTTTTGGCACATGCCACCCCTCTGTCCTGGCACAGAGGTCTATATACTTCAGCCCTGGCAACTAAAATCGTGCCACTGCATGATGTGCTAATCCAGTCCAGGTTTTTTCTTTGATTTCTGGGGCTTGTTGTCTTGCTTTATAATGACATAAACACAACTACCAGAAATCAAAATAAAAACTTGTGCTATAGTAGCACATTTTGCATAAAACAGGGAAATTTGGCAGGTGGCCCCTTAGTGACATACAACCAACCTCCAAGCCAGCCTGTTCTCGCCCGACACCATTATATATTGCACTCAAAGAAAAGAAAACAATCTCTATGTTAAAATAGGCAGCAATTTGTCAGAACACATTCCCTGATATTTGATGTCTGTCTTTGAAATTTACAGGCATCTTTATTGCTCATTCACCTTCCAAACTCCAGCATTTTAAAGTTGGGGGTACTGCAGCTTCCCCCCCCCCGCACTCCTAATTCCAGCACCTATATCCTTCTTTCTCTCCTATACGGCATGTACCTTATTTCTTTACACTTTTCCTTGCCTCCTCCTGGTCTAAGCATACTGTTTCCCCATAGTCAGAGTGTGCTGCTGCTATTTACTTCTCTCAATTATCCCCTTTGCTTTCCTCTCTCAGCCTCCCTCCAACATCTTGTCGCTTGATCACCTTTCTCCTCTTAACACATACTGTCTCACGTTTGAAGTCTTCCCATTTCCCCTCAATTGCTATATGTTATATTCACACTTTCGCTCCGCACGCTCCCATCCCATTACATCCTAAAGGGCAGGGTACACCACAGACCCAGATGTCAACACACACAACAAATGTGACGACATAAAAGCAATAATTCAAAAGCATCTTTATTGCTCCTTTACCTTTGGAACAACAGCAGGGTTATTTAGGGGGTGCTGTAGTACCTCACTCACCCCTATTTCCAATGCATGTGAAAATTCTCTGGACTGCCCACACAGCAAATGCTCCCACAAATATAAAACTCTGCCGTGTTACATGGACTGTGGCAGTAAAGTCAGGCATGACTCACAGTTCCAGAACTTGAGGGGATTTGCAGTTTTATATTATGTGAACTCAGCTCTAAGGGGATTTGAACTGAGCACCTTACCAGCGCCTTGACATTAGGATCGAGGCACAGGAGACAACGGGAGCCAGACGACCTACACCGGCCAACGCCCACTGTTCACCGCTTCGACCAGTCGCGCCGCCGCCCCGGGACTTCACATCCCGGCAGCCTTCGCGGTGGTGCGTTCCCTGACGCGCTTGTCACGACAGGAGGGGCTACAAAGCAAGCGAGCCCTCAGCGTCGCGGGACGCGAGCGGGACGCCCGGGGCTAAGCCCGGGCAAAGGGCGGGCCCTCTACGCCCTCATCGGCCAAAGGAGGCTGGGCTGGGCCACCCCTCTAAAGTCATCCAAGGTATTGCGCGAACGAGGTATCTATTTGTGCTTTAAACACTTGGCCAATTTAACCTATTGACATTGCATCCTCTTCTAACATATTATGAGGAAGCCAGTTAAAAAGCCAAAGATGCCCACACTAAGATCAGGCACAAAACCGAAACCGGACCCTCCACAACCACTACCAACACTAACCGCCATTGATAAGATGTTGAAACAAACTATAGGGGCGGTATCAAATGCCATTGCAAACACGGAGAGAAGGATGTCCCTACCACCCGTGACTATTGTCCAAGACACACAGGAAGCACTTATCAATCTATCTGCAGTCTCCTTAGACCCTGCGGATGACCCTAACACTAGTTTGGCTATTACCCCCTCCTCTTTCGTCGATCTCCCGTGCGCCCAGGCTCCCACCGAAATCAGGAGGGAGCGAACGGACTCACACAAAAAAAAGAGGAAACTAAACACCACGGAAAACAATTGGCCCAGGTAAGGTTCGAAATGCGGAGGAAAGAAAGGCCAAACCAAAACCACAAATCATAATTTGGTGACACCTATAAATCCGCCCACATCAGGAATACCCTGCTGGATTACCAACATGGTGGCTGACCTCAAAACGGATCTAGAACACACCATTACCGTACTGATTAAACCTCTTATAGCCAAAATTGATAGGCTAACATCTCTTGTAAACAACAAGGGTGTTGGCCCCAAAGGCCAATCAGGACAAGATGGCACCTCAATAACAACAAAACAGGATGGGGGCCTAACTAAAAAGCCAATGAAAGACAAGGCCAACCCAACAACGGATTTGGCATCAAATAACCCCCCCAGAGCTCCACAAACAAGCACAAAAGACACACAAAAGGTCATTACATCACCGAACACGGGTAAGACCAACAAACAAACAATTTCCCAAACAAACAAACCATGCCAAGGATCTACTCAAAAATCACTTGGAAACAATGACCAAACTCCTAATGTGAACCCTAAGACAAATCCGACCCCATCAGCAAATGCCAAAGAAAATAAAACAGCAACCCGCTTCAGGACAATTAATCTCCCTCCTGAAGCTTTGCCCTTCGTAGTCGTGCTGACAGGAGTCCCACCCCTAAGAGAGGGCAAAAGGGAAACACAAGTAGAGTTAAAAAATAAATGTGCACAGTGGCTACAAATACATAGACCACTACCCCCCAATATTCACGGAGAAATTCTCTCAGTAAGAAGGGGGGAGTGGATCGGTAAAGGTACAAAGACAATAGCAGGGGACATAATTACTGTGAATTTTAGAGACGTTGCAGCAGTTAACTTTATCTGCAATGCTCCCCCCAGCAGTGCCCACTCACAAATCCACCCTGTACATTTATCTTACTTCTACCCCTATGCACCTCAAAGACCTATGCAGAGAAATAGTCTCCCGATGAATAGGATCCCCCAAATGGATCTCCAAAATAGACCGACCCAGTGGCAAATGCCATATTATGCGACCCCAAATTACGATCCCTTTTTATTGCAGCACGCACACTGGAACAGGTTTAGCGCACTTGAAGAGGTCGATTGACTTGCATGGGGAAGGCAAACTCCTAAACACACAAGGTTGAGTGAGGTAGGACTGTCCACAATAGGAACGGGAATGGGGGTTATGAACAGGTCAGAACCCGCTCATAGCAAGGAAGGCGGTGATAAGTTTCCACAAACAAGTAGGGGAAGATGCGACCTGACAAAAATTCCAGATCATAGGACAACCATTGAACAGAGTAGATTAGCTACCCACAGCAGCCCACAACCCTGCATTGATACACCAACCACAGAAGAAGACCAGGCAGTGTACCCATTAAGAGGACTAGCAGAACAAACCAAGGTGGATACTCACAAACACCTACAAATTGTATCCTGGAACATAGCAGGACTAGCGGCCAAATTTGAATCTCAAGAATGGCTCAGTTATATAAATAAATTTCAAATCATATGCCTGCAAGAAACATGGGTTGCTGAACTAAATGATTATAGTCTAGAGGGATACAAATGTTTCTCCGTCCCGGCCAAAAAGGTATCTTGAGGGAGAGCTAGTGGGGGACTAGTAATATATGTTAACCTACACATCCAGGGTACTTGGTCAAATCTTAACTGGGTCTCACACAATTTACAAATAGTAAGGTTTCGCTCCAAAAGACTAAATCTTTTTTTAGTTAACTGGTACAACGCTGTTGGCACGATGGAAAAGGGAGCAGCTGTAAATGAACTGGACTCTTGCTTAGAAAATCTGAATTACTCAAACAAGACACCAAACCCCCCAAGTTTAATACTTTTGGGGGATTTTAACTGTCACCTTTGCGACAAATTAAAACCTTTTAACAAAGATTGGTCAAGATGCACCATAGTGAAAGGGCCACATTTTACTCATGCAAAAGAGGGATGGGACCTTGAGAGACTAACGAAAAGGCACAATCTGACCCAAACTTTAGACCTCGCTGAGCTGGGCGAAAACGGAGACCTCAATCCAACATACAGAGGCAGAGGCTGCCATTCTTATATTGACTACATCTTAGTCTCGCCCGTACTAAAAAGAAACATCAGTAAAATTACAATAGATGCAAGCATCTTTAGCGACCATAACCCGGTGACACTCACAATAAAAGGGTTTGATTTTAAATTAGGCCCAAAGAGAACTGACGTAATAGAAAAGGCAGTGGATCAAGGAAGGAGAATCAAATGGGCCAGGATTGATGGGGACAAATGTTATAAAAGACTGATAACAGAGGGTCTAAAAGCAATAAACACATGCCTCGATCCCAGGGCGGAAGGAGTCCCAGTGGTCAGGGCATTTGAAGAAATTGCATCACACGTAAATAATCTCCTGAAGACTTCCAAAACTAGCAAAGTGCCCTCTACCCCCCGCTGGTTTGACTCCCTTTGTACCAAGGCGTATAAAAAACTGAAACTTAGCCTCCATGCTAAACCAAGGGACAAGTTTACAATAGCACAGAATAGATCTGAATACAAAAAAGCTTTGAAAACTCGAAAGAAAAGTCTACAAATTCAAGCCTAGGAGGACCTAAGGGACGCTGCAGAAAGGAGAGACACTTCAAGCTTCTGGAAGGTTATCAATACCCCATGCTTCCAGGACCAAGGAGCACCAAAAATAATGAATATCATCTTACCAGAACAATGGCAGAATCACTTCCAGAGTCTTTATAACCATACAGGTCACTCAACTCAGGGCGACGAACCAAGGATAGCACAGCCTGCAAAATTGGATTTTTCCCTGAAAGAAGTTGAAATGGGAATAGCAGGGCTTAGTAAAAATAAAGTACCCGGCCCGGATGGAATTCCCCCTGATCTATTCCTAAGCAAACCCGATCTATGGGCCCCGTTGCTAACTAGGGTTTTGAATGAGGCAGTGGTGGCAGGATTGCCTCGTTCCTGGTCAACAGCAATCATAGTTCTGATATACAAAAAAGGGAACCGTGACGACCCTCAATGCTATCGCCCCATTTCCCTCATTGACGTGACTGCGAAAGTATTGGGGCGAGTCATCTTACACCGTCTGCAAGAATGGGTAGTGGAGCACCAGGTCTTTTAGGACATCCAAAATGGTTTCAGGGAGGGCAGATCCACCACTGACCAATGTCTGAACTTATATCTTCTGACAGCAAAATATACCATCGCTGGCAAGGGGTCCATTTTCATGGGGTTTATGGACCTTTCCGCTGCTTTTGACCGCGTAAACAGAAGAAAGCTCTGGTCCCTGCTGATAGAATTAGGAGTGGATCAACCCCTTGTGGACACTCTGCAATCTCTTCACTGGAATACATCTGCAAGCGTGAGGTACAACCAAGAGGGAAACAAGACCGACCCCTTTGCTTGCACCAGTGGAGTGAGGCAGGGTTGTATCCTAGCGCCCTTCCTTTTTTCCATATATATTAACTCCCTGGAAAAAGATCTCCTGAAACTAAAGGTGGACTCACCCCAAATTGGTCATCGTGCAGTGCCGGTACTTCTTTACGCCGATGACGCGGTACTGCTAGCCAGAACCCCCTAGGATTACAAAAGCTGATTGACGGTTTTGTCGAGTTTATGGATAAGCTGGATCTAGCGACAAACCTGGAAAAATCCTACATCATGTCAACAGGGCCAATGAAAAAGGGGAACTTTACCCACCATACTGGGTCACATAAAATTGATCAGGTTAAGACTTTTTCATACCTGGGGATACTGTTCGATAACCATCTTAATTTCAAACCTTTGGCGGAGAAACACGCAACGAAACTGGCGGCGTCAGTAGGAGCCATCATGGGGTACGGCCAAAGACTGGGAAGGTGGTCCCCAGAGCAAATACTAAACCTGTATAGATCAATTTGCTGTGTGAAGGTAACCTATGGTGCGGAAGTATGGGGTTTTATAGACAACAAAGCACAGCAAATACAGATAGAAGAAAATAAATTTCTGAGAAGAATCCTGAAAGTGCCCCAGAGTGTCCCGGCCTACATTATCCATGAGGAAGTGGGAGAACCTTTTATAGAAGACCGAATTAAAGTTAAACCTTTCCTGGCATGGGTTAAAATATGGACCAACCCAGAGGCGGCTTTAACAAGACAAATCATAATGGATTGCCTCAAACGTGACAAAGGACACAATATACCCTGGCTGAAGTACGTTAAGAACTCACTAGCAGAGATTGACTGTATAAACCTCTTCACATCCCCAGAATCTCTAACTGTTGAGAGCAAAACAATGGTAAAAAAGCTCTTTCCTGAACGGTTACGGATAATTAGGGCAGAGAGTGAAAGTCACAAACCCACTGTTTTATCTTATTGTAAACTTACAGCGAAGCAAGGAATGGAACCATATCTGAGGGTCATGTATAATGCTCAGGATCGTTATTTCATGACTTGCTTCAGACTTAAGATGCTCCACCATCTATTCGCAGTTCCGGCTGGGTTCACTCACACAGTGGAGGAGAAGGGTACCTGCGGCTGCGACAACAGGTCTCCGCAGGATACCCTTCACTTTGTTTTATTGTGTCCATTTTATACAGTCCCAAGACGTGAGTTCCTGGTGAGGATTCTGAAAGAATCAAAGTTTAGACAAGCAAAACTGGCCCTGAAGTTCCTACAGGAAGCTGAAGACGCTTACACTCTATTCTGCACTATAAACTTTATCCGGATAGCACTGCGGCTAAGGAACACCTGAGAAATAGGACTTTAACATTACCTGACCCCTTAAAAATGAACTCCTTTCTCCATTAGCCTATTGAACTATGGTTTTAGCTTAACTCACTTTTTATCTTTTTTTTTTATCAGAAATTTATTTTTATTACATTTGTGTGTATATTGTATATGTGCTTTTATGGTGTCTTTTTAAGTACCGAATAAAGATTACAAATTGAAAAAAATTGAATTGAACTCAGCTCTAAGGCATTAGAAAGCTTTACATGATCACCAGTCACCTTACAAAAGGATATTTTCATTTTCTAGGGGCATGTGGAAATAGTGAAATGCCCAGAATCACAGGATGTTCAGCAGACGCTAGGACTCTAACCTAGTTCCTCAGTTCTATTGAGCTGCTCAATGCGCACAAAGCCCAGGGGAAAGTGTTTGTCCCATGGGCTTCAGACCCATACTTTAGTACTAAAAAGTTCAGGAGATGGGGTGGGGGGCCCTACCCATGGTGTCACAGTTCTAAAAGGTGACTGTATGTCCCAGGGCAGGGGCCCCACACTTGGGCCTAGAGGTCTGATCCATTGCTGCACGGCACCAGGGGCCTCTCCTACCCTGGGCCTCTTTGCGCTGGATAAGGTATGTGAGGTGAGAGAAGGGGGCCCCACACTTGGGCCCTGATCCGGTGCATGCAAGCCCAGGGAAGTGGGGACCACCTCCCCTGGGCTTAGAAAAGGTGTGGTGCTTTGACTATAAACTTTGCCCAGCCACGGCTTCTCCCTCTTCTACTTTGCCGCCTCTCCTCACCTATTACTGTTCAGCCAATCCTGAAAACAAAAGGGCCATTCGTTGAGTGGAAATGCAAATGGCACCTTTTCAACAGAGCACAGTCCCGTCCTTGACCTGCTCACACAAAATAGTCTTCCCTGCTGTCCCAAGACCCCTGGCCATTCTCTCCATCCCCCATGCCCGTAATCCCAGGACTGACACCACGCCTTTATAACGGTTGAGGTTTAGGCACCTCATTAGCAAAATGTAAAATTGCAGTGATCGGAGGGGAGGGGGAGAGGGAGGGGGCCCCCGAGGAGCAAGTGGCCTGGATTTAATGTTTTTGAGTTGAGCGCGAGGCCCTGGGCAGCCGCTCATTCTGCCAATGCCTAGCACCGGCCCTGTGCTGCACTAGCATCACACAGTGCAGCATGTCAGATAATGGGGCTTCGGAGACTGGTCAATCTCATGCTCTCTTGCCCAATCAGAAGCTGGAATAGAGAAAAAAGGTCTCCCTCGGCACCATCAATCCTATTCCAGCTTCTGATTGGGTGGACGCTGGTGGGTGTGCCTCTGCCTGCTGCAGAAAGAAAGGAGTCGGAATGGTGGGCCTGCCCATGTATGTTCTTTTGTTCAAAAGAGTGAGTGTGTATTTGTGTGCTTGGGAGTGCGTATGTGTGAATGTCTTTGTATGCATACCTGCAACTGTGTGTGTGTGCGTCTGCTTGTGTGTGATGTGAAACTGACTAAGGCATTGGCAAGCAACGCTCGAGGCAGAGTTTTGGCCTCACCTCTTTAATAATCACTAGTCGCCACTATCTAAAGGATATGATTTCCTGACATAGAAACTTTGATTCATTTCTTGTGCCTAGACAGGCACAAGGATATCGAAATCTACTACTTAATAGAAACTAAATCTTCCATTTCACATCTAAGCATATGGTATCCAGATGATCTTTCATTTATGATTAGAGCACAAGAAATATGTAAGCATGATTGAATAGAAATGTGAAGAAATACATAGCCTGATTGTTTTGACCTAGCATTCTTGGCTTAGTTTTCCCAAAATGTTTGCCTTCCATCCTCCTATTTTTGCTGGCCTTTGTATTCTGCGCACTTTACCACTGCTAACGAGTGCTACAGTGCTTGTTCTCTTTCCTTTAAACAGGGTGAAAATATCTTATACTCAATTGGCATATTTATTGTACTTGTAAGTCCCTATTAAGTGGTATTGCATGTACCCAGGGGTTGTAAAATAAATGCTACCTGTGGGCCTGAAGCACATATTGTGCCACCAACTTAATTAGCCCTTTAAACACGTCTCTGGCCTGCCATTGCAGTATCTGTGTGCTATTTAAACCACCAATTCGACCTGGCTTGAAAAACCTCTGGCCAGGCCCTAAACTTCCTTTTTAATACATATGCCAGCATTTGAGTAGGCCCTACCAAGCCCAGATCAGAGGGTGTAGTGTATTTAAAGAGTTGGACATTTATTTTAAAGTTTTATATGTCCTGGTAGTGAAAACCTCTAAATTAGTTTTTCACTGCTGTGAAGCCTACCTCTCCCATAGGATAACAATAATATTACCTTTTTACATTTATCAAACAATACATTTCAGTTGAGAGCAGGTAAACAGGTCTTACTTGATGTCTATGGGATTGTGACTAAAAGCCCTCGTTAATGGTAAAGTCAGATTTCTAGTCACATTTCTGGAAATACCCCTTTTAGAAAGGTAGTTAACTAAGGATGCCAACAATGGATTTGTTCTGAAAACAAATTTAAAATTGGATGTGTTAATAACTCAAGGTGTCTTAGCAGGACATCACACCTGAATTGAAAGGTGTACAATATTTTTTATATTAGGAAAATAAATCTCAAAATACAGGTATGTATTTTTTGTCAAATGTTTATAGAAATTCAAACTTGAAATTACTGGGGTTCAGAATATTAATCTCATAATGACAGTGATCATTGTAATGTATCCTTACCTATCTGACTTTAAATACCCAAGCCCACATGGGAATATTGGGCTGCCCTTTTGTAGTTAATACTTTTAGAACGTTGGCATTTTCTTGTCCTAGCCATTTGGTGCCTGGATCCTGTTTCTGGGACATATGACTAGGTGTAGTTGGCAGTTGGTGTTTATGATGTATTGCTAACAAGTACAACAATATACATGGGTCTAATCATTGTTAGCACAACAGTATGCATGGGCTTAATAAGTCTAATTAAAGTTTTAAGGGATTTGCTGACTGCTGTTGTTTCTGACAGATACAAAAAGAAGAAAACGCTTTCTTAAGGATGAGAATTCCCACCCACCCTAAGGTGGTATGCTTTTTCATAAGGGTCCTCCTAACACCACAACATTAGTTGTGGTGTGGGCTACAACTCCTAAAAGAGGAGAGCTCTTGGATTTTTTTGCCCTTCCTTATGTGAGTAAAATGTGTGGATGAGCTGTACAGAGTGTAAAAACATGAATAATATTGTCATCTCGTCCGATCCTAAAACCTTATTCTTTTCTACTATGGACATGATTTAATACTAACGGAGAGAAGCAGGGAAAAATCATCCTTTGATTATATCTTATGGGTAAATATGTTCTGACCAAGAATAACCATTCAACCAGGTTTATGGGGCATTCATCAGGACCTAAATCAAATCACTTTGCTGTAAAATGTAACAGTGTAATAGTGTAAAAGTGACTGCAAGTATTGGTACAAATGGTGGTCACTGAAGTGTAGAGTAAATCTAAGAAATCTTAATAAAGCTCTTTCTTCTTTTTGCATCTATCAGAAACATTGAATGTCATTGACTCCCTTAACATTTTGATCATAATTATTAGACACTGGTATATTGTCGTGTTTTTTTTAAAAAAAATTTGGGGAGCCTGTATCCCCTGATCAGTAAATACTCCTTGGCCTTATTGTGTGTTATTGACTGTGTTATTGACTTTTGTAAAGCTACTGCTGTAGTCCATTTTTGAAGTGTGATTTCATCACACCTAGTTTTTTTCAAATAAAGCTGAACTAACAGTTTCTTCTTCCATCCTTCCAAGAGGATGGAAGAAGAAACCTCAAGATTGGACCTCTGAATTCGATGACTGAGGCATGACTATTGACAATTCTGAGGACACAGGGGCATATTACCAAGCAATAGCGATAATTATCGCTATTGCTTGGTTAGAGACAAAAATCTACCGCAGAGCAGCAGCGATTTTTATCGCAAATAAACCTTGGTATTACCAAGGTTTATCGCAAATGCGATAAAAATCGACGCAATGCATGAATATCGCTAAAAAGTCAGCGATATTCATGCATTACCGAGCTAATGCTCTAAGCCATGTTATCCACCTCCCATTGGATAACATGGCTAAGAACTGCTCAGGGCAGGTGTTAGCTTTTGGAGATATTCGCGCTTAGCGCACATATCTCCAAAAGTTGGTAATAGGAGATAGCGATGTTAGCGACTGTTTCCAGTCGCTAACATCTTGGCACGCACACTTTGCATGTCATTAGTGATAAATATCACTGACATGCAAAGTGGGGAACAAGATGGTCGCTATCTCCTACTAGCTGTCGCTAACTGGTGTTAGCGACAGCTAGGTAATAGGGAGATAATTTTATCTCCGCTTTCTTGGCTTTTAAAGCCAAAAAAGCGGAGATAAACCCCCTTGATAATATGCCCCACAGTTTCTACGCATGGAAATCAAGACATATCAGAACACCGGGGCATTTTTATTGTCCACCAAGTCGTTGGTGGCCTCGAAATCCATGGGGTTACCCGATTACCTAGAAACAAGGAAGTTAGCGGAGGGTCTGAGGGGCAATATTTAAAGACCCGATTCAGTCCATGTCCCTGAATTAACTTTACTAACCAAAGGAAGGGAACCGGTCTGTTTGGTGTGTGAAGAAAGACCCCCAATATAAGAGCAACTACAGTTCACCAATAGTACATAACTCGCACAATCTTAGGCTTGAGTGTGGTTTCCATCAGCCCACCCATTTGGCGGAACTTCGTCATCTGGAGAACCACGAGAGCGAGGTCACCTGTAGCCAAAGAGAGTATTTAGGGGTAAGTGGTAGATCTCCTGCTATCGAACCAGTCTCAGCCTCTTAGTTTGTTCAAGGTATGTGAGGACTGATGGAGTGCAGTGCAAGTGATAAACGTGTGTGTGAATAAAAATGACTAAAAGGACAAAAATTATGTTTATTAGGGATTGTCCTGATGCCATATGTTAAAAACCGCCTGATAGTCTCGTATAATTTGAACTATCTAGTGGCTAAAAGTGAGGTCGACATGTTTCAGCCGTTAAGCTCATTAGCTCGGCTTTCTTCAGGACCTTGTGTTGGAAAGTGCTACTGCGAAAAATCTTTAAGTCAAGTTAATTAAATGGAAAAAAATGAAATCAGTGGTTTATTACCACCCTACCAGACATGTTTCTCACGTCTATGTAGTTTAGAAGTTACTTCTTCATCCCTGTAAAAGGAAGGAATAGTGTCAAAATAAACCAACTCATTACAGTGGTGAACGGCATAATGTGCTCAAAACAAGGAGGTGAATCATATCACACAGTCGTTTAATCATTGTATTCGACTGAACCCATAGTCGTAAAGTACTTATTTAGGGGCAAATAGAGATTGTATTAGTAATTTAGAAAGTACTCACCCAGCTTTTTGTGGGAGTGAGCCTCACCTCACCCGGCAATTGCTCGGTGGTAGAGGCCCAACTCTAGTAGTGAGAAAAACACAGGGGGACAAAGGGTAAGTGAATTATCCTACTTTTGTGCCCCTAGTATACCCACACTAAGAAAAAACTTCTATTTCAAGATGACACATGGCATGTCATCCTCAGACAGTGACGGCCGTAGGTAGACAGCGACTAAGATGAGGTAAAAATTGTTTATGCGATTGAGCCTACTCGAATTTGTGGGCTCAATTTCATGAAAAATAAGTGATGTTGAAATAATCCTTCAAAAAATAACCCTTCACAAAATGACAACTTAATCAGGAGTTCTGTGTAGAAAAAGAGGTATTTGCATTATTATGTATTTTTCAGGAGTTTGCTAGTACTGGGAATAGTACTCCAGAATTTAGAAATAAATTCATTGTGCTCAATAATGCTTCTTTAATGAAAAATCATAAATATGAAGCAGATGCAGTCAGGTTTTTGTTTCAGATTCAAGAAGCCAGATTTAGCAAACAAGATGAAAAAACAAGTTTTAAGGGAACACAACATAACCAAGCGCTACCCATATACTGACACAAACCCAGTGTGGACTCACCTATCCATCGGTACCTCATTGTGAACTACGAGCAATGTGGGAGGTACCGAGGATGGTGTGGGATCGCCTCTTATACTGTCGCTGATTGGATTAATTACATCCCATTATTTAAATTAGCTCGATAAAAGCCCGCGTTTTAAGTTAGGCTATAATGTGTAATTTTATCTCGACACCCGGGGGACTCGCGCAATCTCGTAATGATGTGTGTATAGCGCATGAGTCTGTCTAATTGCTAACCCCAGTAGGGTCTCTATGAGGAAAGCCGGTGTGCTGGCAAGTCGCTACTTGTGCGCGCATGCGTACTAGAAAAAATCGCGCGCATCTCCGTTCCTTCTTACCGACGTCAAATGGCAGAGCCAGCACCAGTCTCAGTACTTTGGCAACGTCTGTTTTAGTGTCTAACGAATGCGGCAGGGCCAATTCTGGCTGAATTGGAGATTTAGTTTATACAATTACTAGACCGATTTGTATATATTGTGCTCGCACACTCTCACCTTACTGTTTATGCATTTTTGAACAGCAACACCACCGCAGAAAAGAGGGGGATTCTAGTGCTGTTACATAGCCTATATGTGACAAGTGCTATGAATTTGAAAGTCGGATGTGTAGAGAATTGCTCAATAAACAGTAGCATATGTGTTCAGCCACCTTATCCTTAAACGCCCGTAGGTATTTCGTAGAAATCCCGCTAAAACCTTCAGGTCCACTGTTTTAAGGGGGACTAGAAAGGTAGTCACTATTATGATGATTACTTTGCCTGATACAACAATGGTCAATGTAGGATATGTGTTAAGCAGCAATATCCTTAGAGCCAATAGGTATTTTGTTGAAATCATACTATCACCTTCAAGGTCCACTGTTGTAAGGAGAAATAGACAGGATATCACAATTATAATAATTGCTTTGCCTAATACACGGATAGTGAATGTGCACTGAATTTTAAGAGGCCCACGAGAAATCCATCTCCAACTTTTTATTTCTGGAGTAGATCCCTAAGATCACCTATTGAAATGCGCTACTGACATCGTATTCGGACAGATGATAATAACCTCTTTTCATTAGTCTGCTAGTTTGTATTTGTGTTGACGAAGTCAGATTTGGACCCATGGAATAGTGTCGTTCAGGCCCTCTGTGTCAGTCTTGAGCTTGAAAATCCATCTTTGTTCCCTGACAAAAAGAAATCTCAAGATGTCTGTCACATGTTGGGGGATCAAAGGGTGTTCTGATATCACCCATCTCATGTCATCTGCTTGATGTTTGGCATTTAGGAAATGATTGGTCAAGCATGTTGATTGCTTACTGCAGCGTATGGTACTTTTGTGCTCACTGATTCGTACTTTAATTTTACGAGTGGTATGACCCACATATCTCAGTGAGCACGGACATGTGATCATGTAAATCACACGATCAGTGTTGCAGTTTGTGTGTTTTTGGAGCATCCACGGGCGGTTAGTTCCAATATCTACCGACTCGGTTTTCATCGTTACGGTATGTTGCCACCACCCGTGTGGCTCATCTAGCGTTTGTCCACAAACGATGAAAACTGAGTCGGTAGATATTGGAACGGCGTAGGAGATGATGTTGAGGTCGTGCTGTTGGGTGACGTGGGCAAGGGCTGCCATGTAGATGTTGAACAGCGTCGGGCTGAGGGAAGAGCCTTGGGGTACGCCGCAGATGATTTTGGTGGCAATGGAGCAGAAAGGGGGAGGCGGATGCTCTGAGCTCTACTGGAGAGGAAGGATGTGGTCCAGTTTAGGGCCTTCTCTAGGATCCCGGCATCCTATAGGCGTGTTCGTAGTGTGCGGTGGCAGACCGTGTCGAAGGCGGCTGACAGGTCCAGGAGGATAAGGGCTGCTGTTTCTCCATTGTCAAGCTGGGTTCTGATATCATCTGTGGCAGAGATGAGGGCGATTTCATTGCTGTGGTTGCTGCGAAACCCAGACTGGGATGGGTCCAGGATGCTGTTCTCCTCGAGGAAGCGGGTCAGATGTTTGTTGATGATTTTCTTGGTGACCTCCGCCAGGAACGGGAGCAGGGAGATGGGTCGGAGGTTCTTGAGGTCCTTGGGGTCTGCCTTGGGTTTCTTCAGTAAGGCGTTGATCTCGGGGTGCTTCACGCTTTATAGGAAGGTTGCTGTCTCGAAGGAGATGTTGATTACTTTCCTGAGATGAGGTGCGATGGCTGTGCTAGCTTTGTTGAAGATGTATTGAGGGCATGGGTCTAAAGGTAATCCAGGATGGGTGGTGTTCATGATCTCACTGGTGTCCTCATCATTGATGCTGGTCCAGTAGAGCAGGCGGTTGGTGCAGGTGGTGATCGTGGGGGCGGTGGTTGTCGGGGTGGTCGTGGCGTTGAAGCTGTCATGAATATCAGCGATCTTGCGGTGAAAGAAGGTGATCAGTGAGTCGCACAGGTCTTCGGAAGGCAGGATGTCATTGGTGTTGGAGCAGGGGTTGGAGAGTTCCTTCACGATGTTGAAGAGCTCTTTGCTGTTGTGTGCATTGTTATTCAGGTGGTCTTTGAATGAGGGCCCCCATGGCAGCTCTGATGAGTGGTGTTCTTGTGGACTGCGTAGCGGTCCAGTGTTTGTTCACGGAGCCAGTTCTCCAGTTTTCAGCATGTTTGTTTGGAGGCCTGGAGGTCTGGTAAACCAGGTGGCTTTCTTTTTGGTGTGACTGTTGGAGGGTGTCTTGAGCGGGGCGAGGGTGTTGGCGCAGTTGTTGATCCATTGTCTGAGGTGCAGCGGTGTCGGGGTCGGTGGAGTCAGTGGGTGGGCTTTGGGCCAGGGTGTTGGTTAGCTGGTCTTCTGTGACCTTGCTCCAGCAGCGTCAAGGCATTTGTTGGGTGCAGTGGTGCGTGATGGGCTTCCTGAAGGTGAAGTGGATGCAGTGGTGGTCGGTCCAGTGGGGTTTCGTGGTGTGGTTGAAGGAGACGTGGGGGCTTGGGGCAAAGATGGGGTCGAGCATGTGGCCGTCGGTGTGGGTTGGTTTTGTCACAAGCTGTCTGATTCCGAGGTTGGCGAGGTTGGCGATCAGGGTGGTGAAGTTGGTGTTTTTGTTGTTCTCGAGGTGGAAGTTCAGGTCCCAGAGTAGGATGTTGTCCGTGGAGGCGAGGGCGTGTGTGCTGATGAAGTCAGCGATGCAGTCGCTGAACTGTGGTCAGGGTCCAGGGGGGTCTCTAGATGATGGTTCCTCTGAGGGTGGTTTTGGGGTCTGTGTGGATCTGGAAGTGCATGTGTTCAGCGGTGCTGAGGGTGTAGTCAGTGTTGGTCGAGATTTTGAGGGTGTTCCTGTGGACGATGGCGATTCCTCTTCCTACGCCATAGGTACGAATCCCTGCGGATGATCTTGTAGCCTTCCAGGATGGCTATGGCGATGTCGGGAGCTGAGGTGGGGTTCAGCCAGGTCTCCGTCAGGAAGGCGAAGTCTGGGGAGGTAGAGTCGAGAAGGCCCCAGAGTTCGACGGCGTGTTTACAGGTAGAGCGGGTGTTGAGGAGGATGCATCTTAGGTAGTTGGGTTCTTTGGTTGGCGGTTTGGCGGGCCAGATGCTGGTGAAGCTGCAGTTCTGGCAGGTAAAGTGTCCTTGGGTGTGCTTCAGGGTGGCCTGGTAGCCGGTGTGTTCTTATCCGGGGATGAGTGTGTGGAGGGTGCTGGCATCGTAGCAGGGTCGTACGTTGTGGTGTTCGTGGGGGCCAGGGGTTCTGGCGCTGAGCGCGGTCCAGGCGCAGATGGGCTTGCCTCAGGCACCATAGGAAGGGGAGGTGGGAGGGAGGAGCAGCTGGGAGGGGGAGTGAACGAATGGCAGTGGGAGCGGGGCTGTAGAGGACACAGCAGCGGGAAGCAGGACAGGGAACAGAGGCAGAGCGGACATGGAGGGATGAAGGGAGAGCAGATACAGTTTACAAACAATACTACACACCAGGGGTACAGAAAAACAGGCACAATAAAGAGGGCACAGGTGCAAGCAAGCGTGGCAAGAAACGGCAGTAAACACACCTGAGGGAGAGCAGATGCAGTAAGTAAATAATGCTAAACACCGGGGCACAAAAAAACCAGGCACAATAAAGAGGGCAAAATCCCAAAGCAAGAGTGGCAAGAGCTGCAGTGAGCAAACCTAAGGCCTACCACTGGCCACCAGGGAAGAGGCGCAGGTGGTAGCCTGCGGATGGAGGTGGCCTCGATATTCCAGCAGCAGCTGGGCTGGGACACAGGCACATGCTGGTGGCGGTGCGAGGCATGGGGGGCAACCTGCCTGGGTCAGGGTCAAGGGTTACTCCCTTCACAGCGCGGCGGCTGCCATAAGAAGGGGAGGTGGGAGGGAGGAGCAGCAGCTGGGAGGGGGGAGTGAACGAATGGGAGTGGGGGACGGGGCTGCTACGGACGCAACAGTGGGATCCGGGACCGGGAACAGAGGCAGAGCGGGCACAGAGGGACGAAGGGAGAGCAGATACAGTAAGCAAACAATACTAAACACAGAACTGTACAGTTTTAACCCCACTGCTGATTGAATCATCTCAGAAGCAACAAAGGTTTGGGAGCAGTACTGTCACAAATGGATAAAGAAAGTACTAAACATGTAATAGCATTTGCATCAAGGTCACTATCACCTACCCAGGAAAAATATCCAATGGTAGAGAAAGAAGTGTTGGCATGTGCCTGCATTCTGGAATATTTTAGACCATTCGTCTGGGGCACACCTGTTATTATGCATTGTGAACATAAACCATTGGTGAAAATATTGACCAGAGATGAACAGCAACTGCTTCTGCCAGGATCACTAATTTTTCTATGTGAATGCAGGGTTTTATTTATAACATTTTTGTAGGCCTGGTAAAGATAACATTGTGGCTGACTGCTTGTCCTGTGTGCCAACAGAACTTGAGGAATGTGAAGACAAGAAATTGAATAATTGTCATTTTACATTGATACAAAAATATGGATATCCTGCTGTTAGGAAGGATGTTTGGGAGAAAGAATAGTGATGCTGTTTTACAAGAAGTTGCTAATTTTATAGGCAGTCAATGGCCTAACAAAAGATCTTTGTCTGACAAAGTAAACCTTATTGGGAAGTAAGGTTTGAGCTATCAACTGATCAGGAATGAATTTGAGAGGGGAAAGAAAAGTTTCCCTGGTAAACTTATGTGATATTTATCTACAACTGTATCATCAGCGACATTTTGTCATTGGCCGTACTGAGTCTATTCTAAAGAGGTTATTTTGGTGGCCAGGGGTCGATTCCCATATTGAATGCACAGTCAGAGAATGTAGGGATTGTGTTGTTCTAAAGCTCACAAGTCTTTGTAAATGCTCAGGCCTCCCATGGATAAGTCATTGTCCTAGAAATCCTTTGGGCTCTATTGTCATTGAAATTATGGGCCCGTTGGACCATCACAACTGTACATCATAGTCATTATTGACTTTTTCTCAAGATGGCCAGTTGTCAAAGTGGTGCACAAAGGTGATAATGAGTCTATTTTGTTGTTTTGGTTTGTGGGGAGTAAGGGGATTCTGCCACCATTTTGCTTTCAAAAAATATTGTGACAGGATGTGAACTAAATTGAAAACCACATCTCTTTACAATTCAAGTGGGAATAGTATTGTTGAGAGATTCAATCGAATGAGAAAAGGTGTAATCCAGGCTGCATGAGTCAGTCATAAGTATTTGGTGGTTCAATTACTGAAAGCTGTGTGGGTTTAAAGGGGTGCCAGACAATCAATCAATCAATCAGAGTACTTGTAAAGCACAATACTTACCCGTGAGGGTCCTCAGGCACTGCGGGGAGGGGGTGTCGAAGAGCCAGGTCTTGAGGAGTCTTCTGAAGGTGAGTAGGTCTTGGGTCTGCTGTATGTGGGTAGGGAGAGTGTTCCAGGTCTTGGCGGGGAGTTAGGAGAAGGATCTGCCGCTGGAGGTCGGTCGTTGGATGTGCGGGACAGCGGCGAGGGTGAGGCTGGTGGAGCAGAGCTGGCGGGTGGGGATGTGGAAGCTGAGTCTGTTGTTCAGGTAGGCTGGTCCAGCATTGTAGAGTGCTTTGTGTGCGTGGGTGAGGAGCTTAAAGGTGATCCTCTTGTCGACGGGGAGCCAGTGTAGGTCTCTCAGGTGGGGGTTGATGTGGCTGCAGTGGGGGACATTGACGATCAGTCGGGCGGGGGCGTTTTGGATGGGTTTTAGTCATCATAGGTGTTTGGCTGGGATTCCTGTGTAGAGTGCGTTGCCGAAGTGCAGTCTACTGCTGACGAGGGCCCGTGTCACTGTTCTTCTTGTTTCGGTCGGGATCCACTTGTAGATCCTGCGGAGCATGCGGAGGGTGTTGTAGCAGGAGGAGGAGACGGCATTGACCTGCTTAGACATGGAGAGGGAGGAGTTGAGGATGAATCCTAGATTGCGAGCAAGGTCGGTGGGTGTTGGTGCTGTTCCGAGTGTGGTCGGCAACCAGGAGTCGTCCCAGGCTGAGGGGGTGGGTCCGAGGATGAGGACCTCCGTCTTGTCCAAGTTCAGCTTCAGACGGGTGCTCCTCATCCAATTGGTGACGGCCTTCATTCCATAGTGGAGATTGGTTTTGGCGGTGTGTGGGTCCTTGGTGAGGGAGAGGATGAGCTGGGTGTCGTCAGCGTAGGAGATGATGTTGAGGTTGTGATGGCGGGTCACTTGTGCTAGGGGGGCCATGTAGACGTTGAACAGCATTGGGCTGAGGGATGAGCCCTGGGGGATGCCTCAGATGATGTCGGTGGCTTCGGATCGGAAGGGTGGGAGGCGGACGCTCTGGGTTCTGCCGGAGAGGAAGGAGGTGGTTCAGTCAAGAGCCTTCTCTTGGATTCTGGCTTCTAGGGGGCATGTCTTTAGAGTGCGATGGCAGACCATGTCGAAGGCGGCTGACAGATCCAGGAGGATGAGGGCTGATGTTTCGCCGTTGTCTAGTTGGCGCCTGATATCGTCTGTGGCGGCGATGAGGGCTGTTTCAGTGCTGTGGTTTCATCTGAATCCGGACTGGGATGGGTCCAAGATGTTGTTGTCTTCGAGGTGGTGGGCCAGTTGCATGTTGATGATTTTCTCGATGACCTTTGCCAGGAACAGGAGCAGGGAGATGGGCCGGAGGTTCTTGAGGTACTTGGGGTCCGCTTTGGGCTTCTTGAGGAGGGCATTGATTTCGACGTGCTTCCAGCTTTCTGGGAATGTCCCGGTTTCAAAGGAGATGTCGATGACCTTCCGAAGTTGGGGTGCGATGGCTGCGTCTGCTTTGTTGAATACGTGGTGTGGGCACGGGTCAGGCGGAGATCCTGAGTGGATGGAGTTCATGACCTTGTGTGTCTCGTCGCCGTTGACGTTGGACCAGGAGGTCAGGCGGTTGGCGCTGGTGGTGTTCACAGGGGAGGTGGAGTGTTGAAGCTGTCGTGGATGTCAGCGATCTTGCGGTGGAAAAAGATGGCTAGTGAGTCGCACAGTTCTTGTGAGGGCGGGGAGTCGTTGGCTCTGGGGTTGGAGAGTTCGTTTATGATGCTGAAGAGCTCTTTGCTGTTGTGTGCGCTGTTATCCAAGCGGTCTTTGAAGGAGGATCTCTTGGCTAATCTGATGAGGTGGTGGTGTCTGCGGGTGGCGTCATTGTGGGCTGCATGGTTGTCCGGTGTGCCTTTGTGGAGCCATGTCTTCTCCAGTTTCCGGCAGGGAACGGGAGCAGGGAGATGGGCCGGAAGTTCTTGAGGTCCTTGGGGTCCGCTTTGGGCTTCTTGAGGAGGGCGTTGATTTCGGCGTGCTTCCAGCTTTCTGGGAATGTCGTTGTTTCTAAGGAGATGTTGATGACCTTCAGAAGTTGGGGTAGTCGGGGCAGTTGTGGTGTTGAAGCTGTTGTGGATGTCAGTGATCTTGCTAGTGAGTTGCACAGTTCTTGTGAGGGCGGGGTGTCGTTGGTGTTGGCTCTGGGGTTGGAGAGTTCCTTTATGATGCTGAAGAGCTCTTTGCTGTTGTGTGCGTTGTCTTCTCCAGTTTCCGGCATGCGCGTTTAGAGGTCTGGAGCTTGTTGGTGAACCAGGTGGCTCTCTTGTTGGCATGGGTCTTGGAGGGTTTCTTAAGTGGGGCAAGGGTGTTGGCGCAGTGTGGCTCAATGATTAGAGCGGCAGACCCTGATGCAGAGGTCTAGCCCGGACCAGGGTTCAATTCCCCGCCTCGGCGGGTCTTGGGCTCAAAAGTCCACGGACCTGATAAGTCTCGCCTCGGTGCCTATTCCAATCATGGAGTCCCACTCTGCAACTCTGGGCAATAGCTTGCTTAATCTCCACAACGGCCCCCACAACGCTACGGATGCCTGGCCTCCACCTTGGGGGTGCCCAGGAGTGGACGCCTCACAGGAAAAGCCAGGATGGGTTCCACAGTGGTATTCGTACAAGCGCCTTGAGACCGTTGCGGGTGAGTAGTGCGCTATACAAGTATCAATTTACATTTACTGTCTGAGGTTTCAGGCTGCGGAGTCTAGGTTGGTGGGGTCAGTGGGTGGGTTGTTGGCAAGGGAGATGATCAGCTGGTCTTCTTTGACTTTGCTCCAGCAGCGGCGAGGCAGCTGTTGGGTGTGGTGGTGCATGGTTTGTTTCTTGAAGGTGAAATGGATGCAGCAGTGGTCGGTCCAGTGGAGTTCGGTATTGTGGTCGAAGGCGATGTGGGAACCTGTGGAGAAGACGGGATCTAGCGTGTGGCCAGTGGTGTGGGTGGGTGCGGTGACGAGTTGTCTGAGGCCCAGGTTGGCGAGGTTGGAGATCAGGGTGGCAGAGTTGGCGTCGTTGTTGTTCTCGAGGTGGAAGTTCAGGTCCCTGAGGAGGATGTAGTCCGTGGAGGCGAGTGCGTTGGTGCTGGCGAGGTCATGGGTGCTGGAGAGACATGAGGTTACCTGGTTATCTCCATCAGTATTTATGAGTGAAACTAACCCCAGGACAAAGTACATCCCAGGGTGGTTGTTTGGCAAATGTATGGAACCTCCTTGGTCAACTGAAACAGTTAGGGCCACTATGGGTAAAGAACACTCATAGAGCAAGTCACATTATTATATTAAGAATGGGGACAATCAGGTAAACATCAGTGTTGGGGATTGGGCACACATAAGAAACCTAGATTCAGGAAATGGTAGAAATTTTGAAAAATGCGGTTTGCCTTAGTAATGGCAAAGTGTGGATTCTACAATATGCGACTTTGTGTAATATAGATGAGTGAAGTGATGGGGTGCTCAACAAAGAAGATTTACATTTGTGGGAAATGGATGATGTTGTGGAAGACTGTGAGGTGCAGGGTAAAGCAAAGGATGGAGCCAGTTTGTCTGATTCATATGCATTTGATTTTTCCTCATCAATTATCTCCAAGGATACTAGAACTAATGTTTCTGATCCTCCCTCTGTGAGTGATTCCACAGAGCTAAGTACCTCTCTTCCAGTGGGAAACCTGTTGCAGTGTGAATCTAGTGTGGTTCAAGAGGAAGTAGAATCTCATTCTTGTGTCAAAGATGGAGCAGAGGATAAGATTGTCCGATAACCACGAAAATGGTTAAAAGACTTAATTGTGGAAGGGTGCAAGTAATGTTTTTGTGTGTAATGTTTGTAATGCGAGAAAATATATTTCCTAGGCAATTATGAGATAACAATACTTCATGGAGGGCTCAACAAAAAACAGAAAATCCAATGTCTAAAAATACAGCATATTTTATTACATATTATGTACCGACTCTAGCATATTGTAGAGGTGTAACATAACAGATCAAATCTCATTATTACAGACAATACATAATATGCACATAAAAAAATCATCTAAGTTAAAAATACATAATACAGTAGTAATTATCGACACGCGTTTCGGCGTAACATACGCCTTCTTCAGGAAATTACCACACCTGTAAAAATAAACATATTGTAAGGGAAAAATTAATGTTTACATAAAATACCAAGATTACCTAACAGAATTTACAATTTATATAGTCTAATAAATAATTTATCGGCATTTCTATATTGTCATACAATCGAACAAATTAATAACATAGACATAGTCATATTTCTGTGAGCAACTCCATCGATTCTTGTATACGACCAATCAATAAAGTGCATATTACATGTCTGTCTATTAAGAGTAAAAACATTGCATCACCGTGTATGGGGGGGATTTTCAATGAACTACTGAGATAAGAACTCTTTTATTTAAAAGACAAAAAATACAAAATTCCCAGCTAAACTCATTTGTAAAGATACATGTAAAGCTAAAAAGTCATACAATGTTAGGTAGGGAACAAACCTGAAGAATACTAAGATCTAATTTCTGAGTAGCATATTGAATGATATTCACTGAGGTATGCTGAGTCTTTTTTAATGTGATCAATATCAACTTACTTAAAAACAGGAAAAACATACAGCAAGGCATGGATGGCTCTGCTATAATGAAAGGAGCGATGTAATTATTGGTACCTATGAATTGTTAAAAGCACTAAATTTACATTATTTCGAAGGGCATCAAATGAGTATCATACATGTATGTGCTCGTGTGATGATCAACTTACTTGAGAAAATATTTTATGATGATGTTCCTTTCTATTTAGTGTCTCCAGGATACACCATTGATTAACAAGTGGTCTACGAAGAAAATAGAATAATTTATGAGTCAAACAAATAATGAATAACCTTATATGACATATACAATTCTAAAATCATTTATATTGAAGTACTCTGGCTCTTTTTGGCACCAAAGTAGTGCAGGACCTCAGAGTTATTATGATTAAACCTAGGTTTTTTAAGAGGAATTACCTTATCTTATCCACTCTAGATGCTGGATAGTTCATTGTTTCAAGGGTGGGAAAGGATACTTTATAGTATCAGCTCAATTAATAGGCTAGTACATAATTCGATCGTTCTTATTTTTGAGGCATTTATAGAGCAATGATATTGTCCTGGTTAATAAAGATTTCAATAGTCCTAATCGATATAAACAATTTTTATACTGGTCTAAACCGTCCTTCAGAGGACTAATGACTACATGTTTTCCATTGTAATATTTACAAACTAACCAAAACGGTTTATTTAGCCCTTTATTCCCACAAACCACCTCTTCATAACATATACCTTAATTTATTTCAGGAAGATTGTTTTATAAAGTTGCAGTTAGTAAATAAACAGTGGTCTGTAAGTAAAGTTAATAATACGGACCAACGCAGTGTATCATGCCCTGTCTTTTAACAGACCACTTCTGCATTACATCTACCTTAACTTATATCGGGAAAGTTATTTATGCACTCACGCAAATAAATAGACAATAATCTGTAGGTAGAATAAATAATACCTTACACTGTCTAAATATGGACAAGCGTCACGGAGCTACGGCAAAGTTTTCAGAGGCTTGGATACATAGTTGATGATTTAAGTTTATCAGCGCCGGTGTAGGTAATCAAAATGGTCACGGCATGAATTCGGAATTGTTTCTGTGACGATAACGTAAAGAGAGAGCAAAACGCAATTAATTATACTTGATAGCTACCAAACTCATATGTTGTAATTTAATTAGCGCGAGGACGATTAACGGAGCGTTTCAATACCTGTATTTTAGATGTTTGTTGTCGTAGAGCTCCGATCGGCAGCCTTCCGGCGTCTGACGTCATGGAAGGAAGTGGATTACAAATTGTTTCCGGGTTTCGTGTGACTATATATAGTCCATTTGTTGTGTCTCTAGGTAGGTTACGTGTTCATTCAATAAAGTTATCCAAGTTTGAAAGAAGGTCGATGACGGAATGATAGATCGATACAATTCATAAGGAAGACATGACTGCTGATACTTTATGAGCCTATTGTTTGATATGGAGTATTCTCGACGTCCGAAATAAAAAGCGCATGAAAAAACGGACAGAGCAATGGAAAGCTCAATTTAGATATGTAATATATCTGCAACAGCCATGAGTAACGCGATAAATAGGCAATGGATATAATATAGGAAAACAATGCTTTTATCGATCTATTGGTGTTTTAAATTTTGTCATACCAATTCTTCATGTTATTTAACACTAATGAACATGGAAAAAGGACACATAATTAAGAGGTTAATTATAACAATTATTAATACTATCTATAACTAAATAACACCGAAAAAGAACAAATAAAGAAAAAGATACAACCCAATAAGAAAAAAGGGAGGGATTATGCAGAGTTATTTCTATAAAATATCTAAGATAGAGGTACTGATCTAATTCACTAATGTATGAGCATATGAATTATTAATTCCTATTTGGTTCAAGGAAGGAAATCTCAGAATCAAATAATGGCATTCTCCCACAGAGTATCGCTGTTTAGGCCATTCTTATGGGTGTCTAGAGAAAAAATCAAGAACACTTCTTGTTTTTTTCGGATCTTGAGGCCTCCTTTGTGGTCTGGGGTTCTGATTTTTTCTAATATTCTCCATTGAAACTCATCAGGTTTATGT